>NC_134022.1:13220672-14420672 GCF_040712315.1 Castanea sativa
ATTGCCTCTTCTTTTTTTTGGGATATTATTTTTATTTTTTAATAAAATTGGATGATTACTCTTTTTTTGTGATTATTTGTCACTTTTTTTTTTTAATTAAGTATCATTCTTCAATAAGAGTATATGAGTAAATTTATGCAAACTCATTTTTTCATCCTTCTACTTTTCCATTCTCAACCAAACAAAAATGAGAAAAAAAAAAAATTTTCTATCCTCCTACTTTTTCATCTTCCCACCATTTTTTATCCTCCCACTTTTCCACTCCTCCAACCAAAACAGACCCTTGATGAAGTTTTGAAAATGGGAATAGTCTGAATTTGGTAGCTCAGTTATGACACGTAACATTTTCATGACATGATAGTTACCAAATACCAATGAATGAAAACCATAAAATTGTGTCTTAAAAAGTCGAGGCTTTATTTATGTTGCTACCACTGTAGCACTCGGGTGGTTCCATGTTTTGTATCACCGGATTAACTACTCCGTTTGTTTTGAAATAAATATAAAATATTT
This sequence comes from Castanea sativa, assembly GCF_040712315.1. NCBI lineage: Eukaryota > Viridiplantae > Streptophyta > Magnoliopsida > Fagales > Fagaceae > Castanea > Castanea sativa. The sequence goes on from NC_134022.1 coordinate 13,221,186, forward strand.
TTTTGGTGAAAAATTTATATGTAAAATATTTTTAGTAGAACATTTTAGTAGAATATTTTTATGAGTTAGTATGATAAGTAAATTTTTTCAAGTAAACCACCAAAATCAGTAGTTTAGCCGCTGGAGCCATTGACCGGACCACTGGAATGGTGACATTGACGACTGAACAGCTAACACAGGTAGTCAGAACAGTGGCTTGAGTTATTGAACATTTGGCATTGATCGCCAAAACAATGTCTTTGGTGACAAGACAGTCAGCATTGGTTGTTAGAGTAGCAACTTCGGTTGTTAAAATGAACAAAATTGGTTTCTGGAGTAGTAGCTCTGGCCACTGGCCCACCAACACTCGTCATTGACGGTAACGAAATTGCTTGCACTGACTACCCAGACCACAAGACCGATGACCTAACCACCCAAAATAGGGTGTGAGAGAGGTCACTTTGTGTTTTTTTTTAAATATTTTAATAAAATTTTACAGGTAAAATGTTTTACATATTTTTATAAAGGACTTTAGAGTCAACAAAAAATATTTTACAAGTTTGACCGCATATTACCTGTAAACAAATATCTGAAAATAGGAAAACAATTTCCATAAATTATTTTATTTCAAAACAAACAAAACGTTAAGTGAATTGAGAACAATGAACACATGTGCGAGTCCTTTATTTTAGTTTTTTTTTTAATTTATAAAAAATAAAATAAAAGTCAAGCTTTGTCTTTTTTAACAATACTATTCAACAATAGCAGCTTTTTGTATGAAAAATTATTACCCTTAATGATAGAATACCTGATTTGAGGATATGATTAAATCCTAATTAGAATACAGGTTTGACCACATTTTACCTGTAAACAAATATCTGAAAATAGGAAAATAATTTCCATAAAATATTTTACTTCAAAACAAACAAAACTTTAAGTAAATTGAAAACAATGTGCGAGTCCTTTATTTTAGTTTTTTTTATTTATAAAAAATAAAATAAAAGTCAAGCTTTGTCTTTTTTTACAGTACTATTCAACAGCACCAGCTTTTGGTATGAAAAATTATTACCCTTAATAATAGAATACCATATTTGAGTATATGATTAATTCCTAATTGGATTACAAGTTTGATCACAATTTACTCGTAAACAAATATCTGAAAATAGGAAAATAATTTCTATAAAATATTTTACTTCAAAACAAACAAAACGTTAAGTGAATTGAGTACAATGAACACATGTACGAGTCCTTTATTTTAGATTTCTTTTAATTTATAAAAAAAAAAATAAAAGTCAAGCTTTGTCTTTTTTAACAACACTATTCAACTGGCTTTCAAAAAAAAAAAAAAAAATATTATTCAACAACAACAGCTTTTTGTATGAAAAATTATTACCCTTAATGACAAAATACCTGATTTGAGGATATGATTAAATTCTAATTGGATTACAAGTTTGACCACATTTTACCCATAAACAAATATTTGAAAATAGAAAAACAATTTTCATAAAATATTTTACTTTAAAACAAACAAAATGTTAAGTGAATTGAGAACAATGAACACATATGCGAGTCCTTTATCTTAGTTTTTTTTTTAATTTATAAAAAATAAAATACAAGTCAAGCTTTGTCGTTTTTTACAAACCTATTCAATAGCACCAGATTTGAGGATATGATTAAATCTTAATTGGATTACAAGTTTGACCACATTTTACTTGTAAACAAATATCTGAAAATAGGAAAAAAATTTCCATAAAATATTTTACTTCAAAACAAACAAAAAGTTAAGTGAATTGAGAATAATGAACACATGTGCAAGTCTTTTATTTTTTATTTTTTATAAAAAATAAAATAAAAGTCAAGCTTTGTCTTTTTTAACAATACTATTCAACAGCACCAGCTTTTGGTATGAAAAATTATTATCCTTAATGACAGAATACCTGATTTGGGGATATGATTAAATCCTAATTGGATTTTTTTAATTTTTTTTTATTGGGTGAAGTTGATAGAATGGCAATTAACTTAACTTGAGCTAACTAAATTAGATCTGATGCATCTGAATCGTTGACTTGGTTATAGGCCTCAATGTGCTTAGAAACATGAAATGGACTCTTTACTTACCCAAAAAAAAAATAAAGAGTCATGCAAACCTTTGTTTGTTTGTGTGTGTGTGTGTGTGTGTGGTCAATCTAAACCCTTAGAGAAAAACACACTTTTTTTTAACCGCAAGAGCCTTAAGGCCCATAATCTTGCTAGTGTAGGTTTTATCTATCTGATTTATTTAATTACAAAATCAAGCTCTGATTATTCCAATGAAAAAAAATTTTAGATACCAAGGGAATTTTATTTAAAAAATGAAAGATACCATGGGAGCTTGTGGAACATGGTATTGCCAGAAAATCTCCACACACCGGCTTAACAGCCAACATAAAATAAATGGAAAAATCACCTTGTTTTTCAGTGCTAAATCTACGTATGCAAATAGTTTTATTGAAGATATTTGGATGGTAAGCTCAATAGACTTGAAGGACTCACCGTAAACATATAAGTTTCAAGTTTCATCTATCATATTATCAGTTTATGAAATTTTCATAATGTCTAATAAATAGGGAAAAAAATAATCTGGCCAAAAAGTTTGGACAATACTTTTTTTTATTTATTAAAAAATAAAAAAAAGTTATCCATCTGTGTGATGAAGTTCTTTAGTGAGGGAGTTCTACATATTTATTTAATTAGTCAATTCTAAGAATTGACGACCCCATTGGTAATATATTCATTGTAACCAAAATCTGGACTAGGTTTCTCTTCATTCAGAAAAGTATAGCATAGGTAATTTTTTTAATCAAGTCACAACGTGATGGCATGTGCTCTAGACTACTCAACCGTGTATCCATAAAACAAAAGGTTTGGTAATATTTTAACCAATTAACCTTAGGTAACAAACTAAAATATTATAATTATTCAATTGCTTTCTTAATATTTTTTTTTTCTTTCCCTCTTTGCAGTTTCTTTGCCAATTCAAGACTTTGAAGCACGTTCAAGGCACTTGAGACATTTGCTGTCCCCCATCCAAAAAAGGCACCTCCAATCTTATCTGTATTGGTGGTTGTTGTCATTAGATTAAAATTTTAACCATGATATCCACAATATGAATAAACAATTTATATTTCAAGAGGATAACCATCATTAACCATAATTAACTTCAAACCCTGAAGCAAGAAATTTGCTGGGAATGGAATATTCAAATTGATAATCATATTCTTTGATATCTGCAGTAAACATTGAAATTAATCTTTTCCCTGGGGCTTGGTCTAGAACAGGATTTGGCACCTTGAAATAGGACCAAAATGATCCTATATATATATATGCAGTCGGCTCTTTTTTTTCCTCTGGCTGGTGAACCATTTCTGAAAAAATTGACATTAACAAAACCATTGGAGAAATGAGTTCTGAATGTCTAAAACAACTTTGAAATCACAATACATCACTCCAAAGAACAGACCCTGGTGTAGATATTACATCAAACTATTCTACATGGCACAAAGCCTACACTCAGCTAACTAATATAAATACTACCTAAAATAGAAAGGGGGGCTGAAATTCCTGATGGGAAACAACATGCGGGTACTAACATATAGTCCAAATGTTTACAGACCAAACAAAGATCCAACTAATGGAGTTTGATTACCAATGGTGGTCAGGAACAAACCTCATATTGCACAACAATGTGAAGTCGTATTATATTACCCTCCAGGCAAAGATACATTAATGTCAGTAGGCTTATTTCTTGAGTCTGGTGGCATTGAAGACCAGTTATCTCCACGGAATGACGTGGAAGATGAGAGTTTAGGATCTGCACTAGATATAGGAACAGCTGCAGTTGGTGTGGCAGTTGTTACATAGTCATGTTTCTGTTTCTTAGGCTTCTGCTCATGCTGGTTCCCTGACAGAAAACTTCCTACTACAATCTGATTCATACCAACAAAAAGGAAAAACATCAGAATGTCTCCTCAATGCTTTGACTAACTAATCTGTAACAATCATCAGTTTTTACAAGGACATCCTGCCGAGATGGTTCTGTAGTGCATCAACAGCATGCTTCCCAGAAGTTTGGAATGTACTCTATCTTCTCATTTTTATTTTGTACCAATTAAATAAGAGAAGAATGATAATTTGTAAAGATAAAAGACATGCCTGCACAGGACTTGCAGCTACTAATAGACCAGCAACTCCACCACCTACTACACGTCCATCTGGACTTGCTAATGAGACACTCATCCCACCAGATCTGCTCCTTGTTCCTCCACTATCAGTTGGCATGAATGATCCAGATAATGACAATATCTCAAAACGACCCTGTAAGAACAGCGGAAGATAGTTTAACATAATAAAAAAACTCAATACTTTCAGAAATTGGTATATACATAATAGTAGGATATAATGAGAAAATGGCTGATGAGATGTTCAACAATGCCAATGATGTCATAATAAATCAACAAGACTGAAAACTGCACTCCTAGGACAGGGCTTATTACAACTAACTGGCAGACAAAACCAGCTGATCTAATGTTGAGACTAATATACAACATAAATGAAATCCCCCTCCCCCCCCCCCCCCTCCCCCCCCTCTAATGAAGCAGTCAACATGGCTGAACATAAATCAATAACCAGAAAGGGAAAGCTAGGGGAGCTGTATTTTCTCTGGGCAGATTCTAGCAAGGCCTACAGGGTAGGGATGACCAGTTTTTTATATTTTAAAATTATGCATAAAAGATGAACTTATGTATCAAATAATAAACATCTGATTTGCAAAACTTGGCATGTGTATTTAGAATATAGAGAACATAAAATCCAACTGTGAGATTTTCAAAACATTAATTCAATCAAAAGTATTAGGTGGTGTAACATTGCTTACATCAAGTTTAACTTGATCTTGACCTGCTTACTATAAACTAAAGCCTCAGAGGGCTAGTCATATTTTTGTGCTTTAAAAATGATAATAATAAAAATAATAATAAGGTGGAAGCCACCTCACTTGAGTCTATTCCTTATGCAAGTGTAGGCAAGTTTCATCCAAAGTTCCATAACATTAGAATCAGAAATTATCTTCAACTACATTATGAAACCTTAAAATTTTTAGCACAACATTCAGGAAATAACCGGCAACCCACTAGGACTATTTGAATGAATGTTAGGCAGTTAAGGAAAAACAGATGCTTTCAGTAACACAACAGTGTGCGTAAAATACGTCTATTAAATACAAATTTTAACAGTGCAAAATGAAAGCCAAACATACAACCGTTAAAGCAACACATTATCTGAAATACTTCAACAGTGTCATCAAACTGAACAAAGTTATCAATACTCATCTAATTAAAGAGGGATAATATGCTTACCTCATATGTCAATGTACCCCCAGAAGAATCAGGCTGACGGAGTGTGACACTCGATATCACACCATTTGCAGAGAGAATGCATATAGCTCGAGGTCCTTGCTGAGAAAAGGATATGATCTTCATTGTAACATCCTAAAACAACAAAGAAGAACATCACCTTTATGATAAAAATCAATTTACTTGCTTGCTTGAATCAGTCATCAAAAGTAAGAAGCATACAGATAGCAATCATGCTAAAGTAGTACTACAAAATATGATTTTCATTTTCTACAATTCTACTAGGATGTGTTTGATACAGGTGAATCGGAATGGATTTGGAGCCGTATATAAAATGCAAACTTAATTGCAGAGGACATTATCTCTCTAAAGCCAGTATAACTTATAATATTAGATTGAAATAATTATACTCTGTTTAAAAGCTTACTTGGTGCACTATGATCCCAAGGGATGCAGTTGACATAAAGGCATAATGGCAAAGTTTGGTGGCCATTGAAGCTTTTGAGGTCCCCAAAGATGTAGTCAAATACAAAAGTCCACATGTACACAACTTTGACCATATAATTCCCATTGATTTAAAGGGTTCCAGAAGTTTAACAGTTTCCACATTAAGCCGAAATTAGAAAATCAACCAGATTTGACCTTTTTAGAAAGAGGAAGAGTAAAGTTCAGCAGGATTCTTTTCCTAATTACAAAAACTTGTTTTTATGTGTTTTCTGTTTTAATGTACTCATCAACATACATGACATATAATGAACAAAGAAGCTGACGATTCCGGTGAGGGTGAGGGCCGATTAGTCAGCTAGCAGACAAATCCCAGTCCAGCTGGAGTGCCCTGGTTCAATCCCCCACAAGACACCCTCACTTACCCGATTCTTGTGGTTTGCAAGCAATTGCAGGTATCTAGGGTTTACTCTCTAAGGGTGGGGCCCTTTGGGCCCTGCCTTGGTGAGGTTCCACGTCATCAAAAAAAGAAGAAGAAGAAGATGATGAAAAAGCTGAGGTCTACTAAAATACATTATTGCATTTACAATGCATTAGAGATTACACGACATTTATAGCTAAGACATGCAATGGGAAGATAATATAAGGAATTGGCAATACAAGGAAATTAATGCCTGTCATTATACCTAATTATGATTTCTTTTCTAAAACTTCAATCCACTCAGAAGAAGAAAGCACAGATATTTTTAATTAAATGAAACAGAAACCAAATTTGCACAAGTATTTATATGTTAAGACATAATAATCCCAAGGAGAAAAGGATCCCTGTGTAATACAATAAATAAACATGTCACAAAGCAAAGGATTTAGTCCAATTCTATCTTCGTTCAAAGGCCAAAGGGGATCCACTAGGCTTTCCTCTCCTACATTGAAATTTAACTTGGTACAGTCTATAGTAAAAATCAGAGTAAGGACCAAAAATTTGGAACCAAAGATTGTCATCCATATAATGCCCAGGCCAACCGAACCTCAAATAATGAAATTTCTTGCAATACATGTCATACATTTAAAAGACACCTGTTATTTTCAACAATTACCTCGCCGGAATTAACAGTGATGATATGCGGTGTAAAATTGGCACCAACAGAGCACGCAACCCATTCACCTACAGAAGATTCTTAAAATATCAGTGAACATAATAAGGACCTCTTAGCAAAATATTTGTAAATTACAAGCTAAACATGTAACATGTTCCCATTTTTTATTTTTCTAAGAGTTAATAATTAAAAAAATATATAAAAATCTCATAGTTTCTCTTATAGAACTGCCATCTACCATATTTAACAAATCATGCAAAGACTTGAAGTACAGGGATAAATCATTCTCTTACAAAAAACAAAATATGGCTTCATCACTGACCATATACAAAGGGTTATATCATCCTCTTACAGCAAAACAACTATGATTTCATCACTGATCATATTTAATTGATAAAATATTAATTTTTTTCATTATGTACTCATGCAATGCATACCACTAACACACTCAAAAGAAATTAAAAAATACAAAAATGACCATTATTTAAATTTTGCATCTTGTTACAGGATTTTTTTTTTTCACTGGTACTACATTGCATAAGGATAAAAAAATAAAAAGACCAGAGTCCTCAGATCAGAGAGTCAAATTCTGAGAAATGACGGATCTCAGTGTAGAGCTTCTAAATTACCTCTTCTTTAGCTGCAAATAATTCATCAAGTGAAATTCATCACTTGAACAGGATTCTATTAAGTTTATCCTCATAAATGTACTCTTAACACTTCATTATTTTCCTATTGAATTTCAAATCCAATTTTCAGTACATGTTTCAGTATCAGGAATCTCTGTAGTAATTGGCATGACAATTGAAGTCTGCTGGACAAAAGACCAGGTCATGCTGGGTGGTAAAAAAAATATCTTCCTATGTCAATATTAAGAGGTGAAAGTTGTTTGCAATTACTTTCGAATAGCATTAGTAGATTTTGTTATCCAGCTATGATATGCGGTTTGAAATGTTGTTTTTTATTTTTATTTTTAAAATTTTTTAAGTTTAGAATCGTTTGAAATAGTTGTTTAAATCCAAGAATCCAATGCATCTAAGCAAGAATTTAAAAAATAAATTAGGCCTCTTGATGAACTGAAAAACTAGCAAACTTCTTTCTTCTTCCTATAAATCAATATCTTGCTTTTGGTAAGGGGAACAGGAAAGGGAAAAACTTAAGTTCAATTCCTTAGGTGTTCCACTTTAGGTTCTCCAATTAAATTCAACTACATGGCTACATTGACCAATGCATTGTAGAAAATGTTATTTTTTCCAAGGACAATTAAATTCAACCACGTGACTCATGAGCCAATGCATCCACATGGTTGACTTTAATTGGGAACCTAAAGTATAACACGTAAGGAACTATACCTAAGTTTTACCCAATAGGAAATAAGTCAAAAAAAAAAAAAACAATAACATAGAATCCGAAAAAGGAAAGAAGTAAAAATGATCTTTTTAAAACCAAAGCTATCTTGTAACTCTCCAATCCACCTTAAAATCCACAGACAACCCAACACTGGCTCAATATAGAACTTTCCTAATCCTTATTGTTAATTTGGGGAAAGAGTAATCAAAACTTAAGTATTTTGTTCTCCTATAATGATTAATGGCTTGGAATCTAAATCTCCATCAGCACAAATGAAGTCAACAGGATAAGATATTAATGAACATCTTTACAGGCATTGATGTCTGTCCTGGTAGATATTCCTATAGAAAGATAAAAAGGCATCTTGAAGAAGTACCTAGTACCCTGAAGTCTGACCAGACATAAGAGGAGCAGGGTAAGAGAAAGGCAAAAACTAAAAGCTCCAATGTACATTCAGATTCCTGACTCACTTGGTAGACAGAATCAAAAGAACAAAAGAGTAAAAAAAAAAAAAAGTAAAAAGACCTGGAGTTACTTCAACTATATTCCAAGCAACCAACAACGTAGAGCAGAAAGAAACTACAGAACGTGGAAACAACAACTTGTATCTTCTTTTTCCCCAGTAGATCATGTCAGCAAGTTGAAGACAGACAGGTTTCAAGTCCAAAGTGGCAGAGTCTGTTCACTATCAGCTGCAGACTTTTTAGCAGGCACTCCCCAAATTGGCACCTTCCACAAATTTTTCTTCCTATAAAAAGGTGAGAAGTGCCAAATGACAACCATACTAAGAAGATTCCATCATTCCCATACCAACCCACAAGACTCACTTATCTTTTCAGAACTACCACATACATCAAGATCTCAGTTAAGGGCATCTAATCAGAGGTCCCACACCTACCCAACAAGAATCCCCTAAACCCCAAATCACCCCCATAAAACCAAACCAAAACTCACATGCAAAACACAAATAAACACCCAAAAATAAAAATAAAAAAATTTTAATCTTTAACCATAAAACATGCATACAAGTCACATAACATTTAAAATTTTCGAAAGGGTATGTGTCTATGTCAGCAACAAACATTTTTTTTTAAGTATGTCACCACCATTACCTATATTCTCAACCTCAAACTTGGTCTTGTTCACTGAGCTCGCCGGCTTCACTTTCCCGCGCTTCTCCGACGAGAAATCTATCACCGGCGGCGGTGCCGACGACGATATTGGCTTCGGTGACAGTGCCATCGTTACACTCCCATCCAGACCATACTTCCTTGGCCGACCTCTCTTCTTCTTCGCCGGCGCCGCCATACCCGGCGGTGCCGCAACTGCCGGAGCCGGAGCCGTCGCCGGAGGAGCCGCGGATCCAGCGGCTTCGGACCTCGGAGCTACATGATAGTCCGACGGAGCATCTGATCCCACTACTGTAACACCACTACTTGCTTCCATAGCTAAACCCCACAAAAAAAAATAAAAATTTATTCTATGAGCTTAATATCAAAAACCCATTTTTATTCTTAATCTAAATCACCAAAAAAACAAGTTCTAGAATTTTTGAAAAAAAAGTTTAGAACCCAAAAGAAAGGAAAATTCGAACTTCAAGTTCAAACACAAAACCCAGAAAATAAATTTTGCAAAAAAATAAAAAAAATAAAAATAAAAAAGTGAAAAAAGATTTGAGCTTTGAAAGCTAGTGAAACTGCTTTTCTAAGTGTTAAAACTAGAAGAAGAACTAAAAGAAAAGGTATTTCAGTGAGCTTCTTTATCTGCAAAACTTAAGACAGTTGCAGAGCTTAGCTGAAACAGAGCTGGAAGTGTGATGATCTAAATTTTAATTTATTTCGAAAAATAATGTTTTTATTTTTTAGGAAAATAGAGTGAGATTGAGAAGAAAAATAAAAATAAAAAAGAGTGGATTTTTGTGCTCTGTGATTTTTGATTTTGGGATTTGAATGGAAAATTGGTGAGATAATAAGAAACCTTGTTTTTGTTGTATTAGCTAATTGGGTGTCTAACTTTCATAAAGACTGTCCGAATTGTGATTAATAAAATTGAAAAAGAAAATGTTTTGAATAATGGGCAATAATGAATTTTTTTGTGATGATTTAATATTTTATGATAAAAAATATGACATTTCGGTTTTGGTTGGAATCTGGTAGAGATATATAATATAAAATTAAATTGAAAGTGGGTAGAAGATTATTATCTTTATTTTTTGTTTTGTTTTTTCTTTTTCATCTTTTAAATTATTTTTTTTGTGTACAAGTGGGCAAAGTGAAATGATAGTAATTATTATCATCATCAAGTATTTTTATTAATATAATATTATGTCTTTTTTTATACTATTAAATATTATATCATTTAGGTGAACGAAAAGTAAAATTTGGTTGCCAAGAATTGAAGAAATTGTTTAGTAAGGGAAACAATTGTCTAAGGCAAGCATCCCCTTTTTTTGGGGCTTTGTGACAAGCATTGGCTTGTAACTACCAATACTGATAAATGCATAAGCAAAATCATAAATTTTAAAAGCAAATTAAAGCCTTAGAGTCAACATTTTCATTTTTGCTTTTTTCCCCCTTTAAACAGTATATTCCTTCTTCTTTTTCTATGGATTTATAAAAAATATCCTCTTCATTTATAATGAAAAGTTAAGAGGAGAGTAGAATACAAGTTACTCCAGTCTAGGGAAAGGGAAAAAAAAAATTATGAGAAAAGTGAACCATAACAGAAAGAAACAAAACACAGTAGTGCAATCTTTTGCTTAAGCAAAACGTATATAATTTTCTGTTTCAACCTTCATTGCCAAAATGCTGACTTTGGTAAACCACATTTGACAAGCAAATTGGCCAGAAATAAGTTATTCAAATTCACAGACAGTGATAATTCTGCTCACCCATAACTTGTGAATGTAGCTTCCACCTAAAATATTAATGAGATATCTTATTTCTTGTGTCACAACTCACAAAGTGTTTGTAGTTTGTCCAGGATTACAAAGAAATGATATGTCTATAATATTTTCACAACATTTTACAATAAATCTTAAGTGACAGGTTATTATTAGTTGTTATTGTTGAAGCAAAAAAATAATCTTATTGTTAAGTTCAAATTTAAACCTATAACAACTAACCACATGTGATTTGTTGTAAAAATGTGATGGACGTAACATCTTTCAGTAATATATGCATGGTAAGTGAACAAATATTATTTTGATGGGCAAGATTTTGTCATGTGGATTTTTTCTTATAGGATGGAAGTATATTTTTTTATTAAGTAATCACATGGTTGAATCTTAAAAAGGGAACCGAAAGAACAACATTTAAGATATTGTATCTAAGTTTGTCCTATCTTGATTCAATTACTGAGAAAAAATATATATTCAAATGTTCCTATAATGTTCAAATGTTCTTTGGTCTATTTGTAGCACTTATATTATATATATTATATTAATTTCAATTACAATTATATTATAATTTTGTGTCATGTGTCCATAATTTTAAAAATCGGACCAAACTAGCCAGATCAACCAGGAACTGAGTACCAGCTCAATTCAGTTAAAGTGCTCAAAATTGGAAAACTAGAGGCAAATCCGATTTTGTCCCCCGTCTGGTTTTTAAAACCATGCATGCGTCTAAATTAATTTTCTTAATTTTGTGCCAACCTATTATATTTATTAAAATCATCTAGGTAATACCGCTTCACTCATTTAGATAAGACTATCTTATCATCACAACTGTTGAATGTTGTCATGCTTAAACGCAATTTACAACCTAGTATATTATATTAAAATCAAAACACATTCAAAATCCAAATTGAATCTAAATTAGCTTATATTTGTCACATGTCCAATTAAATTTTTAATAATTTTGGTGCCAAATGATCCATTCATGATACTCCCTTCAAAAGTTAAGATGATCACTTCACTCACTTAGATAATACTACTTCATGTTGAATGTTTTCTTGCATGTTACAACTTAGTTTATTTAAGCCCAAGTAAGTGTTTATATATTCAACCTTTTTAGTATGGAGTGAGGAAAGGATACGGGAGACTTATCTTAGTATATATAGTACATCTTTTTAATTTTGTTTAACTTCAAAAGCCAAAGGGAAACTTCAGGTCATCTCATGTGCTCAGATTACCAGTGGATGTTAAGTGTGGCTGCACATGTTGTAGTGCCTTCCAACTTATTCTTACTGGTCTTATCCTCTTCCCAAATAAATGTTTATTTAAAACGCAGTGGAGCTTTATAAAAAAAATAAATAAATAAATTAAAAAAAAAAATTGTTGTAAAGTTTATAATAAAGTATGCAAACTTAATTACATCTTGACACAATATGGATTTTATTTTTAAAAATATGTAAATAGTAAAAGACGAAGTGAGTTGGGGTGGGTTTAAATAACAAATATAAAGTATCACAAAAGATATTATTACCATTTAATTATTACTTGAACTTCACACAATATAGAAAATTATTGGGTACACTAGTAATACAATTAATCGTATTACTAGTACTCCAATTCAAGTTAGCTAATATAAAAACTAATCTTTTTTCGTATGAGTTTTAGAGCTTCACGTTTTATTTTTGTAATATAGGTGACTAATTTGAATCAAAACTGAAAGAAATTTCGTAAACTTGTTTGGACATTTCTAATGGCAAAAGTTAAATATTGACTGAAGTTTAAAGCTATTATACTGGCTGTTTTGAAAATAATGCTTTTATTTTTCTTTATATTTATTTTTTCTTTATATTTATATTTTTCTAAATATGATTAATCAAAGTAGTTTAGAGATCAGATGGGAGAAGAAAGGGAAGTGATTACTCTTCAAATAGAAAATAATATTAATTTTAATATGGGACCACAAACATCATTGACCAAGTAAATTCAAATTGAAAATAAATATAATACTTACGAGATTAGAGGTATCTTTTTCTAACAAGGTTTTAGGTAAGTTACCAAAAACAAGGAAATATATAATAAAGAAACTATGCTTAGATAAGAACAAGTTAATTAATTAATTAACTATTTAAATGTTTGAGAAATTGATAAATATGGTGACGAGCCCGATGTACATTAGCTTCCACAACTTTCTTTTTTTTGGTTTATTTTATTGAGTATACCTGCCTGCATATATTCATAATTGTTTTTACTTAAAACTTTTTTTTCTCCAATCTTTTTTTGTTAATTCAGACCTAACTTATGGAAAGCGAAAGGGCATATTTAAGAAAAATTAACAAGTATGTAATTTACATTTTACCACTCCCAAATTCCAAATTTACAAAACATGTCTTGCATGTCCACATCAAAAAAGACCTACTAGTTGCAGCCTATTGAGTATTTACTAAATTATATATAGTTTGCCGAAAAATATTGTGCCAATAATAAATAGGATGAGTGCCCGACAAACAAAGAAAATGAAAAATAAGGTTAGAATAAAAAGTATTAGCTTTTATACTTTATAAGAGTTTATATTAGAAGAATTAAAATGTTGGATTTGGTAATAAGAAGGCACGTTTGGTTTCAAATTAAAAAGTTAATTTATTTTATTATTTAGTTTATTTTTATTATTATTGATAGAATCTACCGTACTTTTGATACTATTTATAAGTTTTACTGTATTATTTTAATTAATTTTTATTTTTATTTTTATTTTTATTTTTAATAATTTCAGTAAAAAAAATTTAATTTTAACAAAATAAATAGATTTCAATCAGACCGAAGTGGGGAAATTTATGACCAATTGAAAGAGAATTATGTTCCACTGTCTAGCTTAAATTGAAATTTCTGGCGAGGCAGTAGTAAGTACTAAATAGAGTCAAAGGATCAATGGGGGGAATATCAGTCAAATGGTCTGTTGAGATTCCAGATTGGTTCCTTTCACTAGAGTCAAAATGACTTGGCCAGTGTAGGTCTTTTATATATTTCAGGTTTTCTAGGACCATCGATCTTCGTGTCTTTCTGTTGTTTCCCTTTCCCCTACTAGGACTGGGAAATTCTTGCTTCCTATTTGAATATATATATATATATATATTCAAGTTACACCTGGTGTAATTTTTTAGAGTTACACATTTTTTAAACCATTAGATTTAAGTACATCTAACGATTAAAAAATGACTATAATTATTACAAATATTTTGATTAAAAGCTAATTAATTACCTTCATTTATTACCATCTAAACCTATCTCTAAACCCCAAAAAAGTTTGATTTTTGACTCTCTCTCATTTACGTTTCTCTCTCTCTCTTTCTCCTCCACCTCCTCCAACAGCCCATCATATTTCTCTCCAGATTTCTGCAAGAGCCGTTGACGTTTTAAGGTCGGAAGTAGGATCTATATATAGATAAGCCATTTTCCCCAAATATTAAGTTTATATGTTTCATATTATAATTAAGCACCCGAGAAGGAAAGTTAGGGGCTGAATCCAATACTTTTCATCCTATGTTGTATTGCACACCTGGCAAACTTCGACTTGTATGTTAGAAATAAAAACAAAAACAAGGAAATCTATTGATTTAAGATAGCGTCTGTGTTGTCCTCATGAATTAATTTATCAACAAACAATGCACGGGGGCTTCAATTTTAATTCACCCAGTTGAATCCTACAGTGGTATTTTTAATAATTTGATGCGTCCCCATGCATAGTTAATAAGTGGGAAATACAGGTTGTTATTTGATACGACTCTAGAAACGAAAGCGGATTAAATCTGGAGAGAAATATGACGGGCTGTTGGAGGTGGTGGAAGAGAAAGAGAGAGAGAAACGGAGAGAGAGAGAGAGAGGGAGAGAGAGAGAGTCAGAAGTCAAAAAAAATTTGGATTTAGAGAGAGGTTTAGATGGTAATAAATGAAGGTAATTAATTAGCTTTTAATCAAAATATTTGTAATAATTATAGTCATTTTTTAGCCGTTAGATTTACTTCAATCCAATGGTCTAAAAAATGTGTAACTCTTTAGAGTTACACTAGGTGTAACTTGAACCTATCTCATATATATATATATATATATATATATATATATATATATTATTCTTTTTTAATGAACCAACTTGGGTCCAATACACAGAAAATGAAATCTATTGAGATGTTAACATGTTTCAAATATTTTTTTTAAGGCGTAAATGTACTTTTAGTTTCTATATTTTGACGTTTTTTCATTTTAGTCCTTACATTTTGACTTTTTTATTTTAGTCCTTACATTTTATTTTTATCACTTTTAGTCCCTAAACCAATTTATGCATGTTATTTTCGTCCTTTCCGTCAGTCAATCGACAGAAATTACTGAAGTGGCAGTCGGAGACATTAAAATATTATTAAAAATGCCACGTTAGCATTTATTTTTATTTTTTAAAATAATTTGTCAATTTTAACTATAAAAAAAAACAGAATTAAAAACAATTAAATCAAATGCCTATGAACACAATAACACAAACCCAAAAAATCAAAGAACACAAACCCAGAAAATCAAACCCAAGAACACGAATCAAATGCCGAGGAAACCTAGAACACAAAGATCACAAACCCAACCCTCAATCTCTAGCAAACCCAAAACACCACATGCCCCATTTGACTGCCCAGCTCCGACCACCTCTTCCTCCACTCACCACCGACCCAAGCCACCAATACTTTTCTCCTTTTCATTTTTCTTTCTTTCTTCCTCCACTCCTCACCGGCCCAACTCCCCTGCCGCATGCCACCGACACACACTGACACATATTGCCCTCACTGCCAACCCAAGCCCCAAGCCCCAAGTCCCAAGCTAACCTAGTCTGACCCATCTCGCCCTCTCTTCTGAGCTCAACCCCAGCCACCCCAGTCGGTCTCAACCCACCCACCCCAGACCAACCTCAATCCACCCCACCCCACCCCGATCTCAACCCATCCCACCCCGATCTCAACCCACCTAACCCAGACCAACCTCAACCCACCCCAGCCGATCTCAACCCACCCACCCCAAACCAACCTCAACCCACCCCACCCCAATCTCAACCCACCACAGCCACCACGAGCCACTACACCACCAGGTACCACGAGTGAGAAACGCGAGAGAGAGAGAGAGAGAGAGAGTGAGATTGGAGAAGAGAATGAGAAAGCGAGACACGGATGAGAGAGAGAGAAAAAAAACTAACTTAAGAAAATGAGATGAAGAGAAAACACCAGAGAGAGTTTTTTTTATCTTAATTTTTAGTGATTTTTTATTTTATTTCTGTTTTTTATTTAATTAAAATTGATAAATTATTTTTTTTAAATGTTGACGTGGCATTTTTAATAATATTTTAATGTCTCCGGCTGCCACCTTAGCAATTTCCGTCAGTTGACTGACGGAAAAAACGAAAATAACACGCGTAAATTGGTTTAAGGACTAAAAGTAGTAAAAATAAAATGTAGGGACTAAAATAAAAAAAGGTCAAAAATGTAAGGATTAAAAGTACATTTACGCGTTTTTTTTAATATTTTAATGGGTCTATCGTTTCTGTGCATTGGACAACAACCATGACAATAACTATACTACAACTTGTTACGTGAGCAAGTTGTAGTAAAAGTTATAACTTTAATTATGATTTTAATATTTTTTTTAAAAAGTGGCATGAATTCTTTGACAATATAGAACAATTTGATGCACACTACTAAACATATGAAACTAAGGCCATTATGAAATACTAACGTAGCAAAAAATTTCATTAAAAAATTAGCAAATAATTTAATTTATTTATAATAAAATATTGACATGGTAAACAAAATTCATGAAATTGAGGCCACTTTGATGTTGTGGCGTGAATTAATTTTGTCCCGTTTGTATTTTTCATTTATTAGATGACGATGAAGACATATTTTTTGAACAACTTTAAAAGTATAAGGGCTAAAGTGAAACTTTTTAAAGGATTAAAACAATTTAGGAACAAAACTTAAATGTTAAGAATCAAATATGCAAATTAACTATTTCAAAATTAAATTGCAATTAACCATTATTTTTTTATTATTACGTACAAAGCTAACTCTCAGAAATAACCACTTACTCTTCATTTTTTTAAAGCCATATTAATTTTCAATGGTCTTGTTACGAATCAGTCTTGTAAACAAAATAAAAAATGAAATGATTAAATATTTTTCTTTATATATATAAAAGGTCTGAATAATACTATAAACACATTTCAATATGTGCAAGTTAAGTATTTTATAATTAAACTTGTGCTACAAAAAAATATATACATTAAAATTCAACAAACTGGGGCCTAGCTTGACAAAAAGAGTTTGAAATTTTTAACCTATTTTTAATCAATTATCATTTAGGCACTAAATAGTTACAAAAAGAAACAACTATCTACGAGAAACTCACCCCCTTTTGTTGTGTGATATTGTTTTAACGACTTTCAAAATTAAATATGTTCATTCACCATTTGTCGTGAATACTGAAAGTGTCAAATCAAAGACAAATCAACCTATCAATAAGATAGTATTTCTATGCCTTTGTCTTTACTAATGTTCAACATAATTTTGTAATAAAAACGATGCAACTATCCTTTATAAACACTAAACATCTGGAAAATATTAGAATATGGCAAAAATTTGAAAATAAGAATCAAAGTGTCAATTGGAACTTTAACCAGACTATAAAGTGCCAATCTGGCTCTTCTATATGTCGATTGGCACTTTTTTTTTTTCTTTACTCCAAAAATTCCTCTTTTTCCTGATTTTCCTTGTGGTATTTTCCTAATTTCGAAGGGATAAATATTAAATACATCATTTCATTACCCAAAAATGAAGTCCCCCAAGTTTCTAGAACTCCAAAAAAATATTTCTTCATAAATAGATTAAAAAGATAATGAATTAGAAATTAACTAGCCAAAAGAGGCATTGTTGTGGCTAAAAGTCTAAACGAGAACAAACTAGTAGCATCAGAATTCAAAATAACATATAGTTTAGAAGAGGGGGGGGGGGGGGGGGGGAATTAAATAAAACAAAATCCATGGATAACAAGCAACTCCCTTTAGCAAGAGTGTTCGCACATCTATTCGCTTCTTGATACACATGATTCGCTTTGATTTGCTGAGAAGGAACCTGCAGTCATTTAGAAGTGAGGAAAAAGCCCTATTAGAGACAAACTTAGAAGGATAATGCATTATAAATTAACTAGCCAAAAGAGGCATTGTTGTGGCCAAAAGCCTAAAGGAGTACAGACTAGTAATATCAGAATTCAAAATAACATAGAGTTCTAAGGGGGGGAGGGGAATTAAATAAAACAAAATTCGCAAATAACAAGCAATCCCCTTTAGCAAGAGTATTCTCACACTTATTCGCTTTCCGATACACATGGTTCACTTTGACTTGTTGAAACTTGCCAAGAAGGAACCCGCAGTCATTTAGAAGTGAGGAGTAAGCCTTGTTAGAGACAGCCTTAGAAAGAACTAGATCAACAACAATTTTGGCATCAAGTTCAACAACTAGGTGGGAGATTCCCAATTGAGAGGCCAATAAAAAATCATTCCTTAGAGCCCAGAATTCAATAATAAATACCGGTAGCCACTCTAATATGTCTCATGTAGCCCCTCTAATATGTCTCATGTAGCCCTTAACCCAATTGCCCTGTGAATTGCGAATTGAACCTTCATCTCATGCCTCCCCAGGATTTCCTAGAGATGCCCCATCAGAATTTAATTTGAACCAATAGATAAAACTCAACACATGTGGGACTCTCTTTCGTAGGCAAATGCATTGGTCATCTCAAATTAGGTTTTGCCAAGCCAACCTAGTTGGTATTTGAAATTTGCCTACTGAGTCACATTTTGAGTTGCGCTGTGTATTTGATATTTAAGCCTCATTTTTTAAAAAAACAATTTGAGCCCATGTTTTGTTTGTTTTAAAATTCGAACCTATAAATCTATAATTGTTTGTTTTTAATATTAGGCCAAATCCCAAATTGGAATATAAATTGGATTTGCATTAAGAGTAGGGTTGGCAATTTGTGTTCACAGGTCGAGTTCGTGTCGTGTCAACAAGGTTATCAGAACCGAATCAGACCAGCCGGTCAAACCAGGTTACCCGTGAATTGGGCATTTAAATATTTTGAGTGAACCTCTTGAATCAGGGTTCAATCGGGAAAACCGGCCGAACCATAGGTCAATTCAACCAGTCAAAGAGTTGACTCTAAAAAAAAAATAGAGAAAAGGGAGCCATGGAGTTAAGAACTTGAGACCTATGCCTTATTTAGGAATCAAGTCCAGCATCATGACCAACACCCCACACATGTTATTTGCGAACAATTATGAAGTGTATTATATTTATTATAGATTTATGTCAGTTTTAATTTTTCAACTTATTCTATCACATCGGTAATGTGTGATATTGAGAAGGGGTTTATCACTTACTCCGCGACACTAACTGCCGCATGCAATTTTGGTGTTGGCGTGTGAGTGTATTCTTTTATCTCATCCCCCTTCCCCTACATGTGTATGTGTGTGTGTTTCTCAAAAAAAACTTTTTCTATCACATCTCTCTCAATTTATTAAATATTACTAAATTTCTTTCCTTTGATTAATTCAATTTTGATTAAAGAATAATGCATTTGCATGTGAATTTACTAAAATAATCAAAAATAATTTTTTTATTTAATCAAAAAAATTTAGACTTGTAGGATTATTATGAAATATTTTTTTTACTGCTTATTTATGTTGTACTTTTTATATTAACCTTATAATATCAATAAATTTTATTTTAAATTATGTTTCAATTATTTTTAGATATTCTTAGTCAATTTTGCTACTATTTATATATTTAAAATACCTTTATTTTTATTTTTATTAATTATTAAATTAATTATGACATCATCACGGTTCAACCTCGGTTGAATCTCGGTGTGACCTTAAAAATCTTAAACCTCTCCCTTTTCCGGTTCTTTGAATGGTCCGGGTTTGAAAACTATGCGTGTCAAGCCATAAGTATTTGGCTACATGGGTTGACTCGAATCTAACCTGTTTAGTAAATATATCAAAAATCCTCAACTCGAACACAACCTATTTATTAAACAGGTCAACCCGATCCAACACGTTTAACTCGTTTAATTGACAAGTCACTTACAAGTCAATAAAAATAACATGTTTGATAATCTATTTGATTAATAAGTCATACCTAACCTTTATAATTTTTTTATCAATTTCCATATATCTAAAATTAAAATACAATTACAACCATAAATATAGTAATAAAAATATAAAAACAACCATAAATTAAGCAATAATATATAATAAAAAAACTAATAACTTAATAAGTTAAACAGATCAAACGGGTCAGACGAGTTTGCATGTTAAACACGAACCTGACCTGTTTATTAAACGGGTTCATAGTTGTCAATATCGTACGATACGTATTTTATCATGTACAAAAATTTTCGTATCATAAAGGTGCATCGTAAGTGTTCATGAATCGTCTGATATATAGATACGTATCGTATCGGTGAATCGTACAATATGTACGATACATAGATATGGGGGTTTAAAATGGGTTTTTTTGGGTTAAAATTTGTGATTTTATTTGATTTAAACAAGTTGTTAGAATTTTTGAACACAAAATTATTGGAAAACTTAATTAATTCTAATAAAATAGCAAGTCCATGAGTTTTTTTGTCCTTCCTTCTCTTTTTCCTACAAAATTTAGACTATATTCATAACACTCACTTTCATATGTGCAAATTTATTTTCTATGCTATTAATAATGTATTATATAAAAGTATAATTATTTTTTATTTTGTTATTATTATGAGTCTAAAAATCTAGAATGCCAAGAAAAATATATTAGAATAAAACAACAAAAAATAGTAAATGTTGATAATAATGAAGAAAATATCTATGAGAAAATAATTTTGCAAGATGTTGAACATGATGATAACATTGACTTATATGGAGTTGATTTGCCAAGATGTTGAAAATATATTATTATTTTGGCTCATATACCATGTATTATCACTTCTAAGTTTAATCAATTTGAACGTGCATGTTGTAAAAATAAGTTAATTTGATTTATTTAGTTAACTTTGTTAAATTTTATTACATAAATAATGATTAAATTGGTCATTAGTTGAAAATATTTTGAATTTATAATGAATATATATATATATATATATATATATATATATATATCTCTCTCTGGTTAAAAGGCATTCAAATTCAAAATAACAAAAGGGGAGTTAAGCAGTTACAAATGCCATACTGGCAGCAACAAGTCTAGAATATTACAAGCCATTGTCATCCTTAGCAACTAAATTCTCAAGTTCAGCAGTAAAAGGAAACTCAAATACAGCAAAGTCTTCCTTCATTGCGCTGCCCCATTTTGCCAGCCAATCCGCACATTTGTTGGCTTCTCTAAACACGTGGATCACCCTTACTTAAGGAAACTTGTCCAGGAGATACCTGTAATCAGAGAGCAGGGGAGCATAAGCAGAAATATGATTCTTTTTTGAGTTAAGTAGCCCCACAATCACCTTAGCATCCAGTTCTACTTTTAGCTACCTTATTCCAATATGATCCGCTAATCTCAACCCATCTCTCAATGCCCACAACTCAGCAATGATGCTTGAGGTGAACTCGATTGATCTAGCATAGCCCTTGACCCATATACCTTGGCTGTCTCTAATGATTCCTCCACCCCCTGCCTTACTTAGATTACCAAATGAGGCACCATCAGAGTTAAGCTTAAACCACCCTTCCCTCGGTTTATTTCATGCCACTGGGATAACAAACTTTGCAGTGGCTATTTTTGCTTACACAAAAATGGTACAATCTAACTTGATTAATACACTCATTGGGCAGGCTCGGGTTGGAGATAGAGTTTTCAAATGCAATCTTGTTTCTATTTTTTCAAAAAGCCCAAATGGTAAATAAAAACAATGTACTCCATGGTATATCAATTTTATGCTTAACAAGATTCACACTATTTGATTGCAGCCAATCTTCCAAACTTCCTGAGAAGGTGTGTATAAGTGCTGGTGGGACCTCCACACTTCTCCAATACTTGCAAGCTAACTCACATTCACGGAGAAGATGAACAATGGACTCATCATATGTTCTGCAAGCAAGGCACTTACCATCACAATTTATACCCCTTGCTACCAAGATACTCTTTACAGGAACACTATTATGTAAACACAACCAAAGGAACATGGTGATTTTAGAAATTATGTCAAGTTTCCATATCCATTGCCCCTTGAATGAAGTTCCTGGAGAATCATCCTCAATGCATCGCAGGTAAGCTGAATTTGTGGAGAAATCTCAATCTCTAGTATATCTCCACATAAGGGAGTCTCTCTATGACCAAAATCCTGAATAGGAACAGCTTTGATTTTATTCTTAATGGTTTCTAGTAGCTCAAATGATATTAACTCCCACTTCCAGCCACCCACACCCCTTAATTCTTCCACAGTGAGAGAGAATTCCCTTAGGCTTAAAGGTCCTTGAATCATTTCCCTTAGAGAATCACCCTTCAGCCATCTGTCTAGCCAAATTTTGGTCCTTGATCCATTCCCTACGCCCCAACAAACTCCACTAGAAAAAGTAGGGAATCCGGCTTTGATGGCCTTCCAATTAGGGGAGGAAGGAAGAGCATTAGGATCCCTTGCTCTCATTCTAGAGGGGGAGCAATATTTCTTCAAGATGACCTTAGCCCACAATGCATCCTTCTCTTGATACGTTCTCCAATTCAGCTTAGCAAGCAAAGCTATGCTTTTAGCTTTGGCTGCTTGAATTCCGAGACCTCCATCCTCCTTAGGCTACACAATCTTACTCCAACCAACAAGATGCAACTTCCTCTTTTCACTCATGGATTCCCAAAGGAAATCCCTATTCACTTTATCAAGTTTATCACAAATATGTGTTGGGAGAGCCACCCCTTGCATAATGTGATTAGGGATGGCTAACATGATAGATTTGATTAGAATAGCCTTACCTGCGAAGGATAAAAACTTAGCTTTTCAACCCGAGAGCTTATTCATGACTTTATCCACCACAAAATTATATTGTCTCCTATTTGCCCATTTATGCCTCAATGGACATCCCAAGTATTTACCAATGTTGCGAGTTTCTTGTATGCCCAACAAATCACAAACTTCTACCCTCTCCTCTTCTCTGACATTGGGAGAGAAGTATATTTGAGATTTCTCAAAGCTAATCTTTTGCCCTGACTCTAAGCAAAATTTAGATAAGACTTCTGAAATAGCACCACAAGCATCATTTCCCACTTTGCTGAATAGGAGAATATCATCCACAAAGAGGAGGTGGTAAAACCCCAAATTATCCTGAGACGCCTTAAGGGGAATCCAAGCTCCTTCCACACACTTCTGCTCAATGAGATGACTTAAATATTCCATGTACAATATGAAAATGTATGGAGATAATGGATCTCCTTGTCTTATGCTCCTAGAAGGTTCAAAGGATTCGAGCATTCCTCCGTTCACCAAAATGGAAATATTAGTATATGAGATGCTCCTCATAATAACTAGAATTAGCTTGGGAGGGAAGTGGAATGCTTGCAGTGCTTTGTGGACGAAATTCTTACTCTAGCCTATCATAGGCTTTCTCTAGATCCAGCTTGACCGCCATGTACTCCATTTTGCCCTTCTTGAGATCTAAAGAGTGGAAAAACTCTTGTGCAATGAGAAAATTGTCAATACCTCTTCTTCCTAGAACAGAGGCGAATTGGAATGGAGAAACCAGATTAGCAAGAAGAGGTCTGATATGGGCCACGATAATCTTTGATATGATTTTATACACCAAATTACAAAGACTAATAGGCCTGTAGTTATTAAGGGTCTTAGGGCTTTGGCATTTTGGGATTAAGGTCACAAGGGTTTCATTCAGATAACTTGGTATGATTCCATTGGTGAAAGCTTCCTTAATTTCCTTGCATACCGAGTTCTTCACATCTGCCCAAAAGTGTTGAAAGAAGCCTGCATGCAGTCCATCCGGGCCAAGGGCTTTAAAATTTTTAAGAGACCTAACCATCCCTTATTTCTTCATCAGAAAATTCAATATCAATTCTAGTGCTGTCTTCCTCTAAAACATAGTTGCAAGCAAACTCTGAAATATCCAAGGCAATTGGAGAGAAAAGAGATACAGTGGAGTACAGCTTTTGAAACCTAGCTTTAATATGGTCATTAATCTTCAAATCATTAAGGATCCAATTCCCAACAGAGTCTTTAATGCATCTTATTTTATTTTTGTGACGTCTCACCACAGTAGTCACATGAAAGAATGAAGTGTTACGATCCCCAAAATTGGCTACATTCAATCTTGACTTAAGAGCCCAATATTCCTCTTCTTGGAGCATGATAAGAGAATACTCCTCGACTAATTTCTTTTCTAGATCTAGTAAGAACTCATTGGGGTTTTCAGCCAAAGCTTTTTGAGCACCATTTAGTTTGGCAATGACTCTTCTCTTTCTAGCAAAAAGATTTCCAAACACTTCAGAATTCCATTTTTTTTGCTTTGCTAGCAAAGTCTGAAATGGCTAAATGTAACCGTCTATTTTTTGGCCATGCCTTCTGCACCATTGAAGGGGATTCCAGATGTAGTAACCACATCGTATGAAATCGAAATGGTTTGATTAGATGGCACACATTTGGCCTACAAAGCTCCAAAAGGACCTAGCAATGATCTGACCAGGTTCTAGGCAGGTGGGTCACTGTGGCATCAGAATACAGGGTTTGCCAAGTTGGGTTAGTGAAACATCTATCAATCCTTTCTAAGATAAGGTCAGTGATAGGCCTACTATTCGTCCAAGTGTATTTTGGGCCAATGAAGCCCAAATCCAACATATTACATTCATCCAGCACTACAGCATCATAAAACTCTATAGGCAATTCAAGGAGTCTCACCCACATTGCAACAGAAGATAATTTGGCCTCAGATGCCTTGAAATAAGGCTCCCACTGTTTAATGGCAAGAAAGTACTCCCTTACAAACTAAGGTCCCCCCTCTGAGCACCTTATCATGATCATCACTATTGCTAAATCTAATCAAAAGGAAATCATTTTCCAGGTTTACACAATCTAGCTTAGCCATTGGTTTCCAAAAAGCATTGATTTTGAAAAGTAAGGTAGTTGAAGCCCACAATTCTACCATATACTTTCACTATCAAAGCTTTCGACCATGGTGCTCTAATCCGAGAGAATGTTTCCTTGGATAGTTTAACCTCGACCATACCTTCTATCAGCGGCTCCAAATCCGTATTTGACTCAAAGTTCTCATCCCAGTTCCTTAAATATGCTTTTTATATATGTATATCAATTATTATTTTATAATTTTATTAAGTGTTTGTGTATCTTACGATACACAATACAGAAAAATAAAAAATCAATTCACGATACGATTCAGGATTTGACTACTATAAACGGGTTAGCCGTGTTAACTTGAATATGATCCAAACCTGTTTAGCCTCAACCCTTAACCTGTTTATAAACGGATTGATCATGTCGGGTTTGTTGGTTGTGTTAGATTTTGCCACCTCTAATTAAGAGTAGGAATTTGTTTTACTAAGTTTGCAACTCACTCTCTTCTCCCAAGAAAATAAAAATGAATATATTGAAAGATGAAGAATTTTGGTTACGATGCTAATGTATAGAGAAGAAGATTAGTGGAACTTTGGTCAGACTACTATGCCGTCGAGATGAAGATGATAAACCTACAATAGAATAGGAAATTTTTATGAGGTGATAGTCCATTTATTATACTTCTTTCTTCTCCACGAACCATTATACACTCACATGCATTGCGGTTTCAGTATCAGTCTCGGAGAGGCCTGATATGACATGACAGTCCCGTCATCCCTATTGGGGCTTTCTTTTTCTTTTCTAGCACTTCCAGGCTGGGCTGGGCTGGGCTACCTTCAGGTCTAGCATGTATGTGTTCAAAAGAGCAAAAGCAAGGGTAAGTGGCCCACGAAGAAGGTCAAAACTCAAAAGGGCTGAAATATCAAGACCCAATTTGTTCAAAAAGATGCTAATACGTTGATTTGATTAATTTCAGGAGTAGGGCCTTGGTTAAACAAAGTCTTCTGTTGGGGCCCAGACTTGAACAATGCTATCCACAGTGGGGCTTGGTTTCCAAAAAAGAAAAAACCTAGGCTGAGATCAATCCAGCCTAAGACGAGCCCATTTGCCATCCCCTTTGGAGAGTATTCCAGGTCTGGTACATTTTTTCTTATAACCTTTACAAGTGGAATTCGTTTGGTATCGTGAGAAATCTCAATAATTGCTCTAATTTTTCAAAGATAAGTCCATTCAATTTCTACTGATAAAATCTTTTTGCTTTATGAAACATTTGTACAATAATTCCATGCTTGTGTTGACAAAACCTTCAAGAACTAACGAATTTTGAAATGGGAAGGAAAAAAACACTAGAATACCAGTTCAGTTGGTTAAAAACTTTTTTTTTTTGGGGTTACAAATTGGTGCTACTGGTCAGATTGAATTAATCTAAGTCATTTTAATGCTAAATTGGGATCAAATGTGAAATATAATTATAATTGTGCTCCAGTCTGCGGACAGTCCAGTACCCTGTCCACTTTATGGGCCTAATCTTAGCTCAAGTCATCATACAGGATTAAGTTGATTCAAATTAATGAATTATAGGAGTTGGCCCAAGTCTGACATGATTCAATCGTGGTAAGTTAAGCTAAAGAATAATAAATAAATAAAACTCCAAGGATCAAATGCGGTCCATTTTCATATCTCGTCCACAATAGAAATTAAAGCCTTCTGCAATTTCCGATGTCCAGTTAAGGCCCCTCTCGCATTGGTCAATAGCTCTAATTGAAGAGATATTTTATACGGGAAATTATTAGATACTCTCAGAACATATTGATATGGTACTTAATTATCTCCCGATATATTTAATTAGTAAGATTCATGGTCCATGAATATAAGAGAAAAAAGTACTACGTTATTGTACTACAAAAATATCTAATAATTATTCATTTGGTGCATTCTGGCTTAGGTTTTTTTTGTTGTTGGAATATTTCTACTATACTTAGACTCTTAGAGTTAGAGATGCTAATGGTGCTATACTCACATTGGACACCAATTCTGAAGTGATCCACAATGCAAAGCACAAACTCATTTTCAAGTCGAATTATGTGCCCAATCATCTCATAAGACTAGCCTGCCATAACTCTTTCAAATCCAAAGTATCCACTAGTAGGGATCTGCTAGTTCAGTCCAACAGAAAAAGGTTGTTCGAATATATATTTTTTTAATCTCTTATTTAATTTTCAGTGTTGTTATTATTATTAATAAGATTATTATCCAAAGATCATATAATAACCCCAATATCATAGCTGAAGTCAACTTGAAAGTTCTGTCACTCGAAAGAATAAATTGTTTATGCTTTACATGACAAAAGATTATGTGATTGTTGTCTCTTTGCAAGTTGGAGCATCTTGGAGCTTGATTAGTCCCATCATTATCAGGAGGAAGCATAGTTGTTTAGCATGACATAAGAATAACATAAATTGACATATATGACAACTAGGTCTTCCAAATCTATAGCATCATGCAAAGGATGTCTACAAAAATTGTCTCCGAATCTTCTTTTTAAAATCCAGATTATATGAACAATGCCCTTTGGAACATTCATTTTATCACTTATCAGATACCTTACCTTTACTATTTGCGTCAGCCCAAAAATTCAACGGTTCATGTAATACAAGTAGAGGAGGCCAAGCACAAGCATCTGATGATAGATTCCACTTACAAATACAAATGAAGTAATAGCTTGCAGCCAAGATTCCTATGAATTAAGCAGGTCATTTTGTTGTATTGTTTGGTCAAACTCAAGGTTATTTGTAATGTAGAACTAATACATTTTAGTTATCTATTTGGCCGGCTATGTGGTTTTATTTGGGGTTTGTTTTGCTTGTAATTATTAATGATAGTTTAGATAAGAAGAAGAACATGGTCTCCTCAAACTATGGCATTGTTTTTCTCCCCCAACATATGTTGGTGTCTTTGGAGCCTTTTGTGTTTGTTCATATTTGGGTTTCCAAGAGGGTCAACTCAAATTTGAATTGAAGTCAACTTGCTTTCAACATGACAAACCACCTTGCAGTCCTGCCCAAGGTTGCCGCCTTGGCCAAATGTATCCTCGTTAATAGAAAATTCATGATTATTTAATTCCCCCACTCTTCATTGTCTATTAAACTACATAAATCATAGGAACTAATATGTCAACTTTTTAAACAAACAAGATAAAAAAAATTAAAAAAAGTTTTTGATGGGTATAAGTTGATAATTCGATAATTATAATGAGAAATAGGGATTTAAATATTAGATGTCTCTGTCAGAAATATCAAAAGGTACCCGTAAGGCTCTTAGCAATAACTTAGTAATATTGTTATAAAAAAGTGGTATTACCTATATGTCATAAAAGCCTTATGATAAGATGACTTTTATCGCTTAATAATAACAAAATAACTCTCTACAACCAATTAATATAAAAAATAATGAAAAAGATATCTCTTACACTCATTTTACATTCACTATTTTACACAATATTTATAATTGATGTGTTGATATACACATTTTAAAAGATGAAAAGAAAATATTCATATTTAAAGCATAAAAGTGCATATAAAAGTATCATTACCCTAAAAAAATTTCTCCTTTTAAGCCGTCAAGGTTTTTTTTTAATAGGATATGCAACACGAAGTCATTCTTAGTAGGATGGTATCATGGGAGTCATTTCACTCCCAAAACTATGGTTTCCCATGGTTTTGCATGCAACGCAAATCACCTTAGAAAACTTACAAATATGATTTAGTGGTTAACTAAGGATATATTCAGGTTGGAGGGTTTCACCTGCGTTTTAGGAAGATTGTGGAATATCAAAATTGAAAACTGTGGGTTGAGTGAATCGGAGTGTCTTATACTCTTATGGGCTTTAGGATTTAACGAATTGACAAATGATAATAATTTTTGGAAGATTTATAGAATTTTCTGAAAGCACTTTAAATTTATATTCATTTTTTCACATAAATAATGGATTTCACTATGGATTTTTAAGATTATTGTTAGTGGAATGTTAATATGGCAAAATCTAGACCATTAAATCATTAAAGAACTGTTAAAATTTAAGGAAATCTATTTGGTAGAGTACTTTAGAAAATTTAGAGGATCTAAATCCTTTTACTATACATTTAATTTTATCAGAAGTTAAAGAAATTAGAGAAGCTGAATGAATTTCATGAATCCAGAAGTCCAAGCAGCAGTAAAGATGAAACAGAGAACAAAAGTCCAGGCAGCAGTAAAGATGTAACAGAGGACAACGGCAAGTAGTTTTAAATACAAAGACTACATGTAGTATAGTTTAGTTAGTGGACATGTGACCTACACGTGACTGATTTAATTGTAAATATTTGTTGGTTAGTTAGGGAGTTTGTTAGAACAGTTAGTTAGATCAGTTAAGTTAGTCTTGGGCTTAGTTTCGTTTTTTTACTGGTACTATAAATACATGTAATTATTTTGTTTTCAATCAGATCAATTGAATCATTTTCTTTAGTAAATCTTCTTATGGTATCAGAGCGTATTTTCTCCCAAATTTCTAGGGTTTACTCTTGAGAGTTCTTTTTTTTTTTTTTTTTCTTCCTTCTTTCCTTTGAAGCTTCGTCAATGGCTGAAGCATCAAATATTTCATCTTCTTCCTCGGTGCAAGATCCTGCACTTGTAGAGGACATCTCAAACCCTCTGTTTCTTCATCATGCTGAAAGTCCTGGAGCCATGCTTGTGTCTGAACCGTTGATTGGTGAGAACTACCATGCTTGGGTTCGTTCAATGAGGAAAGCATTGGTTGCCAAGAATAAGTTCGGTTTTGTCAATGGTAGCATCACTCTCTCTTCACCATTGATAAAGACTCCAGCGGCAGTTGATGCTTGGATTCGCTGTGATAACATGGTAGGTTCTTGGTTGATGAAGGCTGTTTCACCTCAAATTCGAGTGAGCATCACGTACAGAGACACTGCTCTGGAGATTTGGAATGATCTCAGGGATACACATTCTCAAGGTAACGGACCCAGGGTTTTCCAACTTCAGAAGGATATAGCTTCAATGTGTCAGGGTGAGTCCTCAATTACCAACTATTTCACTCAATTGAAGTTATTTTGGGATCAACTTCAGAATTTTAGGCCTACTCCTGTTTGTTCTTGTGGAAAGTGTACCTGTAATTTGCCTCAGAAGCTTGAAGATCTTCGTCTTCAAGAATCAGTTATGCAATTCTTGATGGGGCTCAACGACTCATATTCTCAGATCAAAGGACAGATTTTGTTAATGGAACCATTGCCAACCATTAACAAAGTATACTCCTTGTTGATTCAAGAAGAGAGGCAGAGGAGTGTAGGGCTTGGTAATTCTGTTCACATAGAGTCTACTACTCTTGCAGTGAAGGGATCCAATGCCAATCCCAATCCTCATTTTCCTGGTTTCTTTGGTAATTCTAGTGGCTCTGGGGGAAAGAATTCCAAAGGCAGAGACAGGCCTATATGTACTCACTGTGGGAAGCTTGGACATGTCATGGAAAAATGTTTCAAGCTACATGGTTTTCCTCCAGGCTTCAAACCTAAAGGCAAGAACTTTATGGTAAATCAAGTCAATATGCAAGAGGCTTGTGCAGACAGTGGGCATACTTCTACTGGTTTTCCCTTCACTCAAGAGCAATGCCAGCAATTTTTGACTATGTTGGGGGCTCAAATGCAAGCTACTCATCTCACTTCTGATGGCAAGGATGCTCAGTTCAATGTGGGCAACAAGGAAGCACACATGGCCAACAATGTGATTAGGCTTAATCCAGTTGTATCTTCTTCTTCCAGTGCCACAGATGTTCACACCATGGCAGGTATGCCTAATTCTACTTGTGCTGATTTGAGACATTCAGTTTTTTCTGCTCAAATTACACATAGAACAGCTTTTGGTGGTAATACTTGGGTTATTGACACTGGAGCAACAGACCATATAGTGTATTCTGTTCATTTGTTGACTGATTTTACTGCTGTTAATTGTGTGGTTGCACTTCCCAATGGTGAGACTGCTTTGGTAACTCACATTGGTTCTATATGTCTTTCTGATAATCTGGTCTTAAGCAATGTGCTTTGTGTTCCATCTTTCTCCTTCAATCTTTTATCAGTCAGCCAACTCACCAAGAAAATGCATTGTTGTCTCATTTTCTTGTCTACTTTCTGTTTCATTCAGGACCTCAATTGTTGGAGGACGATTGGTGTGGGTAAAGTTCTTGATGGGTTGTATCTTCTTCAACATAGCCCTCCTGATACTTGTGCCAATCCAATTCAGTCTGAGGCTCCTTCATCTTTCCAATCTGTCTTTAATTCTGTTTTTCATTCCATTTTTAGTACAAATAAACCTCCTGTAGTTAATAATGTCAAAATTCCAGCTTCTGTATGGCATTCCAGACTTGGGCATCCCTCAGATGCTAAAATTTCTGTTTTGAAGAATGTACTTCCTGATCTCAATTGTTTCTCTAATGAAATTTGTGAAATTTGTCCTCTAGCTAAGCATAAAAGGCTTCCATTTCCTTTTCACAATCATGTTTCTGCTTTCCCATTTGATTTGATACATTGTGACATATGGGGTCCCTATGTTACACCTACTGTTGCAGGTCACAAATATTTCCTTACCATTGTTGATGATTGCACTAGATCAACTTGGGTTTACCTTATGAAATCTAAGTCTGAAACTAGATCCTTATTACAATCCTTTTATGTTATGATCAAGAATCAATTTGGTAAGTCCATTAAAGTCTTTAGGACAGACAATGGCCTTGAATTTCAAATGATTGACTTTTTTAAGCTTCATGGCATCATTCATCAACATAGTTGTGTTGCCACTCCACAACAAAATTCTGTTGTGGAAAGAAAACATCAACATATCCTTTGTGTTGCTAGAGCTTTAAGACTTCAATCAAATGTACCTATTGCTTATTGGGGTGATTGTATTCTCACTGCTGTCCATCTTATCAACAGACTTCCTTATCCTCTTTTAAACAACAAATCTCCTTTTGAACTTCTTTACAATAAACCTCCAACTTATTCCCACCTAAAAGTGTTTGGTTGTCTCTGTTTTGCCTCTACTCTTTCTCATAATAGAGGTAAGTTTGACCCTAGGGCTATCAAGTCTGTTTTTCTAGGATATCCTTTTGGGGTTAAGGGTTATAAACTTTTGAATTTACAAACCAAATCCTGTTTCATTTCCAGAGATGTAGTTTTTCATGAATCTGTGTTTCCTTTTAAGTCTCTTCCTGTTTCTCTTCCTTTGTCTCAGTCTGACCCTTTTTACCATGATTGTTTTCCTAATGCTACACCACTCCCTGTCACTGATTCTATTCATCATTCTGCTCCTTTACCAGACCCCTTAGTTCATGTTGACTCTTCTATTCTTGAGGAACATTTCACTTATCTTCCTGAGGATTTGTCTGTCCTTGTCCCTAATGACATCACTGTTCCTATTTCTCCCTTGTCCATTGAATCTGCTTCTCCTGTTTCTCTCACTCCTGTTCCCAGGAGGTCTACTAGACTCTCTAGACCACCTGCCTATCTTCAAGCCTATAAATGCAATGCTGCCTCCACCAAATATCCTCTTGCCAGTTATCTTTCCAGTCATAAACTCTCTTCCTCTTACTCTCATTTTTGTAACAGTATCTCCACAATTCCTGAACCACAGTTTTACCATCAGGCAGTTGGTGATCCTAATTGGGATGCTGCCATGGCAGCTAAAATTCAGGCTTTAGAACTCAATAACACTTGGTCTCTTGTCCCTTTGCCTCCACATAAAAAGGCAGTTGGTTGTAAATGGGTCTTCAAAGTTAAGTACAAGTCAGATGGGAGTGTGGAAAGGTACAAGGCAAGGTTGGTTGCCAAAGGATATACTCAACAAGAGGGTTTGGATTATACTGAGACCTTCTCACCTGTTGCCAAGATGGTGACTGTTAAACTTCTATTATCTTTGGCTGCTGTGCAAGGCTGGACTCTTCATCAATTAGATGTAAACAATGCTTTTCTTCATGGTGACTTGCATGAAGAAGTGTATATGTGCCCTCCTCCAGGCCTGCCCAGCAAAGGGGAGTTTGTATGCAAGTTGAATAAGTCCTTGTATGGCCTTAAACAAGCCTCAAGGCAATGGTATTCTAAATTTTCTACTACTTTACTGCAACATGGTTTTCTGCAGTCTAAGGCAGATTATTCTTTGTTCACCAAGCAATCTGGAACTTCTTTCATGGCACTTTTGATATATGTTGATGATATACTCATTGCCAGCAATAATCCTCAATCTGTAGCAGACCTGAAAGTTGTTCTAGATAAGCAGTTTAAGTTGAAGGACTTAGGCAGTTTGAAATACTTTCTAGGCTTGGAAGTGGCTAGGTCTGAGAAAGGCATTTCCCTATGTCAGAGAAAGTATGCCCTTGAAGTGATCAATGATGTGGGAATGCTTGGATGCAAGCCTGTTAAAACTCCCATGGAAGTAAATTTGAAGTTAAGTAAAGATGAAGGCAAGTTATTGGCTAATGCTGGTATGTACAGAAGACTGATAGGAAGGCTGCTGTTTCTTACTATTTCTAGGCCTGATATTACCTATTCAGTACATAGGTTAAGTCAATATATGTCTAAGCCTAGAGAGCCACATTTAAAGGCAGCTTATAGAGTAATTCAGTATCTCAAAGGCACCCCAGGACAAGGGTTGTTCTTTTCAGCTCAGTCCTCCTTACACATCAAGGCATTTGCAGATGCAGATTGGGCTGCATGCATTGACTCTCGAAGGTCCATCACAGGCTACTGTGTATTTCTTGGTGATTCTCTCATTTCTTGGAAGTCTAAGAAGCAAAATACAGTTTCAAGGTCCACGGCAGAGGCTGAGTACAGAGCAATGGCTGTTGCAGTGTGTGAAGTGACATGGATCTTGTCTTTGCTTAAGGATCTTAATGTAAAACACAACCAAGCTGCCTTACTGTTCAGTGATTCTCAAGCAGCAATTCATATAGGTACTAATCCAGTGTTCCATGAGCGTACAAAACATATTGAGATAGACTGCCATATTGTAAGGGATAAGGTGCAGGCAGGAGTCATAAAGTTAATGGATATTAGAACTCAACACCAGCTAGCTGATCTGTTAACAAAAGCTTTGACTTGGAATCAATTTTGTGGTCTTCTTACCAGGATGGGCATTTCCAATATTCATTCTCATGATGTCCATCCTGAGGGGGAGTATCAGAAGTTAAAGAAATTAGAGAAGCTGAATGAATTTCATGAATCCAGAAGTCCAAGCAGCAGTAAAGATGAAACAGAGAACAAAAGTCCAGGCAGCAGTAAAGATGTAACAGAGGACAACGGCAAGTAGTTTTAAATACAAAGACTACATGTAGTATAGTTTAGTTAGTGGACATGTGACCTACACGTGACTGATTTAATTGTAAATATCTGTTGGTTAGTTAGGGAGTTTGTTAGAACAGTTAGTTAGATCAGTTAAGTTAGTCTTGGGCTTAGTTTCGTTTTTTTACTGGTACTATAAATACATGTAATTATTTTGTTTTCAATCAGATCAATTGAATCATTTTCTTTAGTAAATCTTCTTAAATTTAGAGACTTATTATGGTGTGATAGCAGGAGGAAATAGGCATTTATTATACTTGTAAAGTGCTCTATAATTACCCCAAGTTTTTTAGAAATTGGAGATACAAATAACATTAATGTTTTTTTTTTTTTGACCCAATGAGATTATGCGTCCAAAATAAGAAAAAAAGACAATGATATTTCCATGTGACTTCCAATTAGTAGTATATTTATTTATTGAGTTTTCTCATTGAAAGAAGAAATCATTACTAGGTTCATTCAAATTACAAATCACGCCAAAGGAAGCAAAATACCACGGGGCAAATATCATACAAACCCTGCTGACTGGTTGATACTCTTAAAGCAAACTACCAACCCAACCTATCACAAATCAAGAACACCATAGCTCCTATTTATTTTAATATTTGTTTGGTCTGAACACGGCTATGCTTGAAGTTGGGTACATCATTATTACCATTAACACAATTTAGGACCACAGGTCCACAACCAACCCAAGTATGACTGGTAGGTCATTCATGGCCGGTATCCTCAAGGTTAATCATACACACAAGAATATGTTCTCAGTTACCAGAAGAAGAAAGTGTAAGAGGAAAATCTAGCCACAATTGAATACTGTACGTACTCTCTTTTTTTTTTTTTTTTGGCTGAATGAATGAACCTTTTACTTACCAAGGGGCCAATGAGCATAAGTTTAAGATATGCATAGGAGATTTTATTCGTGATCAATGCTAATTAGCATTATTAACACATATTCTGTAGCACTACTTTGAGTATTAGTCGGAGCTGAGAATCTCCTTTACCTAAGGAAAAAAGAATATAAAGAGGCCTTTCTAGACAACAATGACATGCCGCATGCTTTTCAAGGGCCACATTATTGAATACCCTTCTAATCTTTTATCGAAAAATAATAATAATAATAATGAATACCCCCCAAGACATTTTGCATAGTCAGAAAGTGCAAAGCTGTATGAACACAAACAAGAAAAGACCACAGAAGAGCATAAATCAAGTAAAGAGATTCTAATCGCAAAACTAAAAAAACTCATAGAAAAAATCGTAAGAATATACCAATTCAGTAAACAAAAAAAGTCCCATAATATATATGTGGCACTTTTTTTTTTGGTTGGATATGAAATTTTCAATATATAATCCTTTTGAAGTGTCAGATCAATGGATTTGCAATTTGTACCATTATGATAGGAGGATTGACGTGGTAGAGAACATTATTTATTTACTACTAGCTAGTCTTCATTCATTTCCCCACTTTTATGGTAACTATTGGCTTATCTTCTGTCTTTAAGTTCTTGGTAGATAAAGAAATCTTGTTTATTTGTTTCCTTGTAAAAATCGACTCAGAGAGTTAGATGGTTTGACAGGAGTCTTTTTATTACTATTATTATTTCATTTTTAATTCAAAATGGTGAAACATTCAGACGATTTAAGGATGTCATTAAAAATTTGAATGCAAGGAGTAGAGATCACAGCAACGCTGTCTGGCTAGCATTATTATCAAATGTTTATTACTGACTAGGCATCATTTATGCCATCTTACATGTTACAACTTATAAAGTTATTATTAGTCTCTTATCTTTTGCTTTGGTTGCTTTATAACATTTTGAACCAAATATTTTTTATGTTCGCCTGATAAGACATGTACGATCTTGCAAGTTGCAAGTGAGGACTTTGTCCATTGTCATAATAATAATATTTTAGTAAAATCTAGTCATAACGAATGTGTAAACTGTAATGGCCTTGTGGCCTGTTGGGTGTTGGCATGCCGGCTTCTTTGAAGTTTATATTAATTATGCTTAGAAAGAAAACAAATGTGCTTGGGATTGTGTATGGCCTTTTAGAACATATCCATTTAGTGGGGAACATTATCTGCGAGTCTATTTTACAATTAAGATTTAATTTTCTAGATCTAATAGTATATTGAGTGACACATCATTTAGGTTCTAACCTTTGCTCTTTATAGATAGGGTACATATTATAAAAATGAAAATAAGTAGACAAAAGAGAGTTATGCACTAAAAATCCAAGGGTACTAATGTGCACGGGACACCTAGAAGGAACTAGGATAATTTTTATATGTTAAGCAACCACATCAGCTTGTGGATAGTCTTCTAAAATACAAAAAGTGCTCAATTTTGCACATTTTAACCCAAAAACTTCTCATATCAGTCTTTGTAAAAACGTCTAAATATACACAATAGTCTTGCAAATGAACAGTAACCGTGCATATATACATGGTTATTGTTCACCGTGTAAATGATTTTTTAATTTTTTTTTTCTCTCTCCTCTCTTTATCTCAGACTCACTTCACTCTCTTTTTCTCATTTTCCTTCTCACCTCACTCTCATGGTTACTGTTCACAGTGTTAAAGAAATAAATATTTTATTTGGATAAATGTGTATAATAGACAAACTGATATAGGTGTTTTGTAAAAATAGTTGTGTAAAATAGAAAAAGTAAGTTTTAAATGTGCAAAATAGAAAAAAATTTGCACATACTTATGTGGATGCTCTTACAAAGAGAAAGTTGCTTTGGAGCCTTCTATACTTTGAATTGGGGCCAACTAGGCAGAACTTAAGATACATAGAGGAGATGGAGATATTATCTATGATAATTACCACTTTAGAACATTTAGCGATACTAATTTTGTAGCAGTACCTATAAGGGTTCGCCAAAGATTTTCTGAGAATCTCCTTTAAAGAATAGCCTTTACTAGGTAAATTACTAGGGACATGCTTTGCATTGTTGAGAATAATGAGATACCTTCCCACACGTTTTACACTACCAGAAAATTCAAAGCTATATAAACACAAAAAATTAAATAATAGAGAGCAGGCGACAGACAAGCGCAAAAGAGATTCCAATTACAAAAGAAATCGGCTCACAGTGGGCAGACAAATCGAATTACCAAGAACTTGCTTTGTTTGTTCCTTAATCATACTCTTCAACATACAAAACCCACCAAATCATCTGGATATTTACACTAAAGGACAGTAGTATTATATATGAGGAAAACAACGATGTAGATAAGCTAATTTTTTGTCTTACATTTGTATGCCAACTCTTGTCTTATTATCTGTGCTTTCGTGGTAGGTAAAGTGATAGGGTGCATTTTGTCTCAACTCTAAGTAAATAGGTAAATACCAAGTTGGTTTGTGCTACAAGCTTCATGTGAATCAATCCTCTGAGCCTTATGAAATCTTTTCTTGGTAGCTAAAGTTAGCCTTGAATTTATTTATCCACACTTCTGCTCAATTATTTAGCAGACTTATAAAAAGGCATCTATTTGATAGTGCCTTAACATCGATCGGTTAGCTTTATGTGAATTTGGCCTCTTTTAAGTCTTAAGCAATGCTCAAGATAATTTTAGTCGTATATATGCACCAAAATTATGTTAGCCACTGGAAGCATAAAGCATCAAAAACCTACCTTTTAACTTTATAAATGCGCTGATATATGGTTCATGACCTTAATCATTTATATCCCTTGACATTCTTAGACAAAGTTGCCTATGTTTATTCATCTATACTTCAAAGCACAACCCTAGAGAATAATGGGTTGGAAGGGTATTCTTTGTCTCTAGAAATCACATGGGGTATCTGGTTCTATGAAAGCTTGTTATAAGGTTGGAAAACCACTAGCTGACTAATGGAGTTTGCAATAGTGGGTAGGAACAAATTCTGAAAGAGAGCATCAGCAATATTGTGCATATGGTGGGCAGCATTATTGTTGAACCAACTAACTATAGGGGCTGCACTAGTTGGGCAGCATTATTATTGAACCAACTAGCTAGGAGAGCTGCACTAGTTGGGAAGCATTTTAGGATCTAATAAGTCTATATATGTTATATCATATGTAAGTATCCACAACATTTATGTTGCCTTCTTTATTTTTTAACCAAGGCTTTAATGCCATGTATCTAATTGGATTGTCACTCTGTCTTGTTGCTCTTTGCTCTTAGTCTTAAAGACACGTACTAAAATCTAGAACATCAAAGTTATAGAGTCACTCTCATTTTCCTGGTTATTGTTTGTTTTTTAACAGCTTATTAGTCAGTTTCTAAAAGTTGGATCTTTTACTTACGACAGTAACATCTAAAACTTGAAGAGACAAAGCTGCTAGCAAGTAGCACTGTCATTTTCAAATGCTCCACCCATGAATCTCAATATTCTATATTTCTTAAATTCATTGGTTGAAAACCAAGGATAAATGCCAGGTGGTTATTAGTGTACTTAAAAATTGTCACGGAGTTGAATGAGGGGTTGCCATGCTCATTGCATGTATGTGCTCAAAATGAGTGACCTTCTTGAACTTTATATTCATAGCTTTTTGGGAGATTTTGCATCGAGCAAATTTTTATTCAAGAACTCCAATGTACTAGTTGAGACACGATACTAATACATGGCCAATTTTGAAAACATGTCACATTTGTGTTGAAAACTAAGGATAAATGTTGGGTGGTTACTGGTGGACTTTGAAATTGCCACCAAATCAAATGAGAAGGTTGCCATGCTCATTGAATGTATGTGCTCAAAATTAATGACCTTCCTATACTTTATAGGATAAAACTTAAGTACAGTATTTAGGTGTTGTTCATTAAGTTTCCTTCTTAAAATTCAGTCATGTGGCTTTTTTCTAATGAGATGGAAGTCTATTTTTAATTAAATATTGCTACATGGTTAAATTTTAAGAGGAAAAACTAAGGAACAACACCTAAGTACTGTATTTAAATTTTTTCCTACTTTATATTAATAGTTTTTAGAAAGATTATGCATCGAGCAAAACTTTTATCAAGAACTCAAATGCATTGGATAGGATACGATTTTAATATGCGGTCAAAGTTGGACGTGTAGTATCTATGTTGTATGCAATGCACCATTAGAGCATAGAGTGCAAGCCACACCCTTCTACATCCATCTTTGAGTGGTCAAAGTTGGATATGTGAAGAATCCACGTTGTATACAATGCACCACTAGAGCATAGAATGTAAGCCACACCCTTCTGCATCCATCCCTGAGTGGTTAATTTAATGGGCAACATTCCACCAAAATTGTTAATTGCATGAAACCGCAATCATCAAATATTAGATTCTAAATAACAAAAAAAAAAATGTCAATGTACTGAACGAAAGTTATATATTATAATTGAAAGGTCAATGAATCCTGTTGTGATCTGGGTTTAGTAGAACTGCATTTACACAAACAAATAAAAAGTATCCACTTAAGACGACAATAATTTAACATGGATCAATCAACTCTAAGCCTTACGTCCACAGGTCAATGCTAGCCAAAAACTACTATTAACTATATGAATTACAATTACTCTCAATCAAACCTCACAAACCAAACTCACATACTCTCATAAACAATATTCACATACCTCACAAATATGAGCTTAACCTCCCACAAACATTTATTGACTCACAATCCCAAAACCCTAAGGGCTTGTTTGGTCTCTAAGTTCAAACTCATATTTTTACATTTTAAACAACATTACACACTTTTTCACATATTTTTTTACCCACATATATTTCAAAAAATTACAAAAATTTCATCTCAAACTACAAAAATCTCATCTCAAACTACTTTACCAAACATCCGGTAACTCTCACACACAAAAATAGTAAAACGCCCAAATTACACTTTAAAGAAACTTAATTACTCCGTGTTATTGTAAGAGTACCCTTCTCATCTCTCCATTATGAAAAACATTTATTTCCTATATAATCTTAGGCATTGCATATTTAAATAATGTATATTGATTTTGTCGCAATTACGTGTAACATAGAAAATATTTCTAAAATGATCAAAGGCATAAAGATATAAATTATGAGGTATTTTCATTATACAATTGTCATAATATAAGAATTAACATCTTCATATTATTTTGGTAGAGTCATAAATTTAGCAATTTGACACCACAAAAACATACTTTATCTATTTTACTACCTCACTTTACAAAACAATAAATATTAGTGGTTTTATTTTAGCTTTCAACATAACAAAATAATACATTTACTACAATAAACAACAACTACCACCACCAACACAAAAAAATAATGTAACTTTTAATAAAATATTTTTTTTAACTACCAATTTTTTGTGTTTTCCCTCTACCATTGCGGCACGCTTTTTAGTATTGGTGGTACTATAAATAGCAATATGGTTTTTTAGCACCATTAATAATAATGCTTTTAAGTCATACATTAGTAAGCCATTTTAGGAAATTTTTTTATGAAAATAAATAAATAAATAAGTGACTAAATTTTTTTTTTTTTACAAGTTTTTTCAATTTTTCATAAAAAGTTTCATAAAATTGATGATTAATATATATCAGGACTCTTAGGGTATGTTTGGTAACTATTTTTCCCCTTATTTTCTGTTTTCAAAAACAATTTTCTATTTTTGAGACTAAAAAACTTGTTTGGCAACCCAAAATGGACAAAAAACTAAAAATTTTCTCAAAACTCAATTTGTGAAAACATGTAGAAGGCTATTTTCAGTTTCTAATTTTCAAAAGTCAATAAAAATATGCATTTAATTTAATGAATCTGTCTCATTTTATGAGTTAGCATTAAAGTTCAAATCTTAGTAACAAGATATTTTAGTATTTTCTATTTTTTTTTCTTCCAAAAACTATCTTTTTAATTTCAACTAACCAAACATGTTTTTTATTTCAAAAATACAAGAAAATTGTTTTTTCTTTATATTCCCAAAAACAAGTTTTTAAAAATAGAAAACAAAAACTGTTACCAAACATAACCTAATTATCTATACTACTATTTAAGGGGTTTCCCCTATTTGAATTCCTCACTTTTTTGGTTCAAAATACATTTACATTCCTAAGTTTAAGTAGAGACAAAATTAAAGGATAATCCGGTAAAAATACAACTCTAACTCCTACTAAAACATTGTCTAAAAAATAAGATTACTCTCCTGTAGATTTTCAAACTTCTTTATCCACTTACAAATTAAATTCTCAAAATAAAAATTATACATAATTTTTTTTTTGCTACAAAATAGGACCACAAAAAAAAGACTCATCGTATGTGCGAAGCACGTGTGATGAGGGTAGTTATTAT
Organism: Castanea sativa; assembly: GCF_040712315.1. Lineage (NCBI taxonomy): Eukaryota > Viridiplantae > Streptophyta > Magnoliopsida > Fagales > Fagaceae > Castanea > Castanea sativa. The sequence goes on from NC_134022.1 coordinate 13,263,139, forward strand.
TATTACTATTATTATTATTATTATGAAATCCTACCAATACCATAAGTCACTGTATTTCAAAAATATTTGATAGTTTTTCAAGCATAGTGGTATCTAAAAAGTAAAAACAGGCTCATATGGTTTTTGAGCCCCCAAACCAATGAAGGTATCAACTATTTCATGTACAAACTTCAGTCTTCACCACCAGAGGCACAGTTTTACACACACACACACACACACAAAGGGGCATAAGAGCACTTGCAGCAGTGGAGCTAAAATAGCTATATAGTTATTTTAGCTCCACCAAAACACAAAAAATCCTCTTGCAGCAGTGGAGGTATAGCTAAATTTTTTAGCTTAATTGCTACAGTGCACATGTATAGATACATGAGCACTGTAGCTAAGAGCTAAAAAAAAAATCAATTTTTTATTCAACTCCCGATTAAAATAATATAGGCTGGATTATTTCTTTTTATTCTTTTATTCACGCCTCTCTCTCTCTCATAGTGTCACTCTCATCTCATCTCCATTTGAAGCTCTCAACTCTCTCAAGCTCACCGCCACCGGCCCTTGTCATCTTCAACGTCATCGACCCACCAAGTGAGACCCACTGCAGTAATTGATGTTTTCTTTGAGGAATACTTGAGAAAGCCAAACAATGAAGACATTGCTAGACTGTTAGCTCATAGCGAACGCCGAGGTTTTCCAAGTATGTTAGGTTCAATTGATTGCATGCATTGGAAGTAGAAAAATTGTCCATCTGCATGGAAAGGTCAATATTGTGGTCATATTCATGAGCCTACTATTATTTTGGAGGTAATAAGATCATGTGATCTTTGGATATGGCATGCATTTTTTGAGTTACCTGGGTTAAATAATGATATTAATGTGTTAGAGCGGTCTCATGTATTTAATGAACTTGCTGAAGGACGTGGTCCTGCAGTACATTACTCAATCAATGGTCATGACTATACAATGGGATATTACCCTGCTGATGGCATATATCCAAAGTGGGCAACATTTGTGAAAACAATCTCATCTCCACAAGGACCTAAGCGAAAATTATTTGCAGCAACCCAAGAGGCGTATAGGAAGAATGTTGAGCGTGCATTTGGAGTGTTTCAAGCACGTTTCGCAATTGTCCGTGGACCTGCATGATTTTTCCATCTTGAAACACTCCAAAAGATCACGAAAGCGTGCATAATTCTCCATAACATGATTGTTGAAGATGAGCGGGATGATAATGAAGTGGTAGACTTGGATTATGAACAAATTGATGGAGTGGATAATCCTCCTATGCAAGTGTTACATGAACAAAATGATGGATTTCTGTCATACATTGAGAGGTATGGACCCATTAGAAACCGAGAAATTCATTTTCAGCTCCAGAAGGACCTCATCGAACATTTATGGCAATTGCAAGGCGAGTCGTAGGAACTTGTGCAAGTGTGTGAGTTTTATTGTAATTTGGTTTGAGTTATGTATGTGAGTAATCTATGGACTACATTGTTCCAGCTATAATATGTGTTCTATTTTATATGTTTTCTTATAAAGTTCCTCTATTTCATAATTTAGTTTGAGTTTTGTATATATATAATTTGGGGTTAAAACAAAATATTATTGTTACTCTATTTTCTTATTTGCTATCATGATAATTGAGAAATTGTTTTAGTAAAAAGAAAATGTATAAGTATAATTTGGGGTTAAAAAAATCACTTGTTAATACTAAACGATTATTTGTTATTATGTGGTGGCGGCGGCAGTGGAAGAGTCGGTGGCAGCGGTGGAAGAGTCAGTGGCAGCCACGGTGGTGGAAGAGTTGGTGGCGGCGATAGCCGCGGTGGTGGAAGAATTGGTGGTGGTGGTAGCGGTAGTGGCGGCAGCGGTAGTGGCGATAGCGGTTATGGGTGGTTGTGATTGTTGTTTATTGTAATGGATATATTATTTTATTTTAGTATATATATTATTTTATTTTAGTATATATATTATTTTATTGTGATGTTTATATTATTTTATTGTGTTGAAAGCTAAAATAGATTCACTGCTACAGCATGTTTTGTAAAGTGAGTAAGTAAAATAGATAAAGTAACTTTTTGTGGAGTTAAAAAACTAAATTTTTAGCTCTACTACTGTGGATGCTCTAAGACAAATGAGGCAATGAAGAATTAAAAAATAAAAATAAAAATTATCTCAAAAAAAGAATTAAAAAAAAGGGTACACACACTGGTGCGTGTGATTCACACGCTGTCTCTTTCTTTATCCGTACAAACAAAGGCCTTCAATTAATTTTTACTAGCAAGTGGCAAGTGGCAACCCGTGTTAAACGGCGTAGTTGACGCCGTGTTACATACTCAGTCACAGTTTGAACCCCAAAGCCTACGCGGTTCATTCATTTAAAGTTTTAAACCATATCTTATTAATCATTTAGACTACTACTACCACTTTGTTTACAAGTCAAAAACTCCTTAGTTGTTCACCACCAACACACCAATAACTCTCGCTACAAGTCTATAAAAATTAAAAAGTACCACCCCCTATTTCTCTTTGTATGGTATGGACCACTACTACTACTACTGCATCCTTGCCAAAACAACTAATTAACTTTAATTCTTACAGCCTAGCTAGCTATGGGAGTTGAAATATATTGTCCCTTGTGATGTGAGTTGTGACCCATGCATATACCACTGACAGCTATCAATAACAACAACATTCAATTAGTATTAGACTATCTAACTAGCTACCTCTCGTTTCACATCTTTCTGGTAATTATAAAGAACTTCAAAAACAAATGTTAAGATATTGGTTAAAAGACTTGAATGAGTATGTCACAAAGTGCATGGAGGGTGATTTTTTTGATAATTCAATATATATAGGTAGGAAAGGGAGATTTGTATCTATATGTTAACCAGTTGTATTACAAAGCTCTTTGTGAAAAGTGATTTGATTTTATGTTTTACCTTACTATACAAATTAAATTATCTACCAAACAAAATAGCTGAAATAAAGTTATGATAGAGATTTTTATTGTCAAATTTGCAAAATTGTATCGAGTTAGATACCATTTATTTTACAATTGTGTCTTTCTAAATAGAGAACGCTTCTATAGGCTGTTGTAATACTAAGGATTAAGCTTATGTTCAATGTATTAATACAATGGATACAAGTCATTTTCAAATACAATAATTAAAAAGAGGGGAAAAAAAATATATTGCATAAATTTTTTGTTGTTGTTGTTAGATTTGACTTAGCTGGCACATCTGTATTACATTTAAATTGAGAGGAATGCTACAAATATAAGTATTATTGGGTGTTTAGACCTTAAACACATATCCACTCTTAAGCATGTGACTGTATCGGTATCCGTATCTTGATGTGTCTAGTGGCAGCTGGACAAGCCACGCCCATATTATTATATGGATGAAAATGTTGTATGTAATTGTATTGCTGTTAATGTCAGGGGTGGGGCAGTTTTCATTAGAATCTCATGGACAGGGTACCTTCTTGTCAACATATTTGATCTAATCACTGCTTAATTACCCCTTTTTTGAAGCAGTAACTTGTAGCTAGCTAGTGATAGGTTATAGACTTTTATAATCTTAACTATCTAAATTTCTACCGACTGAGGTGTAGCTTTTGTTGCTTGTATTTTTGTTGGAATAAAATACGTTATATATAAGTAATTCATCCATAAAAATTTAAAAAAAAAAAAAAAAAGAGTTATTGAAGAAGTTTAAAATTGTTATATACGTCATTGTTACACATATTTTCATAACACTTAAATAATATCACTAAAACAATATTATCAAACAAGCCTTTAATAATTATATAAGGTTAACATCTGAGATTCTGAGAGGAGCTTTATGATTATTCACAGAAAGAAAATAAGAGATGGGGGCAAAAGGTCGGTGAGGAAAAAGAAGTATAGTGAATATTAAAATGAAGATGAAAAACTTTTAAGCAATGAAGAGATTTGTTGTAGTCTAGGCAGTAGTACAGTATATTAGCAAAGTAGATGAAATCTTAAAAGCAATAAGAGCAATCCAATTAGTATCCTATGTTCTAGATTTTTTTTTTTTTTTTGGATATAAGGAAATATAAATTTACAAATGATCAAACTAAAGAATGAGACGAATCCAAGGCTGCGATTAGAATTAGGAACTCTCACTTTTGGATATATATATCTGTCGGGAGAGACCTAGTGTTTTTTAATCAAGATAAAAACATAGTAAAGACAACCAGCCGCCTCTCTCTTACTCACTCAATTTTGTTTTGTTTTATTTTTTATTTTTTTTCTTTGTTTTTTATTTTGACTATCTATCATATGTCACACTATCTATATTATGTCACATAGCTAAATCAGTACGAAATTTGTGTTTTAATCTATTCAATCATAGATATTAAAGCTTCTGAGTTGTATTAAATAATTAAATTATTATTTAGCAAAAAAATAATAATAATAAAATTATTAAGATTGGGCAAATTGTGAGAATATTTACTGTACATTCTTAATTTTTAAAAAATTGTATGACAATTTTTATTTATCATCATCAAGTTAAGACTTAAGAGTTTAAATTCAAATATCTTGTTTGATGACAATAAATTTTGCTAATTAAGCAAATAACTCGAATCCTTATTCTTTCACAACTTGATAAAATAAAAATTACGCTTTTCAAGTTAAAAAATAATTCCTACTTTCGGTTAAGTTATTATGCTTACGCTAAAGAACAAGTATTTCGTTCCAGAACATGTCAATATCAACGGCTGGAAATCACTATCTAGGGGATCAGAATATAGTAGTCAACTATAACAAAAACTAATAACCATATTATAGCTTTAAATTGATTTCATGTATAAGCTTAGAATGCAAGCTGAGGAGGAAGAAAAAATAATAATAAATAAATTGAACAACTATTTCTGATTTTTTAGAGTCTTGGAGTAATAGACTTTGAATGATTCTCACATTGCTACCAAATCTTGAAAGTTGAAACCTTACAAACCTGAAATTCAAGGCAGTCATTTTCCTTCGTATGTGAACACTACCTAATTATGAAGGCTAGAATGGCGGTAGGCGTAAAACCATCGCACTTGTTATTTATGAATCCCAACCATATAACTGTCTGTCAGTCCATTAACATTTAAAGTGAAGGAGTAATATATAAATTCCTCTATTCATGAAAGCAAGTTCCAAATGATTCCGCTCACCTACTCTTCCAAAGCCATTTTAATGTCATACAACAAAGGAACAAGTTCTTGCGGAAAAACCAGACATTTTTAGTAAATGTCTCCTGACCATAAGGACAACAATTTAAATGTCCAAAAAAGAAAAGTATATAATTTATTACATAAGATAGGAATATTAATTTTCACCTTATTTGGATAGAACCAGGGCCTGTCTCATTTTGTTTTTGGAGGGATAAGAAATTACTTTAAGGGGTTAAAGCTCTTTTACTTGAAATTGTCAAATCTTTAGAAATTTATAATTGTGTAGTCACTAACTTACTAGATAAAAGTAGAAAAAAGAAAAAAGAGCTAGTGGGTAAAGAAAATAGCTGGAAACAGAGTCATTAACTAGAGGTTCTTAAATTGCAATTTCACTCAAAACAATCTTCATTGTCCCTTCCAACAAATTAGGTACGCTTGTTTTATGAAATTTATTAGGTTACATTTAAGAAAACCCACAAATGACTAATGAAATGGATCTGTAATATATCATGTGTCTTTTCGGATATATGAATTTTATTTTAAACATTGAACTTATTATAATTAGTTTTAGCATAACTCTAATATTTGATTAAGGGAAACCTTATTAGATGCTTTTAAAAACTATTTTAATAAAATTTTATGAAAAATAAAAAATATAATTAGTTATTTTGATAATTTTTTTATATTTTTCATGAAAATTGTATCAAAACTTTTTTAAATTAATTTATTAACTATTGGGCAAGCAACAGACCCTTCGATTAATCAACTCAAGTCGTAGCAGCACAAGACGAGGTGGATCCTCTTGGTACTAGCATTGCTCCCAAATTTTTTATAAAAAAGAATGTACTTTCCCATGGGCAGAACGACACAAATCATAAAACTCAAATTAGGCCAAAGAGAATTACGATATAAATTTGATAAAAAAAAAAATCAAGTCAACCATTAAAAACTAAAATACTTGAGATAAGCAAAAGTCGTTAATATGTACACATTCGTTCTGTAAGAAACAAATTCCCTATTCATCTACCTACTACTTTTCTCTCTCTGTGCTTGCCAGCAATATCCTCTATATCCCACAAACTCCCCAACCAACAACATAACCTTTTACTTTTTCCACCTGTTTTTCCCTTCTTCCAAATTCAAATCCCTCTTCAAATAAAGCAATACATTTAATATGGTGGAGAGGCCCCCCCTCTCTCTCTCACTCTCTCAAAGTATCTATCATCTATTCAACCAACCAAACCCAACCAACTATAACTACTATCACCAAATTCCACCACCTTCCTCTTTTTATGTACACAAATGTCCAAACCTGAAGCAAAGAATATTTTAAGCTCTACAATCCCAAATTCCCTTCTCATTTCAAAGAAGAAAAACAAGCATATTTAAGAATAAGATCTGATCCATCCCAAATTGTATAGATTCCTCCTCACTAAGCTCCCAAGTGATAATAACACTGCCCCACCGACCCCAACTGGTTGCTCTTCACTCTCAACATTCTTATGACAAATCATTGGCAATTCCTTCACTTTCAAATTACTCAACCCTATTTTTTGTCTAACAGCTTCAATGAGTTTTGAATCTGCAGTGTTACCAATTGCATCCGTCACATAAAACTCATTCACAGCCATCTCTCTTTCGGTTGATATATCGGCTCTCGTCACATTAAGCCCATTCTCTCGAAACGTTCTTGTAACATCGGCCAAAAGCCCCGGCCTATCTTCTGCGGATAATTCAAGCCTCACACCCTGTAATAAATTCAATCACACCATTAACATTTTTTTTTACAAGCAAGCTAATAAAAGCATATATTAAAGATGACCAACTCAACAATGCAACTGTGGTACGTGAAATTAAGACAATTAAGTACCTCAGAAGCCCTTCTCTCAATTGAAGCTTGTAGGCATTGAATTACGCGTTGCCTCTCTGGTTCAGAACTTATTGGGGTCCCATCTGTGTGCCTAATGTAAAATTCCTGTACCAAATAATAAAAATGAGTCATTATTTTCAATTGGAAACATTAATGTTAACAAAAACCCAATTCGTGTTTTGGTATAAAATTTACGTACCAAATATGCTCTGTCTCCAGCTGTATTGATAGTAGCATGAAAAACAACATACTCCATGTCTGTCATCGTGCAAACAATGTCAAATAAAAGCTTCGACCTGTCCTTGCACTGAACATTCACAACGGAGTATCCCCTCTCAATCCAATTCTGAACCGTGACAATAGGACAGTCATCACTGCGCTTCAAAATTGGCTTCCACTCATAATCACGATCGGCAAACATCATTTGGTGCAGCCTCCTCTCAGTGTGTGTGACTGCCATAGACACCGAGGTCTTAGCACTGCGAATATCATTGTCACCTTTGAGCACATTCCTCAAAAGAGCTTCGATTCTGTCTATTTTCTGAGAATCCTCAATTGGGCAACCGGAATCACAGTCCTTCACATAGATTAGTGAAGCAATTCGGCCATTGTGAGTCCAAACTTTAGCTTCCACAACATTGCATTGAAGGTCAGCTAGCACAGCAAAAACCTCAGATAGTAGACCAACCCGGTCCGTTCCGGTTAGTTCTAGGGCAGTTAGGCCGTTATTGCCGTTAGTACGACCGTAGTGAATGCTGCCCATAGACTGATAACAAAAAAACCAAACAAAGAAACAAATTTTGATTAACAAAAAAGCAATAATTATTAAAATTAGAGGGGCAATAAATTAGGCATTGAATGGGATAATTACCTGTTCAATGTATCTGATAACGCTCTCATCCGTAAGTTTGTTTCCGTTTTGATCAGTCACATGGAAAACTGCAGCCAAAAACAGAACATAACACATGTTTCAGAAATTTTCAATAACTAGAAACAACACGTTTAAGCTAACGTGCGCACCAATTCGGTGCACGTTAGCATGGACACCATTAGTTTAACAAAAAGAAAAACAAAAAAAATTAAAAAGCTTGAATTTTTTTTTTCTCTTACCATCCATGAACCATCTTCCATCTGAAGATATGTAAGCCTTTTTGATGGAAAGGTTCAGATCCGTGAGAACCTGCACGGCCTCCAGTAAAATTCCATGCCTTCTAGCACTATCAACCTGTAAATTAAGCAAAAGAGGAAAACAAAAAAAAACCCAGTTAGTCAAATTTGTTTTTTTGGAAAAAGTTTTCATAGAAATAATGATTTCGTGCTTGAGGGGTTTCGTGAGAGGCTTACCGTGACAAGAGTCGCAGTGGGGCAAACGGCATTGTCGATCACGACCCTGCGCAACAGCAGTGACAGGTCAATTCAGAGAGAGCCTTTTTCGTTTTTAATTTTTCAAATTTTGAATTGGAAAAAACAACGAGGTCTTTGAAAAGTCTTTTTAGGTTGTAAGAATTTACTAGAAGAAAGAAAGAGAAAGTGGGGTGGGCATGGAAAAGTCAGAAAACTTATTAAATAATGAATTTGATGTCAATAATTAATTAAATGACGGTGGAAATTTGTTTTCATAGCGTGTGAAGAATTAGTTCGGAAGGTTTTGGAAAAGTATTTTTTGCGTAAGGGAAAGTAAAATATTTTCCAACTAAAAAAAAAGGATTTCAGGGAGGAAAAGACTCAAAATCTCATAAACTTGTTCCTTAAGAAAGTTTTTTAAGAAAGGAAAGAAGAGGAAATTCAGGGTTGAAAACACTGGTACGATGTGTTGAAAGAATCAATTTCTAGACCTTTAAAAAAATTCAGAAATAATCTGTGAAAATTTGTACTACTATTATGATCACCATACAAGTCAACAATAATTCAAATTAAAATCAAAGAACAGGAAAGAAACGCACGGCACCGAAATTTTGCAATATGAAATCAAAGAGAAAATTAATTAATTTCTTTTTTCATCATGACCAATTTTTTCTTATTTTAATAAGCAACTCAGTCTGTGTGTGTTTGTGGATGAAAGCCAGAGATCCAGACTCAGAAGTGGAATTCACAGAAGAAGGAAAAGGAACAAACCTAGGAGTGTTCATCCGAATCACAAGCTTATCGTATTCATTCAAAGAAGAGGGCCAGTCCATCTCAACCATTCTCGTCTTTCAAATTACCAAAGAAACACACACAAAAAAAAGCCTTAAAACCAGAGCAAAATCCAAAGCCTTGGAAGTACCGAGGCCTTAAAGAACGGCTTTCTTAGACACTCTGTGTAGTTCCTCCTTTAAATAACAACGACCCAGATATTCTCTGACTGAAACCGCCGCTTATTCCAAGAACAAAGCAAAGCAAATTTCTCCCCCAGAAATACCGCTATCTCTCTCTCTCTCTCTTTCTCTTTGGCTTATAGTTAGATATATATATAAGCAAAGAAAGACCCAATGCAATATATCCTCAAACTCTCAAATTTATTGCAGCCAAGCCTTCGATCAAATCGCCATTAACAAGCCCTACCAAACTCTTCTCTGTGCAAGAGCTTTAATTATACTCTCTCTGTCTCTCTCTTCCTCAAAAGCGCAAAGCACGCCTTGTTCTTAACTCTCTGCCTCTCAGGACAATGAGAACACACACATATATCCCTCCCTATTTATATTATTAAGTTTTAATATTTACTAATATTTTATTATTTTCTAAACCACGCCAATTCCTCTAAAGTAAAGGAGCCATTAGGGTTAAGTACTGAACTGCCCGAGAGGCTGCCCGTAGTGACCCTAGTTCACAACTTAAGGTAAACCAATGATGTCGCCACGTGTCAACGTTGCCCTATAATTGTGGTTGAAAAGCCCAGCTCGGATGCCACGTCACCCTCCATAGCATCACTTTGCGTGCATTGGACTCAATAGGAAAAAAAAAAAAAAAGCAACGCAAGCAAGCAAAGGCAAGAGAGGTTAATAAGAGAGAGAGAGAGAGAGCACAGTGTTACTGTTTGGGTTGGGTTGGGTTGGGTTGGGTTGGGTGCGTGTGTCTTTGATTCTTCTTGTTGGGTTCATCCCACGTGGCGGTTAAGAGTGGGACCAACAGCGTTCAGAGATGACTTTGTAATTACGTTGTGATTTGTTTGCCGACCCTGAATTATTATTGAGTGACGTCTAACACGTGACAAATCACCGCTCACGTATCGGCCTTTTCCTCTGTCAATTTGTTTCGGCCGGTTTTTGCATTGTACTTCTCGTTGTAGCCTTTGTTTTGATATTCCCTCTTACTTATAACCGTTTTTGCTTATACTTTATACTAACGGCACTTACACCAAATAATAGAAAAATATGTAAAATATATACAGTCTATTATTGTATTCTAGTCAATTTATACTAATACTAGTATTTATTTATTTTATCATAATAATAATAAATTAAGAAAATTTGATATTTTAGTTAAATGTTGTATAAAATTGATAATATAATGTGGAATGTTTTAAAATTTGAGCATGTAAAATAGAAAAAGTAAGTTTGTGTACTTAAAGACATAAATTTTTGCATTAACGGAAAAGAATACTCAAACAATCGAGGGCTAATATGTAGTTTAATAAGCAAATTCTACTTATTTTTGTATTGTCGTACTCATAATACTTTCTTAATGAGCAGCTGTATAGAGGAAGATTCCAACCCTATACTTCTAAAAAAAACACAAGTTGTGCTAATGAGTGGTATAACTGTAGATAGCATATTCCTCTGATTCGCTAATGAGGTTGAGGGGGAACTAACTAGTCATTTGAGTTTTTGAAAAGAGGTGGTTTATGGTGGGAGGGGATATCTTCTACCTTTTTATGATCTCTCTCATATAATTTCAATAAATTTTTTGATAATCATAAGGGAACATACATCGCATTCATGTAATTTTCAGATCTAGCTCGTTTGGTTTATTCAATTTTCATGAAAAGCAAGTCACAATGACCTCTCTCACATTTAAATCACATTTCAAGGAATTGATATCTAAATGCAAACTACAAACTTAAAAGATAGATGACATATCATTTCAATCCAACATTGAAACCTGAAAAACGAGTTTCAATTTTTTTATTTTTTTTCACCCTCTCTCACTTCCTCATGAATTTGGTGATATATAATACGGTTCATTTTTTTGTAAAATTTATAGTTCGATAAATACAACAATAGGGTGAAGAAATTCAAACTTTGATTCTCCAATATAGAAGAGGTCTTTTTATCTTATTGAGCTCAAGTCTCTTGACTAAGTTAGAAAATGCTTTGAAAATCATTAACAATAGACATGACAAATTGCATCAATCACGGATCAGCCTTTAAGTAATAGCCTTACAGTTCCTTTTGAGTATATGTTCAAAATTCAACCGTATAGTTCACAAATCATCATTAAAATTACATGGGAACTTAACTCAATGTAGGCTTTGGGTCATTCCTTCCCAAAGAAAAAACTTACGCTCTTGGTCCTAAATCTATAGTCAAAATGCAAGTTCGATTAAATTTTATATAAAATTTTAGGATATTCTATTAAAAAAAATTGAAAATAAAAGATATAAGCATATGGAGCTTTCATTGAACAAGTAAAATAAAGAGTTAGAACAATTTTTTTACAGCAAGAAAAATATAATGATCAAATCTGTAAGTGCACAATTGCACCTGGACCTAAAGATTATTATGGGCTCAGGCCTAATGAGCCTTAAATAATGAAATTTGTAGAGTGTGGGCTTGAAATCTAAATTAAAGATACTGAGAATTTGATAACGGGCTATAGGGTGCAAACACTTGTAAACAATGAATGATAATTGCAGGTGGACCTCCTCGGACGTGAGCCGAGGATTATTTCTGTATTATTTCTCTTTCTTTCTTAAAGATTACAATTCTTAATTTCTTTATTAGTTACAGACCGCCCCCTTTTCTTTAGCCTTCACCCCCCTTAAATACTTCCTTTCCTGATACTTTATCCACGTGTTGCTCAAACCCCATCCCCCCTAGATATTTTTTCCCTTAGTGCCTTTGAATAGTGACCAAAAGTTTCAGCTTTACTGTTCAGGGGTCACTTCCCCATTAATGCGGCCAGGGAGGTAGGTGCAGAGTCTTTAATGTGGAGGTGGCAGCCTTGGCTTATGATACTTTTCTAACATCGGTGTATCTAGAAGGTTCAGGGTTTCCCCCTCTTAACCAACAGTCTTTCCAGAGTTCTGCCTTGAACTTCATACTGAATTTACGAGCTTTCTTGGGTCTGTCCGAGGAGGAACTCACCCTTGGATGTGTCCTCGGACCCTCGGCGTATGGGCCGATCCGCGATACTAACAAATTCTTAGCCCAAGAACAGATCGGCCCTCCTTACTAGAGCCCAATGGCCCAAATGCCCGCTTGGGTTCTTTTACTCCCCACAAAATCTTTTTAATTATGTTACATAAGTATATTAAGTCCACGTTCGACATAATATTGGGAATATAGCTGAAACTATGGGTGTTTAGAATGGTCCAATTGTGTTATGTGAAGCGCTGAAATAATCGACCAGCACAAATATTGACTCAATATGTCAAGGGTGTTGCTTCTTATATAACATGGATAGATAAAAACTCTAGTATGCTTAAATCCGCATTGGCTTAGGATCTTTTGAAAAATAAAATTTAATGAAAGTTACAGTATTCTTATTATAAATAAAAAAGTCCATATTCGACAAATACCTACAAGATAGGACATAAAAGAGGATAGAGTTATACTGAAAAAAGTCCATAGTAATTTATGTGCACGGAAAAATTCAATTAACTCTTTTATGATTATGGGTAATTGTTATATGCCTAGAATCTTGCCCATTTTGGAGGGAATCCAAAATTTCGCATATGATGGAGTTTCGATCTCTTCTATCTATCCTCTTTGTAGATGTTAGGAATTTAGATTTTTTGTGCAAAATTCATGCACTAGCATTAATCAAAAGATAGAATTGTGAAAGAAAAATAAGTAAACATATATTAAAAAGGTCAACAAAATTAATAGTATAAATAATCAATTAAAGAAAATCGTTATGAACAAAATTTTAGTCTAATAAAAAAAACTAGAATTTGAAATTTAAAATTTTATGTAGGGTGTAAAATAACTTCAAATAAATTAAAACATTTTAAAAAATATTTTGATAGTAAAAGGAAAAGGGATTTGACCCCTGGACCTATCAATTGGAAACCTGAAGAAGTGCAAATAAACATAAAAAATTAGTTTATATATATAGAGACACACACACATGACTCTAAAATAAGGCTCATAATAATATTAATGGTCATCTATATTATATCTGTAAGGACTTGATTTGGTTCCCAATTTTAAAGGGAAAAGGATTTTGGCCCAAAAAATTCAATACAATAAATTTATAGAGAGTGAGCTGAAAAACTGAGCTCTAATAAATCAACTAATAATTGTAGTGAGCCAAGATGAAAAGAGAACAAGAATAAAATGGTTTTACTTAACTAAATCGTCCTTGGTACAGTCTGAGTAGACTAGATCTTATATATGTTTCCTTTAAATTTGGTTACAAGTCCAGTTCTTGGAGCTACAATGGTTTTTCTCTCCTCTAATTTTTCCATCCCCTTTATAAAGGACTTCTTTCTCTATTATATACTACGCTCTTCTTCATCACCACCCTCCACGTGTAGGGCAAGCTATTGGCCTTTACATTTATCCCTTCAGCACCTTCTTGAAGTCTTTAGGTGTAGTTGTAAGGCTACTGGTTACTGTTCAGGCATCACCTCCATATTAATGTGGTCAGAGGATTAACTGTAGAGTATTTTAATGCGGTGAAAATAGCTTTTCCTTCGATATTTCTTAGCTCTCATTTGTCTTATACTCCTTTGATACTCATCCTTATCAATAGAATCTTCCGGAAAGTTGCCCCCAATGGCAATTTGCACTCTCTAATCTTTGCCTTACTTAGCCGATGAGGTATTATTTTTCGGGCTACCTTCCCAAACTTTCCTTGTCATCGTTTGTCCTTGGCGCTTAGATTCGCATGTCTTCCCTACCTTACCCTTATCCTCGGACTACTAGATGTCTCCAGACAAGCCCACTATACTTTATGGGCCTTTTATCCCTATAATATCTATAAGCTATAATAAATATATATATATATATATATATATATAATTGAAATTATTAATTAACCTTGTGGCATATTAATTTTTGAAATTTCATAAATTTAAACCCTGCATTAGAATCTTGGTATACAATATTTTCTTTAATGATAAAAATATATAGTTCCATATATAAAAACAATTATTATAAATAAATTCTTTATATAGTTTCATATCTAAACACAATTAAAATAAATACTTATTAATCACTATCAAAATTATAAAAAATGCATAATGCTAAAATATATAATTCCATATATACAAATAATTAAATAAATACTATTAATAACTATTATAATTATCAAAATTTCTTTTTATAGTTTTCAAGTTCAAATTTTAAACAAACAAATAAAAGAAATATATATATATATATATATATATATATATATATATATATATATATATATATATATATATATACACATACACACACACACATTACAAGCTAGGATAAAACACTATTTTACAAGTAAGGAAAACATTCTTCTTGTAAATTAAAAAGGTGGTATCCTGTGCGGATTTATCAATCCCACAACATGTGACAATAAGAGTAATATCATGTTACATGTATAATATCGAGCACCAAGCTTTAATAAAATGTCACTATTCAAATCATTCAACTCATGCTAAACACGTGAATTCCAGTTAGCTCAATTAGTAGGAAAAATTACACTTTACCACCCTAAACTATGCACCATATTACACTTTGCACCCTAAACTATCTAAATGCACACTTTGCACCCTAAACTATTACACTTATCACACTTTGCACCCCAGTGTTACTTTTGCTGTTATGTTTAACAGAATCTTGCTGTATGTGACAAGCGCATGCTTCTTACTTAGGTGGAATAAACTTAAAAGACTGAAATGCTCTTTTTTCAAAATTAATTAAAACAATAAGATTCCGTTAAACATAACAGCAAAAGTAACACCGGGTGCAAAGTGTGATAAGTGTAATAGCTTAGGGTGCAAAGTGTGCATTTGGATAGTTTAGGGTGCAGAGTGTAATTTGGTGCATAGTTTAGGGTGGTAAAGTGTAATTTTACTCAATTAGTAAAATCTTTGATGGTTGTATAAAAGATTTAGAATTTAATTTTTACCTCTACTAAAAACTAATTGCTGTCTTGGTTTCATAATAACCTGCCAACAACCGAGCTATACGAGTAACTCCTCCTTGATGCAAAGTAAGGGCGAATGCAGCGAGGGTACCCTCATGATAGCTTTCACCCAAACTAAGACAGAGTGGTAACATGACGTGGTCCCGTATAATTGGCTGGGCAGCACAATTAAAGCGCATGGACTCATAACGTAGTCGTGGAGGCACGCTTTCGGACTTATTATGTCTTTCCCTTCCCTCCTAACGGTGAGGGTTTTGAATTTTTTGATTTTAAAAAAATAAATAAATCACCAAACTTCCCGACACGTGTTGGACAATGGAGTAATATTAATGTCAACCCCATGCTGTCAATTTAACTAACAACGTGGGTCCCAAGTGTTCTGACGTATCACGTGCATTCCCGTCAGAAAACACGTTCGTTGGTTCGCTCCTTGTCTCTCTCCCCCACCACCGACTATGTACTACGTGGCACATCCCAAACCAAATCCCGTTTCCAACAGGAACTAAATTTTTTTTTTAAAAAAAAACTCTATGTTAAACAGCATTGTGCCACGTGGCAGGAAGTGCATTAAGTCCTCCACGACATTTTAGTATTTTTACATTAAAAACTAAAACGGGAGTGGTTATAATGTCTGAGAACGAGGGGGAGCGTCCGTTAAACGACAAAAAAATCTAAGCGGTTTGAAATTGCAAAACTTTGAATACACCGTTGCTTTTTATAGAAACACAAACTTAAATAGTAATATATGCCCGTTTTGTTAGTTTTCTCTCATTCAATTTTGGGGGGGTGTGGCGGGAAGATCACCTGTCTCCCGCCAAATCAGACGGTGGTGGTGGGTCCATATCATCACGGAAATAGATCCACATCGATATTGTGGGAAAAGCTGGGTTGGGTGGACCACGTGTTTGACGTGGATAGTACGTTGTTGTGGGAGCGAAATATTCGAGACAGAGAGAGAAAGGAAAGCACAGCAGTAGCTTTTTTTTTAACAGTGAAGGAGGTTGTAAATTGTAATGAACGAGGAGAGACGATAGGCCTCGGTGTGTAAAGGGTCTCTGACACGTGGATGACAGCTCAGACGTCGGTTACTGGGTCCCAAAGTTAAAATAGGTAGTTTTATTTTAAAAATTCTTTTCTGTTTTTTTTTTTTTTTTTGGGAAAGCCCGCCTTTTTCTTGGGTCTCTCTCCATGGTTTTGCTTTATTGACCGTTAAGACTTTGGCGCCAAATTCGAAAACCAGATTCACACTTTGGGCGGGGATTTAAGTAAAGGTGGTAGTGGTAGGGATTGAATACAGCGGCGCCGCATATCTCTCCGTGAGACACTGGAGGCATGTTTTCGTGGAATGTGATTGAACATGTTTTGTTTGTAATTCCCATTTATTTAAACCAAATATTTTATCTCTTTTTCTTGCTATAATTACGTTGATTTGTTTGTTTCCTTTGTTGTGTTAGAAATGGGTTTTCCACTACAAATCAGGCTTGCTAAATTACTCCAATTCCCCTTTTTATGTAATGTGTGGGTGTGGGCTTGCAAAGCATGAAAGCAATTTTTGAATCCCGAAAATTTTTGCTTGGTCATAGGATCTTGGCCGTCGGATAAAGTACCCCAAACGAAGACTTTTGCACTTCAAAACCACGCTTGGGCTGGTCAAAAGTAGCTGCATGTGACTAGACCGTGTGTGGCTCAGCTCAAGGGGGTTTCTTATTTTGTTAAACAAAATCATATATATTATATAGTACAAAATATTGATCACAGCCAATTTCTGAGTGATTTCAGATTTTGTTTCCTTCTATTTCAATCTTTTCTCAAAATAGGCTGCTACATTGAGTCAAAAAGTATTTCGAAATTTGATTTTGTTTTCCTTTTGGGAATTGCAAGACAAAATAATAAAAACAGGTCCCTTTTTTTAAAAAAAATAAAAATTTTGTCACACCTGGCCTGAAAATGGTCGACTTTACCAAAACTATAACACAAACGGTCACATGGGATACAATCTGGGAAATCTTTGATGACACATAACATTATGCATTGACCACCGAAATAATAATAATAATAATGATGGATATAATAAATGAGTTCGGTTAATGTGTGCTCTTAATTTTTTGAAATATTTTTTTCAGAATTCAAAAAATTGTCAATATTTTTTTAATTTTTAAAATTTTTTTTTCCAAAATGAAAATTATTGTGTGCCTTTAAGGCACACATTAGCAAAATCCATAATAAATTGTTGATTATGCTTGCCATTCATTTCTCTCTAGTCTCTACTCTAAGTATATTCTACACTGTGATACAGAAGATTCTGAATGATGATCGATGCCGTCTATAAACTCAATACGGTCCAGGTTCTTCGTCTGAGTCAATTGGACAGCGACGAGACCCACCGTCTGATCACTATCAAACGGCTGATATGTTTCCACTAAAGAGCAAGCACAATGTGTTGCAGTGCAGGAGGACTAGCATTGAGGCCAATAAAAACGTATATAGAAAGCAAAGTCTCAGGGACCCAGGCTTTACTTGCAAGTTTAGTTTCTAACTACTTTGATTTTTGGGAAGTATTTTAAGAACGGAATTGAGTCAATGCACTCACTGGCCAATGTTTTAAATTCTTAAGATTTCCATGTTAGTGAAAAATGCTGAAAATCTAATAATAAGTACTTGTCTCTTTCAAACAACCTGGTATAGGAGGACACACTTCTATTCTATGTGCCCAAAACCAAGTGTTTTCCAAAGGAACCTAGTTTGGGCACCGACTGTATAATACTCTAATTAATACTGCACAAAGTCTATTCTATGTGCCCAAAACCCACGTTTTAATACTGCGAAGTTTTCAAATATACGTGGAATACAGCAAAGTCCTCTTCAAATTTCTATTTGACATTTCATCCTCACCCCTTAATTTTTTATCAAGAAAATCCATCTTCATTTATTTCTCGGGAAAAAATATAAAAAACATTCTACATTTTCGAGTTCAACGTTGGAAAAAGACATTTGAGAAGACAAGTAAAATTTTGAACATGAACTTTGAGCAAATTTTGTGCCCATTTTGGGCACAGAATTATGCATGCGAATAAGCAAGATGCACACATAGCCGGCCTAAAATAAAAGGTTAATTATTTAGTATTTGACATTTAAAGTCAAACCCTAAATAATTATTTTTGTTAGTACGGCCTTAATAAAGTAATTTGTTAACTTTATTGTTTAGGGTTTGAATTTAAAGCAAATCTTAAAAGTTTTTTTTTTTTTTTTGGAGAGAAATCTTAAAATATTAATACTAAAGAGAATTTGACTTCAATCTTAGTTGAGTTATCTTGGGAGATAGGATGCATGTGTGCTTCGTTTGGGTGTGTTTGTATAAACTATTGAAAAACTGTATTTTGGATTTAAAATGAGTATTTGCAAAAAAATTATAATAAGCTGTGGTATTAAAATAGAGTTTTGAGTTTTAAAAACATTATTTTTAACTCTCAAAACGACTAATCAAACGGACCCTTAATAGCATGTTACATCTCTTTATATATATTTGTTGTTCATAACAAGCTAAACAATAAAATATACGTGACAAATTTTTTTTTTTTTTTTGAGGGTGAGAAATGCATGATAATAAATTAAGATCGACAATACAGTACTAGTTTTTTTTTTTAATAAATATTGACCAAAAGCTATGAATAATTGAATATAATATATGAATAGATATTATATTACTGAATTTAAACAATACGAATAAAAAGTTGAAAATGAACTACGTGCACAAATTGTACACAAATATATGCATTCGATTATTATTTAATGCACACATAACTCATTGACCTAAAATGAAAATTTAATCACTGAATAAAAAAATGTTAATTAATAAGTATTTGATATTTAAAGTCAACCTTTAAAATATTTTTTTTCGACTTTAATTATTTAGTATTTGACTTTAAGTTTCTTCCCTTTTTAAATAATTGATTGAATTTAATCTCAAAATCTAATAGGATTGCGTGCCTAATTATGAATTGAATGTTCCTACAACTTATGTATTTGTGATGCAAATGGCAGAACATACACATCATTGAAATATATGTGGAAAATGAAGTTAATGAACCACAATGTTTTTCATTTTTGCAAAATTGCCATCCTAAACATATCCCATGAGTTACTAATCAATATGTGATGGGACCATATTTTGATGACAAAAGTTGGAGAATAATTCCAAATTTCGACAAATACCTATTCTTGAATTTCTTTGTCTAAATGGATTTAAAAGAAAAAAACTTGTTAAATGATTCACATCATTAATAATAATTTTGATGACAAAAGTTGCAGAATAATTCCAAATTTCGACAAATACCTATTCTTGAATTTCTTCATCTTGTGGATTTAAAAGAAAAAAGTTGTCTAAAGATTCAGAGTATTATTATTATTATTATTATTGCTGAATGCTCTGATACTTAAGTTAGTTTTTTCTTTAGAATTCAAGAATTTCAACTTTTTTGAAGTAATGAAAACTTACTTCGATTTGATGCAGATGAGTCCTTATATAGTGAACTTTGGAGTGGTTACTTGTTTAGTAACTTCCCCAATATTTGTGGAAGTTGGAAGGTTCAGACTTAATTTCTACAACTGCTATAAAAGTTAGAATGTTCAATCTTATATTCTACAACTGCCATTAGAAGTTAAGTACTTATAAGAAGTTATAGCGATAAATAAGGATCTTGTTCATGTTTCAAAATAGTACCACGTGGTCCGAATTTCAAGTTTATGTAGATAAATCCATTTCTGGAAATTTCCCAATTGTTGGGAGATCGTCTAGACGCTTTCTTGATGGATGATCCTTATGTTCACGGACGACCTTTGGCTTATGGACGAACTTCTTGTGCTGGACTGGCCATTGGCTTTGGACGACTCTTGTGGACGAATTGGAGATGATTCAATTTTTTTAGTTCCCCATCAATTATTATTATTATTAGTAGTAGTTTGTAATCCTATACATATGTATAAACATATTTATGAATAAATATATTTAGATACATAATAAATTTCGTATTTCTAAAAAATTTGTAGGCTCAAGTCCAATCTTATTCAGTGGGGATCCACACAAGAAACTTGTCAGAAACTTATTGTTTCTTGTGACGATGATAGAGGAACACTATAAAGTTCTAAAGACAAGGATTACACTTGAGACATGGGAAGGTCAAAGTTACATGTGATTTTGATATTATGTTAAAATAAATAGACGAAGATTAAAAGATGTAGCGAGAATCAAGAGAATGATGAATGTGACTCAATGTTCACAATAGAACTTCTTTACTAGTCATAATTATGAACTCCAATATCACCATAGTTGGGGTATTACCACTATAAAACCGATGCCTTCCTCAAAACAATCGTTCAAAGACAAAATTAATCACACACAACAAAAGAGACTAATATCACTGCCATCAATAGGTTACCTTCCAGTCCTTAAGTGCACAATCTACACTATAAAGTTGGCTTTCTTTCTGGTCATGCATCTATATCATCTTTAGGCTGAGTTTTTTTATATCATGCCTCTCATCAATAGCCATCACATATATCAAATAGACCACTGCCAACCATATATTGCTCAAACTAGCCAATGATTGCCGCCAACCATATATCAAATATCACATATATCGCTCACATTCTTCCTCACGATGTTGCCCTATGTCGATATTCCTTGTGACATTGTGACATCAATGAAATCATTCTTTAAACATAGTAGCCACACTATGGTTAGTGGTGCGACCATTCTAAGGCCTTTGTACATAAACCCTCTTGACAATTTCTTTTTAGATATACAATAGAATTTCAATTGATAGTATTTGCTTCATAATTTATTGTTTTTTTTTATTAGACAAAATTTTCAATCAGTTTTTTGTGTTGACAAGGTTCAACTCACAAATCTCTTATTTGATAACAAAAGATTTTACCAATTTGAGTTAACTGACATGAATAGTTTATACATCGAATAAAATATAAATTCAATAAAAATAATATATATTAGAATAGTAACGTATAAAATTGTGAGGCTTCAAAAGTTTATTTGGTACTGCATTAAGATTTCAACCAAAAATCAAACATATTAGATTTTATGTAAATGAGACATCTCTAATGGCAAATTTAAGCAAGACCACAATTAATAGTTCCTAATTGTAAAGGAGAGTCTATAATAATTAAAACTTCGAAGAGAGGAAAAATTATGAATGTTGAAAAAAAAAGTATTGCCGCGGGAGAGAATGGCAGATCTAGGAATTTTTTTCAAGGCATTTTTTAATAAGTATAAATTACACAATCTTATTTCTTTTTAACATTTATGTAATTAGGTTTGATTAAATGTTATTAATTCCATTCTGTTCTGGCTGTAACGGGCAGAAAATACCATGTTGGTAAACAAATTGGAACAATAATCCACCCTATTTCACTTTGGAAAAAATTTCGAGTCATTCCGGTTTATTTGAAGTGTTTCGGTAAATACCAATTGAAATTCAAGATTTGACTAGCATGAAGTTTGTGCTTTAAAAAAAAAAATTGTTCTTAAAACCAAAACAAATTTGCATTTTGTAAACCAAAAGGAACAAAATGAAAAGAAATGAAATGAACAAAGGTACTTGTACAACTAAAAAAAAAATTTGTATTAAGAAATTTGAGACTCAAAACTTAAGAAGAGGCATTGCCGCATTGGTACTGGTAGAAGACACAAAAGTTACGAACAAGGAGGAAAGCAAAACGTAGATGTAAAAGTATTGATGAAGATGTGATAAAATTTAAAAGTACGAAGTGTAAAAATCGAGGAGACAGAAGACGTGTGTGGTTAAGAATAAACAAGAAAAAATAATTAAAAATGAGAAGTAAGTGATATATGTCTGGTGAAAAAAAAAAATACTGTAATAAAAAATAATAAAATGTTGAAAATTGTGTTATATTAGGTATTATGCTTAGTCGAAGAAATCAAGCCACTGCCTAGCTTGTAGTTTTATTATAATTTTTTTTTTTTTTTCAGATTTTAGTTCAAAATTTTTTTTTTTGAGTTTTTCCTTTTTGCTTGAATAACCCCAATATATTGTTAAGTTACTCAAATTATGGACTAAAATTTAATTTTATTGACATAAAAAAATTCAGGATGGTCCTAAAATTTTTTTAAAGGTAAATAAATATAAAATTTTAAATTATTATATATAATTTTTTTTTAAAGGTCAGGGTGGTTCTAGGACCACCTTGGCCATAAGGTGGTGCCGCCACAAGTGGGAGAAGATTTAATTTGATTTTGCAAAAGAGTTGGATCTCCAAATGTTTGGGATGCAGAGTTCCTATATTATATGGTATTTTTTAAAGCGAATTCTTATATGTGATTGGCACTAGTATAACAAAATTTTACAACATATTTACAATAAATTTGTTCTGAGTTGTGATGAGTCATGTGCAATCTTTTTCTAATTTTTATTCCTTTTTCTTTTTGTGGTGGACTGACACCTCAGTTTATCGTAAAAATATTGTGAGTTTTGTTGTGGCCATGAAAGAACTCAAAATACAATTTGTAGCAACTAGAAGCTCTCAAAATAAGGTATTTCACATAAAGAGATCTAATAATAAAATAATTCATTTGTTAAGCGAAACATGATACAACTAGATCTTATTTTAGTTAAATGTAACCCCTAAATCTATACGAGATTCCTTGAATTCAAAGGCAAAAACTATGTAATCTACTATGTTTATTTTTTATTTATTTATGATAATAGGTTTTAATTTTGGTTTTTTTTTTTATACAAGATATAATTTCTACTCTAGCCTAATCTAAGTGTATATGTGTGTGAAACTCCCTCCTGGAGACTTGAACCCCGGCCCTTACCCCCCACACCTCACAAGCATTTATACTTATAGAGTGACCACCACACCAAGGGGGAGTGGTGGTGGTTTTCTTAAATGTTCCAAAAAAGTTTTTTCCAAGGCAAAACATTTCTAAACATATCCTAATTAATACAATACTATAATAAAACTCTAATTTGAATTAAAAAAAAGCCAAGAATATCTAAAATCAAGAAAAAAAAATTTTAAATCATAAAATTTTGAAAAGTACATAAAAATAAAAAATTTAGGATAAGATTTGATCCCATGTTTTTTCCTACATCAAAATTTGTTTAAGGATTTTTAGTGTACACTAAAAATCCTTAAACAAATTGTATGACAAATTTATTTGTAAATTGTTAGCCATTATAATGGTATAGGTGTACATGTCATGGTGACAGAAATTCTATTCGGTTGAGTGAAAACCCATTGTGGAAATTCTAAAATATTTTTTTCCACAACTGTTTCTGTAATCATTCAACCCCAAAACCATTAAACTATTTAAATAAAAATAAAAACCTAGTTACCCAAAGAGGAAGACGACCACACAAAACAGTGAAAAATACTTAGAGAGGTTTTCTTATTCTTTTATTGTCTGCCATTGAACATCTTTGAGATGTTGTTATTCCAAACACATAAAGTACAATACCTATGTTGAACTTGCTATTGAAACCATAGAGACAACATCAAATTTCAAGAAACTATGGAGGGATCGAGAGATCAGTTTGCGGTCGGTGGATGGATTTTTGGTAATGAGTAACTTCGAAGGCACAAGGTAAGTAATGTAGTTGTTAGTTGGAACTTGGAGAGCTCCGATACTTAGGCCGCCTACATGTGCGGAAGTCATGTAAGTATGGTTTGACATTTTTAATTTTTTTTTACAATTTTGTTTTTCAAATCGTGAACGGATATTTGTCTTTGTGTGGGTATGTTTGTTCTTTACTATTCTAAAGCGTGTATCCATATTTATTAGGCGTAAATGCACTTTTAGTCCCTACATTTTAATTTTACTACTTTTAGTCTCTAAATCAATTTACGCGTTCCATTTTGGTCCTTTCCGTTAGCCCACTAACGGAAATTGCTTAGGTGGCAAACTGAGTGCATTGCTGGCACATTAAATGCTAACGTGACCAATTAAAAAATAATAAAAAATGTCATGTCAGCTTCTAAATATAAAAAAAATTATTAATCAATTTTAACGAAATTAAAAAAGAAAAAAAAAATTAAAAACAATAAAATACATCAATTCGGATCTAATTCATTTTAAACAAGAACACAATCACAAATTTAAACATCAACACAAGAATATAAAGCACAAACCCATAACCAAACACAAAAAACACAAACTCAACATAGAACATAAAGCACAAACTCAGATCACAAACACAAAGAACACAATTACACAGCCCACCCAAACCCAGACTACACCTTCGCTATTTCCTTCCTCAAATCCCAAGCTCACTCCCTCAACCTCCAAACACAAACTCTCCATTTCACGGCATAAATAATTTATTAACTCAAAACTGCCATAAACTAACCACCAACAACAACGACAAATCACCACCAATGACAAATCAACCGCCACAAACTACAATCACAATCACTGGATCTCCAACAAATTCCAAATCCAAAAACCTCAACAAAAGAGCGAAAAAAAAGAGAGAGAAAAAACTCAAAATCTTTAACAAACACCGTCGGCCCACTACAGCCACAAACATTGCCGGCCCAAAACTCAACCAACCATTGCCACAACCACAACACCACCACTGGCCCAAAATCCCAACCCAACCGATCAATCAATGACCCAAAACCCACACATCGAAACCCATCCCAAATCTTACAGCCACGACCCGATTAAGAGGTTTGAAGGTCGGCGGCGAGGGTTGTGGAGGTTGGTGGCGAGAGATCTTGAGCATGGAGTGACAGAGAGAGAAGAAATGAGAGACTTGGAGTTGGAGGTCGATGGAGAGAGATGTGGAGGTCGGCGGCGATGGCTGTGGAGGTTGGCGGCGAGGTGAGGAGGCGAGAGATCTTGAGCAAAGATGAGAGAGATCTTAAGTAGGGAGGACTGAGAGGGAAGAGATAAAGAGTGAAATGGAGAGTTTGTGTTTGAAGGTTAAGGGAGTGAGCTTGGGATTTGAGGAAGGAAATGGTGAAGATGTAGTCTGGGTTTAGGTGGACTGTGTAATTATGTTATTTGTGTTTGTGATCTGAGTTTGTTCTTTATGTTCTGTGTTGAGTATTTGTTTTTTGTGTTTGGTCTTGGGTTTGTGCTTTATGTTCTTGTGTTGAAGTTTAAATTTGTGATTGTGTTCTTATGTGTTTTTGTTCAAAATGAATTAGAACTATTAATGTATTTTATTGTTTTTAATTTTCTTTTTTCTTTTTTAATTTTGTTAAAATTGATTAATAATTTTTTTATTATTTAGAAGCTGACATGGCATTTTTTAAAATGCTAATTAAAATTTTTTATTATTTTTTAATTGACCACGTCAGCATTTAATGTGCCAACAATGCACTCAGTTTGCCACCTAAGCAATTTTCGTTAGTGGGCTAACGAAAAGGACTAAAATAGAACGCGTTAATTGATTTAGGGACTACAAGTGGTAAAATTAAAATGTAGGACTAAGATGGAAAAAAAACCAAAATATAGGGACTAAAAGTGCATTTATGCCTATTTATTATTATGCTTGAATATTGATTAATTAACTACATAGTGATTAATTGAATTAATCCGTTAGAATTGGTAGTTAAACGGTTACAGAGGTCTAAACATAACTCTCCATCTGAATGAAAATTTGATTTTTATTTAATTTTTAATCAAATAACATCAAATCAGTACTATTTATTAAATAATCTTATTATTAAAAAAAAAAAGAGAAAAAAGAAAAAGAAAAAATCAAATGGAGTCGAACGAGAATACAATAGGCATGCATTAACCAAAACTACAAAGGCAAACTGTCAAAATGGTTTATTAGAACACACTTGTCAAGCAATGGAAGCTTGGATCGTAATTCATTATGGGTTTGTCTGATAGATTTGTTTATCCAATCATTGGATTTGACTCTCTTACAAATAGAATTGGATTTTCTAAATGTGACTCCCAAACTTCTGTAATCGGTATTCAAGACAATCTTCAAAGTTCGAATAATTTATTTATTTCTATTAGGAAGCATTTCTTGCCTATCCCAATCAATAAATTTCTTTTCATTACCTCAAAGAAAAACAGCATCGTAGAGAATTTGGTTTTTGTTTTATACTTGAGGATGTCATGACACATCTCTTACACCATTCTATTTGGCGTGCATTTAGTTTGTTTATTTGTTAAAAACGAGAAAAATGCAATTCTTTAAAATATTATAGACAAGCTAATAATATTTCTAAAAAATAATTAATAATAAACCAAACAGTATTTTACCATATGGTTTTTGCCGCAGGCAATAGGGTTTGAACCCTAAAATATTTTATTAAATAGCAAGAGATTTACGACTTGAATACATATAAATTGTTTTGTCTATAATAAATTGCATTTATGCTGCTGTTAACACGTGAGACACAAAAAAATCGATTGCAACACTGATAGGAGGTGAAAGTTATATAATCTCATGAACAGATACATAATATTTGTGTGCAAAGTGACATAAAAACTGAAAGATTTGTGACAAATAACAATTTTGGATCACATTTTGGTTCCACATAACCATCGGACAGATTGCTAGGAGTAGTAGATAAAGTTGGACAGCTGGAAAAAAAGGTAGTTGAGGGAAAAGGATTACCAAAAAACTGAACCCACGCACGGAACAGTTTTCTTCAGATGGAAGTGAAAATTATAATAAGATGGGGACTTTCCGCTATCCATTATGGGCCTTTCGGTTCCCTCTACCGTCCGCTCTCTGCTCTGCTGTGACTTGTGAGTGGACATCATCTATCTAACTTGGTCACTTTTCAAACGCCTAGAGGGAAAATGATTTTCCCAATTCATGCAATTTCCCAATCTCAAATTTCTCCATCCTGGGATCTGCCGACGCACCAAACATAAAATATTTTAAAATTTTACTGAAATGTGAATTTGTCTAAATGTCGGAAACTTTTACTGAATTATTAGAGATTCTCACAAGGTGGGATAAATCCTAAAAGCTATTTTTAGCAACAAAATTATTTAAAAAATTCCTACATCAATGATGCTAAATTTTAAATTTTTTAGCACTTTGCTACAGTAAGATGTTATTACTAACACCTTACTGTAGGAGAAATTATAAGACTCCCATCATTCCACTAAAAGAAATTATAAGACTCCTAACAAGAGACGTGATTCACCATTTCACTAAAAGATTCACATTTGATTAAAATTGTTGAGTTAGAATTTTTTTTAAACAAAAATTGATTACTGATTCAGCAATTTTAAACAAGTGAGAGTTTTTTAGTAGAATGATGGACAAGTGACGTGGTCCACCAGATAACTGTATAATTTCTCCTACTGTAGCAAGTTACTACTCATTTTTTTATTTTTTTTTATTCCCCTTCTCTCTCTCTCTCCCCTCAGAACTCACTATCTGCTCTCTCTCTCAAAAAAAAAAAATGATAAATAAATAATATTTTAATGAAGTGGTAAAAAAAATAGAAGTTTTGATATTATGTATATTGTAAAGTGATGTGTTAAATGCTATAAAGTTGGTCTTTTAGGTGCTAAATGCTAAAATTTTTTAAAATTTTTATGAGAATGGTCTTACAAAGAAACTTTGTAATTTCTCCTACTGTAGCAAGTTGCTACTCATTTTTTTTTATTTTTTATTCTCCTTCTCTCTCTCCTCTCAGAACTCACTCTCTGCTCTCTCTCTCTCAAAAAAGAATAAAAAATGATAAATAAATAATATTTTAATGAAGTGATAAAAAAAAATAGAAGTTTTGATGTTATGTGTATTGTAAAGTGGTGTGTTAAATGCTATAAAGTTAGTTTTTTAAGTGCTAAATGCTAAAATTTTTAAAATTTTTGATGAGAATGCTCTTACAAAGAAACTCTGTAATGAGATGTCAAATATAAAGTTTGACTTATTTTCAATACTTTTTATAAATAAATTACTTTTTGTTTTAAAATTTACTGTCAATTGTCATTGTATATTTAAAATAAAATGACATATTTAATTAAAAATGTACCGGAGGTAGATGAAGCCCTCCAATATATCAAATATGTCCGTACAACACCAGTAAAATCAGGACCTAAAAAGTAGGAAGCAAGGATAGGACAGGAGATTTGATTAGCAATAAGAATATGCATCTCCATGAGTACAGTAATCTGATACTAGGTAATTCATTTGATTAGCATTAAAACAAGTGTCTTCATTATCATAGGAATATGATACTGTGATATATGCGTTCACATTCGGACTATTGCACCGAATTTTTCCGTAGTAACAAGGCTTGTTCAAAGAAAACCACGTCCAGCGTGGAGATAAAGATTTGTGATTGAGATTGAAAGTTAAAAGATTCGCATTTATTCTTAGCTTTTGGATCAATAAATTTTTTAACATTTAAAAAACTTTTTAATACTTTTTTACCCTTTTTACTATTACATCTCACACCAACATAGTAATTTCACAATATAATAATTGGCAATTGCATTGGATCCAATTGTTTGTAAGCATGACAATGTATCTCCATGATTTAGGATAATGTAGCTTTTTACAAATGTTGATTAGGTTGGCTACCTAATTACTAAGACATCCACTAAGTCATGTACTTTTCTTAGTTCCAAACTCATTTCTTGGAGTGCTAAGAAGCGATCCACTGCCACTCTATTTAGTGTAGCAGTAGACAGAGTATATGTCCATGGCCTCTACCGTAACAAAGCTCACTTGACTGTTCTTTCTACTCAGTGATCTTAGTGTTCATCTCTCCTCTCTACCAACACTTTTTTTTTTGGTGTGACAATATGAGTGCTTTCTACATGTTTATCCATCCCGTTTTTCATGCTCGCTCTAAACATGTTAAGTTGGATTATCACTTAGTTTGTGAGACTTTCTCTTTCACTTTTATTTACTCGATACATTTCTACTAAAGGTCAACTTGTTGATATTTTTGGTAGCCCTTATCTAAGTATGATTCTCTCTGGTTCTGTTAAAACTTTACCTTCAACGGTTCAACCTTGTCAAAGTTTGAGGGCAAGTAATGGGGTGTCAAATATATCGAATATTAATTGTAGTCCTTTGTTTTTGACGATTGGAAAGTAGCAATTTGGGGGGGGCGGGGTTTAAATCTTGGGTGTCTCCGTGCCACTTAAGTTAACAAGGCTCTTAGGAATTTATTTCGATTACCAATAATTTAAAATTTAATAGTTTATATATTAGGAACTTATTTACAAACTAATGTGATCCAATATCAAGTTATATATATATATATATATATATATATATATATATATATATATATATTTAAATTGGGCCTTAGAGTGATGAGTATATTCATGAATATATTATTATGTCTAGGTTTGACTCATTTAATAGTTGAGTCAAAATTTGAGCTTGAAGTTGGCTCATTTGTTAAATAAACAAACATAACAAAAAAAATTCTTTTGTCGAGCTTGTTAAAATTATTGTCAAGTGATTAAGTTTACCATTTTTGCTCAACTTTAACTTCTAAAACAATTAGTAATTTATCATAGAATCGGAGTAAGAGATCAAGAGTTTTTTTTTTTTTTTTGAGAAAGAACTTTGAAACTTTATTGAACTTGGTTGGCCAAATTGGCTAAATCATGTTGGGCTACAGATAGTAAAGGATGGGGAACTTCCTCCATCCATGCTACATAATCAAGAACATTTATCGAGTATTTAGCTAGACTATGTGCTAATTTATTGCCGTTTCTTCTGCAATGAGAGTATAGCAATTTTGAGAATAAACTACAAAAAACAATGGCATCCTAAATTAGGGCTTCCACTGAAGCAATTGTATTTCTCCTTGCCTTCAAGGAATCCATAATCGGCACTGAGTCGCCTTTAAGAACCGCTTCACTTATGCCTATTTCCTGTCCAAATTCCAGAGCCTGTGCAACTGCAATTGCCTCAATTTCAGCTGGTTGGAGTGATGGGGATATATGTTGAGATAGTGACACTATGATGGAACTTGTGTGGTCTCAAACAACAACACCTATGCCACTTTTATTTTCATTTCTAAAGATTTCTCCATCAAAGTTTATTTTGAAGAAACTTGTGTCTAGTGGCTTCCATCTCGCCTTCGGTCTCGGTACCGCTAGAGGTGTAGGTGGGAGTACAGCTAGGAATTCAACCAACTTATCTTTCGCCTGAGAAGCGAGCTGGTCTGAGGTGTGGCAAGGTTTGTGATTGCGAACTTTATTTCGCTGGTGCTGAATTCCCCATATTATCATTGCTAATAGCTCCGGGTTACCTTGATTATTGAGTATCTATGAGAGCAGCTCCTTGAAGTTTGTGACGCTTGAGTTTTATCGAGACCTCCATTCCAATGAAGACCATATCGAGCTGAGTTCTTTGCATAACCACAATGCATGTAAATGTGTTTTCTCATCACTTAAACACCTTTCACACAACGAGTTGATCGTTATATGTCTCTGCTTCAGGTTTGTTTTTGTAGGAATGGAATCATGACAGGCTCGCCACATGAAGTTTTTGATTTTATTTGGAACTCATAATTCCAAATGCATCGCTAGAATTTTTTATCTTCAGTATGTGCTACCTCATTCCCTTCCTCTTTTTCCTCCATCTTCAAAAATCGGTATCCAGATTTGCAAGAATATTGCCCACTTTGGGTCCATGGCCAAAACAACTTGTCCTCTGTTGGATGTCTCGACAAAGGTATTTTCTTGATGAGTTTAGCTTCCTCAAGAAATGGTTTCTTGTATGATGGAATTTGAATACCTGTTGGGTTGATAAGAGAAGGGCTATGATCTGAGGAAAGGCAAGGTAGATGGTGGACTTGAGTGCCAGGATACTTCATGAACCATTGGTTAGTAGCTAGTCTGCGATCAAGTCTCTCCCATATTGAGTGTCCATCGGTATAATGTTTGCTCCATGTGAAATTTGGCCCAATGAAACCCAAATCCATAAATCCGCATTCTTTAATAACATCCCAGAAAGCTTGCATTTGACTGTGTGCACAGATTGCTCCTCCCACCTTTTCTTCTTGTCTAGTGATTTTGTTGAAATCCCCCACACACATCCAAGGAATGTGTGGTTTATCATTAAGGGTTCAAGCTTGGACCATGCCTCATGTCTTCTAGTTATAACCAGTTCACCATAGAAACTTGTGAATCGCCACTCCTATGGGGTATTCTTTTCCACAAGTACATCAATACAAAATTTCGACGAGTCTTCCACTGTGATTTGAATCTCCTCCTTCCACAACAGAACCAAACCACCGCCTCTATTGCCAGTTTCAATTGACCACTTATTTTTGAAATTGAAATTACGTAACACTTGATCGAGCCTTACATCATCTGTCCATGTCTCGGCTAAAAACACAACAGTAGGACCTTTTGCCTGGATGTAATCTCCAAGCTCCTTCACTATACATGGGTTTCCAAGCACACAACAGTTCCAAACTAAGAGACTCATTGTGATGGGTGGGGCTAATCATCAGCCTTTGCTAGTGTAGTAGGGTTAATCTCAATGAAAACCATACGTTTTTTGCTTGGTAAACCATTGGGATAAGAGAGCTCCTCATGAATTCTTTTTGTTGATAGCACCGAGTCTTCCTTGCTTGTAGTTCTGTTGGTGTTTCTTGATACATCTGGATTGATCACTCGTTTCCATGTCCCTTATTGATGCGAGAATTTTTTTCCTGTTTCCCAATTGCTTCTGCCCATAGTGTTGCACGATTTTCGGACCCCTGACCTTGGCAAACCATAGCCGTTTCCTTAAGTTTCTCATTAATTACATGGATTGAATGCACTTTCCTTGTAACCTTAGAATTAAGAGTTGACACGACATTTAATTTTGATAAACCCTCATCAATCTCGGCAAGCTTAGAAAGGAAAGAATCTTGGTGAAACGATTCAGTAGGAGTAATAATAGGATTGGATACCTTTTGAGGAGGTATTAAAGTCGGATTGAATGGGGAGGCGTGTCATTTCGTGCCTCATTAACTGATATGTCATTCTTCAAATCATTATTTCCATTCACCAACGGCTCTGCATGATTAGGTTGTTGCATAAAGTCAGGGGAGCAATTACTTGTTCCGGCTGTAACTGATCCCATTAATTGTGTCATTGAAGATTCGATTTGATTCTTTTCCACGTCAGACGATACTCTTTGTGGTGGCTGAACCATCGTGGTGTCTGCCTGAGCTCACCTTAGAGGGATCGGAGCCTTTGGAGTGGAAGTACTTCCTTTCATCTTCTTAAACAAACTTGGAATAGTGACTATGTTTTTTCGTGCTCGACTAGCAGAAGCTGCACATAGCCAAGGTCCAAACTGCTAGTCTTCAACTTTGAGGGACCCTTCACTTTCTAACCAAGCTTCACAGTCCTTATTGTCATGGTTAAGATAGCCGCACCAATAGCAGATGTTTGGTAGGCACTCGTACTTAAACGAGACCCATAGTTCCTTTCCTTGCCCTAGTGACACCATCCTTCCTCGGCTTAGTGGAATAGTAATGTCCATCCTAACCCGGACCCTCATAAAACTACCACCCTCCACCTCTGTTTTAGACTTCTTAATGATCGTACCAACATTGCTACAAATTCCTTTTGCGACCTTTTGATTCATGAATCTCACAGGAATGTTGTGTACCTGCACCCAAAAGGATGTACAATTGAATGTTAATTCTTCAACTGGCATGTCCTTGTCATATCGTTGCAACACCATGAGGTGTTTGTCAAAGCTCCAAGGCTCATTCGCAAGAATGGTATCAACTTCAAGTTTGTTATCAAAAATGAAGTGGACTATGTGGTTCCCCATATTCTTAACTTTAAAATCATTTTTTGATATCTACAAAGGCTGAAAAGTCGAAGCAATAGCTTCCATATTTAGAGCTCGTCTTGTGAAGAATTT
The DNA here is from genome assembly GCF_040712315.1 of Castanea sativa. Lineage (NCBI taxonomy): Eukaryota > Viridiplantae > Streptophyta > Magnoliopsida > Fagales > Fagaceae > Castanea > Castanea sativa. Next base: position 13,296,325 of record NC_134022.1, read on the forward strand.
GCTAGCAGTGATGAATTTTGGCGTAGCCATCTCCTCCTCAAGATCGAAGGTTGGCCCTTCTTTGTCCGAAATTGACAAACAATTGCAATGGTTTGTTAGTTCATCCATGACTACTGTGTTTCCACTCCACTCCACCCCCAATTTAAAATATTGAAAATCTAATAGTTTAAGTTTTTTTGTAGCAATTAGTAATTTATCATATTATCATAAATCTGGCTTGGTTACAAGCAAGAAGTTTCAAGAGTATGGAAAAAGTTACTTCTTATTGTGTTACTCATTTTAGACTTTTAGAGAGAGACAGAGAGAGAGAGAGAGAGAAAAGGGGGGAATGGTGTTGATAGGAGTTATCATAGTTTTTAGGTTGAGACATGCCAATGACTTGTATAGTTATTTCATCTTAAAAAGATGAATATTAAGGCTTGATGATAAAAAAGAAGATGAACATAAGGGTAATAAGATTTAGAGCTTAATTTTCTCCGTTTTCGCTCCAATGGATTGGCTAAACATTCCTTTAGAGCTTCTGATTTTGCCGGCACTTGGAGCAAACAGAAAAGTGATTTGTCTACTTAAAGGAATTTAAAGTTTTGGAACACAATGAAAGCTACCCTTTAATCCCTGTTGAGTCCTTGAAGTCAATTGTAATTTCCAAACAGTAATTGAATTAATTCATTAATCAGACTGCCATTGACAAAATTGGGTCAATTCAATATGTGACCTATAATGATGTTTTACTCTTTCAACTTGCTGTAATTTTCAAACTCGAAGTGTCATGCTGGCGGACAGTTGCAACTAATTGAATTATTAAAGCTACCCCTTTTCTTGGCAATAGAATCTAGAATCAGATTTTTATTTTATCCATGACCCAAGACATGTTTTACGTAATGGCTGAGATCATTTAGACTACGATTGTCGGTTTTTATGTTGACGGATGAGCTGCTATATACTTCAAGCATTCATATCAAAAGGTTTTAACAAATTTAGCTTTTAGCAATTTAAAAAAAATTGTTTTATCCATTTTAACGCATCATTTTATAATACACCCAATATTAAATACTTTATCTTTTATCACTTCATATATATATTATTTATATTTCTTTTTCTCTCTTTCTGAAACTTTCATTTAAATAATATTTTATATGTTTACCATCTAGTTTTAGTAAAAAATTTCATTCATGGCACTTTAGTGTAACTAGATTTTAAATATTTTGACACCATTAATATAGTGGGGTTTTTTTTTTTTTTTTTTAGGGTTTTGGATGTAAAATAATATTTTAGCTATTTTAGAATATTTGATGTGAATGTTTAATGGAAAAGAAAAACAATGTGTAGAGAGTTATTAAACAATTAGGTAAGAAAATAGTTCAACCTCTACATTAAACTTGTTATATATTTCATAGCAATTTACATGTTACAAGTTATAAGCCGTTAACTACAACGATTTGTGTTATTTCTCAAAATGATTAACACGTCCTAGAATATACTAAACATGCCCCTTAGTAGGGGTGTGCATGGGTCGGGTTGGGTCGAGTTGAGGGAATTTTTTGACCCAACCCACCATAGTGGGTCAAAAAAAATTCAACCCAACCCATCACATAAGTCCATCCTAACCCAACCCAACCCACAAGGGTCGGGTTGAACCCATGGGTTGGAAAATTTTATTATTATTATTATTAAATTGAGTAGAAAAAAATATAAATATAAATATATTAAAAAAAAACTCAAAGATTAGTATTAATGTAACTCCTTAAAGGCAAACAACACTAATGACTAAACAACAATAGTAATTTACTAGGATTTGTGTGAAATAATTGGCTTTTATATAGAATAAGAAAAGTTAGTTATTTTAAAAAATTTATTAATTATATAGTATATTTTAAATAAATAAATAAATATATATATATATATATATATATATTAAATATATGGGTGGGTCAAGTTGGATTTGATGGGTTTGAAATTTTATGATCCAAACCCAACCCAATCCATCAAGGCCTAAAAACCAACCAAATTTAACAAATTGAATTGAATTGAGTAAATTTTGACGGGTTGATGGGTTGAATGCACACCCCTACCCTTAGAATAGAAATATATCTCCTGCGCCAGGATTATGCACCCTCTCTCTCTGTAACACATGGTTCGGCGCATATGAAAGTTTATGTCGTTGGTAAAAATACTTTATGTCAAATCCAATCAATTTATATATAATCTGGATATTACACATCTCTACTCGCTGAAATCTAGATAATTGAGTGAAAAAGTTAAAATCATTGTGCGGGATGCAGTGGGACTAGAATTCTTTGCATGCATAATACTGTATTCCCAATCAACTTTTCCAACAAATGAAGAACACACTCATAATAAATAAATCAGTGCGGTGCTAATAAGTAATAGATAGTAATATTAGACTAATAGGTTACTATCCAAAAATTCTCTTAGCCCCCCATCAACATTGAAGTTGAACTACCAAAAGAAAAGGAGGAGAAGAAGTTCATCAAAAAGAAAGTCAAACAAGCCAAGCAGGCCGGGAAGCGACGTCGACATCATGATCTCCTCACGTACTGCACAACTGAACATGCAAAGCTGTATTGGGGCCCGTACACGAGATCCGATAGCTGCTGCACATGCCAAGATTTGCATGTCCCATCTACATATCCTTTTTTCTTTTTTTCTAGTTTTGACTGTTTTAGTTGTTGTACAAATATCTTCCACCATATATATATGTATAATTTGACCATTCCCTGTTGGCTTTCTCGATCTTCTGCAGCTTATCACGGACAGTTATCTAGCACAACATGCAAGACCAGTGTAAATGAGCAGTGGACTACCACCTATTTGTAGAAAATAAAACACTTTTCCTTCTATTATACTAAAAAGCTTAAAGCTGTAAAGCTTATTAGAAGTTCTGGAATTTGGAGCCTACAAATACAATATTCTAAGTTTTATTGTAGAGACTAGAGAGAGAGAGAGAGGTACACAAATCACAATCATGTTAGCGAATTCATATCCAATGTTGACCTCTGCCTGTGACTACTACAGTTTGCGTGTTCCTCTAAATTTTGACTTGTTCCCTCACTTGTTGCCCAGGTGCATGACACCACATGATGTTGTAATAAAGTTTGGCCCTCACTTTGTTGGACAATTTTCTGGGATAATTGGTGAGAACTGGTAATTTAACCCAGTTGGGTTTATAAAGCTACTGTAAAAGATTGAGGTCCTGATGGCTCGTTGGTAGCTTTTATAATTTTCATAAACATATTATGACATTAATTTGGACTTTAATTTGGGGGGAAATGGAGAAGAGGGTCCTCGCTTCAGCTACCTACAAGTCTGTTTAATTTTTTGAGTGAATCTAGCTAGTAGGGACACACAATATTGCCATCTACCATGTGAGTGCACCTATAATTATTTAAGGTAGTTAGCGGACTTGGACCAACTTTGCTGGAGGTTTTAGAATTTGGTAGGAGAAGACGCAATAGAAATGTCCCTCATGTTACGTAAAGATTCATATAAAATGTCCATTAGAAAGAAGTGCACAACAACCCTCTTTCCTTCTCTTTTAAGTTTTCCCGTTAAAGAATGCATGGTCAGTTAAGGTACATGTGACAAACGTTTGTAGGAATATGCCAATTTCTTCGGTTTAGTCCAAAATTTGTGGTCCATTTTATTATAAGAATATACTTGTTCTATTTTATATGCTTACTTTTTAAAATATTCCACATCAAATTATTTATTTTATATTACATTTCATTCAAATATCAATTTTTTTAAATTTATTTAATTATTTTTCTTTCTTCGTACACAAACACCACCATCCATTCTCCTCCTTTGTCCTCGAGATATGTAAAAAAATAATAAACAACTTAATACAAAATGAATAATATAAGTATAAATTTATACGGTTATTATAATAAATTTATAAATTTATATAATTATACATGTAAGGACCTAAAATTCACAAACTCGTTAAAACGCCTACTGCAAGTTTCTTGATCAAAGATCCTTATACAATATATTTGGTAGAGAGGGTCCAACAACAAAAGTCCCCCCTTCATCTCTTTCAGCCCCTATTTATATAATTCGCTCCTATCATCTCAACCTTACACCTTGCCATCTATCAAGTTTTTCCTCCCGACACTGCCGTTCTGCAGTAACAAAACTCCAACTCTGCGTTATACACTGTTCAGGTCATATCTTCATTAATGCAGCGGACAAAGCTGGTATCTTCTCATTAATGCGGCCAGAAAGGTTGGTGCCAATCATTCAATGCAATCTCCTAGGTTACACTGCCACCTTCAGATATGTGCAATACGTCCCTTACGTCACCAGTGTCCATGCCATCTCATCTTCGGGAATCGTCAGGTGAATTTCCCTATTCTTTTATATCATCTTACTTGCTACGTGTCAGCCTTCCCTTCCTCGGGTCCTCGGGCTTCTGGGTCCTCGGCACCTCACAACAGCCCCTTCAACACTTGAGCTATTAATCATAAATTAATAACCAAGTTTTAACTTTGCATACACGCTTCTTACCTGTCCCCTTGTTTTCACACGTACAGACGTCTTTTCACTGCCCCATGACCCGCGTCTGGCGCCTCGTATCCCACAATGGAGCATTTATGGAATCTGGCGTTTCTTTTCCCGCTCACGTTCTACGGCTGGATGGGTAATGTACGGTTCAGATCCCGCTTTCAATTATGAGCGGGAAAGTTACCGCTCTTATTTTTTTTTACCCCACCCCTATAAAAGCAAACCTTTTGGCTGGATGAAGCTCATTTTGGCATTCTGAAGGATTGAAAGAAGAGTGAGCTCCCGAGGACCATCTTTAAGCGATCTTCAGAGGTGTGTTCATTTTCCTTTCGTTTCTCTCTATTTGCTTGCTTTTCTCTTCTTGCCGCGGGGATTAATGGGTAGGTACGCTAAGCTAGTAAACACAGATGAGGCGAAAGCCGCCTTTAAAAACTGATATAGGATTCCCGATGATGTAGATATTACGTACTGTGAGGAAGAAGAGATTCCACTCGTGTCTCGGCCTCCTGAATCCGTTTTGATTCCGATGATTGCCTTTATCGAGGGGGGTATGGAAATTCCTATGGGTAGAGTAACTAGGGACTTTCTAATAAACTATAGGCTTACCCCCTCGCAATGTTCCCCAAACATCCTTAGAATTTTAGGATGTATAAACGCCCTTAACCGAAAAATGGGGACCAATCTAACCTGGCAGGATGTAAATTGGGTATATAACTGTCAAAAAGGGGACAGAACTAAATACTATATGAAGTGTAGGATCCCCTCCGTTAGGTTGATTTCTTGTCTACCTGATTCAAGCAAAGGGATGGATGAAGATTACCTTGTCATCTCGGGCAATTGGCATGACGGTTTACACTGCCCTACCCAAGAAGGGGTGCCAGGTAGGGTTCCCGAGGACTAACTTAGTACTTAGGATTTAACCAAATTCCTTTTATGTGCTTTGTACTACTCTAACGTATTTATTCTTAACGATTTCGTTCCTTATTACAAACGATTATCATACCGCTCTGAACTTGTCTGCTGTGAACCGTGCCGATCTGAACAGGATTCTTCGATCAGAGATATTTATACACCGGGACGGACAACTCCGAGCAGCCCACATCATCCTCGGATACACCCCATCCACCAAACGTTTCCAAAGCCCGAAGAACGTAATAAGAGCAAGGGATCTACGCCTTGCTCAAATTGACGTTGCGGCCCCGGGATTCCTACTGCCCGCACCTCCACCTGCAGGAACTCAAGACGCACAACTTCCTGCTCCTCTTGCCGCGCAATTGCTTTATCCTCCTTTGGACCAAGCTGCTAATCTTGCCGCTGAGGAGAGAGTTGCCACGCCCGAGCCAAATCCTCCCGAGGTGACCGAGCAGGATTTTGAAGTGTTCTACCGTCCAGACGCTCCTTCTAGCTCCAATCCATCAACCAGTACAATGGGTTTTCAAGAGAAAGAGCCCGACCTGTTGGCTTTACTGCAGGCGCATGCAGGCGACTCTTCTCCGGCGATTCCGGTCCCACCTCGTCCAGTTACTCCGGCCGCTACCCGTGCACCTTCCTCGGAGGTGGCGGAAAAAAAATGAAAGAGAGGCCAAAGTAGCAAAAACGTGATAGAAATCGAAGAAGGGGAAAGTGTTGACCTTTCCACTAAAGATACCAGGGCTGGGAAAGCCCTTTCTAAAAAAGCTGCTCCTACTGGTTCGTCGAAGGACCCCAGTAGTGAGTCTACAAAGAAGGCGTCAGCCTAGCGACCCAACTTCACCCTCAGCTCGGGTAGCCCGATTTTGGATGATGCTAACTTGAGGGACCCAAAGAAGGGAAGCTCGAGCCTGGTGGCCGAGTGTTTGGAGAAGGCTCTATGCCTTCCCGAAGATATGGCCGAGTTGCGGTCCTTCCGCAAGAGAGAAGTTTTCCTGTCTTTAAAACAGGATTTAGCCAAGGTATTCTCTAAGTCTTTGCAAATTCCATTTATGAGTTTAACTCTTTATTATGACTAACTCTATTAATTCGAATATATCATAGGCGGTCCAGGCTTCATTTATGGCTGAGGAGTGGGTAGATCACTCATTGGATCTTGCCCGAAAAGCTGATTATAATGCCGAGGCGGCAGTGAAGGCACAAAAAGAGGCCGAGTTAAATTTAAAAGAGACCCTCACTCGCCTGTTCGAGGTAGAAAAAGCTCACAAGAATGCTGAGTCGGCCCTGAAAAGTTATGAGTCGCAAGCAAATCTTGCTCTTGAGGCCCAAAAACAGGCTCAAAGCAGACTCGCCCTCACTGTTGTCGAGCTCAAACAAGTGCAAGGATTGCTGGCTACCAAGGAGCAGGAACAGGTCGCTGCTGAGCAAGCGGCGTACGATGCTGGAATGAAGAAAGCCTCTGACAGCTTAACTGCCCAACTTAGAGGGGTCGCCAGAGCGTTCTGCTCGGAGGTGTGGGGCTGTGCTTTAGACGCTGCTGGGGTAGATGCTGACGCTGTACTCCGAGCTCCCGATAACATTTACTATCCCCCAGCATTGCGCTTAGCTCCCGCTCCCCCAACGGCGATAAGTGATCCTGCAGTGCACATCTCTACTCCTAATCCTTCTGATGCAGTAGCCACAAAAGACCCCTCTCCCACAGCCCAGCCCGTGGAAGAAGTAACTGAGGGTGATGTGGCTGAAGAGCCAAAAAAGAAGAAAAAAGATAAAGAATCAGAAAAAAGAAAAGACAAGCAGCCTGTTGCTTAGTCATTCTTTTGTTATTATCCTCTTCTCTTTTTTTATTTGCGGATGTAAGGGGTTATATGATTGCCCCATTTTTGTAACAAATACTTTTTAAGAAATTAACATTAGCCTTTCTCCTTTTGTGTCATGCACAACTCTTATTGCAATGCGCTTCCATCTAACTGTCACCTTGTACGCATCCAGATAAAGGCTTGCTTAAATTAACAATCATAATATGACTTCAAAGTTGTTCATTATACTTGTGACTTTAAGAAACACAGAAAGCTTAACCTGGGCACCATAATTTCACCACCTAACCCTTTTTGACGTTTGAAAAAGAAGGCATGAAGTTCAATATGCTAACGAGCGACAAGGCTTAATGGTTTGTTTATGCTAATGCTTTGCTGCTTGAGAGTCCTTAGCCTTGATCTTGTTGGATTTATGACTATTGAATTATGGTCTGCGGAACCGAAGAAGAACAAAAATCAATTTTGCACTTATATTTGTGCAAGTGGTTAACTTCTCTTAGACTTGTGACCCGAGGAGCCGAACAAGAACTAAGGTCAATTTAACACTTGTGTTTTTGCAAGTGATTAATTTCTCTTAGACTTGTGGCCCGAGGAGCCGAACAAGAACTAAGGTCAGTTTAACACTTGTGTTTTGATTGATGCTGAATTGATACGAATGGAAATCACACATACACATCTTTTAGCACAAAAAGAGGTTCTTTTCTCAATAATAATAATGTCGTAAATTATTTACATTCCAAGGGCGAGGAATCACCCTTCCATCTAGATCTTCTAAACGATAAGCCCCTATACCTGTTATTGAGGTAATTTTATACGGCCCCTCCCAATTAGGACCCAACTTTCCCCAAGCAGGATTTTTTGCTACCCCCACTACTTTTCTCAGTACCAAGTCTCCTGGTACCAAGGGCCTGGACCTAACTCCCTTATCGTATGTCTGCTTAAGCTTATGCTGATAGCTGCCCATCTTCACATTGGCTATTTCTCTCCTTTCCTCAGTAGTATTCAAACAATCATACATCCTCTCGTGATTGCTTGCCTCGTCATACTGGTCGGACTTCAAGGTGGGAAAACCCGATTCTAATGGTATTATAGCTTCCATTCCATACGTCATTGAAAAGGGAGTCTCGCCTGTCGATCTTCAGGGTGTAGTGCGATAAGCCCATAATACATGAGGTAATTCTTCTACCCAGCCTCCTTTAGCATCATCCAATCGTTTCTTCAAACCTGCCAAGATGACTTTATTTGTTGCTTCGGCCTGACCATTTCCTTGAGGATAGGACGGTGTTGAATATCCATTTCTTATTCCCATTTCTGCGCAGTACCGCCGGAAAGCCTTGCTATCAAATTGAAGCCCATTATCAGAAATCAAGGTATGAGGGACTTCGAAGCGAGTTATAATATTTTTCCAGATGAACTTCTTCGCATCCACATCCGTAATGTTGGCTAATGGCTCGGCCTCTACCTATTTCGTGAAGTAATCCGTGCCGACAATGAGCCATCTCCTATTACTCGTTGCCCGAGAAAAAGGTCCGACGATATCTAAACCCCACTTAGCGAAGGGCCATGGGCTGGACAACGGATTTAAGTTACCTCCTGGTTGATGTATGTTTGGTGCGAATCTTTGACATTGATCACATTTCTTGGCATAATCTTGAGAGGTTCTCTGCATGCTTGGCCACCAATACCCTTGAGTCATGGCTCTATGAGCTAATGATCTTCCTCCAGTATGGCTCCCACACACACCTTCATGCAATTCTTCCAGCAAAGGTTCCACGGCTTCAGGATGTACGCAAAGCAGGTACGGCCCTGTATAGGAACGCCTATAAAGTTTTTACTCCTCTGATAGCCAGTAACGGGGAGCGCTTCTTCGTACCTTCTCGGCCATCGTTCCATCTTCAGGTAATATTCCGTGCTGCAAGAAAGCTATAATTGGGTCCATCCAGCTTGGGCCTACATGAACGCTGTGAACCCGTACTGCTGAGATGCTGGTCAAGCTAGAGGTCAGTAAATCCTCCACCATGACCATACGCGGTAACTTCGAACCCAGTGAAGTGGCTAACATTGCTAATGAATCAGCATGAGCGTTATGTCCTCTTGGGACTTGTTGTATCTTGAAACTCTCAAACAAACCCAACACCCCTTGGACTCGTTTAAGATAGCTTTTCATTCGTTCATCTTTTGCCTCAAATTCTCCATTTACTTGTCCTACCACTAATCGGGAATCGCAAAACAACCTTACTACCTTTCCTCCCAAGTGTTTAACCATTTGGGCGCCCACCAAGAGAGCCTCGTACTCGGCCTCATTATTAGTGGCCGAGAATCCCAACCTTAATGACTTCTCAATGACTAGCTTTTCGGGAGATATTAGCACAACTCCAACTTCGGCTCCTTTTTGATTTGATGCCCCATCTGTGTAGACCTCCCAAGGAGTGACGTTTTCCATCCCAATGGACATTACTGTCATTATGGTATCCTCATGGTTAATCTGACCTTCTGTGAACTCGGCCACGAAGTCGGCAAGGATTTGCCCTTTGATAGCTGTCCGAGGCATATACTTGATATCATAAGCTCCCAGTTTGGTTCCCCACTTTGCTACATGACCCGTGAAATCCGAATTCCTCATGATAGCTTGCAGAGGCAATTGAGTGAGTACTACTACGGTGTGAGCTTGGAAGTAATGGGGCAATTTCCTTGTTGCATGCACCACGGCTAGAAGCGCTTTTTCCAACAGTAGATATCGCTGTTCTACTTCCTGTAAAGACTTGCTGATATAATATATTGGTTTCTGGACCCCATCATCATTTCGTATTAAGACAAGACTTACGGAATGATTTGTGACGCCTAGGTAAGCATATAACACTTCTTCCTTCTCGGGTCTTGATAATATTGGTGGTCTAGATAAGTATTGCTTTAAGTCCTCGAAAGCCAAGTTGCATTCATCAGTCCACCGAAAATCTTTCCACTTGTGCAAAAGGCGATAAAATGGGCGGCACCTGTCTGCGGACCAAGATATGAACCTGTTCAATGCTGCAATCATACCAGCCAATTTCTGCACTTCTTTCGGATTACGAGGAGAATGCAAGCCTAAGACAGCCTTAATCTGATCGGGATTAACTTCAATTCCCCGATGGGTAATCATGTACCCTAAAAACTTTCCCAAGCCCACTCCAAAGGAACACTTTGATGCATTCAAGCGTAACTTATACTTTCTTAACACCGAGAAGGTCTCCTGCAAATCTGTCAAATGGTCTTCTGTCCTCTTACTTTTAATTATCATGTCATTGATATAAGCTTCCATATTACGCCCCAACTGCGCATCAAACATTCTGGTAACCATCCGTTGATAAGTGGATCCTGCATTCTTTAGACCAAAGGGCATCACTCGGTAATGGTAGTTACCATTAGGGGCACGAAAAGCCGTTTTCTCCTGATCATTCAATGATAGAGGGATCTGATGATACCCTTGAAATGCATCCAAGAAGCTCATTCTGGGGTGCCCCACAGTTGCATCCACCAATTGATCAATTCTGGGTATAGGGAAGGGATCCTTGGGACATGCCTTATTCAGATCTGTAAAGTCAACACAGACTCTCCATTTCCCATTCTTCTTTTTTACCACGACAGTATTGGCCAGCCACTCAGGATAGAAGATCTCTTTGATCGCACCAGCTTGCTTTAGCTTACCAATCTCCTCTTTAACTGCCTCTGCATGCTCTTGAGATGCTCGCCGAGGAGGCTGCTGTCTAGGCGTTGCATGGGGGTTAATATTCAAATGGTGGTAGATAACTTCTGGATTAATTCCTGGTACGTCATAAGTCGTCCATGCAAAAACATCAATATTATCCCGCAAGAATTGAACCAACTCCTCCCTTTCCTGTATCGGCAACTTGGACCCGACTTGGAAATATTTTTCTTTATCTACCCCAATAATTACCCTGTCTAGCTGCTCGGCAGAGCCCTCATCCTCATCCAGGCCGACTTCCCGATCAACCTCCTTTAATTGCTATGATGTCTCAAGAACTTCCCCTTCCAACGCTCCTCGGCACGTTCGAATGGTGGCAGACGTTAGACATTGCCTGGCTACCATTTGACTGCCACGTAATACTCCCACGTTCCCTCGTATAGGGTACTTCACCATCACATGCAAAGTAGATGAAACTGCCTCCATTGCATGCAGCCATGGTCTAGCCAAAATGGCCGTGTACGGGGAGTATGCCATAACAACTATGAAGTTCACCTGTACTTCGGAACCTTCCACCTGTACAGGTAACTTAATCATTCCTCGTGGGATTACCTGCTTCCCATCAAAATCGACCAACGGATGATCATACTTTTCCAAATCTTCATCTTTCAACTTCAAACCATTAAACAGATCAGGATACATGATTTCTGCACCACTTCCATCATCCACCAAGACTCGCCTTACATCATATCCCCCAATACGAACCGTCACCACCAAAGCGTCATCATAGGGTTGATATGTGCCCTCTTTGTCCTTATCGGAAAACCCCAATACCGGCGTCCCCGAGAACTTCATCCTTTTATCGGCTTGATTACTTTCGTCCATGACGTCATTCCCACAACTGTTTTGAATAGTCATGACCCGAGAAAGTGTCCCAAACTCTCCTCTCGGCTGAGCCAAGATGACGTTAATAGTGCCTAGCGATGGCTGAGGGGCCTGACCCCAATATTTCCGAGTGCCTTGCTGGCCCCCTTTCCCGTCCGGATTAACCAATAAATGATTGATCTTTCCAGCCTTAATCAAGTGATTCAGATGATCGCGCAATGTCCGACAATCCTCCGTGGTGTGTCCCTTATCCTGATGGTAATGGCAGTGGAGGTTTTGATTTCTCGTGGATGCATCTCCACTCATCTTGTTGGGTGGCCTAAAATATGGCTCATGCCGAATTTTCTCCAGTATGTGATGCACGGGTTCCTTAAATAATGAGTTAATTAGAGGAGACTCGGCGGTCCTCGGATGGCTTGGAAAGTCTCGTTTGGGCCGACTACCTTGAAACCCCCCTACCCGAAGATCCTTTCTCTCCAGATACCCTTTCATTTTTCCTTTGCTTTGCATTTGATCTTCTTCCACCCGTTTATACTTATCTATCCGGTCCATGAGCTGACGCATATCTATCGCGGCCTTCATTGTCAAAGACTTCCTTAACCCATGCTCCGTGGGAAGACCCACCTTGAAAGTTCTCACAGCTACACTCTCCACATCCCCATCAATCCCATTATACGTTTCCCAATATCGGTCGGAGTAGGTTTTGAGTGTTTCGCCTTCCCTCATTGACATAGACAGTAGAGAATCCAAGGGTTTTGGAATCCTAGTTCAAGTTATGAACTTTGCTCCAAATGCCCTAGTCAATTCCTCAAAAGACCTCAGAGAACCTTCTACCAAAGCATCAAACCACCTCATAGCCACGGCCCCCAAACTGGAGGGAAAAACTCTACACATCAATGCCTCATTATTCGAATAAACGGCCATCTTCTGACTAAAATGACTAACATACTCTACAGGGTCAGTCCTCTCGTTATACATAGTAAAGATGGGTTGTGAAAACCTATGAGGTAGCTTTGCCCTATTTATCTTGGCCACAAAAGAGGATTTGGAAATTTGCCTCATGGCTTTACCCATTGCATCATTCCCGTCATCGTGATATATCCCATCAGTATCAGGCATCCTTGTCTCCTTCTGCTGCTTTGCCCTAACGTCCGAAGACACACTGACACGGGTAACACTTCGAGTAGGCTCAAATACTGGGGGATCACTTCCTCTGAGGTTTGCTTCCGAACTGTCACTGGAAGAGCTAGCATTACTCTTGCGCCTCCGCTTCCTACTATCATTGCTCTTGCGTAAGTAAGCTATCTCAGATTGCATTTGTTGTAATACATCGTCGCGAGACATATGTCCCTCAGTCAGTGATTGCTGCTCAGCCCCCTGACCGCCATCATGTGCTTTCACCACTCCTGAGGTATGTCCCTTCCCTTTGTCACGCTGGAGACTTACAGCTACGTCCCTGCTTCGTGAACTTATTGATTCCTCCCCCTCTTGGTACGCTTCAGCCATCTATTCCTATACTACGTTGTTGTTCCCACAGACGGCGCCAATTATAAGGACCTAAAATTCACAAACTCGTTAAAACGCCTACTGCAAGTTTCTTGATCAAAGATCCTTATACAATATATTTGTTAGAGAGGGTCCAATAACAAAAGTCCCCCCTTCATCTCTTTCAGCCCCTATTTATATAATTCGCTCCTATCATCTCAACCTTACACCTTGCCATCTATCAAGTTTTTCCTCCCGACACCTGTCTGTCGGTAACAGAACAAAACTCCAACTCTGCGTTATACACTGTTCAGGTCATATCTTCATTAATGCAGCGGACAAAGCTGGTATCTTCTCATTAATGCGGCCAAAAAGGTTGGTGCCAATCATTCAATGCAATCTCCTAGGTTACACTGCTACCTTCAGATATGTGCAATACGTCCCTTACGTCACCAGTGTCCATGCCATCTCATCTTCGGGAATCGTCAGGTGAATTTCCCTATTCTTTTATATCATCTTACTTGCTACGTGTCAGCCTTCCCTTCCTCGGGTCCTCGGGCTTCTGGGTCCTCGGCACCTCACAATACACATAAGTTATTTTTGGACAAAATTATTTAAATTCTACATTTTTTTTTTCATGCTCTGAGGATTAAGATTACCTTTGTAAATGCCTTAATACTCTATTAAATGGGCCATGCCTGGCGAGAGAATAAGTGGAATCGGACCTCCCCAATTTATACACGCCCATATTAATGGGCATAGGCAGAGTAGTTGTATTCCTGTCAGTACTGTACCTTAACCTTAGTAGGATACAGCAAATTCAACTAGCTGGGCTAGTCATATACCATCATTAGCCGACCTATTTATATTTGGTTTTTTTTAAAAAATTTTTTTTTATACATCAATAATTAGGAGTGGAAGATTCAAATTTTGGATGTTTCAAACCGTTAAAAGTATTAGGAAGTATCAATTAAGTTAGAAAATTAATTATTTCAAATTGAAAAAGTAGTCAAAGAATTTTATATATAAGATAATCACTTGACTTATTAACTATTACAGTTTGCTTGTTTGATGTTATTGACCTAAAGTTAAAAGTTTGAGACTTTAAGTTTTGGGTGATGTGTTACATATTCACCTAAAGGATTATTTGAGTGCTTGTTAGTTTTTGTCTTAATTTTTAGTTTTTTGCTTGTTATAATGATAATAAATATAATTTCAACTTTCAAGATTAACGCTATTTTCTTTATAGAATAGGTACTCTTCTATATACCTTTTCAATTTTATTGTAATTATGAAACAAGTATTTTTAGTCATAAATATTGCCAAAGTTGGGTTTCACAAAAAAAAAAAAAAAAAAAAAAAAACAAAAGATGTTCTTTTAACAGAAACTTTGATTTGTACATTGGAAGATAAATAGTTGTAACATTTAATATAGAATAAATCATAGATGATTATTGTGCTTTTAAAAAAAAAAAAAATTGAATTCTAATTTGATATATCAAAATAATTGAGTAGAAATGTAGTAATAAATAATCATTTTGTAACTTTTTTTGTTTACATTTTTTTAATACTTGATATGTACTAATTAGTTCTCATATATTAATTTAGTTTTGAATTTTAGTATATTTCTTATTTTTGGATGGTCAAAATTTTTTTTTAATGCTTTTAATTTTAGAAGTTAAGCATTGGTGGTGTAATGATAAGTGCCTTCCATCCAAAACAATAATCTTGGCTCCGTCTTTCGTTACATAAAAATTCATAAGATGTGTATTGATAGTTGGGTTCCTTGTTAACTTTTTTTTTCTTCTAGCCCTAAACAATCATTTGTGGTTTTCCATGAATTTATGTCCTTTGTGGCATTAAAGGATGAAATATTGAAGAGAACTTGCTACATCCTGACAGTCTATCAGTCCATTAAACCTCCAATGAACTAAACAAGCCGATATCATTATTTGATTAAAAGGGTTTGACTGCCGGCCCACTAAAGATGGATATTGACGTGACAAATTCATACATACTCACTCTATTGGGCCTGGCAGTAACGAGTCCTCATCAATGAGTCCTCATACATACTCACTCTAACGATGACTGCAGGCTGAGCCAGGTTTAACTTCTTAGGCCCATTTGATTTCGGCCCACTTGTACATTTTGTTTCGTACTCTTCTCTACTCTCTAGTCCCAAACATGCACATTAAATAGATTTTTTTTTTTTTTGCTAAATAAAAAAGAGGGTTTCCAATGTGGACATATTAGATAAATTTATAATTAGGTTTGGTTATTAATTTGATTCTCAATTATTTAGAAAATTTGAATTCCGGTAACTTTAACTATTAATTGTGTTAATTCCATCATTAACTTTCAAACTTATATTTATTTCATTTTTGGATCTCATTTCTGTTAAAATTCTTAAATAGCATTTATCTAACTTAGCAAATGGAGCACATGTTGGATGGAAATCATGGAACTTCATAAATACTTTCAATGAGGATCTTGTTAAGATTTTAAAGGAGAACAGACATGAGGATGAAATCAACTTGATTTTAAAAACTGAGATACAAAATTGATGAAGTTAATAGTCAAGCATACAAGTTGAATCTACATTAATTTCACCTAATTATAATCATTTTAGCTCAGTCCAAACTTTATTTATGACTTAACAACACCAATGCATCTAGACAAAACAAAATGAGTTTTTTTTTTTTTTGGTTGATAAATGTGATAATTTTGAATTTATAGTCAATTGAGATAATTGGAATCCTAAAATGATTTTTTTTTTAATTTCATAATTTTT
The DNA here is from genome assembly GCF_040712315.1 of Castanea sativa. Taxonomy (NCBI): domain Eukaryota; kingdom Viridiplantae; phylum Streptophyta; class Magnoliopsida; order Fagales; family Fagaceae; genus Castanea; species Castanea sativa. The sequence continues at coordinate 13,312,415 of NC_134022.1, forward strand.
TAAGATGATAAGTTATTCTTCATTTTGAGCTTCCTCGTTGTCAAAAAAGAAAAAAAATGAGCATCCTCAATAAGATTGCTAAATTGACTAAAAAATCAATTTAGCAATTAATACTCTCAAAATGCCTTGCATAGCAAAGAAGCTAAACTCAAAATAAATTGAGTATCAAATACAGTGAGTTGCTAATTGCAATAGATAGCATTCACTGTAGCTTAAAACTTTTTTTTTTTTTTTTTTCCCTTCCAGGGAGCACTATAGCTTAAAACTTAAAACAAAAAAAAAAGTTTTTTAATTTGTGGTGTTAAAAAAGTGGTATTTTAATGTATTGATGGTTGTAATTTCTATTTTATTGTGCTGGATATATTATTTTATGGTGTTGTTTATGTTATTTTAATGGGTAGAATATTAAAATAAAACCATATTGAGTATATTATAAAATATAATGTTAAAAATTAAAATAAATAAGTTAGTGTTTTGATTTGTAAAAAAAAAGTTAACTTTGTTGTACGGTGAAGTCAGCGATAAGTTACCTTCAAAATTATTCAAAGAAAAGCCAGCAATACGGCGTCGTTCTCTTCTATCCATACGTTTTATATGCCCGAGTATTACAATACTACTCCTACTACTTTCTTTCTCACCAAAAATGGCAGCTCACACAATCTCCAAGCTTCCATCAACAACAAGAACACCCCCCTTGTTATTCTCGATTTCAGACTCCAACCTTAGAAGACGACCCGACCCGTATCCACCGCACCTGGGTCGGACTCTCAGACCACCACAAAGCGTACTTCACCCATGCGCATGGCTAGGCACCAACCAACTCTCGCTCCACTCCTCAAATCTCAGACAACCACCCAACTTGTCAAAGCGCCGACCCATCACCGCAACGGTGTCGTTTAGCCTCCCCACTGCGTAATTTCCAATTCTCTGAAAAATATGCATATAAAATATCCCATTTTGGAATTGGAAATTTCAGATAGTTCGTTTTTGATTTTGCAGAAAGCCAGAGAGAGATTCTTCCTCCACTGTGAAAATTCCCAAGTGAGTTTAGCTGAACTTTTCTTTGAAAGTTAAGATTTTTTTAGGTTTTGTTGGGGGGGTGGTGGGTATTGAGAAATTGTAGTGGGTGAATTGAGAATGGAGCAGATGGTCAAGGAGTGCAATAAAGGCATTTGCTATGGGAGAGTTGGAAGCCAGGAAGCTCAAGTACCCAACTACTGGGACTGAATCCCTTCTCATGGGGATTCTTATTGAGGGTATCATTATCACTATCAACCTCTTTTCTTCTTTGCTTTCTTTCTTTTTCTCCCTTTTTGATTTGTTTATAAAATTTGATGCTTCCAACTGTTATTATAGAGTCCAATTTTAGCAGCAATGTATAAGCTCAAATCAATAAGGAACACCTTAGGACTTAGGAGACAGCAGTTATTGTATTGCAAAAAGTAAACAAATTTCTGGTTATACTTGAAATTTGAAGGCCTTATGATGAGTGAAATTGCAGTCAATTTTAAAATTTGCCTGTAGTACATGATCTTGTTATGATTTTGGCTGGTTAAATTGTTGATGGTGGTAATATTGTGATGACACTATTCAGGTGTGATCTTGGTGGTAATAGATGAACGAACATGTTGCACCCTATTACAATTTGATGAAATTAAACAAAAAAGAAGATGGATAATAATGTTTATTATTCCTGGATATGGCAAAAGTAATCTTCTCATGAGTTTATTCATGTTGTGTCTTTATCATCACCAGCCTTCAATACTCTCTTGTCACTGCTTTGATCCACCACTTTGGCCAATAGCATTGCTACTAAGGAAGCCATTATAATACACCATGACTTGCCACTGCTACTTAATTGTCTCCTCTTTTTTATTTTATATATGTATATACAACAGACCTGCAGTTATAATGCTCTATAAATCTTTTCCATAATGGTGCAGGAACTAGTCTTGCTTCAAACTTTTTGCGAGCAATTGGGATTACTCTATCTAAGGTGCGTGAAGAAACTATCAAGTTACGTGGGAAAGGTGAAAGGTTTTTTTTTAGTCCTGAGCATCCTCCTCTAACTGAAGCGGCTCAAAGGGCCCTTGACTGGGCTGTTGATCAGAAACTAAAATCTGGTAAGCTCCTGTTGATTGGCTGTTCTTGTAGTTGGTGTTATCCTTTCTATATGCTAGAGTTTCATTCTTGGGAAAAATTTTATTAAACAAGGTTACTTCATGCAAGGAGAATAAGTAGCAAAAAATAAACACGCATACAAAAAAACAGAAGAAAAAAACCAAATTTGTGCAAATAAGAAGAGAATCTAGAAACAACGGAATGAAATCACTATACTTAAATCCCCAAGCTTGTGACCAGTCGAACAATGTCCCGTTAAATAAAGCTATGACGTAGAAATAGAATTAGAGTTGTTGGGTTATGGGTTGTATTAGGTGGTTTGATGAGTTATTTGATGACTATTTGATAGAAGAAAGTAGTGGGGATTTAGGGTTTTGACTTTTGATAGGTAAAAGAAAGGGCATGATTTGGGGTTGTAAGGAAGAAGAAAAATAGATATTTTTACAGTGTTTAGGGGTTGTATCAACAGTATCCGTGATTAAAGAGAAGAAGAATATTGAGAGATAAGAGAGAGAGAAAACATCACTCAATAACCAGCATGCTTCAATGCTCAAAACACTAAACGATTTTATTAATCAATCTCACTTGATTGAGTACAATAAAATACTTATATAGACCCTTTTCTTAACTTCTCCTAGTATGACTAGGGCTTCTACTTTGACCAATAAACCAAACCCTATTTTGAATTAAACCACAATTGAGGTGTAAAGACTCATAAACTAAAGGAATTGACTTGGGTCTAGTGCTCGTGTGCAATGGACTAGTTCGGATTTGGAAACTTGTCAAATAATTGCCATGTGTCCATATTTCAACGGATCCACCCAACCCTTTCCCTAAACTAAATAAGACTTATAAATAAAAGAAAACCCATGGCCCATAGGCCCCATACCCAAAAATTGTAAAATTACTAAAATACCATTGACTCTAGAATAAACAAATAAAACATAAAAAAGCTAATTATTTACCATGGACACTTATTCTTGGGCTTTGCCTTAGCCTTAGTCTTCCAAAGAGGATATTCTTTTTGCCATGCTTGCACCATCAACTCTTCCTTGTCCCCTCTGAAAAGAACTCAACTCCGTCGAATTAGGACCTAAACCAAGAATGCCATTAGAAGGAACACTTTTTCAAATAAGAAAGGAACTGTTCTTCAACTTCAAGATTGTCATGTCGTTAGCACATGTGAGAGTGCAATTCTTGTTGCCATCAACAAAAGAGTAAGTATTGGCATGCCCATTATGGTGTCACTAGGGATCCATGGCCAACCCAAAAGTATGTGACACTGTTTAAGAGGCAGCACTTCACACATAACAATCTCCTTAAGCTTGCCAATATCAAATGTGGCTAGGCATTATTTATCTACCTTCAACTTTGTGTTAGTGATCCATACCACATGATATGGATCCAGATGGGACTTTACTTTTAAGCCCAATTTCTTCACTGCTTCCTTAGATATTGCATTAGTACAACTCCTGGTGTCAATTACCAAAGAACATATTTGTTTGCGGTTGACTCGAGTTTGAAAAATCTTTCCCCTATGATAGAGGTCTTCATTCTCTTGAATGTCTTGTTTAATTGTTGTAAGAGGTGGATGAATGACGCCTATTATTATACCCTCATCATCTAGATCTAGCTCATGAATGTCCAACTACAAGTTAGCATTGAGAGGTTCACAATCTTTTCTTCAAGTTCAGGTTGTTTGGGTCCCTTTATTGGCTCATTGCCTTTTGACTTGTTTTAGGAATATCCTTTTCCAGCATAGCAATTGGTTTTGAAGGACATTGAAAAGACATATGACCTAAACCATGACACTTTATTCTAGAATTAGAACTACTAGTTCCTTGTGATGAAGAAGTACTATAATGTGCGTTCTTGTTTGGGGGATAAGAATTACCTCGAGACCTATCAACAAACTTCTCCCAATTAGCATCCACAATTGTTCTCTCACTTCTAATATTGCTTGCCACTAGAGCTCTCATTAAGGCTTTCTTTTAGTCTCCTCTTCCATTTGGCATGCAACTTGCATTGCATCAGCCATAGGATACAGCCTACTTGCAGCCAAACCTGAATAAATATTAGGATTCAAGCCTTGGTGATACATAGAAATCATCACATTCCATGGGAATCCCAATCTTATAGTGAAGTTACAGAACTTGATGACTCTTCAATGGAATACAATCTTGCACTGTGTAAATTACAAGTGAGCTTGTTGCCTGAAATTAGGTTGTATAAACTATAAAGTAACGAGTCATAGCACTTCACACATCCTCCCAATATCGAATGACTACATAGTGAGTTTTTTGATACTTTTCCCATCATATTTGAACTGTCCCTTTGAGTTTAGCCTCTGTGAAAAAGAGTTTTCGCTCTTTGCTTAAGCTATACCATCTGTAAAAGCTTTCTATACTATGCAACCAATCAAAGAACACCTCTGGATTGCCTTCCCCATAAGGTTGATTCCCTTCCATAAAACCAGCACCTTGATGTGTGAGAACAATGTTGGATTTTTTGTGTGTGGTGGCATCTGACTAGTGCTTTGTCCATAAGAATTTATGGGAGAAAAGGGTGTTAAACTTGTGGAAAATACATGGGTTGCACTTGGAGCTGATTTAGAGTATTGGGGCTCTTGATCAATGGTGGTTTCAGCAGAAAATTTTCCAAGAACAACTGCTGAGAGCTTGTTTTAGATTCCTTTCATGGCAAATAATTCTTCAAGTTTTACTCCCATGAAATCACATTCTCACATAACTGGTTCAGAGTGTTTTTTTTGGTAGGTTTGAGAAAAAGACTAAACCGAGACTCTAATTTTGGGTTAGTCACCATTATCTTGGATGAGAAATTTTGTAGAGTGCTTGGCAGAAGAAGATTTTAGCAAAAAACTCAGGATAGGATTTTGGTAAGACTTAAGCTCTGACACCGAGGTTATGTAGGGAAAATCGAGGGGATTTTAGCAAAAATCTTAGGATAGGATTTTGGTAAAGACTTAAGCTCTGATACCAAGTTTATGTAGGGAAAATAGTGGGAATTTTTCTGTGTGGTTGTGGTGGGTTAAGGTTTAGGAGGGTTTGTAAAATTAGGATTTAGAGATGTTGGGTTATGGGTTGTATTAGGAATTAAAAGGTGGTTTGATGAGTTATGTGATGGGTATTTGGTAGAAGAAAGTGTGTGGGGATTTAGGGCTAGTTTGGATGGATGGGGACTAGAGTAGAGTTGGCCAAAAATTAGCGTAATTTCTAGCCAAGTCTACTCTATTCCCCCACCCCATTCCAAACTGACCATTAGGGTTTTGGTAGGTAAAATAAAGGGCTTGGTTTGGGGTTGTAAGGAAGAAGGAAGAAGAGATTTTTATGGTGTTTAGGGGCTGTATGAACAGTACCTGTGAATATTACCATAAGAAACAGAAGAAGAAAAGAAATAGAAGAGAAAGAGGGAAACATTACACAAAGGCCAATATATCTCACTACTCAAAACACTCAAAATTTTTATTAATCAACTCGCTTGTTTGAGTATAGTAGAACACTTACATAGATCCTATTCTTGACTTCTCCTGCTAGGACCAGGGCTTCTACTTTGACTAGTATACAAAACCCTGTTTAAATTAAACCAAAACCCATAAATAAAGACCCATAATAAAAGAAAACCTATGGCCTATACCCAACAATTATAAAATTATTGATAGAGGGGAGACTCCCAGTTTAGAATTGTATTTATGATTTCAGCATCTTTTTAAAATGTCTACAACAACAACGACAAAGCCTTAGTTCCAAAATTATGGGCTTGGCTATGGATCCTCAATAGATTAGTTTGGGTTAAGCCACATGTATTCTTTTCCTCCATTATATTCTATCTGAAGCCATACTCTATATTACTTTCTTAATTGACATGTCCTTATTTGTTACTTCTACTAATGTGGTCTTTGGTCTTCCTCTACCTTATTTTCCTTCTCTCAACTCGGATAAACTCATTCTTTCTTTTTTCAATAAGTAAAAAAAAAAAAACTCATTCTTTCTTACTAGTGCATTACTCGCTCTTTTTTGAATATAACCAAAGTATCTCAAGAGTGATGATTCTTTATCTTTTCATTAATAGGGGCTACCCTTATCTTTAAGAAAATTTCCTCATTTCATGTATTTATACTTATTCATCTTAACATTCTCATTTTAGCTACACTCATTTTATGAATATTTTGCTTTTTAATAGCCCAACATTTGATACCATAGAGCATAGCTAGTTGTATAGCAGTCTTACAAAATTTCCTTTTACTTAATAGGTGTTCTACCATTGCACAACAATATTTCTGATGCACTTCTTTACTTCATCCACCCTACTCGTATTCTATGATTCACATTCTCTTCATTCTCTCCATCTTTATGATTCTCCATTTACAATAGAAGAATAGCCCAACATTTGATATCAAAAAGCATAGCTGGTTGACACTATATTGCCACACAATACTCCTTTTGAATTCATTCGGTGAGCTTCCGTGGTATATCATTCTGGCATAAAAGAAAATCGATTCTCTGATATTGTTGTTTCATGTCTTAACCTATGTTCAATCACTCTTTCCCAAATTTTCATATTGTGACTCATAAGTTTAATTCCACGGTAATTTTTATGTTTTTGAATATCTCACTTGTTCTTATAAATAGGTATTAAAGTACTTCTCCTCCTCTCACTAGACATTTTGTTAACACTTAAGATCTTATTGAAAAGGTTTATCAACCAGCATACACCCACATCACCCAAGTATTCCAGACTTCAATGGTCCAATCCCTTGGCTTTTCCCATATGGTGTGGGTTTGTGGAAAAATATTCGTCAGGGATGGCCTTCTTTTTCTCGCCACATCCTATATGATGTTGGGGATGGGTCAAGAGTGAAATTCTGGCAAGACCATTGGTGTGGTGAGACTTCCCTTGTAGTCAGTTATCCGGAATTGTATAGATTTTGCAGAGACAAGGAGGCTAGTGTGGCTGAGCTTATGAAGTTTGATAATGGAGTTCTCTTTTGGGATGTAAGTTTCTTTAGGGGTGTGCATGCTCGGGAATTAGAGGCATTGGCTGGTTTTATGGATACCATTTATGGTGCTTCGGTGAAAGGATTTGGTGAGGATAAGATGTGCTGGAAACTTGATAGAAAGAAGGGTTTTATGGTTAAGAATTATTACAGTCTCTTAGTGGGCTCCAATGATTGCTGCTTTCCTTGGAAGAGTATTTGGAAACAGAAAATTCCTTCTCGTGTTGCTTTCTTTGTTTGGACTGCTGCTTTGGGGAAGTGCTTAACGATTGACAATTTACGTAAAAGGAAGATTTGGATATTGGATTGGTGTTACATGTGCAAGTGCAATGGTGAATCGGTTGATCATCTTTTTCTCCATTGTCCGGTTGCAATGGATATGTGGGCAATGGTGTTTGGATTGTTTGGAGTTAGCTGGGTGATGCCGCAATCTGTAGTGGGGCTATTAGCATGTTGGCAAGGCAAACTTGGTTGCCATCGAAATGGGCATATATGGATGACCGTTCCACATTGCTTATTGTGGTGTCTTTGGAGAGAGAGAAATAGCAGGTGCTTTGAAGATAAGGAGAGATCAATTTCAGACTTGAAGCTATTTTTCTTTAGAACCCTTAGAGATTGGTTGACTGCTCTGCAGAACCAATCATCTGTATCTTTTTTTGATTTCTTAGATTCTTGTAATTTGTGCTCTTGACTGTTTAACCCTTGTACACTCCCTGTGTACTAGGGTGTTTCATTTTTGATATCAATAAACATCTTACTTATCAAAAAAAAAAAAAATCATCCTTAATGCATTTTTTACCTTAGTCATCCTAATTCTTTGAAAAAAATATATGGTTTCTATCCTCTAATGAGTTACCCAAGTTGCTTCAATCTCTCATATCATTTCCATTAAAAAGTTTATCAAAACAACTTTTCCAGCTCTCTTTGATTTGCTCTTCTTTTACTAACTCTATTTGACCTTCATCTTTAACGCACCAAAAACCTTTCAAGTCTCTTGTTCTCATTTCCTTGTCCAAGCAAGTTTATGAATATGCTTCTCTCCCTCCTTTGTCCCAACTTGTTATATAAGTTATCATAGGCCTTACATTTAGTCTCTTGGACAACCGTTTTTTGCCACTTAATAATTTTCATAAGGTATCTATGAATGAATTAAGAATAAAAACAAAGTATGAGTATGTATTGTTTTTCCATATGGTTCCATTGAATTTAACAAGTATTACTTCTCAAAAAATATTATCAAGTATCTAAGGATAATTTTCCATTACATGGAAAGAACCATTATAGGAGACACATTGCAAAATAAGTGTCATTTTAGGGGCCCTTTAACAAAGACTACTGAAACGTTTTTCTGTTGCTTGTGAGATGGCTTCCTTTCTGTCTATATTGATGTAATTTAATATTTAAATGCAATGTACAACACTTTGCCATTGTTTGATCAGAAGCTATTTACTTCATATATTATTAAATTTTGAGTTTGGATTTTTGAATAATTCTTTCAAATACTAATCAATCAAAATTGAAATTTCACACTGCTTTAATACTCTGTCTATTCAATAAACTTCTTTGAATTGGAGACAGCTCTGCCGTACCCTACATTTTCTGGTTGAAGCATTACTGCGTCTGAGGATACATATTTGTTCACATCATAATTTGTTTCCCATACTGCATGATTAACTTTGTGACTTGCAGGTGATGGTGGGGAAATTACGACATCTCATATGCTTCTCGGCATATGGTCTGAAGTGGAATCACCAGGTTATAAGATAATGGCTACCCTTGGCTTTAATGATGAGAAAGCCAAAGAGTTAGAGTCTTTGAGTTCAGAACCTGGATTTGTAGATGATTAATACATTCATTTGAGGTTTGTTACCATACTTGTAATTCTATCTTTTTGGAGATATATTACTGTTGTGTGGTCTTTCCTTTGAAGTTGCTAGTTCTGTTATGGACACTTCCATTAGGACTTTCTCAGATTGCATCCCTGTTGAGCTTGCCTATAAAAGTTGTTCTCCATATGGATAGAATTTTAATTGAATGCTTAATTTTTCCAATGTCCCAAATTGAAAACGCTGAGTTGTGTGATACATTATTCAGGGCATGTGATGGAGTTTGCCATTTAAATTAGTGTCATGACAATTCTTTAACTTTTCTCGCTTGCCAGCAGTTTCATTACAAAATGGGCTTCCTTGAGGGAGCAATGAAATGAGAATCTGAAACACTCTAGGCAAGTCTCTGAGGATGATTGTCTGGGATTCTTCACAAGGACAACAATAGACTTTGGTTTCCACAGCTGGAAAGCATGGTGCGCCGATTGGGTTGGCGCACCTGAGTTTGATATGCATGGATGCGTTGTGCGGCCGTGGACTTGGCTGCACGCCCATTTGTGATCCTTTTTTTTCTCCTCAATTCGGCTTGATATGGTCTGATTCGGTCCAAAACAGGCCCTGAATTGGTCCAATATGCGCCAAAATAAGTGTTTTTTTTTAAACGTAAATTTTTTTGACAAAACACATTGTTTTAACATCCTAGTTTAAAGAAAAAAAAAAAAAAAATCCTAAACTCATTTCAAACACTCTTTGACTCTCTCACTCTCTCCGTCTCCTCTCTCTCTCTCTAACCCACGACTCTCCCTCAAACACCCTCCATCTCTCCTTTGCCTCATGGCCCATGCTCACTCTCCCAGCTCTTCATAAAATCTCAAACCTCGGTCTCAATCTCTCCATCTCTTAGTCAGAGAAACACTATTTTTGTTTCAAACTTTCGATCTTGTATTCTAATTTTTGAACATCATAGAATTGTTATGTATTCAGTATTCATATCATTATCTACTATTGTTCTTAAATTGGTATTTGTTATATTATATGCAAAATATATGCTTAGCAATATATAGAAAATATAAGTAAAAAATATATTTAATAATTTATTAATAAACATATCTTGCCGTACCCTCGCCTTACTTTTTAAAAAATTGCCGAGTCCCTGCAATGCACTACACCTACACCCGAACTTGAATCCACGTCTGTGCTTCCTAGCTGCATAATGCCCGAGTATAAGAGTTTGCAATATTGATTTGCAGCATTGATATGTGCGGTTATATGTTTTGAATTGAACCCATTCAATTGAATATTTTCTAGTTATTGTTACCATTCAATTGATTATTTTCTAGTTATTCAATTGTTATGCTAAAGGCGTTTATAACACAGTACAAACAAATGTTTACAACTTATTCAATTGCTCTCATACTTGTCTTCACTGGAACTGGAGTGACTTTCATCTTCCTTAACAATGTCCACATCACATGCTAGTTTTTGTGCCTTGACAACTTCTTCATCCCAGTCAATCCTTATGACAAAGACCAACAGTAAAACCAAGCAGGCTACCATCCCCACCAAGAAACCTACCAACATCCCGCCAAGTCCAAGTGCCGCCTTGAAGGCTAAAACTGCACCCAAGGGTAAAGATAGAAGGTAGAATCCACCAAGATTGGCATAAATACCCAACGTTGGCCTAGCAGTTCCCCGGACAATTCCTCCACATACTACCAATGGAAAATTTACTACATCCATTAAAGCCATTAGCAACATCATCTTCTTTACACCTCTTATAGTCCCCTTATCATGGCTAAACAGAGGCCCCCATATGCCTCTGGCTGCTACTGTCACCATGGCACCTATGAAACCAGAGATGAAGCTTACTGCCAGAGACACATATGCTGACTGGTAAGCAGGACCGGCATGGTTTGCACCAAGCTCATTTGACACACGGGTGGATGCACATGTGGCTAATGATAACATCACAGAGAAAAGCAGGTAATCGAAGTTTAGCACAATTGCTAACACTCCAACAACCTGCTTAGCATTCGGTAGCCTCCCTGTGAGCAAGACTAAAATCTCATAACACCACCATTCAAGGCAGGCGGTAAGGCAACAAGGCCCGCTGAGCTTGAGCAGCCTGAGCCAATCACTAATCCTTTGTTCACACCACCCACCTTCCTTCCATCCTCTTTCCCTATTTTCCATCATAAATACATACAAGGCAAGTAGAATCACTACAAGGAGATCAGTGACCCAGGTTGCCATTGAAACTCCCTCAAGACCCTTAGCTTTTGAAAGTAACATGTTGATGGGAATGTGAAAAGCTAGACCCAGACCCGAGCTAAACAATATGGGAATTGTGATGCTCTGTGAGCTCAAGTAGGCTTTGAGTGGACATAGAAATGAAGTGATTACCAAATCAGGGAGGAGATGGAAAAGATAGGTCTTTGCCACAATTGATATATCCTTTTGTTGACCAAAATGGATAAGAATTTTATCAACATTGAGCCACAAGAAAGTTATAGGTAGTGTTGCAAGTAGTAATAATAAAATTGCCATGAGGAGGGTCTTGTGAAGGAGTTTAAATTTTTTGGCTCCGTAAGCTTGACCACATATGGGTTCCATGGCTCCACAGAGGCCGTTCAAGACAGACAAACCTGTGACATTAGCAAACGTGATCCCAAGTGCGCCACCTGCCAAGTTAAGCTCCCCAAGGCGGCCAAGAAAGGCTGTTGTGATTGCTATTTTTGCAAACCATGTTAAATTCATTGCTACCAATGGAATAACAATTCCCCTTTGCACTTTTAGCTCCAAAAGCACAATCTTTGCAAAGCTGGCTGACCACTTTTGAGTTGGAGGTGTCGGAGATGAAGATGGTTGAAAGGTTTTCATGTTTGGGTTCTCTTCAAGTTTTGTGGTAGTGGACATTATTGCTGAGCAAAATGGAATGGCGGGTTTGTTTCAGATATCAGGATGATAACTTGGGCTCTTTTTAGGCAACCTTTAATTATGTTTAGTGCACTGTTTAACATGTTGGTTTCAAAAGGAGTAAAGGGATCGGCTTTTGTAAAGGTGATCGAGAAAAAAAGAGAGAGTTGGTACAAAGAGAGAGAGAGAGAGAGAGAGAGAGAGAGAGAGAGTAGGTACTTGGTGCTGTTTAATGCGTGATGAGAATGCATGGGCCATGTGTGTGTTTAGAGCATTCACATTGGTGGAGGTAGAAATTTGGCTATTTAGTACTTACAAAAGTCATTTTATCTATTTTACCTCTTCACTTTATAATACACCCGATATCAATAGATCTATATTTTTAGTTATTTAATTAAAATAATATAAAGAAATTAAAATAAAATAAAAAATATCCACCACAAAGACCTTTCAACTAGCCACCACTCTACCACCAACACAGCCCATGTCAACCACAACCATAGCTACCATATCACCACCAACACAGCCACCAAACCGCTATTTCAACCACAACCCATAGTCACAACCAAACCCACAAAAAAAAAAAAAAAAAAAAATCAAACACCAATAAAACCCATGCGAAGAAGAACCAAAACACCAGCAAAAAAAAAAAAAATCGAAAACCCACGAACCCAGCAATCCAAAATCTATGAACCAGAATTCCCATCATCACCAATCATGGCGCCGTTTTCACGTCCGCCTTGACCGAGCACAGAGCTTCGATGGGTCAGTGGCTGGGCAAATCTAATTGTTCTACCCTGGGCAAATTTGATGGGTTGGCGGTGAGTGAAGGAAGAGAAGGAAAAAAAAAGAGGGAGAGGGTGAGCTTCTACAAAAGATTTGGATTGGCTGGAGTAAGAGAGGAAAAACAAAAGGAGAGAGGTTGAAGAATGAACTAGTAGACGTACAAAAGAGAAAAAAAGAAAGCAACAAAGAAAAATTATTTAATTGAACAAGCAAATAAAATATTATTATTTCATTATACTTTTGAGCTACAGTGCACAGTCAAAAGTAGCTTTGCACTGTAGCTATGAAGCCAAATTATTTAGCTTTGGCTCCATTAATGTAGCCTTATTTTTGTATTTAGTGGTACTAAAAATAGCAATATAGCTTTTTAGCACTACCAATATTAATGCTCTTATATATATATATATAGCCAATGACTCAAACTCCACACAATACTTTTATATTAAACTAGTCGTGGACCCTGCGCGTTGCGTATGATAATATTTTTAGGTGGTTTCATTAAATTTATTTTTTGTAGTTTGGGCTAATTTAATAAATTATTTCATAATTATTGTGGGCTATAGAAATTTAATAAAGAGATCATGCCACGTGTCATATTTGAGGCCGATGAAACCACTGTAGCTCCGAGGAGATCACGCCCTCGGACAATGAGGCCACTTTAGTGGCACGTTACCAAAGGAGGTTACACTGAAGAAGAGGAACTTTGGGGAAGGGGCCAACCCTAGTTGAAGGGATGGTGGCTGCCGCCACATTTAATACTTCCCACCAAACTTTCTGGCCACATTTATGTAGAGAAGACCCTTGAACAGTGTTGCCTTGATTGTCGCAACTCACAAGGGATTTGGGAAGGTGTCTAATGGGACAAGCACTCAAGTGGTAGCTTGGGCGACCAACAACTGGAGGGCTAGGATCATCTAAAGGGGGTTATATAATGTGAGAGACCCTTCAAAGGAAGGGGATCGGAAAAATGGTGGGAGAAGATACTTTAGTAACTTAGAACAGAAATTGTAACCAAGTTTGAAGGAATATATTCAAGAACTATTCTCCTCGGACTTTGCCGATGAGTGATTTTCTTCGCATACATCTTAATTTTCTTTACTTTTCTACTATCCTTGATCCATTGCGCGTGTTGATCATTCCATTGAAGCCCAGCCTATAAGCCCATTCTCTACAAATTCATTGTGCTGGGCTCTTTGGGCCCTAGTCCTGTTGCTTTTGCCTAGGATCCAAAACTTGCCCTTACAATTGGCACCATCTGTGGGGAGGCTTGAGCTTTAGTAAGATCAACATCTAGCCATGGTAGGTTTGGGGCCGGACCTGGAGGAGTCTGTTGGCTCCCAACGTTAGGACCATTTTCTCAACCTTGAGCGAAAAAGGGATCGGAAGGTTAGCGTGCGTACAACATGCACAAGTAACATTCAGTTTTGAGGCAGGAGTCACATCTCTCATGAGGAAAATATTAGGAACCTACAGCTGGAGATAGATCGTCTGCGTAGGAAGTTACGCCGAGAGCGACGTAGAGGAACTCCCTCTAGTTCTGGCCATTCTTCTGATGATAATGACGATAATAACTACCGGCCCAGATTGAGGACTCCTCCTAGTGAGTCTTTTTCCTACGACGAAGAGTGCTGTGATAGGCGGAGAGGGAAGAGTCTGTCTCGCGAGGGCATAAGCAACGATGCAATGAGCAGAGCCCTGACCCTGATCTCCAAGTCACCCTTCACTCGTAGGATTGAGGTAGGGAGGCTTCCTCGGTGGTTCACTCAACTGACGTTCACCATGTACAATGGCAAAACGGACCCTGTGGAGCATGTTAGCCACTTCAACCAGAGAATGGCCGTTCACTCGAAGAATGAAACCATGATGTGCAAGGTATTCCCATTGAGTTTAGGACCCGTAGCGGTGAGATGGTTCGATGGCCTGAAGGAAGACTCTATTAACTCCTTTAAGGAGCTTATGAGGGCCTTTGGATCTTGGTTTGTCACTTGTAGTAGGGTTCCTCGGCCTTTGGACTCCCTGTTGTCCATGACTATGCTAGAAGGGGAAACCCTGAAGACATATTTCAACAGATATTGGAAAATGTTTAACGAGATTGATGAGAATTTTGAAGATGTGGCTATAAGGACGTTCAAGGTCGGCCTACCTGCTGAGCATGGTTTGAGGAAATCTTTGATTGGGAAACCTGTCAAGAGTGTGAGTCAGCTCATGGACCGTATTGACAAATACAAGTAAATCAAGGAAGATTAACAACAAGGAAAAGGGAAAGCTAAGGTGATCCCTTAGGACAAAAGGGATTTAGTTCAGACTGATACAACAATAACTGTCCTCAGAGAGATTTCGTGGGGCAATCCGCATCAACAGCTGCCCAAGTGGTCAACACGGTGTTCCGAGAGCCAATACATCAAATCTTGGAGAAAATTAAGAATGAGCCATACTTTCATTGGCCAAACAAGATGGGAGGAGATCTCGTGAAGTGCAACCAATGCCTTCATTGCCAATACCACTTGAAGCGAGGACACACCATAGAAGATAGCAGGACTTTGTGGAATCACCTAGAGCAACTGGTCCGAAGCGAAAAGTTGAAACAAGAATACCAACCTAGTGGTCAGGGTGGCCAGATAGGGTCAGAAGCTCAAGGAAATACTTCTGCAAGACCACCTTTGGGTACAATTAATATCATCCTGGCTGCCCTAGGGAGGACTAGTGCTCAGCCATCCATGGTGATGTTTGTAGCTCGGCCATTTACGGGGGACTCGCCCCCTAATTTGAAGAGGGCTAGGTCAGAGGGCCAACCAACCTTGAGCTTTTCTGAGGAGGATAAGATTGGGACTTTATACCCACACGATGATGCCCTGGTGGTTAACCTTAGGATTGGAGGGTAAGACGTTAAAAGGGTGCTGGTAGATCAGGGCAATGGTGCCGAAATCGTGTACCCTGACTTGTATAAGGGACTGAAGCTGAGGTTCGAGGATCTGACCTGCTACGATTCCCCTCTAATAGGGTTTAATGGGAAGATCTTCTTTCCAAAAGACCAAGTTCGACTACCCGTTTAGACAGGGACAGAGGTCGTAGAGGTGAACTTCATTGTGGTAGATGCCTACTCCCCTTACATTGCTATTGTAGCAAGACCTTGGCTTCACGCCATGGGAGCCACACCTGAAGGTGAAGTATCCGTCTGGGGATCGGGTTTAGGAGTTGGTGGGGAGCCAATTTATGGCCAGGCAAGGCATGGTGGCCGCAATTAGACATCAGATCGAGAGTGAGTCCTCAGCCTCTGTTGGGCGGGACTCATAGCAATCAAAGTTGGAAAGAGTTGTCATTAGTGATGACGAGGAGAAGTTCTTTCAGATTGGGGTTCAGTTGCCTCCATGGGAAAAGCAAGAGTTGATAGATTTTCTCAGAAAAAATATTGACGTGTTTGCATGAAGCGCTTACGAAGACTCTAGGGTGGATTCGGATTTCATTTGCCATCGTTTGAACGTCAATCCCTTTACCATCCCTAAGAAGCAACCACCTCAGCTCTTATCTAGGGAACATTCTAGAGCTGTTAAGGGGGAAGTACTTAAGCTCAAGTAGGCTGGGGCCATAAAGGAGGTGTTTTACCCTAAGTGGCTGGCCAACACAGTGATGGTGCAAAAGAAATCTGGGAAGTGGCGAGTATGTGTAGACTTTACGGATTTAAATAAAGCTTGCCCAAAAGACCCTTTCCCCTTGCCTCGGATAGATCAATTGGTGGATGCAATTGTAGGCCATCCCCAGATGAGCTTTTTGGACGCCTTTCAGAGCTATCATCAGATACCGTTAGCTTTGGACGATCAGGAAAAGACTGCATTTCTTACACCCACTAGGAATTATCACTACAAAGTGATGCCCTTTGGATTGAAAGATGCAGGATCTACCTACTAGAGGATGATAACTAGGATGTTTGAGCCTTAGTTGGGCAAAAATATTGAGGTGTATATAGATGGTATGGTGGTAAAGAGTAAGGTAGAGTTCGAGCATATAGACGACCTCGGGAATATTTTTGAGGTACTGAGGAAACACAAATTGTGCCTCAATGCTGCTTAGTATTCTTTCGGCATGGGCTCTGGCAAGTTTCTGTGTTATATGGTCACCCACCGTGGAATTGAAGTTGACCCTAATTAGATTAAAGCAATTAGTAACCTGCAGCCCCCTTGGAATCCCAAAGAGGTCCAGAAGTTGACAAGAATGACTGCCTCCTTGAACCAATTCATTTCTTAGTTAGAGGACAGGTGTAGACCCTTCTTCTAGTTGTTGCATAAGTGGAAGGGGTTTGAATGGATGGAGGAATGTTCCTCGGCCTTCCAGCAATTGAATGAATACCTCTCTTGGCCACCTATTATGTCCAAACCCGAGGAGGAGGAGGTCTTATTTGCCTACATTGCTGTAGCTTGACACTCGGTGAGTTTGGTGTTGATACGGGTTGACGATGGGGTACAGAAACCATTTTATTATGTGAGCAAATCACTATATGAGGCAAAGGTACGTTATTTACCCTTGGAGAAGGCCATTTTGGCAGTGTGCATGCGACGTGCAAGCTCCCCCATTACTTCTAAGCTCACACGGTTGTAGTTTTAACCCAATTTCCTCTTCAATCCCTACTTCGGAGAGCTGGTTACACAGGACAGGTTGCCAAATGGGGGACAATCCTAGGGGCTTTTGATAACAAGTATATGCCTCGTACCTCTGTTAAGGGACAGGTCCTCGCGGACTTGGTGGCCGAGTTTGCTAAATCCCCACTGGAAAGGGAAGGAGAAGAGCAGAATATTAATGGAAAATTAGTTGGGGTGGTGTCCTAGCAAGAACCTCTAACCTGGAGAGTATATGTTGATGGCGCAGCCAATCAAAAGGGATCTGAAGTGGGGCTAGTTGTGATATCTCCTGAGAAGATCATTATTGAGAAATCCTTGAGATTGGGTTTCTCGGCCACAAACTATTAGGCTGAGTATGAGGCCTTGCTGGTGGGAATGAATATGGTTTAGAAAATGGGAGGAACAACGGTGGAGGTGTTCTTGGATTCAAGACTGGTTGTTGGTTAAGTAAATGGAGAGTTGGAAGGCCGAGATTCGAGAATGTAAGTATATTTGAGCCAAGCCAGGCACCCATAGTCACAGTTCAAATCTTTCACCTTACAGCAAATCCCTAGAAGCAGAAACACTTATGCACACTCCCTCACCATGCTCGCAACCTCCTCAGTGCAGAGCTTACCTTGGATTATCCTAGTTGAGGATTTGTGTAAACCCATTGATTCGAAGAGGGAGAAGGCTTAGATCCATCAAGTTAGGACTGGACCTAGTTGAATGGATTCTATTGTGCTATTCCTCAGAGATGACGTCTTGCTCGAGGGGAAGGTGGAGGCCGATAAGGTGTGGAGGAAAGCTCTTCATTTTTGGTTGTCCGAGAATCAGAAGTTGTACAAGCGCTCTTTCTCTAAACCATACTTGCTATGCGTCCACTCTGACGTGGTAAAGCCACTCCTAGAGGAGCTACATGATGTGGGAGCCATATGGGAGGCAGGTCCTTGTCTCACAGGGTTCTCACTCAAGGATATAGGTGGCCAAACATGCAAAATGGGGGCACAAGAATACATGAAAAAGTGTGACCAATGCTAGAGATTTGCTCCGAACATCCATTAGTTAGGAGGTGTGCTTAACCCTCTGTTTAGTCATTGGCCTTTCACTCAATAGGGCTTGGACATCGTAGGGCCCTTCCCTAATGCAACGGGGAATAGAAGGTGGCTTTTGGTCGGCTTTGACTACTTCATTAAGTGGGTTGAAACGGATATGTTGGCGAATATCAGGGACATGGATGCCAAGAGGTTTGTGTGGAAGAATATTGTTACTCGATTTGGGATTCCTTATACCCTTATCTTGGACAACAGACTTCAGTTTGACAGCAAAACCTTCAGAAGGTACTATTGTGAATTGGGGATCAAGAACAGATACTCAACTCTGGCTTACCCACAGGGGAACAAATAGGCAAAGACTGTTCAATAAAGTTATAGTAAATGGACTCAAGAACAGGTTGGATGATGCAAAGGGTAAATGGGTAGAAGAGCTGTCGTACGTTCTTTGGACGTACCAGACTACCCCTCATAAGTCCACATGGGAAACTCTATTTTCAATGACTTATGGGGCAGAGGCTATAATCCCCCTAGAGACTAGGTTCCTAACGCTGAGGACGAGCTTATTCTCCGAACAACAATGACAACCTATTAGAAAAAGGCCTGGATTTAATTGAAGAATGAAGAGAAAGGGCCATGGTTCAATTAGCATATTATCAGAAGAAGCTCAAACAGGGGTATGACTTTAGTGTGAAGTTAAGACCATTAGTCCTTGGGGACCTGGTATTGAGAAAGGTTTTAGGTACGGCAAAAAACCCAACTAGGGGAAAGTTAGGGCCTAATTGGGAAGGGCCATACCGTATTACCTCGGTAACTAGTATAGGAGCATACTACTTAGAAGATCTAGACGAGCATGTTGTACCATGACCTGGAATGTAAATAACTTACGAAAGTATTATTATTAATGAAAGACAATTCAGCCATGTTTCTGTCAAAGTTATGTGTCTTCCTGGTCACTTGTTTGAATATTAAACAGAACTTTGGTCATGCTTGGCTCCTCGGACCACATACCTTGGGTAAATTAATATTCTTGGCTATTTGCTTAAGTGTTAAACAGAACCTTGGTTATGCCTGGTCCCTTGGACCACATGCCTTGGGTAAATTAATACTCTCCATCACTTATTTGAATATTAAATAGAACCTTGGTCATGCTTGGCTCCTCAGATCACACATACCTTGGGTAAATTAATATTCTTGGCTATTTGCTTAAGTATTACACAAAACCTTGGTTATTTTCTTGGCTCCTCGAACCATAGGCCTTGAGAAAAATAACACTTTGTAATTTCACCAAGGATGGGACCTTGGCATTTGCATCAATAACAGGAGACGAGGACTCACCTGGAGCTTTGGTCAAAAGGCTCTGAAGGTACACTCATAGGGAACTCCTAAAATAAGAGACCCCAAACGTCCCATTTTTTCTACTAAATGTTTTGATTATTTCTGGGGACTTAAACCTTCTTGTTGATTATGCAGTTTTTAGTGCCAAAACATAGTTATTCTCCTCACTGTTTACATGGGGTTGGTCTATTTGAATTAATAATAATGCATTAGTGTTAGCCTTTTGTCAAGACATGGGTTTCCACCCTTAGAAACCTTATTAACCTAACCCCTCAGCAAAAAGTATTACATCCATCATAGCTACTTAGATGCAAGTATTGTAAAGGAAAGGGAAAAAGAAAGACAAAGTTCACTTGCTATAGAACAAAAATCTACGTCTTTTCATTAATTAATAAAGGAGATGCATTTTAAACATGGCAAACTGCCATGACCAAGGAATATTAGATGTAAAAAAAAAAAAAAAAAAGAAAAAGAAAAAGAAAAGGAGAGTAAAAGAAACGATCCTAAACTACGCCTTGGCTGGAGGAGGGTTTTCTTTGTTGCCTAGTTAGGAAATGAGTGGGTCAGTGGCCTTAGGATTAGCCTTCATGGATTTGGGATCAGCCTCCTTTGCTTTGGGGGTAGCATCTTTGGCCTTAGGAGTGGTATCCTTGAGCTTGAGAGCGGCCTTTGGACCCTTGGCCTCTGACAAGGGCCTGACCTTCTTACCTTTGCCTTTATCCTTATCCTCTGGTCGAGAACCACCCTGGCCAGCCTTCTAACTCTTAGCCACCTCAACCCCCTGACCTTGGTCAATAGCTTAGCCAGGCCATTTGGAGACCTCGGGAGGAGGAAGAGAGGCCTGGGTGATAGGGGGCTACTCAGAGGAGGTTGGTGCAAGGCAGTGGGAGGTGGGAGTGTAGCTGGAACTTCATGAATGTTTAGAGGGTAGTAGACGTTCTCAGCCTTCCTCCACTCCGAAGTACCAGGGACTCCTGCCAGGTTGAGTGCTTCTGTCCACACTTCCTGGCAGTAGTCCCTACAGACCTCAGCTAGCTCTCTCGCCAGACGGACCTCGATCTCTTTCACCCCAAGGTTGTAGGATGCCTGCTACGAGACCTCCACGACTTCCTTGTCTGTCTGAGCAGGTTCCTTGGCCTTCCTAAGTTCTTCCTTCAGCTCTAGGACCTGCTGTTTCTTTGTGGCCAGCTATATCTTAGTATGATAGAGCTTTTTGCGTTGCTCCTTAGCTTGGTCCTGGGCATTCTTCAGGCCGGCCTTAGCACTCTTTTGCAGCCTCTCCTCAGCAATCATCTTTATGGCGAGCTCTTGGTTCTTCTACTCAACAGCGCCCAAGGCCTTCTTGGTCTCAGCGCGGAGGTTGGCCTCGACCTTGGCGTCGTTCTTGGCATCCTTCACCCACTCCTCGGCCACAAATTCCTCCTGAATGGCTTGCACAGAAACTATAGAGGAAACACATTACTGAGTAAGAGAAAGGTGGCCTAACATGATGCTAGTAAGACATGCCAAGAAACTTACCAAGGCCAAATCTCTCTTCAGGGACAGAAAGAGGTCTGGTTGACTCACATTCTTCAGCGCAGACATGTCTATCGGTAGCAAGAGGGGTTGCTCTAGGGCTTCGGCGAGGTAGTGGGCATGCCCTTTTTAGAACTCCCTGATGCTGGAGTTCAATGGAATGGCAGCCCCATCTAGCTCCACCTGAGGGTCCCAAGCTAGGTTTTGAAGGCGCATCTCGGCCACGGTCTGGTCCTCCCTGCTCTCGACCGAGAAGGCCTTCCCCTCCTTTTGGAGGACCAACTCCCCCTTCTCAGGTGCCTCCTTATCATTCTTCCTTTTCTTTAGGTTGGCAGGAGCAAACATGTTAATTGGAGGAGGAGGAGGGGGAAGAGTAGAAGGAGGCTGAGACCCTGAGGCGTCCTTGGGTGCCGACCCTTTGGCCCTGTCCGTAAGGAGATCACGCAAACCTCTTTTCCTTGTCAAAGATGTTTCTTCTTCTTCTTCTTCTTCCTCCAAGCTGATGACTGCGCGCATAACTACAAATCTGGAGGTACGAATGCCGAAATACCTATCAAGCTCGTTCTCTGAGTCTGAGACTTGTATCACAGGCTATTCTTGCTCGTCTCTCTCCTCTTCGAGATGAAATTGTTCTATCTCTGCCTCGAGTGACAGCTGTGAAGAAGCTGTCTCTTCTCTCAGGACTGCCGCTTTGCGGGGAGAGTGACGAGAGGGCAACTCAACGGGCACAATATCTTCTTGGGCTAAAAATTCGGGCACTGAGACGTCAATCTAAGCTAGTCGAGGGTTGCCTGCTCTTATCGTGTGGCCCACGTCTTGAAAATTGTCCGACAAGGGCTTGAAGTCGAGGATGAGGTGGACAACTCTCAATTGCCTGTCTTCGCTCACAAACACTTCGGCTTTCAGCACCTTGTTGAGGTTCGCAACGTTGAAGAAACTAAGGTTAGGAGATACGTATCTTTTATCTGCAAAAATAGGCAAGAAGCAAAACCACAGTCAGGATAATGAAACCTTCCATCAGAAAGAAACAAAAACACTAAAAGAATCTGGAAAGCAGCAAAACTACAGAACTAGTGCCCATGTTAAAAGACCTAAACCTAGGGTACCCCACTTGGCTCTCTCTCTCGGATTGGGAAGTGAAGACCATCATGGCATTCACTCGAGACAATTAGAAAGTCTTCTTTCATGCCTTTGTTAGATTTGGGAAGACACGAGATGAGCCTCACAACAGGAGACCTAGACTTAAGGTGATACCCCGAGTTTGCGAGTTGATGGCACTCATACATCCAAACGACATCGTGCCGGGTGAGGTTTAACCCCATTTTCTTGTTGAGAGCATTTACATTACCCAATACTCTAAATAGGTTGGGCGTGCATTGGTGAGGGTAGATCTTATGGGCTATTAAGTAGTCCCTAGTCACCCTCCCCATGGTAACCTCATCCCTTCTTCTATGAAGGCAATCATGGGAATGACAACCTCCCCTTCTCTTCTATGGGTATGCCATCCACCCGGAGGGCAGTACCGCAAGGAAACGCCTCAGAGGATGTGGTACAAAGCCTTAATCCCCTCCATACCAGTGGGAGAATCTACTAGGTGAGCAAACCTACCCATCTAAGCAAACTAATATGAAGTGAAAGGAGTTTTTGTGAGGAAAAGAAATAGGAAACAGAGGGCCGTGGAGAAAATAGCCTAGGAACAAAAAAAAACTTACTAGAATATGGACAAGGATCATTTCAAGAGCTTCTTGAAGATCTAAAGATTTGGAAGTCTTGAAAGTTTGAGAATTTGCGAAGTCTTGAGAGATCGAAGATTTTTAAAGTGGGAGAAATGAATCCCTCAGGCGCCTTTTATAGGAGGCGGAATTGGGAAGGAGTTATCCTGCCCAAAATTCGAGGAGGAATGCCAGTCGTAGAATCTCCATTTCATCGTAGGATGTGGGGAAAAAAGCGCCACCTGGAGCATTTAACGAAGATGTTACGGACTGCGAAGCATCAGAATAGTTACGGGGCACGCGAAGAGACTTTCTCATGTGTGGAATTAAAAAGAAGCGTGTGGAGCTAATTATCCAAGATCAAAACCCCACTTTCTCTCCTTGAACAAGAGGGAAAAATCAAAATTTTGAGGAGCTATTGTGGGGTACAGAAGTTTAATAAAGAGATCATGTCACGTGTCATACCTGAGGTTGATGAGGACATTGTAGCTGAGGAGATCACGCCCTCGGATGGTAAGGCCACTTCAGTGGTACGTTACTTGAGGAGGTCACACTGAAGAGAAGGAACTTTGGGGAAGGGGTCAGCCCTGACTGAAGGGATGGTGGCTGCCACCACATTTAATACTTCCTAACAAACCTCCTGGCTGCATTTATGTGGAGAAAACTCCTGAACAATGCTGCCTTGATTACTGCAACTCATAAGGGGTTTGGGAGGGTGATTGATGGGACAAGCACTCAAGTGGTAGCATAGGCGACCAATAACTGGAGGGTCAGGATGATCTAAAGGGGGCTATATAATGTGAGAAACCCTCCAGAGGAAGGGGATCAGAAAAATGGTGGGAGAAGATACTGTAGCAACTTAGAACAGAAATTGTAACCAAGTCTGAAGGAATATATTCAAGAACTATTCTCCTTGGACTTTGCTGAGGATCGATTTTCTTTGCATACAGCTTAATTTTCTTTACTTTCCTACTATCCTTAATCCATTGTGCGCATTGATCCTTCCATTGAAGCCCAGCCTACAAGCCAATTCTCTACAAATTTATTGTGTTGGGCTCTTTGGGCCCTAGCTTGTGGCTTTTTGGGCTTAGGATCCAAAACTCGCCCTTACAATCATATTTTCAGTTATTATAGAGACAAACACAAATGTAATATATATAATTTTTGTCATACCAAAATGAAAACAATATAATTTTTCTCTGGAATTCAAAATGTAGAAAAAAAACTATTTTTTAATAAAATTTAATTATTAAATTTTGTGTATCATTAAAAAGTATATAAAATTTGGAAATTATTTTTTTAGTTTTAAACAAACCTTTTCAAATGTCCATATTAATTTATTTGGTGCCCTCATCATTTGTTGACCTTTTAGATACATGGAATACGTGGTGGCTAATGAAAACATTATAATATTAATTAAGACATAGCTAGGTTGGTGAATAAGAATTATGCAACACAAATCAATTCAAATCAAGGCATCTTAATAATGATACACTTTATGGGGTACAACATCAAACGCAAGTTACAATGATAATATATATTCAATACTATAAGATTTGGCCTTTATTGTAAAGGGTATATGAAAGACTTCTATTCACTAAAAAAACAATGAAAAAAAAATTTCTAATAACTTGAGACTAAAGGATAAAGAAGCTACGTAAACATCCATTCAAACTCACAATCATGAAGATATATTTTTGTACTTATATATTTGTCTTATCTGTAACAATTTGGGGTTTTGGGCAGCTTATTAAACATCAGTTACAATTGAAATATATATTCAATACTATAAGATTTCGGTTTTATAGTAGAGGGTATATGAAAGGCTAAATAAACAATGAAAAAATAATTGCTAATAACTTAAACAGTCACTAATCCATAAAACAAACAAAACATTATAAATTACAATTCTAAACAACTTCAAAATTACAAACCGAAAACATCATACAACTACTCTCTACACAATCACAAAATGAGCATACAACATAACTTGCCTACAGAATTATTGCTCGAAATATTCTTCAAAACATTTCAAACGTGATGTGATCAAGCCAAATATCCAGTTTATAATCAGACTCAAAATTTTTAATAAGGTTTTGAAGTAGCGCAATATAAATATGTCACTATTTCAAAACAAAAGTGTTGGTTATAGCTTTATGCATAATGATTGTAACTCTTTTTCTTAATGAATAATAATAAAAAAATCTAATAGTACAAAGGGGAAAAAGTAGAGATTTTTTTTTTTTTTTTTTTTGGGTGAAAAAAGAAGAAGTATTGTGTTAATATTGTCATAATCTAATTTAACATCTAATCCAACATGTGAAAATTGACTAGATAAATAAATAACTTAAAAATCTCAAAGAATACACTAATGAGATAAGAAAGATGAGTAATACAAAATATTTATAAATGCTTAAAACAATTACTCAAGCATCTAAAAATATCATCTAATAAAGACATAACAATTTGGTGCTAATTTGTTAAACAAAATATTTACAAACAGTGAAATGAAATTGCACAATGACCATCTTCTTCAATTGTACTAATTGTTTTTCATCATATTGTCCAGACTATCCTGCTGCTTTCCAATTAAACTAAAACCTGACAACAACTCAAATTATGGACATATTATAATATGATTTTTCCCTAAATATGGTCAACAACATTAAAAGTATTTAGTGTTGTAAATAAAATGATAAAAAATACTTACATCAAGGAAAACATATGAACTAGTTAATAACAAGACAATGGGAGTACAAACCTCATAAAAAATCAAACAAAATGAAAAAAAAATTGAGAGAGAGAGAGAGAGAGAGAGAACCTTTTTGTGTGGGAAAAAAATATGCATAAAATGGGAGAGAGTGACAAGTTTATAGTGAGAGGATGAGAATAAGAACAGTTTAAATAAAGGATGATAAATGGGCAAAATTATATGCAAAAATAAAACCGTCTAAGAGGAATATGTATAAACAATACTTAGTTATAACATTAAAATTAAAGTAGATGAATATGTAAAGTTAAAACCTCCTATGATGAATTTGTAAAGTCAATATATTTATATATTTATTATTGTCAAAAAAATTAAACGTAAAAAATAAATATGAAAAAATAATGGTGTGGCGATGACGTGGATGATGAGGTGGCTTAACAGGAGCGTAGCAATAATAAATGTTATGCTTTAGCTTTTAGATATATATAGATATAGATGTGAATTTGATAAATCTACCATTAAATTACATTTTGTTATTATATTATCCATACTAACAAAATTTCTAGAAAATCAAAATTCAATAACTATGTCATCAATTAAATGTTTGTGGTGGGTCTTTTGTGACTTTGGGCTGGGCTGCCTCCTGTTGTACTGGGCTCAAGTATTCTGGATAAGAGAGTTGGGACCGGCTCAACTGCAACTCACTTTGGTCTGGCTTTTGCGCAAACTATGCCTCGTTTGCCGAAACTTTAGTCACATACCCGTGGCAAGTGAAGTTGCTGCAGAAAAAGTTGTGGCAGAATGGATGCAACAAAAAACAATGATAAGCAAGATACACTATTGTTAGGCAAACTAAGTAAGCAATTTTCATTAAAATAAGAGAAAAGAACAAGTTGTAAGTATAATAATAATAATAAAGGCTGGAGGAGAAAACGATATCAGTAAAGTCAGAGACAGAAGATGATTAGTTTGTCACATTCAGTTTTGTTGCGGGACTACGGCCAAGGAGGGAACCATTTCCTCAATGTGGGTAACCTCGCAAGAAGATTCTACTGTGAAAATTACACACTTTGAAGGAACAGACCTGAATGGCTTGTACCCAAACAGATTCTTTTTCTTTAGCAGAGGGTAGGCTTTGAGAGGGAGAGAAGGAAAGAAAACCTATTGGTGCATGCCTGCCATTCTACTCCCTCTCACTCTTTCTTTAACTCTTTGTTTTCTTTTCCTCTGTTTCATTATTTCAATTTTTCCTTTTGTTTTCTTTCTTTCTTTTGGGTTTTCTTATGCGATGTGATGGTGATCACTCTTGTGGTGATTGCTACTATTACTGACCTCTCTACTGTGCATGGTAAAGACCCTTTATATACAGCCTATCGTGACTGTTTTTTACCATTTTTCCCCTTAACAACCTTTGTCTGGTTTGGGTGTCCTTGTCGACCACCACTGGTTTGTCAGCTGCCCAACCACCACCACTTACTAGTGTTGGCTGTGCCACTTCCCATTACCAGACAAAGAAGACTATTTTGTTTGTTTGTTCACCGTGACATTCTAATCTGCCACGGTGTGGATGTTTTCTCTTCTTATCCCTCATGGCATGTACCTAGTGGTTCCAACTTATCCTCCCTCTTTTGAGTGATATGTCATCTCAGTAGGACATTTCCCCCAAAAGAGCTTAAGCGAGAACCCCAGAATAGACTTCCCCTTCTCCCCACCGCCAGACCATACCCTCTCTTACCTTTGACCCATGACCCACCATTCTTGTATTGGCTGGGTACAGGCTGGTAGTGTTTGGGTCTTGCACGTGCTCCACTTCCTGTGTACGTCCAAAACTTGTCTGCTGCTTATGCGTTTGCCATGGTTTGGGGCTTGCATGTGCACTTTGCCGCCCATCCTTGACCTCTTATGGCGTCAACTGTCCTATGGACTTTCCTTCTTTATTGGCCTGCTTCTTTTCAAAGTCTGGGCCTTGCTTGGGTTTTTCCCTTTTTCCATTCCTTGCTCCACCCGTAGCCTTGTTGCAATTCCTGTCGTACCACTTTGCTATTCTTACCACGGTGTTATTTGACTCGTGTCCGCTGGGCTTGTTTGGGCCTACTAATCCTTCATTCAATGACTTCGTAAGGTCATTCATTCTACTTTTGGGCTTTCTTAGCCCATTGCATTGCTTATGGGCTCTTTTGTCCCATTTCTTTCTCCTTGGGCATCCTTGGCCCATTTGCTTTCCTTGGGCATCCTCGGCTCATTTCCTAATTCTGCATTCCCATGGGCACTTTGCGAACTCTTTTGAACTTCCTTGGCCCAATTACTTTATCCTTCATCCTTGGGGCTCATGGGCTTTCCATCCACCCCTTTCTTTCTTACTTCATTACTTCGGGCCTGCTATGGCTCATTCTCACTTTTCTTCATTACCTAATGCTCATGTGTTTACTACTTCCTCTTTTGGGCTCCTCTAGGCCCATTTGCTTTTCTCAAGACCCATTTATTCATTTTATGGGCCTATGATCCATTATTTCTGCCGTTAATGGTTCTTTCCTATCAATCCATTAACTCTCTTCTTGCCCATATTGTTGGGCTTTTTCCTACTGTCCGGCTTTCAAAAATGAGCGTCAACAATGTTTAATTTTTTTTTTTGTAATCTAAAATTATGCATAAAAAGTTAATTTATGAATTGAATAGTAATTAACATTCAATTGGTACTAAATTTGACATGAGTTTTAAAAACATAAAAAACATGCAATCCAACAAGTTTTAAATTTTTTAGTAAGAGTTGTAGCTACAATCAAGTTTGTAGCCAAATTTTGTCTACATATATGAGTTGGGTTAAGTTACACTTTTTGTAATTTTAAGAAATATTACACCACTTAATATTTTTCTTTATTGGATGCGAATTTTGACAAACTCACTGCTGGATTACATTATCTTCTTATATTATCTTTACTTGCAAAATTTCAAGACAATTAAATATCAATAATTTGGTCATCAATGAAATATTTAAAGTGCAAGTTTTTGTAGTTTAATATTATGCATGAAAGATTGGTTTATGAACCAAATAGTAAATAATGTTCAATTAATTTGAAATTTGGCATGCATGTTAAGAATATAGAAAATATGTAATCCAATTGTTTGATTTTAAAATTATTTACCCAATAAAAAGGTACAAGATGGTGTAATTTTCTTTATATATATCATGCTAAGAAAACCTTTCCAAATAAGATCGTGTGAGATTCATGGTGTCAAATTAGTTTTTTTTTTTAATTATTTTTTTATAATATATGTGTGTGTATATATATGTATGCAAATGAAACCTTTTATATATATATATATATATATATATATATATATATATATATATCATGCTAAGAAAACCTTTCCAAATAAGATCTTGTGAGATTCATGGTATCAAATTAGTCTTTTTATTTTTATTTTTATAATATATATATATATATATATATATATATATATATATATATATATATATATATATATATATATGCAAGATGTTGTGAGATTTTGGTGTTAGATTAGTCCTTTTTTTTTCTTTTTTTTTCCCAATAGTTAGGGGAGAGGGTTTCAAACTTTGGATGTCTCCGTTAGAAATACTAAGAGATACCAACTAGTTGAATTACAAGGATCTTGGTCTTGAAGAGAAGGATATTAAGAGAAAGAACTTGTAGGAAATTTGTTGAAACTCTGAAAACATAGTACATTCCTCACCATTTTTGATGCTTTCCATAAACCACAAGCATGATAAAATGAGAGAGAGAGAGCGAGAGAGAGAGAGAGAGAGAGAGAGAGAGAGAGCGAGTGGAGTAATGCTAAGCATTTGCCTACTAATACACCCCTTCCCACATCTTGCTTATGTGTCAACTTGTGATTAGATTTCATTACTTTCACTTGAGTTCCATCACAGGTACTATGGTATATTGTGTTAACTTAAACTAATTATGAGTTAGCACATAAGCAAGGTGTGAATTTCGGTGTGGGAATGAAGGGGCATGTCCTTAATATTATTCATTAACATTTTAGGGAAAAGTTGACGAATGTCCTAAGGACATTAGTTTAGAAAGTATTTTTTAAAATTTTCTATAGGAAAATAAAAAAGTAGATACATGGATGGTCATGTGAAAATGATGTTAAAACTTTCTTAAAATAATCTATTAATAAATGCTCTAAACACTTCTTAACTTGACCCAACATTTTAATATGTGTGAAGAAACTATCAACTTACCTGGGAAAGTTGACATGTACATTTTTTGTCCTGAGCATCCTTCTCTAAGTGGCTTAAAGGGCTGTTGATCAGAACTAAAATCTGGTAAGCTCTTGTTGATTGGCAATTTTTTTAGTTGGTTTTGTTATTTCTATTTGTTAGGATTTCATTTTTGTATGTTTGGTGAGTATATGTTATGGTTTGCAATACATACACACAAAAAGGAGATACATGGATGATTAGATGAATGGTGTCATGAACATGTAAACAAGTACATAAGAAGTTAATTGATTGAGAAGTTAATTGATTGGAAAGTTTTGAAAAGTTGTGTAAGGATGTTGTGTTCTGTAATTTAATTGTCATACTCTGATATTTGCATTTTTTTATGCTGAAGGATTTAATCTTACAAAAGTAAAAAGGCTAAGGGTATAGTTGAAAGTAGCAACTTTTATGCATTCTTGAATTTTGAAATATCTTGTCGGAGTTCAAGTTGTTGAGGTGTAGAACATTAGATACAGAAATGGTGGATTATGGAGTATTGTCATCTCACTCCAGATACATAAAAAGCCCATATATATATATATGTATATATATATATATGTGTATATATATATATATATTCCCTCATGTCATTATCTATTCATGTTAATTGTTATGCAAGTTTATTTGGATTAGCTTGTGCCATATCTATGAGGTGGATTGGGGAGGTTGGACAACAAAGCCAATGTGAAGAACTCATGAGTGTAGTTTTATGGAAGAGAATTAGAGCAGGATAGCATAAATTTGTCAGCCATGTGTGTTTCAAAGTGGGAATGGAGAATTTGTTTGATTTTTACATTATAAGTGGTGTCGTGTGGGGATCATCCTCTCAAGGAGTTGTATTCAATCTTGTACTCTTTGGCAGCTAACCTAAACACTTTTATTATATCTTCATTCTTGGAGTTTAGTGTTAAAAGGGAGGGGGAAACATTGGGATGTTCGGCTTATCAGATAGTTTAAATGATCGAGTATTAGAGTTTGTTGCATCAATGCTTGGAAACTGTACCCAAATATTCCATGGAATGAGGGTACTATGGTGTTTGATGTTTGGTCATATTATGGTGTGTTGCGAGCCCTAATGCAAATGTCTTTCCTATAGGGAGGAAAAGTGGATGGCTTTATTTGTGTTGTGTGGATAGCAACATGGGGGAAGATTTCTATGAGTGATAATCTTAGAGAGAGTAGAGAAGAATCACATTAGTAAATTGGTGATGTTTGTGCGGGTGGAATGATGAGTTGGTGGATTATAAAAAAATCTACTACCATATATAAATGCACAACTTTTACCATAACTCTTCATGTTGCAAATTATAAGTGGAGGAGAAAGAATGATAAATTTATATGAAGGTGATAGACAATTAATCATAACTTGTTATGCAAAAGAATTATGACAAAAATTGTGAATATGTTTGTGGTACTAGAAGAACTCGTAGATGATTGATTTCTTCACTGTGATTTTGCTTGTGGTGCGGGACCATGTTTTTTGGTTCCTTTTGGAGTAAATTGGGTGATGTCATATATATAGAGTATTTGATTTATTGGTTGGTTGGCAATGGTTTTGGTGTTCTGTTATTTGAAATTTAGCTAATTTGTGTCTGATGTGGTTTTTGTAGAGGGTATGAAATTCTTGTACTTTGGAAGATGTGAAAGTTTTGGAAGTGAAGCTTAAACTTATTTTCACAATAATGAATGGTCATTATCTTGGGTAAGAATATATAATTATTTTGAAATGCTGTATAATTGTATAATTTATTTTTAAAATTTTGTTGTAGATAAACAATTTTTAAAATTAATTTCTATCTCTCTATTTTTACAAATATATAATAATATTATTTTTGGTGTTTTTATTGATATTATTCTTTTTTACAGTAGTCCATATCATTAGAACTATTATTATTATGCATTATATTTTCCTAATTTTGTAGTACAACTAAAAGTTTGCAGTTTTAGAACCCTTTTCCTCTCCCTTGTATGTGTGTTTGTTTGTTTCCCAATATTTATTTTAAAATTTTGAACTTCTCATTCTCCTAAGGAAATTATCATGGTAATAAAAAATTAGGGGTGATTACACTAAATCCACCTATGGTTTGACCCAAAATTACTTTGCTTACCTATGATTTGAAAAGTGTCACTTAACCCACTTTGGGTGAGGTCCGCCTGTATTCCGTAATCCACCTCATCCTCTATCGTTAGAAAAACACGTTTTAACTCCAAAACATAACATAACACGAATCAAAACATGCTCTTTGAAAATCTTTTTGCGAGAATGACCATTCATGTTCTTCTCTCTCAAATATTCGCTGATTGATGTCGTTAGGCTTGAAGTTTTCAAATTTAGTGAATATCGAAGCTAGGGCTTATAGTTTTGGTAAAGAAAAACAAGACTATTGAAGAACATCTCTCTCAACCCACATACAGGTTCTTAGGTTTTTTTTTCCCCGCAAAATTTGTGAATGTTACATGGTTAAATTTGTGCATTTGGTTATTTATATGTAGAATCGATCAGGAAGTTTAGAAAATACTATTATGGTTGTTTCTAAATGTGTATACCTGACAAAATCAAGTGTATTGTTTATGATTATGGTCGTTTGTGTACTATGGTTTTGTGCGGTCCCTAGGAATTTGTTGGGAAAATGCATTTGCATGTGCTATATGTGGTCCCTTATCCTTGTGTTGTCTCCCAAAAACAAAACAAATACTATTAAAATCATGGTTTTAAAAACTGAACTAGTTAAACAAGCGAAAAAGGTAGTGGTTCCCGGTTTAATGGTTAGATCGTGGTTGGACCGATGGTTGAATTGGTGACATCATAATTAATTAATTAATAATTATAAAATATAAATAATAGAACATGTAATAAGTTTAAAACTAAGAATATCTAGTTTTAAATACATATTTTTTTATTAAAAAAATGTGAGTTTGATTATCACATCTTATATTTAGAAAATTAAAATAACAAATCCACAACTTATATAGTATTAAAAAATATTTAGTAGGAAATTAACAATACATAATAAATTAGTAATTCCTTCAAAAAAGAAAAAAGAAAAAAGAAAATTGTAATATTATTTATTATTAAATTTATATGGATTATTATTGTGCATTTTTTTTTTATATATTATGCTTTGGCTACATTTATTATTATTATTATTATTATTATTATTATGATCAAAATTGACGATTGGCAAGTAACATGTTAGAGCATCTCCAACAGCTTGTCTAAATTTTTGTACTATTTGTAAAGTGAACAGTGATATTCACCTTTTACTTACCTATTTTTTCAAATACATTTTCCAATAGATTCTCTATCCTTTCTCCATCTCATTTAAATATTATTTCCTAATTCATTTTTTATTCTTTTTTAATCTTTATTTATTCTTCCTCTATTCATTCTCAACAATTATATTTTTCAATAAGAAATATTACTTCAACAGCTTTTTTTGCAATAGTTTCATCAAAATTTTAACAAAATCTTATGTGGAAAGTTGTTAATAGTTCTAATTTAAATCCACCATTGAAATTATTTTTTACTCACCAATATAAGCTAATGACAATCTGTTACCTAAGATTTATTGTGATAATATTGTGGTAGCATTTCTCAATTGTCATTTCTTATTCTTTATATTATTTTTCCTTTCTTTCATCCATACATTTTTTTTCTCTTGTTTTTTCTCCACCACATACGTAAACCCACTCCTACCTCTATTATTTTTTACTCACCAATATTATGATTATGATTATTATTATTATTATTATTCTACTTCCTTTTCTTTTTCTACTTGATTCTAGAACCTCTCTCTCTCTCTCTCTCTCTCTCTCTCTCTCTCTCTCTCTCCACTTTTTTTAAAAAATTCTTTTTCTACTTGATTCTAGAACATTCTCCAGCTCTCTTTGTGATAAGAAACGGAGAAAGATGTAGAGAGAGAAAGAAAAAGCGAGAGATCTTGCTTGATCCACCGTTGATCGAAGGACACAAGCCGGTGGATAATCGGCGTTCACTGTGACAAGTCACACCTTCCGCTTTGCTGCCGCTTGTCTCCAACGCAGCCCAGATGGGTTAGATGGCTTGTGCCTTTTTTTTTTTTTTTGCTTTTATTGTTATGATTTGATTAATTTTAAGATTGTGTTTTCGAGTTTGTATTTTGATTATGCTTGAGTTTAGAGATGTTTGAGAGAAATGATTGTTTTTTTTTTGTAGTCATTGTGAATGTTTGTAGCTGTGGTGAGAGAGGAGAGAAAGAATTGTTTTTTATTGAGTTGTATGAATTTTTTAAGTAGAAAAATTCATTTGGAGTTACTATAGTGTTATCTAGATCAAGAGAACTACTGTAGCAACTTCAAAAATCTTTTTGGAAAAGTTTTCCTTTTAGAGAGACTGTTGGAGTGAATTTTTGGTGTGTTTGTTCTTCAAAATTGGTTTTAGAGTACCTATTGGAGATGCTCTTACTTAGCTCTTTTCCTCTGTATTAAAGTTCATGAAATAGGCTAATAGCCCAAAGGTTGCCAAAAGCCCAAAAGCAAAAAACACACCCCCAAATAAACGACACTAATACACCCACTACAGTCTACAAGACAACATTGAAAAAGCTCTAATAATTAACCATTTAATACCTCACTTACCCCACTTGTTTCTCTCCTTGTTATTTTCGCCAGATGCCTCTGCGTCATCCCCACTTCTTTTATTAAAGTTTATTTCTCTCTTCTCTCTCAACTTAGATCTGCTTCTTCTCTTTTCTTTTAAACTTGTCTAAGTTGTCTTGGTCGACATGCTTGTGTGTGCTTAGATAGTCAGATTGTGCCTCCATTAAAGAATCCCTCTCCTCAACTATTTTTTTTTTTTTTCTCTATTCTTTTTCTTTTTCAATGGCAAAGGATGGTCATAGTTGATTGCTTTGTTTTTTAGGTCTTTACTATCTAGTCTCAATTGTTGCATTTTGGTGTTTTAAGCAAACCGGACAATAATTAGTTCAACCATACCAGTTTTCGGTTTTTACAATTGAACCGACAAGTTCTCGGTTATTTTCAATTTTTAGATGATTTTCGGTTTTAGTTATAACCGGACCGATTAGTGCCCAGTTCCCGATTGAACCAGTTGGACCAACCGGTCCAATTTTTAAAACCATGATTAAAATACACTTTACGTATATGTCTATTGGTCTTGTTGTCTTCATCTGTTTTTCAGTATGTAAACAATCTCATTATTTTATTTGCAGATGGATGATTTCACATTTAATTTTGTGGTTAATGTTGGGGGATGTTTTATGTGGAACCTAGACCGGCAATATGTGGGTGGGATTGTACATAGATTGTTAGAAGTTGACCCTAACAAGTTAAGTTACTATGAAATACAAGATATATGTTTTGAGATTGGGGCTCCTATAAGCAGTAGGTTGTGTTTTGATATTACTCAAATAATTGACAAGCACATTCAAATATATAACCATGTAGATTGTGTTTTGATATAAGCTCAAATTCTCACCTCCAAATTAAGGATTAACTCAAATAAAAATTAAACTAAAACTATAAGAGAAAGAGAGAAGACCTGTGATGGGGAACTCAAAAAACACAACCTAAAAACAACCAAACCCAAAATAGAGATATTAAAAAACATAAAAATTCTTTAACCTAAAGGAGAGAGAGAGAGAGAGAGCATAATTGACCAAATAGACTGAAGTGTCTGAATAGACTAAATAGATAGAATTGGACCAAGTGGACTAAAATGGATCAAATTAGACTAATTAAAATGGACCAAATGGACTAAGTGGATTGAAATGCTGTACTGATATAACTCAACATGAGCGCAATCATTACAAAAAAATGTATTTTTAGCGACGAATTTTAGTGAGGAAAAATTTTTCGTCACTGAAAACTTACATTTAGGGACGAAATTTATAATTCGTCACTAAAAATGAAAAAAAAACTTTGGTGATGAAATCCTTGGCAAGACCCTTTAGGTATATCTCTTCTTTCTGCAGTTCATTGTATGTTTCCAAAGCAAGCATCTTTGATGATTTTATTACATTTTTTTTTCCCTGCGAGAGAGTGAGATTTTCTGATTATTTGAATGGTTTTCTCTTTGGTTTTGGTTTGTGTAGGGAAATCTAATTCTTGATATTAACTATCCAGTTGGTCCTTTCAGCACTAAGGTTAGTGCTTCATGCATTGCTTAACTTGTTTACATAGTTTTTAATTATTGAAAGCTTGCTTGATTTGTGCAAATGATTTGTCCATGGATGTAAAAAGAAACAAAGATTCATAAACTGACTGTAACTTAGATATAGATATGATAACTTTAGGATAATAGCTATGTATTGGTATTGTTTAGTAAGCTGATAGAATTACTTCAAAAAAGGACCTACTAATAGAATTACTAAAGACTATAGATGCGGCCAACATATAAGAAATTAATGTAAGATTCCAAGATTCCCTGAAATGGCTCTATAGATTGACATACAAGAAATTAGATTATTATTTTGATGTTTTTGGCAGGTTAAATATTGTTTGTTTGTGGTCACTTTGGATTTCTTTGGCAGAGGTGTGTGCTGGCTTGAGCATAGTAATTAACTTATTATTAAATTCTTGTAAAATTCTATATTGTAATGTTGATAATTGGTTTGTGGTGGGTTGTTGAGTTGGAGCAAGCGGATGGCTTGCATGGTTTTATAAGGTGGTTTAAATTCATATGGAGAGTGTTTCTTATTTTTTGGAATTGTGAATGTATATTGTTGAGTTATATGTGATGGATATTATTATGATTGTTTTCAATACTTGTAAGCTAAGCAAGTAGAGGCGAAAGCTAAGCAAGAAGAGGTGAAAAAGAATATCCTTAACTTTTTGAGGAGCAAGGGTTATGGTGACACTCTTACCTATAGGGGTAGTTCATCCTCAAGTTAAAAGACTTATTGATTAGTATTTTATCTTAGCAATTGACTAGCATTACATGGTGTGACTACTTTTAATGCATTATTAGAAACTAATTGTATTACATTACACTTGAAAATGTATATTTGTTTCTACAACTTATATGTTAGGAGGTGTGATTTTAATTAATTCGTGTGACTAGTCTTAATGCATTGGTAGAAATGTTTCTTAGAACATAGTTAATATTTTTACTTTACGATTTTAATGTAGTATTGTTTTTATATTTGTGTAGACTTATTACTGGTGGCTTTTAGGGCATTTTTCTTTTGGCACTACTTGAAGGCATTTGAGTATGTGTTGCAAACAATTTGTATGGATGGATTGAATTGAATACTTGTTTTATTTTTACTTTTGGAATGTATGGATCATTTTCTTATAAATGTGTTGTTGAAATAAATGTGTTATTTAAATGTGATATTTTAATAATATAATGACAAGTTACAGGTTAATATCAAATACAGGAAAAAAAATGAAAACAAAAAAAGTAGTTTTAGCGACGAATTTTTCTGTTATTAAATATAGCAAAAAAAAAAAAAAGGTTTTTTGTCACTAAATGTAGCCGAATTTTTTTGGAAATAGTTTTAGCGACGAAATATTTCGTCGCTAAATGTAGCCGAATTTTCTTAAAAAATAGTTTTAGCGAGGAAAACATTTAGCGACGAAATATTTTCGTTGCTAAAAGTTAAAAAAAAAAAAAAAAAAACTAATCGGACCTTTAGTGACGAAATTTTTCGTTGCTAATACTTTTAGCGATGGGTATTAGTGACGAAACGAATTTCGTTGCTAAAAAGTAGATTTTGTCGCTAAAAGTCCTAGGTGATGAAATACTGGGCTTTTAGTGACAAAAATTTTCGTCATTTGAAAATACATTTTGTTATAGCTTTAACTTTTGGATATTATATAGAAGTTTGTTATTACGATCTCTTTTGCTTGTAATTCTTTAATTACAATTTTTGTAATGCTATCTTGTGTTTAATATCGTTAATGAGGTAGTTTTTTTCCAGGAAAAAAAAAAATCATTGAATTGTATAAATAAATCTTGTGCCATGTATGAAATATCAATCAAATAGAGATTCCTAGTTTATAAATGTATTTCAAATTTCAACATCTTTTTTAATTTCATCATTTTATTTTATGAAGTCTTAGTTTTATGAATCATAAAGTGAATATCACAGTTATTTCCTTGAAATAATGGAGAAGTTATAAGATATTTATAAATAAATGAAGAATAGAAAAAAATAATGTACGAGTATATATTGTTGTTCCCATATGGTGGCATCGAATTTAATAAGTATTTGAGGATAAACATCCATTATAATTGAAAGGGCAATGTTTATTTGTGCACACTATGTGCAATACACTAAAGTTATGACTTTAAGTAATATTTTCAAAGTTGAAAACGTGATAGCACCAGATGTAATTGAACTAGTTGCATAGGGTCTTTATTTTTGTTTGTTGTTGATAAGTGTGCTAATTGTCTTTTATAAATTTTAAAAGTCAACTTTTTTTCCCTCTGCCATTGGATCAAATACTTTTTTTTAAAAAAGTGAGAAAACATTTTGCATCTAATCTAATGGCAATGGAAAAAAGATTAACCTTTTTCTTCTAACTATTAGAAACTGAAAAGAATATGGAAGGACACCCAAAGTGGGCATGTCCCTTTGTATACCTCAGGATAATTATAACATCCAGGAGTTATGGAGTAAGGGTTTGAACCGTTACTCTATCCCACTAAGTCCATTATCCCACTCAATATTAATGGAATGGTGTGTATATAAATGCCAAGAGTGGTACCCATTGTATAGTGAATGAATTCTGCATTTCTCATAGTGTTTATAGAGTGTTGTGAGGCTCTTAGGTTGTGGGTTATGTTTGTATCACTCTAGTAGTGTGTAACACCGTTGAGAAACATTTTTGGTTCATGGGTTATACAAGCTGGAATTCAAAACGTGTTTGAATAGCTGGTTTGAGTGGAGGCTAGCTCTAGAAAGCGTAGAACAATCTCAAAGCTCCTGTGTGATTGTCGGTTTAGGCCAAGAGAGGTATGTTAAAAAACTGATAGTTTAGATTCCGCTGCAAGTCTCTGTTTCTTACATTGGAATCAGAGCATTTATAGGTTGTTCTCGATGTCATAGGTATATATGATTAGTTCTTAATGCGCTTTATGCTTCTGTGATATGCTATGAATTTCTATAAACCTCACATGGCCTTCAATGGCAAGTGTTGATTCTGAGCATTTCGTGCCTTGAAATTAATATGTCTTATTTATATTATATGTATTAATATCTACCTTAAATTTCGTAGCAAATCTTTAAGTGTGCCATGAGATATAGTTCGACAAAACTTAGAACACCGAAACTTTAAGGAAAAAACTGCTCTTATATGATTTCTATTTGCAAAATATAATCTCATATTATGAATCTATATGTTATAAGCTTTAAATCGATATATAGTTCGTCAAAAACGGATTTGAAATGAAAAAGATATAAACCATTAAAGTTTCAGTCTGAAACTTGTTTTTGCTGAAAGAAGTCGAAAGGAAGAAGGTTGAAGACAACCTGCACATCACGTGTCTTTCACTTGCCAAAAGGGCTAGAGTGATAGCAAATAAAATAAAATAAAAGGGGGTCCCACAATAGTTTATTTCCTAAATATTGTTTGTCTTTACTCAGTTACTTTTAGCATGCACCATAAAGTGGGTCCATGTGCCACATTTGGGATCCTTGTTTCCTGTGAGATTCTTTTGTTTTATGCATATTAAGCCTATTGCATCTGATTCACCATTTTTTTTTAAAAAAGCGTAAGTACATGACCAACTTTATATCATGGTCAGTGATATATTTGCAATAATTTATTTGAATTAAAATTGTATTAAATCTATCCAATTATTTCATTGAAACGTATACTATATAAGCCTAGCATTTATTTCTCATGAAACGTAAAAGGTATATGCGTAAATGATATGGAATTTATTTAATTTTGTAAATTGTTTAATTCCATTATTATTTCTTAGTGAAATATGGTATTAAAAATATTTACACAACGTTAAATATTATAACACTACAAAGCAATAATTATTTCTTAGTGAAATAATGACATGCCTATATGATTTGTTCTCATGAGTTTAAATTGTGATAGCATGTTTGGCTTGAGAGTTAATTGATAAAATTTGTGAATTATTTTTTTCAATACATATTTTTTGTAAATATGAAATATAGAGTAGTGGGAATATGGTTGAGTTGTGTTATCTCCCATACCTAATTTTGCACGAATAGATTAAAATCAAGCTTAGTAATAAATACTAGTGGTGCAAGAGATGAATAAGAAGCTTAGTGAATGTTCAATCTTGCGACGTGTGTTGATTATCTAAGTTTATTTTAAATCGAACGTTAAAATTTTTTGAAATGTGTGTATATTGTCCCATTTGTAAAATTTTGTAGTGAAATGGCTTCCAAAGGTACAGTTTTTGAATGAGCAAAATCCAGTATGTGCTGAATGAGCAAAAAGTATTGGAGACTTTGACTCATTTGTTGAGTAAACCTGATAAGGGAAGCATTGAGCAACACTAACGTGATCTTGCTACCTATGAAAGTTGGCGCAAGAAAGATTTGTGTGTGCGCTTTATAATGTTGAGCAGCATGCACAATGACTTGATTGGTGAATTTGAGCAGTATACAACTCCACAAGACATGTGGAAAGCTCTAAAGCTAAGATATGGAGGGACATCGGCCACTAGACTGCGTGGCTTAACAATGAAATTTGATTCATATAAGATGCGCTCTGAACATATGATGAGGCAGCATCTTAGGGTGATGTCCTCCATGATTCGAGAGCTCAAATTAGCTGGAAACAATCTTACTGACGAACAACAAGTCTAGGCAATGATTCGTTCACTACCAAGTTCATAGGAGATGTTGTGTCAAAACTTGACACATAATGAGAACATTAAAACATTTGATGATGTGGCTTGTCACTTGGAACTTGAAGCTGAGCGCCTTGAAGCAGCCAAGCCGATTAGTTTTGTGCACATGGCTGAGACAAGCTCGTGTAAGGCATCTAGGTCTAAATGCAAGCAACCTAATTATGCTCCTAAACAAGAGAGACCTAATGGGCCACCGCCTAAGAAGGCTAAGTTTGCCAAGCGCAATACTAGAGGAAAGTGTGCAAAGAAGGACAAGTCTAAGTTGACTTGTTATAATTGCGGAAAGAAAGGACATTTTGCTCGTGATTGCATTAAGCCAAAAAAGACTCAGTAGCAATAGCACATGTAGCTAGAGATAGAGTGAGATTTGTAGAGTACCACTGGATTCCTGTTGGGAGTAGAGACATCAAGGTGGGAAATGGAGCTAGCGTGGAGATACTTGGAATTGGTACCAACAAGCTAGAGTTACGAGATGGTCACATTCTTTTAGTCCATGACGTATTGTATACTCCAGAGATCCGGAGGAACTTACTTTTCGTAGTTACTTTGTAAAGACTCGGTTTCCGGTTTATTTTTTAGAATAATTATGTTTTATTGCATTTGGGAACAGTTTATTATGGTCGTGGTTTTATTTCAAATGGTTTTATTTTTTTATTTTAAATTTTAAATTTTGGATATTGAATATTATAATAATGATAATTCAATTTTTTTGACTTCATATGATAATGCTTTTGAGAATTCAATTATATGGCATGCTAGGCTTGGCTATATAGGGCTAGAGAGGATGACTAGGTTCGCTAGAGAAGGCCTTATGGGCAATCTCGCTAAGGTCACTTTGTCCACATGTGAACATTGTCTAGTGGCATCTTTTCCATTGCAACTAATCCACTCTGATATATGTGGTCCAATGAATGTGAGGGCAAGGGATGGAGGTTTCTACTTCATCAAATTTATAGATGACTATATACGTTACGGTCATGTCTATTTGATTTCTCATAAGTCTGAGACTTTAGATTGCTTTAGATGATAGATGAGATTGGTTGAGAATCAATTAGACAAGAGCATTAAGGCTCTCAGAACTGATCGTGGGCGTGTGATGAAAAGGGAATTGCGAGGCAGTTAACAATGCCTATGGACCAACAAGAAACCTTACTTGAATAACTTGCGGCCATGGGGTTCAACATGTTATGTTCACAATACTTCTCATAGATATGAGAAGTTAGGGCCTAGAGGAAAGAAGTGTTTCTTTATAAGATATTCTGAGCAATCCAAAGGCTATGTGTTGATAGGTGAACAACTAGATGGAAGTGTGATTGAATTGGAGTCACGTGATGTTGATTTAATTGAAAGTGAATTCCCTAACAAAGGTGAGGTTGAAAATAATTTGACTCTTTATGAAATGATGGATCAAGAGGGAGGCGCCCAAAGTAGACAAGTAGAGGACAAGAAAGAAATTCCTGAAACTCCTAGAGACAGTGGGAGTGACTCACAACCTAGTGGGAGCACACCACTATAAGTTGATCCATAACAACGTCAGCCACGTAGAAGTAACTGTGGTAATGTTCCTCATCATCGTTTTGAGATTGAGGGGGAAGCTTTTATGATTGCTTCACAGGATGATGATAAGCCAAAAATTGTGCAAGGGGCTCTCTCATCTTTTGTTAATGATGAATAGATGAAAGCAATGAATGATGAAATGGAGTCTATGAGGACTAATCAGGTCTGGGATCTGGTAGACCTACCATTAGGGAAAAAAGCAATTGGGAACAAATGAGTTCTTAAAATAAAACACAAGGCGGATAGGTTGATAGAAAGGTATAAAGCTCGATTAGTGGCAAAAGGATACAATCAAAAGGAG
Source organism: Castanea sativa (assembly GCF_040712315.1). Lineage (NCBI taxonomy): Eukaryota > Viridiplantae > Streptophyta > Magnoliopsida > Fagales > Fagaceae > Castanea > Castanea sativa. Next base: position 13,354,944 of record NC_134022.1, read on the forward strand.
GGTGTTGACTACGAGGAAACCTTTTCTCCGATTGTGAGGTTTGCCTCTGTCCGACTCATTCTTGCCATTGTTGAAAACTTGAATTTGGAATTATACCAAATGGACGTTAAGATAGCTTTTCTCAATGGAGAACTAGATGAAGAAATCTATATGGATCAACCTATTGGCTTTGTGACCAAAGATCAAGAGCACAAAGGGTGCGAATTTAAGCGATCCATATATGGTATAAAGCAGTCATTTAGACAGTGGTATCTAAGATTTCATCGAGCTGTTTTTATCGAATGGGTTTACGATGATCGAAGAAGATCACTATGTCTACTTAAAACGATCCAAGGGAAGTTTCATTGTTTTGTCATTGTATGTTGATGACATATTATTGACCAATTAATAACATGGAGATGATTATTGAGAGATGGATAATAGGGCCATGCCCATAGTGGATGAGTGGGAGATGTTAGAAATTGAAAAGAATATGGAAGGACACCTAAAGTGAGCATGTCCCTCTGTATACCTCAGGATAATTGTAACATCCAGGAGTTATGGAGTAATGGTTTGAACCGTTACTCTATCCCACTAATTCCACTATCCCACTCAATATTAATGGAGTGGTGTGTATATAAACACCAAGAGTGGTACCCATTGTATGGTGAACAAATTTTGCATTTCTCATAGTGTTTACAGAGTGTTGTGAGGCTCTTAGGTTGTGGGTTATGTTTGTATCACTCTAGTAGTGTGCAACATTGTCGAGAAACTTTTTTTGTTTGTGGGTTATACAAACTGGAATTCAGAACGTGTTTGAATAGCTGGTCTGCGAGGAGGCTAGCTCTAGAAAGCGTAGAACAATCTCAAAACTCCTGTATGATCGTCGGTTTAGGCCAAGAGAGGTATGCCAAAAAACAGATAGTTTATATTCCACTGCAAGTCTTTGTTTCTTACACTATCATTGGATTAAATTGCATTTGGTACAAAATCCCAATCCCATGTAAGAGGTCCTTTAACAATACTATTTCAACGTTTTGTTGCTACTTGTGATATGGTTGCCTTTTTGTTTATGATAATGTAATTTTATCTCTAAGGGGGTGTTTAGTTCACCACCTGGTTCAAATGAATGGTTGCCATTATCTTGACAATATTTATCAATCCTCAAATGATGTGATATGGTTACTATTATCTTGACAATACTTATCAATCTTCATATATTGACTTTCTCCATTCTAAGCAACCCAAGAATTTCTAGAACTTGTAAAAAGCTTATCACAAAGCATTTAAACAAATAGAAAATCAAGATTATAGAGAAATCTAAATGAGAGAGAGAGAGAGAGAGAGAGAGAGACAAGTACCTGGTTGAGCATCAGGTTGGGATTGATTTGGGTAGAGAGATAAAGTTAGATTAAAGAGGGGACTAGGTTAGGATTTGAAATTTCAAATTAGGACAATATTGTAATTAAAATTTATCGGCATGAATAATTTTGTCAATTGAAAAGATTATCTCATTTCCATAAATAGGTAAATATAAGATTACCATTATATAATAAGATAATGAGATCACTTTTTCTCAAAAAAAAAGAAAAAAAGTAAAGAGATTACTATAAATTAGGGTAATATGAGATTTTTGGTATTTTTTTTTTATACAGAGATTTTTGGTAATGTTATATTACAAATAAATGACCAAACAAAGTAATGTCGTAATGTCAGTAATGCGTTTCTCAAAAAGAAAAAACAAAGTATTACAGTAATGTGATGAACATTCTAAATGCAATGTTAAACATTTTAACATTGTAGTGATGTAATTTTATCTCTAAATGTAACGTGAAATGCAGATAGAACCCGATGATCCATATTTGCTCAAATCAGAATTCTTATCCTTTGTTGCTTGATTGACTTGTGACCTGCAGTTGATGTTGGGGAAACAACGATATCTCATCTACTTCTCGGCATACGGTCTGAAGTTGAATCACCAGTTCATAAGATAACGGCTACCCTTGGCTTTAATGATGAGTAAGCCAAAGAGCTTTTAAGTTCTGAACCTGGATTTGTGGATAATTGATACATTCATTTGATGTTTATTACCATACTTGTAATTCTATATTTTTTTGGAGATGGATCAATGATATTGTCTATTCTTTCTTTTGAAGTTGCAAGTTCTGTCATGGACATTTCCATTAGGACTTTCTCAGATTGCTTCCCTGTTGAGATTGCCTAGCTATATAAGTTGTTCTCCATACGGATACAATTTTTATTGAATGCCTAACATTTCCAATTTCCCAAATTGAGGATGCTTTTGCGTGAAACATTGTTAGGGGCATTTGATGGACTTTACCGGTTAGGTTGGTGTTATAAGTCTTATGACAATAACTTATTTTCTTGTTGTGTCACAGCTTTCTCGCTTGCCAGCAGTTTCATTAAGAAATGGGCTTTCCGTTGAGGGACAATGAAACGAGGATCTGAAACACTCTAGGCAAGCCTCACACTGGGTTTCCAAATCATTGCTTAGGATTACTTCACAAGGACCGCAATAGACATTGGTCTGCAATGAGCCCAAGTATAGGAGTCTGCACTTTGCAGCAATGTTTTATGGGGTCATATATTTTCAATTGAGCCTATTCACTTGATTATTTTCTAGCATATGCATGTTGTGATGCTAAAGGCGAAAAAAAGAATGTTTACAAGTTATTCAGTTATTCTCATACTTGGGCAGTTTTAACTGTCTCTACAATTGAGTGGTTTTCATCTTCCTTAACAATGTCCACATCACGTGCTAGTAATTGTGCCTTGCCCGCTTCTTCATCCCAGTCGATCCTTATGACAAAGACCAATATTAAAACCAAGCAAGCTACCATTCCCAACAAGAAACCAATCAACAGCCCACCAAGTCCAAGTGCGGCCTTGAAGGCTAAAACCACAGCCAAGGGTAAAGCTAGAAGGTAGAACCCACCAAGATTGGCATACATACCCAACCATGGCCTAGCTGTTCCCCGGACAATTCCTCCACATACTGCTAATGGAAAATTCACCACTTCCACCAAAGCCATTAGCAACATAATCTTCTTTACACATCTTATGGTCCCCTTATCATGGCTAAACAGAGGCCCCCATATTCCTCTGGCTGCTACTGTCACCACACCACCTATGCAACCGGCTACGATGCTCACTCCCAGAGACACATACGCCGACTGGTATGCAGGACCGGCATGGTTTGCGCCAAGCTCATTCGACACACGGGTGGATGCACACGTTGCCAATGATAACATCACAGAGTAAAGCAAGTAATCAAAGTTTAGCACAATTGCTAACACTCCAACAGCCTGCTCTGCATTCCCTAGCCTCCCTGTGAGCAAGACTAAAATCTCATAACACCACCATTCAAGGCAGGTGGTAAGGCAACAAGGCCCGCAGAGCTTGATCAACCTTAGCCAGTCACTAATGCTTTGTTCACACCACCCACCTTCCTTCCACCCTCTTTCTCTACTATTTTCCATAACAAACACATATAAGGCAAGTAGAATCACTACCATGAGATCAGTGATCCAAATTGCCATTGAAACTCCCTCAAGACCCTTAACTTTTGCAAGGAATATATTGATAGGAATGTGAACAGCTACAGCTAGAGCCGAGCTAAACATTATAGGAACAGTTATACTCTGTGAGCTCAAGTAGGCTTTGAGAGGACATAGAAATGAAGTGATTACCAAATCAGGAAGGAGATAGAAGAGATAGGTCTTTGCCACAACTGAAATGTCTTTTTGTTGGCCAAAATAAATGAGAATTTTATCAACGTTGAGCCACAAGAGAGTTATAGGTAGTGTGGTAAGTAGTAATAAGAAGATTGCCATGAGAAGGGTCTTGTGAAGGAGTTTAAAGTTTTTGGCTCCGTAAGCTTGACCACATATGGGTTCCATGGCGCCACAGAGGCCGTTCAAGACAGAGAAGCCTGTGACATTCGCAAACGTGAACCCAAGTGCACCTCCTGCCAATTTGAGCTCCCCAAGCCTGCCTAAAAACGCTGTTGTGATTGCTATCTTTGCAAACCATGTCAAATTCATTGCTACCAATGGAACAGCAATTCCCCTTTGCGCTTTTAGCTCCGAAAGCATAATCTTTGATAAGCTGGCTGGCCATTTTTGAGTTAGAGGTGGGGGAGATGAAGGTGTTTGAAAGGTTTTCTTACTTGGCTTCTCTTCAAGTTTTGTGGCAGTGGACATTATTGCTGAGCAAAGTGGCTTGGTGGGTTTGTTTCAGATATCTATTTTTCTTAGTGTAGATGAGAGAACTTGGGCTCTACTTAAGATAAGATTAATTATGTCGAGTGCATGAGTTTCGTGAGAATGTTGGCTTCTAATTGAGCAAATGGGTCAGCTTTTGTAACAGCCAATGAAGAAGGCGAGGGATTTGGTGGTGGATCTATACCATAGTGCGTGATGAGAATGCATGGGCGGGGCCATATATATATATATATGTCATGCTGAAAAAACTTCTCCAGAATCAAATCTCACAAGATTTTGGGGTCAGATTATTTGTTATTTTTCGTAATGAAAAGGATATTGAAAGAATGAAATCTTGTAGGAAAGTAACTGCTTAATCTATGAAATTGAAAACCTAGGACATTCCACACTGTTTTCTGATGCTTTCCATACACAAAAATGAAATAGAGAGAGAATGAGGAAGTAATGCTAAACATTTTGGTCTTTAACGCCCAAAACTACAAAAATTAATATTCCTTATTTTTATTCATTAAAAAAAAAAATTCCTTGTAAAGCAATGTCAAAAACTGGGTTTTTTCCCGTGTATTTTGTTGACAAGATTTGGTTGGTTGAAAATTGAGATTCAGATCTCTTCGTTGCCTTTCTTGGGAGTCTAGAGGTGCCTCATGTAAATTTTTGTCCATTGAATTTACTTTTCCTAGGGAACTCAAAGAGGCCGGGATTGTTTCTTATGTGAGCAGTCTGCACTCTGCATCATTATTTATAAGGATTTGGAGGGTTTGAGGTCGCGATTTGGTGTAGGGCAAAATCTGTAATTTATTTTTTATTACTAGCACCAAGTAAATGCATTGATGCACTTAAAATTAAACATAACTTTTATTATAAAAATATAATTAATCAAATTATTAAAAAAAAATAGCATGTAACACATGCATACTTATAAATATATTTAAAATTAAACACACTTTTTATCATAAAAATATAAACAATTAGTTAAATAATTTTTTAACAAAGTAAACGTAATTAGTCACATATTAAAATTCTTACCCAAATTTAATACTACTTATGATCAATTTTTTTTTTCTAATTTTTAATAAGATAAAATGTGTGGTGATCTTTGTTATGTGGTGATTTTTTTTTTTAGTATATGTGATTGGTTTTTTTTTTTCTTGTTAAATTTTATAGTTCATTAATATTAAATTTTTAGTATTTTGCACTCATTAACTCACTTGACACAAAAATTAAAAAACTTAAGTGGACACATAACACAAATTTAAGTGGATAATTATGGTGTGATCCCCACATAAATTTAGATACATGGTGTGGGGAGTAAAAGAACCCAAGTGAGCATATGGGCCATTGGGCTGCAACATAGAGGGCCGACCTACTCTAGGATTAAGCTCTATGATTTGGCCCATACGCCGAGAGTCCGGGGATACAGCCGAGGACGAGTTTTCTCCTCGGAAAAGCCCTAGAGAATTCAAAGTTTCATTATGAAGGTCAAAGCACAACTCTGGAAAGACCAGTGGTTAAAAGGGAACATCCTGAATCTTCTAGATGCACCAGTATTAAAGAAAATATCAAAGGTAAAGGCTGCCACCTCTGCATTAAAGGCTCTGCACCTACCTCCCTGGCCGCATTAATGGGGAGGTGACCCCTGAACAGTGAGGTAGAAACTTCTAGTCACTGTTCGAAATGTATCAGGGAAGGAAGTATAAAAGGGGGGTAAAGGCCAAAGAAAAGTGGGCGGTAGCTAAGAAAGAAATTGAGAAAGTGTAATCTTTAAGGAAGAAGTAGAAATAATAAAGAAGTAGTCCTCGGCTCGAGTCCGAGGAGATCCATTGCAATTATTGTTCGTTGTTTACTTGTGTTTATTTATAAAAGTTTGTTATCAAGCTCCCAGTACTTCTAATCTAGGTTTCAAGCCCACACTCTACAAATTTTTATTGTTTAAGGCTCATTGGGCCTGAGCCCGTGATCGTCTTTGGGTCCAGGTGCAATTGTGCACTTAGACATGGCACAAAGTTGGATTCTAATTTTAAATTCTAATTGAATTTCTTATGAGCTTTGCCTATTAATAAATGAGAAATGCTATGTCTACAATATTTTCACAACAAATCTTAAGTGCTAAATTGTTATTGGTTGTTATGGGTGGAAAAAAAGTAATTTAAATTTTGGATTCAAATTAGAACCAATAACAATTTACTACTTATGATTTTTTGTGAAATTGTTATGGACGTAGCACTTCTTATTAATATATACTAAACGCATAAATACATTTAAAATTAAATACAATTTTTATCATAAAAATATAAATAATTAGTCAAATTATTATTTTTAAATAGTAAACGTAATTAGTAACACATTAAAATTCTTACCTAAATTTAATACTACTTATGATCATTTTTTTTTCTAATTTTTAATAAGATAGAATGTGTGATAATTTTTGTTGTGTGGTAATTTTTATTGAGTATATGTGATTGGTTTTTGTTTTTTTGTTTTAAATTTTATAGTTTATTAATATCAGATTCTTAGTATTTTGTACTCATTAACTTCGTTGACACAAAGATTAAAAAACTTAAGTAGATATATGGCAAGAACTTAAATGGATAATTATGACGTGGTTCCCACATAAATTTAGACATATAGTGCTGTAAGTGCACAATTGCACCTGGTCCCAAGAACAGTTATGGGCTCAGGCCCAATGAGCCTTAAACAATATGAATTTGTAGAGTGTGGGCTTGAAACCCAGGTTAGAAGCATGTGAGGATTAAATGACAAACTAAAAATTGCAAGTAATTGGAAACTACAAGGAATATCGTAAATCAGCTTCCTCGGATGTAAACCGAGAGTTGTTCTTATATTATATCTTTCTCTTTGTTTCTTTTTCTTTTTAGGTTACAAAAAGTCCGTCCCCTTTTTCTGTCTTAGATTGCTCTTTAAATACTACTCTTTTGAATACTTTGTACACGTGTTGCCTCACCTCCCCCTTAGCCTAGATATTTCTTTTCTCAGTGCCTTTGAATAGTAACCAGAAGTTTCTCTTCCACTGTTCAGGTGTCAGTTCCCCATAAATGCGGCCAGGGTGGTAGGTGCAGGGTCTTTAATGTGGAGGTAGCATCCTTTATCTTTGACATTTCTTCAACACCGGTGCTTCTGGGGCGTTCTAGGGTTCACCCCTCTTAACCATTGGCCTTAACCGTGTCATCCCTTAATCTTTACTATGAAATCCCGGGTCCTCCGGTGTCAGTCTGAGGGGAAAAACGTCCTCGGCTGGATCTTCAGATTCTCGGCGTATGGGCCAACCCGTAGTACCAACAAACCCTAAACCCAAGAGCAGGTCGGCCCTCCTTAGCAAGACCCAACGGCCCATATTCTCATCAAGATCTTTTTACTCCCCACAAGTGCAAAATTAGATTCTAATTTCAAAATTTTAATTGAACTTTTTTTAAGCTTTGCCTCTACACACACGCGCATGCGCACACACACTAGTGTGTAGCACCATGCATATGCATGAGTATAATTAAAAATAATTACAATTATACGGTTCAAATTATACATTTTTTAGAAGATTTTTAAATTATACATGGTATTAGGTTACATTTTTTTTCAACCATAGATTTCTAAAATATGTAATAGTTTCTTATTATATATATATATATATGATTTAGAATTTAATTAGTTTTAGACTCTTCGATTTTTGAATATAATAATTCATTTGCCACAAAAATTAAAAACTTAGATGGACAAGTGACAAAAAATTATACTTGTTAGAAATAAAGTCTGATTGGAATGTGTAAACTTTGGGGAAAGAAAAGGTTACTTGGGATGTGTAAAGGGTGAAATGTATTAAGCCTATAGGGGAGATGTATATCCATAAGTGTACTCATTATTACAATCTTATCCCATAAACCCTAGAAGCATTCTAAGGTCCTATAAATATGTGGGATTACTTTACTGTAATTGTACACACATCTAGGAGAGATCAAAAGAATTTTACAACATATATTTCTTGTTTCTTTTACTTTGTTTTATATATTTCTATTATTTTACAACATCACTCTAATTGAAATTCAATTTAGAATCTAATTGAGATCCCATTTTGAAACCAACTTTTTTGAAGTTCATTTTTTTTTTCTGCATAATTTTTTAAAACTTAACATTTTCAAAAAGTTGAATGAATAAGTTATACTAAGAACTTTTATGTTATCATACCCCAATTCATCATTTGCTGATATTGTTTTCTTTGGGAGTGATACATAGTCTTATTCCTTAGGGTTTTAAAAAGCCTCATACCAATTAGAGTCCAAAGTAGAACATATATAAGGCATAAAACCTTCCCCTACCTAGGTGTTATGGGACTCATCCAACATTTGGTTCTCCCTCAACTCAACCCCTTAAGAGGTCTTTTGGTTTAATGGGTCCCCACAATAGGTGAAGGAGAACCAAATTAGTTGAGTCCCACATCACTAATTAGGTAGCTGGAGGTCTTGCACCTTATATGAAGGCCTTACATTCTAATTGGTATGAGATCCTTTATAAAACCTTGAGGGATGAAGTAATGCGTCACCCTCGGACAACATCATGCTCATGATGAGTTGGGGCATGACAACAAATAAGTTCTACCCCAACATATTTTATTGTCAGTCAAGAAGATGGAAAGATTTCTTTTTTAGGTAAATGATAATTTTCTTTTAAAAAAAAATGTGAGATTGAAAAAATGCATACGGATTCCTTCGATTATTGCTATACATCATGAACCCTTTTCAAAGGAAGAAGTAAATGGATATGGAATATATTTTGTTTTAGATTGTTATATAAGTATAGCATTATATTTTATGACCATGAGTATGGGATGCGATGGCCCAAATTGATATTATATTAGTAAAATATATGTTGTGCGGGTGTGTGTTGAGTCCTATGTCGGACACATATTAGGTTGATATGAGTTTTATAAACAATTACAAGAAATATGAATTGTGACTAAGTTAGTCTTTTTAGGGTATAGCGTAAATGTGACTAGCAATTTATAAACAATTATAAGAGTCCCAATTATGACTAAACTAGTTCTTTTATAGTACTTCTCTCCTCCGCTTTCCCTTATCTCTCTCTAGCTAAACATAGAGTTAAGGAATAACGTAAATGTAACTAATTTTTATCCTTGGACAGTTGAATGGAGCATTTCTTTGCTCGGGACCCTAGACAATTGCCTAGAAGTTGAACCGACCCTCAGGACTTCTAGCTGCCCACATGTCAATAACTATAAGATTCACACCTAGTTTGATACTTTGATCTGTTTATTCATCTTATAATTAAGAACAAAACAAAAAAGTTCTAAAACTTCCTTTCTATATTTCTTTGTCAACGAGAGAATCCAGGGAGGTTAGAAGTTAGATAGGTTCGCTCTACTTTTAAAAGTTATAAGCCAATAATGCTGTGGTTCGGCATGGCCCCTTTTATTTATTTATTTATTATTATTATTATTGAGAAACCAGACCTGAAAGGAGAGAAATTATAGTCCTCTGGTGGATCACGTCACTTGTCCACCATTCTACTAAAAGACTCCTACTTGTTTAAAATTGTCAGTAATAAGTTTCTGTTTAAAAAAAAATTTCTAACTCAACAATTTTAAATAGATGTGAGTTTTTTAGTAGAATGGTGGACCACGTCACTTGTTCACTATGTGGACCTTATAATTTCTCCTGAAAGAAGCCCAGCAAATAGATTAAATAAACGACTGGATAAAACTACCTAGAGTCACGAAATGTAAGCAGAGTTATATCATCAAGGATGAACTCGATCCAAACTTACATCTCATTAATAGACTTAGGCCCTGTTTAGTAATGGTGTTTAAACAAAATTGTTGTTTAAACACCACAACATGTATTTTTATATATTTTTTCACTTACACGTATTTTACAAAACTTAAACAATATTACTAAAAATCTCTTACCAAACAAGTCCTTAGCATGTCTAGTAAGGAAATGGGCAACAGAGTTGCGTTGCCTGATCTTTTACATTAGAGAAAAAGCAGACCCGAAGTTCATTTGCAAACAGGAGAATCATACATGGTTCTGAAATATGACAAATACAAAAGGAGATGACCAGGGCCACCATATTGAACTTTTACTTTCATATTCCGAAACCACTCACAAATCACTTAATAATTTATCTTTCCTTGTCATCTTTAACCTTTATCAAAGGTATAACGTCATTTATTAAGCAACTTTTTTGTCAAATTTGTTTTGTTTTGTTTTGTTTTTCTCTTTTTTTTCGTTATATTAAATGGCAAGAATTAAAAAGGATTTAATTGTCAGTCGGCATGGCTTTCAAATCAATGGTAAAGTTGGATAAAAATTATATTTGCCGTTGCTTCTACAAATAGTCTGATCAAATTTTCAATTATCAAACAATTACAATCGCATTTTATTGAGACATTTGCAAATTTAACTTCACATGATTGAGAATAATAAAAACATTAAGTAAAAAGCTGGCCAAATGCCCAGTCATGACTCCTGAGGATCTCTTAAGACGTACATGTTGGGGCATTTTAATATTAAATAATTAAAATGAATAAATATTATAACATAAATGTAAAGATGTAGGAGTGAATATGGAAGATGAGGAATTAGTGAAAATGTTTAATCCCACATTCAAAAGGAGAGAGAGACTATTTTGTTCTTTTTAATTGTGGTGATTAATGGGCTAGCATTAATTGTCTCAAATATTGGGCCAGATACGTGCGCAAGGGGGAGGTAAAGGATAAAAAAAAATAGAGAGATTCTTGGCAAGGAAAGGTGTTCTTTCTGGTGGAGTTTTGGGTTTGAACACTTTGTGCAGAGGTTGTTCTAGCCATACGACACTTGTTGGGCTGTTGTATCCTGGGGGAGATAAGTCAGAGACGGTCTGTACCGGTTACAAAGTTTAGCCAACTAAGAGCTTGAATCTCCTTAAAGAGAGTGAGTGCCGCGCCTTAGTCCAAATAGTGTTGTGTAATCTCTTTCTTTAAATTAATAAAAATTCAGAAGTATTATTCAGTTTCTCTTCGTGTTATTTCCATTATTATTGTGTTTGCACCAACAATTTTAAGGAGATTCAAAACATGGAGCCTACACAAGAGAAACCAAATGAGCCTGTTGGGGATCTCAACAACTCTTTTCGCTTTAAGGGAGCACACTTCAAGAGGTGGAAAGGAAATGTCCTCTTCTACTTGAGCCTTCTCAAAGTTGCCTACATCCTCACTGAGAAGAATCCGTTAAAGGTTCCTACCGATGAGATGAGTGACGAAGAATATATTCTCCATCAAGAAAAAATAAATAAGTATACAAAAGATTAATATAATTGTCGCTTTTATCTATTGAATTGTCTTGCTGACCATTTCTATGATTATTATGATATAACTTACAAGTCTGCTAAAAAAATTTGGAAAGCTTTATAAAGCAAGTATAATACCGAGGAGGCAGGTGCAAAGAAGTATGCTGCTAGTAGATTTTTCCGTTACCAAATGATGGATGGAAAATCGGTGGTGGATCAAGCACAAGACTTCCAAATGATTGTAGCAGAATTGAGATCGGAAGGCATAAAGATTGGAGACAATTTGGTGGTAGCTGGCATAATTGACAAACTACCACAATCTTGGAGGGAGTTCCAAAAGATTTTGCGGCACAAACAAAATGAGACATCCTTGGAGACTTTGATTACACGCATCCGTGTGGAAGAGGAGGCTAGAGGACAAGATGCACTCATGACACAAGAGAGCAATGGTAATTCCACCACAAAGGTAAACCTTATTTCATCCAATAATAATATGCCTGAAAATCATTTTCCTAGAAATGGTCAATTGCAGCAAAAAAAGAAAGCCTTTAAAAACAATAATAGATCACCTCAAGGAAGGGAAACCCGAATAAAAATTACAATAAGAACCAAGGACCCCCTTCACAAGATCAATTTAATAGATCCTGTTTTGTCTGTGGCAAGAGTGGGCATATTGCTCGATTTTGCAAATTTCGGAAACGTGAATCTGTCCCGCAGGCTAACGTAATCGAAGAGCCTTTAGTGGCTATGATTACAGACATCAATATGGTGCAATATGTTGAAGGGTGGTGGGCAGATTCTGGTGCTAATAGACATGTTTGCTATGACAAATATTGGTTCAAGTTGTACACTCCTTTTGAAGAAGAAAAAACTATTATGCTTGGTGACTCTAGCAAAACCAAAGTTCTTGGGAGTGGTGAGGTTGAATTGAAATTCACTTCTGGACGTGTGTTAACATTGAAAGATGTACTTTACACTCCGTCCATGAGGAAGAATTTGATGTCAAGTTTTTTGCTTAACAAGGCTGGCTTCAAGCAGACTATGGAATCTGATAATTATGTAATTACTAAAAAAGGATTATTTGTGGGCAAGGGTTATGCTTGTGATGGAATGTTTAAATTGAATGTTGAGAATAATAAAGCATCTACCAGTTCAGTTTATATGCTTTCTTTTATTAATTTTTGGCATGCTCGTTTGTGTCATATAAATAGTAGATATGTGAGAATTATGAATAGTTTAGGATTAATTCCAAGACTGTCAAAAGATTTTGAGAAATGTGAAACTTGTAGTCAAGCTAAGATTACAAAAAGGCCTCATAAAATTGTTGTAAGAAATACCGAATTGTTTGAGTTAATTCACTCCGATTTATGTGAATTTGAGGGAATTTTAACTCGTGGAGGAAATAGATATATTATCACTTTTATTGATGATTACTCAAAATATACAACTATTTATTTGTTGAAAAATAAAAGTGATGCTTTTGAAAAATTTCAAGATTTTTTAAAAGAAGTTGAAAATCAATTCGGTAGAAAAATAAAAAGAATAAGAAGTGATAGAGGCCGTGAGTTGAATCAAGTGCATTCAACTCATTTGTTCAGTCTTTGTGAATTATCCATGAAACTACTGCACCATATTCACCTGCTTCTAATGGTGTGGCTGAAAGAAAAAATAGAACTCTAATTGAGTTAACAAATGCCATGTTAATTGAATCTGGTGCACTTTTACATTTTTGGGGTGAATAGGGTGCCACATAAAAAGTCACACACCACACCTTTTGAGATGTGGAAAGGGCATAAGCCAAATTTGGGATATTTGAGAGTATGGGGTTGTCTTGCTTATGTAAGGCTTATTGACCCTAAAATACCTAAATTAGGTATAAGAGCTACTACCTGTGCTTTTCTTGGTTATGTGTTTAATAGTGCAGCCTATAGATTTTTTGATCTTGAAAACAAAATAATTTTTGAATTTGGTGATGCAATTTTTCATGAAGAAAAATTTCCTTCTAAAGTGAAAAATAGTGGGGGTGAAGAAAATATTTTGTCACAACCTAGTTCTTTTACTTCACATCTACAAAATCAAGAAAATCTTGAAATGGAACCTAGAAGAAGTAAAAGAGCTAGAGTTGAAAAGGATTATGGTCTTGATTATTATGTTTTTAACATTGAGGAAAATTTCCAAAATTTAAAAGAGGCTTTAACAGCACCTGATGCAATATTTTGGAAAGAGACTGTAAATGATGAGATTGAATCTCTAATTTCTAATAAAACTTGGAAATTAGTAGATCTTTCACCGAGTTGTAAGACCATAGGTGTAAATGGGTCCTTAGAAAAAAGTTGAAACCGGATGGATCAATAGATAAGTTTAAAGCTAGACTTGTTGCAAAAGACTTTAAACAAAAAGCTGATCTTGATTTCTTTGATACATTTTCTCCGGTAACAAGAATTACATCTATTAAATTGTTAATTGCTATTGCTGCAATTTTTGATTTGAAAATTCATCAAATGGATGTAAAAACTACTTTCTAAATGGGGACCTAGAGGAAGAGATTTATATGGATCAACCCGAAGGCTTTGTAGAGCCTGGACAAGAAAGCAAGGTATGTAAGCTAACTAAATCCCTATATGGCTTTAAACAAGCACCTAAACAGTGGCATGAAAAGTTTGATTCCTGCATGATTGAGAATGGTTATAAATCAAATGAATGTGATAAATGTATTTATTCTAAATCATGGAATAATTTACATGTTATTATTAGCCTCTATGTGGATGATATGTTGATTTTTGGCTCAAATATGCATGCTATAAATGAGACAAAAAATATGCTTAAAAGCCATTTTGATATGAAAGATCTTGGTGAGACTAATTTTATTTTGGGCATGAAAATTACAAAAACATGTGATGAAATATATCTTGATCAATCACATTATGTTGATAAAATATTGAGAAAATATAATTTTCATGATCACAAAAGTGTAGCTACTCCTTTTGATTTTAGTGTTCATTTATTTCCTGTGAATAATGATGACAAGAGTTTTAATCAAAAGAATTATGCTAGCATCATTGGTAGTTTGCGTTATGCTACTGATTGTACTAGACCTGACATTGTAGTAGGAGTGCTAAGCAGATTTACTAGCAAGTCTAGTAAAGATCATTGGCTAGCTATTGAGCGAGTCATGAGATATTTAATTGGTACAAAAAACTATGACTTATTTTATAAAAAAGTACCCTGTTGTGATTGAAGTTTTTAGTGATGCTGATTGGAATACTTTGTCAGGTGATTCTCTCTCTACCACTGGTTATATTTTTACCTTAGGTAGTAGTGCTATTTGTTGGAAATCTAAAAAGCAAATAATAATTGCTAATTCAACAATGGAAGCTGAATTAATAGCATTAGCTTCAGCTAGTGAAGATGCAAATTGACTTAGAGATTTGTTATATGAAATTCCATTTTGGGAAAAGCCAATTCCACCTATATTAATTCATTGTAATAGCACTGCCGCAATTGGTAGAGTTAAAAACCGTTACTACAACAGAAAATCCAGACCTATAAGAAGAAAGCATAGTACCGTGTGATCTTATTTGAGTAGTGACATCATAACTGTGGATTATATTAAATCTAATGATAATCTTGCAGGTCCATTTACCAAGGCCTTGGCAAAAGATAGAGTCTGGAATACATCGAGGGGGATGGGACTAAAGTCCATAGAATCATGAGCCATGTATAAGGATACCCAACCCAAAGATCAGAGATCCTGAGAATTGGGTTCAATGGAAAAAACGAATCATACGATGGTTGTAAGAAATGCACAATTTTTTTTTTCAATTATTTATTTTGTAAATAATTTTCAATTGTTCATCCCTATGATGTAAGTGCATTTATTCTGTAATGTGGTGAGGTTGAGTGAAAAACTCTTAATGAAATTTGTAGCTCGTATGAGTGGGGTGTCAGAATTACAGGAGCATCCTTAACAAAATTTCACCTATGTGAGTGTGGGGGTGGGGCCGCTCCCTATGAGATTTGGGCTTAATCTCAAATACATTCATGAAACCGGGATCAGCACATGGCCGTAAAGTGCTAGCCATAAAAGCTCATGTCAACACCTGGGTTGTTATGTGTAAGCAGTGACACTTAATTTCCCTAAAGCAGTCCTAGTTCAAGTTGGAGACCACTACGACTCTGGAGTTGAGGTCGCTATTTTACTAAGTGAAGGTTCAATGCAGAGTACACCTTCATGATGCATAGTGACCCATTTTTGCTTGGTAATCTCTCTTTAACTAAAGAATTTAATATTAAAATGAGTGGGGGATTGTTGGAGCATTTTAATATTAAATAATTAAAATGAATAAATGTTATAACATAAATGTAAAGATGTAGGAGTGAATGTGGAAGATGAGGAGTTAGTGAAAATGTTTAATCTCACATTAAAAAGTAGAGAGAGACTATTTTGTTCTTTTTAATTGTGGTGATTAATGGGCTAACATGAATTGTCTCAAATATTGGGCCAGATACGTGCACAAGGGGGAGGTGAAGGGTGGAGGTGTCAAGTTTGGAAATGAATCAGCCCTTTGGATCCTCTTACTTGACAGCCCATTCAGAGTAATTACCATATCCGTTGGTGAGTAAATGGCCCGAATTAATATTCCATTTTTATTATGGAAAATAATGAGCCCTTAACCCACTTAATAGACTATCCGTTTGGGCCTTTTCATTATTTAGAAAAATCCTTATCTCACAATTAATTGTGTAACTCCAGCCCATTAGAATAATATCCAACAATTAATCTTGTAACACCCACTATATCAAAATAATGGACCTAATTAATTAGATTAATTTGGGTAGCAATTTCGTGAGGCCCATTCAGGAACAATTCAAGTTACTGCAATATACATTAAAAAAAATAGAGAGATTCTTGGCAAGGAAGGGTGTTCTTTCTGGTGGAGTTTTGAGCTTGAACACTTTGTGCAGAGGTTGTTCTAGCCATACGACACTTGTTGGGCTGTTGTTTCCTGGGGGAGACAAGTCAGAAACGGTCTGCACCGGTTACAAAGTTTAGCCAACCAAGGGCTTGAATCTTCTTAAAGAGAGCGAGTGTTGCGTCTCAGTCCAAATAGTGTTGTGTAATCTCTTTCTTTAAATTAATAAAAATTCAGAAGTATTATTCAGTTTCTCTTCATGTTATTTCCATTATCATTGTGTTTGCACCAATAGTACACAATAATTTTTTTTTAATGATGTTGCAAAAGAGAACGAGAAATTCATTGTCATGACTTGGAAAATATTTATATTTGATTATTTTATCTTTCCCATGGTACAATACCATATTAAATAAATAAAGTTTACTATTATTTTAGTTCCAAAAAAAAAAAAAAAATAAACCCAAGAAAAATCAAAAGGAAAACAAAATGGATAATGATATATCATATATATGTATAAGTTGATTATAAAAATACAAATAAAATAGATTGTCATCATCTCACTATTAAAATCATAGACTGGTTATTTATAATAACTACACTTCATATTCATATATATTTCACTTAAAATTTATTAGATTCATACACACACTACACTTTTATTTTAAACTCTCGATTATTTAGCACTAAATATATGTGATTGAAAATTTCATATAAGTACAAAACTTAGGTTTCACTATTTTTCTGATTGTGTGTGATTCCCCCTATTCAAACACACTCCAAAACGCCAGCGAGTAGTTTTCAACCCAAAAGATCTTGAGAACTTGAGAACCATTATATCAAACTCTTGAAATTTATGATTATAGATCTTTACCTTACAATATTTGACACTTTCATATAGAATATATGGAGTAAATCTTGGACATGGCTTTTTTTTTTTTTTTTTTTTGGTTTTAAATTAATTTATTTTTGGAAGGTCGGTTTGCTTTCCTCTGTGAAATGACAAGTAAAACTCGACAGAGTAATAAGGTTTCCACGTCCTAAACTATCATTTGTACACAAACATTATTCGTTTTGTTTCTTGGGAGTTTGGAATGTAATCTTATCAAAAAATCCAAATTGCTCTTGGACAAAAAATGGCAAAAAAAGAATAGAGGCTCTCGTAGATCAATCATCAATCATCTTTTTCTCTTTATAATGACCACTTCGGTTTTCCACTTGTTCCCCATTTATAAAACATGAAGATCAACCTCGATTTTAGAGATTATCATCTTATAATGTCTCTATGATTGATCATAAATCCAAGATCCTCATGTACATTATTATGGGAGAGAGATTTTTTTTCCTTACAATAAGTTGGGGAGAGAAATTCGAATTTAAGTTCTTATAATGTTTCTAAACTATAAGGTTTTTCACTGAGAGAGAGAGAATTGGGAGTTAAAAAATGTGATACATGATACATTATACATAAAAATCACCTTACCTGGACATTAGCTTGATCAATGTGATGCACGAGAATATAGATATTGAAGAATTAACCTTTTACGCATTTTTTTTTTTTTATACATTTATTCCGATTTTGTTAGTTACTTTGTATGATTCTTAGTTCGATGAGATTCTATAATTCATTCTTTATGCAAATGATGTTAGCACGATAAATACGAATATAGAAAAGCAAAGTAATCTTTGAAATAAATAGTGCTTTTTAAAAGAGGACGGAATTTTAGTATAAATCTGATGGAACAAAGAGTATTAAATACAACTTTTTAGGTTTTTTGGAATGTACTACGAATCAAGAGAGATTTTGAAAAATATAAGGAATGTACTAAGAAATTGCGACTTTAACAGAAACACTATAAAAAAGAGATACGTAGTTAAACTCATCAGTCATCACTTTACCTTGGTTTACATTCTAGGCGCTAATAATGTCTCTTCAAAAATGGTTAACACTTATGTACACTTCCCTATCCTTAAATGCAGTATATTAAGTTCTTTAATTAAATTAAGGATAAAATACAAATTAGATCTTTAAAATTTGAGAGTGTTTGGATTTTACACCGTAAAGTTTTAGAATTTGAAATTTACCTCATGAAGTTTCAGAATTTGGAATTTACTCCTTGAAGTTTGAGGGTGATTGAATTATACCCCTTAACGTTTCAGAATTTGGATTTTACCCTCTAAATTTTAGGGGTGTTTGGATTTTATTCCCTAATATTTAGAGGTGTTTGAATTTTATATCTGAAAGTTTTAGAATTTGCATAAAATCCAAACATCCCAAACCGTAGGGGGTAAAATCAAAATTTTGAAATATCAGGGTGTAAAGTCCAAACACCCCAAACTTCAAGGGGTAAATTTTAAATTCTGTAATTTTAGGGTATAAAATTCAAATAATCTCAAATTTTAGGGGTGTAATTTGCAATTTACCCTTAAATAAAAAAAAAAAATTACTGCATTGAATTTAATTATTCTTCAAAACATAATACTCTTTGTATTTCATTAGTCAATGCAACTATGTATCTAAATTTAATTGAAAAATTTAGTGCATATCATCTAAAGATTTGCACCTAAATCCTGTCTTAAAAAAGATATAGTGCTTGTTTATAAAGTAGAACATTTCTTAAAGAGGACAAGTTGGTTGTCGTAATAGAAATGAAAGAAGAGGTTACACAATATAGTAAGGAACCAATAACGCATAAAAGATTTTAAAAATGAAATCCTCATCAATCATAGGCACCACTTGACAAAACAGACAGATCCATCTATCATTTTCTGTAAAAGAGAGATGCACCAAAGTGGGTTTAAGTGGGAGTGGCACTCAATGATAAAAATGGGAGAGAGATGAGTCCAAAATCCAAGTATAGGAGGAGGAACTAGGCAGCTAATCAAGTAATCATCATCAAGTGGTCCACACATTTATAATGATATACTAATCAATAACAAAACAACGGTTCCGTAATCACAATGAGTAACAGTAATAAGCACCCCGTTTAGCTTGAAAGAAACATGGGGTCTGGGCTGTGACATGTTTTAGTCTGACAACTATGCAAGAAAGTACGGCAGAAGATCTGCTTCTACACGATTTGTTGGTTACCATTTTATGGAAAAAGATCAGGTATTCATCATGCCTTTTCATGTATCATTTTTTAACAAAATAAACATTCAAGTTTTTTTTTTTTTTTTTGGTTTCTTTAAACAATAAGTAGTTGGGTCAACTATTCAATTGAATGATATTGAACAAGTTTTCTATCTCTCATCAAGAAAAAAGTGGACAATTTCTTATCAAAATTGTGCTCAATTTTATATGTGGCAATTCCATCAAGATCTCTTCTTTAATTGGGGGAAGTATTTGCACAAGAAAATTATCGAGAGAAAATTTGATTTGGTTAGACAAAGTACGGTAGGGTTTTTTTTTTTTTTATAGGTACTTCCGGGAACAAATTCAACGAAGACAGGATGGAGCTTGTAGCTCGAACCCAATTCCCAAATCAAAGAAGGCCCATGAGAGGAAAACAAAGGCCAAGTAATAATAAGGAGAAATGTCCAAGTACTCCAAACAAAGCTAATAGCTTCCGCAAAAAGGTTTCAACAATTACAAGGTTTGCAGCAACATGGGCCAATAAGCCTAATAGGCAGATCCCACATCTTTTTGGAGGGTCCAATCAGCAACCCAAGCCTGCAAAGGGACCCTACCCTTCACAATTTGAATCAAGGGAGGCAAGGTTTTGTAGAAAGGGGAGGAAAGTCTTAAATATGTGATATTCTGTCACACCTTTTGGGTGATGCGTCTATAGGGAAACGCATACGCACTACAAGGGTGAAGGCAAGCCTGCCATGAGGTATGTCTGATGTCTCTGTCATAAATGGAGGTACCATAGAAGGACTCCTTTAAAGAAAAAAAAAATGAAAGCAATTATTTCATTTCATCTAGTCATCTTCCATTTGAATGGTGTATGTACCAAATCAACACATACTCATAACCCAAAATAAAAGATGGACTTGACTGCACCATATGCTTCCATGTAACATGTTACTAGGCTAAGTTGAGACGTGTAGAGAATATAGCCAAGTTATCAATTGTAGGAATTCTCTACTCTTTTCTGTAGGGCCTTGTTTTTTTATGTAATCATGGCAAGTTGAGAAGCTAGTAGTAGAAAGCCATAGCATACATGGACATCCAACATAAACTCATTCGAGGCTAGCTAGCAGGCTTTCAGTCATTTCAATGATCTCTACTTGATAAAAAATCATCACCATGCACAATACTAGTTTCCTTATAACTAGCGTCACCTTTCACAGCATATCCCCTCCTATTCTATCCCACCTCTCCATTTTCGTAGTGATGTCAAATTATCAAGAACTTAAGCCATTTAAGCAAGTGGGATACGACTTTTTTCAATACTAACAATGTCTTGAGCAAAAGTAAATTGCAAGCGTAGTACTTTCTGATTTTGATGTAAATTTTCATTTTCTTCAGACATGACATTGGCTAATCAGCTGCACTTAGTCTGTGAGCTCATGAAGACAAACCGTGGTGGAAAGATATAATTGTTCAAGCTAAGTGAACAGCTATTATTTTGATGGGGGCATGACTGCATGAGTAGCTGCTAGCTACAAATCAAGGAAGAAGCGGTCAGAGAATTGGACTGATGTGTTAATCAAGTTGTAGTTATTCGTATTGGTGCTATTGGTGGTTGTATTATATGTAGAGATGGTTTGGCAACACGGAAGATATGAGGTCTCATGCATGGTTCCTATAAATTGGTTTATTTTTACCCGTAATCTACTTATATTGTGTGAGGATAAATTGGATCATTTTAATTAGAATCAACTTATATTGTCTAAGGGTTTAATTAACACTTCTTGGTGTTTTTAGTGAAGACATACATAATTCAAATCCCTATCTCCCTCACATATCGACTTTGATATATATATATATATATATATATTGTCTAAGGATTGGCCGTGGTTATGAAAATGCAAAATGCCTACGAGTGATACTCCCTCTTGATCTAGGGTTGGTAAGAAATTAAGGATGCTAGCTAGTGGGCTTAGATTGAAAGATCAAATAATAATGCAGACATTGCTGGAGAAAATGGAGTTGGCGTAGAGAGAATGAGAAAAAAAGAAGAAGAAAGATAAATACTACCACTGTCTAGATCGATGGAGTATTTTTCCGGAAAGTACCTAGCATAATGTCACAAAATAATTAATTTGAGTGGAATCAAATGTGTTCCTCGTTACTTTGTCCAGCCAATACAAATGGTTACTTGGTGACAGTACGTAGCTAGAGTACTGGAAATCTTTCCATATTATATTATCATTCATGCAAAAGTAAAAGTATTTATTAGAATATTTCACTCTACACTCAAAATGACACTTTGTATCATTCACGGAAATCCCATCCTAGCTCACTAGACACTAGTCACCCCATATATATTAAGAGTAACAAGCTTAGGGGTATACTATTTTTTGCAACTACTAACATAACTTGTTATAGTTTATATCTAATAAATATAGTCTTAGTGATAGAACTAATAGATGAAAAGTAATGTTACTACAATCACAAAAAAGCTATGTCCAAAACTACTGATATAATATTTTACCCCTACAAATCACTCAAACCGTTACACTAAGTGTATTCCCTTATCTACTCCATGGAATTTGATTGAATTTGGCCATTCAAGTTTTCTTTGGGCATCTTTTCAAAAAGAAAAAGAAAAAAGTGCATTGCAAATTACACCCTTAAATTTTGGGATATTTAGATTTTACATTATGAAATTTTAGAATTTGAATTTTATCCTTGAAGTTTAGGGGTGTTTAAATTTACACCCTGACGTTTTTTGAATTTAGATTTTACTCCCTGAAGTTTGGGAGTATTTAGATTTTATACTCCCAAATTTTGAAATTTTAAACTGTAAAATCTAAACATTCTCAAATTTTGGGGGTGTAAAATTCAAACACCCATAAAATTTAGAGGGTAAAATCTAAATTCTGAAATGTTAGGGTATAAAATCTAAATACTTCTAAATTTCAGAAGGTAAAATCTAAATTCTGAAATTTCAGGGTGTAACATTTAAATACCCCAAAATTTAAGGGTGTAATTTGCAATTTATTAAAAAAAAAAAGTTTTCTTTAGGCATATTAATCTACCAAATATGTCAAATTAATTGGTGTTTTTGTCAAGTGATAAACAACAATTATTATAGAACAAAACTAAAGAAATAAGTTGAAATTCTATCACATGTGTGTATATATATATACACACACATAAAGAGCGAATCGGTACAGTGCTACAGTACTTACGCTACAATTCTTTGGTTTATTGCGCACTTTTAGGTATCTCATTGAATGGTTTGTCTCACAGACTCACACTTACACTTGCCTTCCTCTATTTTATTTTATTTTATTATTTTTTTACGGTACTTGCGCTCCGGTACTTGCATTGAACTTGATTATATAATAATAATAAAATATTAATACAATAAATTGTCATAATATTTTCATAATTTTTGATACGTTAATTCCTTATATGTTAAAATAAAATAATGAAATATCATATTGGAACTAATCCCAACAAAAAATAAAGGTATTATGAAAAAAAAAGTACTACATTTATAACATTTTCATAACAAATCTTAAGTGGTAAATTGTTATTCTAATTTAAACTTACCAATGATATTATTATTTTTTTCCACCAATAACAACCCGTAACAACCTACTACTTATGATTTGTAATGAAAACGTTGTGAACATATTTGTGAAAATGTTAATGTTAAGGCATCTTGTTATTGTCACTATATTTTCACAACTGTTGAGGTGTCAATTCTTTGCAAGTCAAAGTAAAATATAACAGAGTTATAAAGGTATTATGAAAATGTTGTGCCATTCTTTGTGTTTCTAGAATTTTTTTTTATTAGTCAATTTTTGTTGAGCTAAAATTCACTGTTTTACATACAGTTTTCTTTGGGTTGATTTGTTTTTTCTTTATGCCCCATTTTTAGTAAAACACACATAGTTTTTGATTTAGCCAATTTGGTGAGCCAAAATTCATAGTTTTATAGACAGTTTTTTTGGGCAAACTTTTTTTTAACACATTGTTTAAAGTAAAAAACACATAATTTTACCAACAAAAAAGGATTATGGAAAAAAGTAATTTCCCCCAAGTATATAGTCCCTATTGTTACTCTCATAGATAAACCCTAACAAAATCTTATGATTCCTAGAATATTTCATTGTGTAATATCTAAAATGTCTCACTAAATTTTAATATCTCAAAATATTTCTTCATATACTTTAAGTTTTATGTGTTAGTCATACTTAGAAAGTAAAAATTATGATGTATGGTATTCTATTTGTTACCTACTACACTAATTTATTAGTGGTTTAAATCTTCTAGATTTATAATTTCATCTAATAGAAACTTCAATGACATGTGTCTTTTGTTATTTTGTTCTTTTTTTTTTTTTTTTTTTTTCTTTCTTAAAAAGGTGTTCATTAAAAATTAAGTAAGCTAAGAATCATAATTAGGCTCATAAAATAAAATGATAAAGAAGGAAGTATGAATAACAAAATATTCATTGACCACCACACACCTTTGTTGCGATGGTCACTCTACAAGTATAGGTGTTTGCAGGGTGTGGGAGGTAAGGGCCGGAGTTTAAGCCTCCAAAAGAGAGCTTCACACACATATACACTTAGATTATACTAGATTAAAATTTATATCTTATATATATATATATATATATATATATATATATATATATATATATATATATATATATATATATATATATATATATATATATATATATGCTCGTGATACCTAGCATACTGATTGCAGAGTCCACAATATAGGAGAGGTTCGTGTACAGGCTTTTTTCCCGTAAGAAACTCCCTCGGACTATCAGGACCAAGTTTCTTGCTATTTATGATAGCAGAGTCATATGGTCGTCTTCCAAAAACATAGATCATATCCGTAGAACCTATAAAATGGTAATCTTTCCATAGATCTTGGCTGATACCAAGAATTTGGTTGTTGAAGTAGTTCCTCCAGCGTTCTGTTAGAGCATTAGGGTATTTGTATGAAATATATGTCTCCTTCATACCATGGGCCCTAGGCTTAAATTGTAACCACTGTAAGGACTCTTGCTGAGATGGAGGTTGTTCCATATCAGCTCTAGATGGGGATGGGGAGGGGGGGATTGCTCACGATCGTCTTCCTCATTGACAATCGAATCCTGTTTGGCTGTGTAGCAAGGTGTGGTAAGTTGGGAATTGGTTCTAACTCCCTAGAGCTGTACACCTAGATCTCTTCTGGACCTTGGGAATGGTGATCCTAAAGGTTTGGTTTATATATATATATTCGTTGCAAATAGTAGTAGGTATTTAATTTGATGAAAAGTTTGAATTATAGCATATATTATCATTTATTGCAAAAATTTAAATATTGTGATAATATTTTATCAAAACTTAGTTGTTTGTTGTTGAAAGATAACAACATTGTTATTATTCTTAGTATAATTTTTTTGTAAGTAGATACTATATTTAGTAAATAGGTTCTAAGAAATGAAAATGTATTTTGTATAAAATGATACCATGTCATCCGTATCAAAATCCAATAAATAAGAGACATGTGTGCAAAATAACTACCCACTGTCGAGGGTTCATTTTACGTTTCTTGTACCTTAGACACACATCTTGATGTTATTGGACAACGCTTGGTCTAGGCTTTTTCTAAGAAGGAAGTTGGGCCTGGCACTCCGCGGAATGGGCTCCAAAGTACCATTCTGCCGCTACCAGTTTGTGCGCAAATGTTGAGTCCAAGTCCAAGGGAAGATGCTGCAAAGTGGGCTTATTCCTTGTTTCTGCTGCAGAAGGAACTTTTCTTCAGTTTCTGCCATAGGTCTAACTTTTCTGCTGTGCAATAAAACTGTCCGCGAAGCAGTAAAACTGTCTGTTGTGTAGTAAAGCTTTCTGCTGTTCATTAAAGCCACCTGCTGTAAAACCGTCTGCTATAAAACCTTCTGCTGTGCAATAAAGCTGTTTGTTGTGCATTATACCGTTTGTTGTAAAGCCTTTTGCTGTGTAATAAAGCTGTCTATGATGCAGTAAAGCTGTCTGCTGTAAAGCCTTCTGCTGTGCAATAAAGTTATCTGCCATGTAGTAAAATTGTTTGCTGTGCATTTAAGCCTTCTGCCATGCAGTAAAACCTTATGAAATATGAATGACTACTCTTCATTTTTACTGCAGAAATACTTTTCTACTTTCTGCACATAAACAAATTTAAAACCCAAAAAAAAAAAAACCAATCGAGCAAACGTTAGGTTACATGGGTTAGCATATTCTCAAATATATACATACACATATTCATAAATATACTTATACGTATATACATATACATCTATAAAATATATTCTGCTGAACATGAGAAATAAGTTATATGTATGTATATATATATATATATACTTATGGCAGGACAATGGGTCAAAAGTAAAACACATAATAACAAATAAAGAAGAAAGCTTCGGCAGGAAAGGTTTAGATAGTATAATAGCTAACACTGTAAATATAATAAAAATTTACTACAACAGAATAACTAGTACAACAGGTAAAGATACCATAGCAGGACAACTGAGGCGGCAAACATGATAAAAACGTGCTGCAGCATGATGACTAAATACAACAGATATAAGTTATAATGAGAGAAATCAAATATATTTGCATTCGAAAATCAAGTATTGAATTATCCTATAGAATAAGTAAACCAAGAAGGAACCCAAACCCCAACTTAAACAACCTTGTCATAGGCCCCTGCCATCAAAGTTGTGCATTTTGGAGAATAGGCCTAAATGGCTACTAGCTATTACTTTTTGGAGACTTCAAAGAGTGTGTTTGCTAAGAGGGAGGGAAAAGATGTTCTATTGATGCATGCCCTTACTCTTATGGTGTTTTCTCTCTTCTTTTTACCACTTTCTTTCTTTCTCTCCATTCCTTTTTTTTTTTTTACTCTTAGTTTTCTTACTACTCTCTTGTCGTGGGTTGTTTTTCTCACTTGGGTCTTTTCCCTTAGGTGCTTCCTCTATTGGGTCTCTCCTCCCCCCTCGGGTCTCCTCTCTCCGGTCCCCCATCGAGTCTCCTCTCTCCGGTCCCTCATTTCTCATCCATGGCTACTTCCTTTTATAGTGAGCTAATTCAATGTGATTTCTCCCTTTACCCCTAGGGCTTGACCAATTTTTTTTGGTTCGTTGTGGGCATCCATTCAAGACTACCCACCGACCCATTGGTTGCCCCGACCACTGCCATTGCTCAATTTGTTTGTTGCACCACTACTCATTTCACGACAAAATTTCCTTTTGTTTGTTCTTGCTGTATACCTTTACCTCTAGGTTCAAATGAATAAGGATTGGGCTACCTCACTACCTAGCTCTATGGCATGCATCAGATGGTCCCAACCATCTATTAATTCTTTTGGGTAAGATACCATCCCAATAAGGTATATTTCCAAAAGAAGTCATGGCAAGAAACCAAATATAGACCCCTTTTTCTTCCCACCACCAAACCACACCCTCTGAATCTCCTTAACCCTGGGCCCACCTCCCTTGTATTGGCTGGGTGTGGTTGTGCCCCGGCCCTTCTGTACTTGCTCTATCGTCTTCTGTTTTTATCCCTTTCGTTCCCACGCCGTTTCTGCCGTAGCAGATTAGTTTTGTTTCATTTTTCTGCGTGTTTTTTGTCTTATTTCTTCTTGCGTTTCATGCTGCGTTTGTCATCTCCTTTGGTTTGACTTTTCTTTCCTTCACGTGATTCCTGCTGCTGACACTTCTTGCTGTTCATTGTTTCTTTTCATCATGCTTCTTAGCTTTCACGCCTAGCTTTTTTTTTTATACAAAAAGGATTTGGGCCTTTGTGGGCCAAATAATGATGAATGGATCAAAAGGTCTTGGGCCCAAGTTATCTTCATCTGCCGAAGCCATTCTGCTGAAGAACTATATTCTGCGGCAGATTTGTATTACTGCAGATTGCTTTCCCTTCCATTTCTTCCTTTGGACCTTTCTTGCTGTTTGGTCTTCTTGGTGGGCCTTTTGGGCCTTGCATTTCATTGGGCTTTCTTCCGTATGGGCTTTTGCGTCTTGCAACTTATTGGGCTTTCTTCCTTATAGGCTTTTGGGTATGGATTTGCAAAAATGGGCATCAACATTCAGCCCCCTGAGCATATGGATTGCTCCTGCAATTCATATGCGAAAACTCATGCAGCTTTATTTCACAGGTAGTTTCACAACTCACATGCGAATGCTTCTCTTCTTTTCTTTGCGGGCCTGTTGCTTCAATCCTTACTCTCCTTAGGCAAATCGTTCTCTTTCTTTCTGAAAATTTATAATCCTCCAAGAGTAGCCAAAAATTTGTTGTTCATGAGGGTGGTGGTTTTGTTGCTGTCACCCCGAAGCGAGTTTGCTGAAAACTTTGCCTCATTTTTAGCTCAATTGTTTCTGTTGATTGCTTGCATGCTATTATTTGACTTGTGCTTGCTGGGCCTCTTTTGGGCCTGCTGCATGCTTTCCTTCTACTACACTCCCGTAACCCAGTACTATCATTGGGCTTGCACTCATGCTGTTTTGGGCTTCCCTAACCCATTTCATCGCTTTCGAGCTCCTCTGGCCCATTTTATTATTTTAGGCATCCTCGGCCCGTTTCATTGCTTTCAGGCTCCTTTGTCCCATTTGGGCTCCTTTGTCCCATTTTATTATTTTGGGCATCCTCGGCCCATTTCATCGCTTTTGGGCTCCTTTGTCCCATTTACTTCCTTTTGGGCATCCTTGGCCCATTTACTTTCTTGGGGCGTCCTTGGCTCTTTCTAATTCTGTGCTTCCCATGGGCTTTTACTAACTCATTGGGCTTTCCTAGCCCAATTACTTTATACTTCTTCTTTGGGGCTTATGGACTCTCCATTGCCCCTTACTTTCTTTACTTACATTACTTCGGGCCTACTATGGCAGCTGTGGCCCATTCTCACTTTTCTACATCCATACTGCCCATGAGTTTGCTACTTCTCTCTTTCCGGGCCTTTTTAGGCCCATTTGCTTCCTCAAGGTCCATTTGTTTACTTCATGGACCTATAATCCATTTTTCCTGCCGCTTGGGCTTAATGGCTTTTCTATCAAATTCTCTTCTGCCCACGTTGTTGGGCTTCTTCTTCATTATGATGTTCTACATTTCTGTAGAATGCTTAAAATTGGCTCTTTGGATTCTTTGACTCTTCTTTTTTTTTTGTCAACTTCTCGAACAACACTTTTGCAAAGTAAGGATCCTCTTTACGGTCTTCATTTTTCTTTTCTTTTAGCCACCTAAGGTTGCTTCACTTCAGCCTTCATTCATTCTCTAAAGAAAGAGAAAGTGTTGTCTTCTACTACCTTCGCATCTAAGCCGACCACTGAAAAGAGTTTCATCAAAATAACTCTACCACATCACTTTCTTTAAGTAGAGTTATTTTACAAGAGAAAAGCTTCCTCTAAGTGTGTAGATCAAAGGGTGGCTTCACTCCCTTTTCTTGTGCCTTCTTCTTCTCTTTGGATTCACGTATCTTCATTTCTTTTGCTTAAAATAAAGCGTAGAGCTAACATTGCAAGCCCTCATTATAGTAGAGTACTCTTTCATTTGCTGATAATACTTTCTACTGTGTTGAAGAACACGTGTATTCTTTGCTAGGATGGAGTTTCAGTGAAGAAGGATGTTGGGCATTGTAGAAAGGCAAGTTTCTTTCAGTGATGATGTATTTATGGAGGGCCTCCTTATTTGGAGCTACTACTAACATGGGCAAACGTATTGTTGTAATAATAGAGGATCTTTTAGTCCCCAAGATCATCAATACTCTTGTACCTTTGCTGTTTGCATTGCGGGCTATTTTTGATTCTACCATAAATTCTAGTTTTGCTGCAAAATTGATCTTTCCGCAGACGTGACTGAGTCTGCCACTCATTTTAAGGTGCCTACAAGTGGTGCCACTACAAATATTTTTCCAAGGGAAATGAGGATGCTTTCATGAGAAATCTTCACCTTCTAAATATTTTCTTTGTCATTCTGCCACAGCAACTATTGATTCCTTCGTGTTTGCTTTTTTCTTCTTTAACATATTCTTATTGTCATTCTGCACAGCCGCTGTTGGTGAGTATATCACTGCCTTTTTGATGAAAAGGCATAGATGTTGTTGTGAACTAAATCTCTTAACTTTGTTGTAGTCTTCCACAGATCTTATTTCTCCCAATTCTTCTTTCTCATGTTGCTAAGCTTGGCAGTCTTTTTCCAATTCTTGTGGAAGGTGGCCTGCCACTGAATGCGTTGCCAGAGAGATGCTTGGACTTCATCATTGATTTCCACCTTTTTTTCCTGCTGTGAGTTCCTTTGTCACTCAGCTTTTCTGTGAAGCACTCTTGAAGCCTTAAAGTCTCATGAAGAGCATTTATTTTTTGCTATAGTGCTTGTTGGTTCACCTCTACATATGTTTCTGCTAGAGTGCTTGTAGGCCTCCTTTTCTTGCTTCCTTTCTTTGCTTCATTTACATTTGCCACAACAAGGGTGGTAGAATTTCTTCTCACGGATTCAATGCTGCATAGACTTTATATCGTGTGAGAACACATTCTCCAATTGCTAGTTGATGCTTCCGCAAAAGATAGATGATGTTGCTACTTTATCATAGACTAGAATGTTAGTTGACCATGGTAGGTTGCAACAAATTACATGGGTGTTGCACTATGCTATATCATAAAGTTTGAAGTTGCTGCAGATCAAGCGGCAGATGAATGTATGCTTGTTGAAATACCATCATCAATGCTTATTTCATAGTGGGTAATGTTGCTGCTACATATTGATACTCTAAGCGCTTTGTGGAAGCCTTTTCGAATTTGTTGCAGAATGGGCCTTAGCCCCCAACATGTGAGACAACTGGATGAGTCCTTAGCTTTCTGTAGAAGGCTTCCCAAATTTTGTTGCAGAATAAGACAGCCCCCAGTATACGAGAATAAGCCCTTACCTTTCAATAGAAGGCTTCCTATACTTGCTACAGAATGAGCTTTAGCCCCCAGCATGTGAGACAACTGGATGAGCTTGATATCACCTTCTCTTGGTGTTGATGCTCCATCATGTGGTTCAGGCATTCTTTGGTAAAAAAAAAAAAATTAGATAACATGGATCTACAAGTTGTCATATTGTAGAAATTCTTCGTTGCTAGAGAATTTGGGAAAGAGTTACTTCCCAAGCATGCTTTGGCTTCATTCCACTGCAAGCACAATTGCTTCCCATGTATTTTCTGCTACATATGATTGCGGCTATAGCTCATTTACAGATTCTTTCCAAAAACTTGCAATCATGACTCCTTTGCGAGTTTGATCGAGTGTAGCCCCCATTATGGGCTTTTGCCAAGAACTCACAATCATGGTTCTTTTGCTGGCTTCTAGCCAAGAATTCATGTCCACAACCCTTTTGCTGGCTTTTGCTACTAAACCTATATTCCTTGGATTTCTTCTTCGTTTACTTTGAGTATGGGCATATTTAGATAGAGCTTGCTATGTCTCTTGCTTCATGGTTGGCTAATAATAGTCAAGAGCAGAGGCTTCTAATGTAGAATTTTCCCATGACGTGCCAACATCTTCCTGGGACAGCATGCTTCTTTATTCCTATGGCAGAATGCCCTTGTAGCAGAACGCCTTCAATAAAAACCACGTAATAATTTTCTGCAGCAATAAGATAAGCAACTCTATTCACGGCAGAATGTCTATGAGCAATTGTTTCTGCTATTTCCCTCTTGTACACAAGCTATAAGAAGGATCTTTGAGTTTATCACTATTGCAAAGTTCTTGTAGGATGAGACATGGGCATCAATGAGCTTCATGACTTGAAGAGTGCTGGTGGAGTTGCATAGTTTGTAGTACAGGTGATCTGATACATTCTTTCTTAGAAATATCATAAAGATCATGATCATTAATGCCACTCTAGGCATAAATCCTCTGAGGTGCTTCAAAGAAAATTTCTCAACTCTTCAAGGTTGTTGAATTGGTTTGCTAGACCCGATAATGGACAAAGAGCAGTTTCCAAGTAGCTTGTAGATTGGGCTTCTTTATGGAGAGTACGCAATAACTGAGTGGTTGGCTTCATTCAAAGGTCTGGATTTAATTTGGACACTTCACCACCCTGTCACATGCCTTCAATGTATTCTTTGGTTGAAAGCGGCTGTTTCGATATCGCCGAATCAAATACTTTTCCCTCCTCCCTTCATTGATATTGATATATTTGCTGATGTAGTAGCAAAAGATTGATTCAACAAAAGTGAACGTGAAAGGCTTTGTATGCACCTCTTTTGCTTTGAGAACAAGTCTCAAATTTGTTGAATAAGATCTAGACTTGAATTTCTTGTTGTAGTAGAATAGTCCATTACCCTTTTACACATCTTCACATTATCGGTGTTCCCATAAATTCTTTATGGGGAAATGGTTATTTTTGTTGTAGAAGAAAAATCACGTTGGATTTGTGATTGCACTTAGAAAGTTCAAGAATTTGATGCTGAATTTTGTGGTAGCGAAAAGACATGCTGGACTTCAATAAAAAAAATTCTGCTACAAAACATTCTGCTGTGAACATTCTGCTGAGATATTTGCACTTTGGCTTCTAAAAATTTCTGCTACAAAATATTCTACAGATGAGCATTTTGCATTTTTGAAATTCAGCAGATTCTACCGTGAACATGATAGGCCAAAAACGTATTGACTCATTGTGATGGATTAAGTTGATTAATTAGTCAAGTTTATTAATTAATCAAATTAACATGCAAACGCGTGGTAGCACAAATAAATCACCAATAAACTAAAGTGAAGTGAAAAAATAAATTGACACAGTGATTTGTTTACGAATGGGAAAAACCTCCAAGGCAAAAACCCCACCGGGTGATTTTAAGGTCACCACTTCCGAGAATCCACTATTATCACAATAAGCGGTTACAAGTAAAGGAATCCCAGTACCTTATACCAACCTACAGTTGAACCCTTACCCCAATACCCAATTGGACTTGTTCTGTAGTGACAATCTCTCATTTTCAATGCACGGCTCCCAGTACGTGACTAACTAATTGCGCGGATCCCAGTACGCGACTTCAATCACCAACTTGAGAAGGATGTTGGTTGCAAAGTTTTTTAGTTCATCCTCACAATGAAGAACGAAAAGATGCTTGGTTACAAAACCCTATGGTGCAAAGACACAATAACTTCTTCACAAAGAGATGAACTAGGGCAAACTTTGTCTGCGGTCACAAATTGCTTGAATAGACTTTGCTTCAATGCTTGTGCAACTTGTGCTTACTTTGACGGCCCTTAAAATAATCCTTTTATATGTCTAGGGTTATGAGAAAAGAAGGCCCAAAGACATGTCCATAGATTAGAATCAAAACAGTACTGAAAAACTGTTTTTCTTAAATCTCGACAGTTAGAGGTGTCGAGGTGCTGTTGAGTAGCTGTTGAGCCACGGGGCTAGAACAGTTTCTTAAAGCTCGATAGATACAGTTGTCGAGCTTTAATGAAGAGCACTTAACAGCTTGTTTCTTGAATAGTCTTGCATGGCTTTAACACTTGATCTTGAAATCTAGTTTCTTGAAGTATCAAAAACATCCTAGATCTACCCAATTACAAGTAGAGTGCGTTTTGTCAAAGGATTAGCCAACTACATAACAGAATGACATATGTTCTTAACAAGTGAACCACATATGTCTTAACAATCTCCCCCTTTGGCAATCCGTAACAAAACCACAACAAACAAATGAACATATGAGAGAAGTCATAAATCACTCAACTCATACTCACTTGTTGAATACAATAAAATCTATCCTAACATAAACTCTTGAAAAACTTTGCAAGAAAAGAGTTCATGACAAGTAGACTTTGACAACCTGTATTTTTGAAACACTTTAAACAAAACACATCAAGGCATTTTTGTGTGGAGCAGAAATAATAGATTGCATACATAATAAAGAAACATGTGTATAAAGATAGAAAAGAAACAACATATGTAGAGATAGGTGAAGAAAACATACAACATCACATATATATCAAAGATAAACATCATGTAATCCTTATTACATCCCTTAAAAACAAACTCTAACAAGAAAGAAAAGAAAAAAATTCATGTAATCCTTACTACATCCCTCAAAAACAAACTCTCCACCTAACAAAAATCATCTAACTCTCCCCCTAAGAGTGACTACTCTTATATCCAAAACTAAAACTACTTTCCCTTTTTGTCACGAGTGACAAAGGGTAAAAGTGTCAAGTAGACATCTCGTCAGAACTAGAAGAGCTAGCATCTCCATTCCTATCATCATCATTGTCGGAACCATCAGGTGTCTCGGATGCCTCGAGAGGAGGAGAGGGAGACTCTATAAAACCACCAAGGCGAGCCTGCCATCTAGCAATGCGGCCGACACGGGTGTTCACTTGATACAATTCCGTAGAAAGTGTATCAAGGCGAGCATCCATGCACTGAAGCTGCACCATGATCGCATCTAAAGTCACACCTCCTGTAGAAGAAGAGGGATTGGAGGTAGAAGGTGCCGAAGGAGTGGGAGGAGCTATCGAACGAGACCGTCTCGCATGAAATTGCGCCTCGCTCCGTTTAACGGTAGCGTAGTCAATGGCATACATAAAGGTGAAGCGGTCAAAAGAGGGAAAAGGAACAGAAAAATGACCTAAGATAGAGAGGATAAAATGTGAAGGAAAATCAATGGAAAGATTCTTAAGAAGGGACAACAAAAATCGAGCACGAGGCTCTGTGATAGAGTTGTAGTGAGGAGAGGATACAACACAAACGTCATGACCCTGTTTAAGAACCTAGGACCTTTAGCAAAAGGTCGACATGATGTAGACTGATGCTTACCCCAATTAGTTGGGTGCTCACAAAAGGCAGAGATTATCTCGTCTTTGGACACAGTCCATAGATGCTCACAACCGGGGTAGTCAGGATGCGCAACCCTTAGAACATGAAGCACATCGGATACCAACTCCGGTGTGACTATTGTGCGCGTACCTCGAAGGCGAGTGTGAAAAAGAGGTATTGAAGTATCAGTTCCATGCATGTTGGAGTAAAACTCTTGAATGAGCATGAAAGGGCATGTGACCGGGACATCACACAATGACTCCTATTCCCGTTTGTGAATGACATCAGGAAGGTCAGTGTCGACAAAATCCGACAAGACAACTTGGCATTCCGAATGAACACCTCGTTTAGAAAAGTTCTCTGAGAAGTCCTTTTGGGCTTTCTCATCACGGAACCTGATAGAGGAAGGAGTAGGATCAGAAGACGCAAAGGGTTCTGGACCGGAGCAGACTTACGTTTTGGTGCCATTGATGCACTAACGTAAACTAGAGAGAGAGGGGGAAGAAAGAAACACTCAAAAAAGTTCCAACACAGTTCAAATATAGCAAGTATATTGAAAGGAAAGAACGTATGCATGAAAAATGCATGAACATGTGACATGCCATATAAAAGACATCATGGGCTTCGCTCAATCCAATCCTACCAGCACACAAGTAATTTGCATACATCTAAATGCATGATAATACAGTTATTATGCTGATGAAATGCAATGTATGAGATATGAAACTCATTTAGGCAAAAACCCATCCCAAATTTTCACAAAAACTCAACAATTTTGAAAAACCCCAAAATTTTTCAAAAAGAACAAAAACCTAGGTTTCAAAACATGAAATGCATGTAGAATAAAGGATAAGAAGCTTACTAAGAGAAGAAAATCTTGAAAAAGCTTGAAGAAACCTTGAGGAAAGAGTTTAAGTGAGAGAAAGTGAAAAAGGGAGGTGAGAAGTCAAATCTATCGAGAGAGAGATCGAGAGAAATGAAAACCGTATCGCCCAGAACCTATATATAGAGCCTCAGTAAATCTCAACAGATGAAGGTGTCGAGAGGTATCAAGACAAGTGTCGAGAAAAAGTACATCGACTGATTTAGTTGTTGAGGAAGTGTCGAGGAACCAAACATCAAACATACAACAGAAGTTCAATCGATCCATAAGGTGTCGAGAAGCTATCGAGAGGTTAGGAGGTTTCTCGATCGATCCACAAGCTATCAAGATTGCGATAAGATGCAACTGAAGAGCTCGATAGATAAGCCAGGTATCGAGAGGTGTTGAAAAGGTATCGAGATGGTTTAAGAACAGTTTTTCAAAGAGTAGAAAAACACAGATATGAATGCAATCAAACATACAACTCAGCCAATGATCCAACCAACATTTTAACCTTTCAAAACATGTCTGAACCAACAAAGAGTTAAGCATTTAGCTCCCAAAAACACACACACACACACACACACACTAAACAAGTCTAACCAATTTTATATTTCAAAAACAAGTTAAGATAGTTTAATGAGCATACATCGACACATGTAAACTTTGTGATGGCCAAATCACATTGTACCTGCACGTGTATTAAGAGTAGCAAAGAATATTGCGTGTTGTGTGTGAAAAGCATCACAAGATTGCATGAGTGTCTGAATGTTATGATGATTTGAGATATGAGAAAATCGCTTTAACTCACACACAATCATAACTGTTTGATGGTAACTATCACCTTTGAGGTACATCCTATAACTCCTACATCTCCTAGAAAACACGCTTGCAATCATATTTATAAGCATTTTGTTCTTCTTGCTTTCATTTTCTTTGCATATTTTCTTTTTATTAAGCGAACCATGCATGAGTATACAAAGGAGAGAAAAAAAAAACCTAATTATGTTAAGCTTTTGACATTGCACTTTTGCTATACCGAAGCATACAAATGTCATATCATGATTGGTGGGTAACAGTGGTGAGATGGTTATTTATGTCTTTCTCTTAGGATTTTCTAGTCCTTCCCATTAAAAAGTGATACAAGTATTAAGTACAAGAGATTACTTAACCTTGCTCATCACAAACAAAGAGCCACAAAGCTCACTTGCTTAGTTGTGCATAGGAATGCTTATATAAGCTACAAGAGATATAAAGTTTAGAAAACTCTGTTTCAAAGGCCATTTTAAGGTTCACAAGAACCGATGTACACAAACACCCACTATTTTTGTATTTTTCTGAATTTTTCAATTAAATTTTTTTTTTTGAATTAAAACAAAATAACTAAAACTAAAAAACTAATAACCAAAAACATGCAAAACAAAACAAAGCAATGCATTAAACTAGACTGACTCAAAACATTAAAGCAAAACACACAAGTAATGCAATAAACAAAGAAAAACAAACGAAGAGAGAGAAAAAGTTATTAGATCACTTGGAACCCTTTTCCTTCCACACTTTGGATGAACCTTTCCTCTTTGCAAACCCTTGAACCGTCGGTGAGGGGGAAGAATTGATACCGTTCAAGTTTGAAAGGAACAAGAGGGCTTTGAGAAGATCTCCAAGAGGAGCAAACAAGGACGAAAATTGATTCTGGTTTCCCAATGCCAATATGCTATTGTTATTTTGAGTGGCTAACCACTTATAGCAATTTGGTCGAGTATGACCAGCAGCTCCACAGTGATGACAAAGATGCTGCTTCTTTTGTTTAGGCCTTTGAGAGGTAGCCCTCTTAGCCCTAGGGTTTTTAACTTCCTTCTTATCCTGCTTAGGGGGTGCTCCTAAGATAGATTTACCCTTATCTATGTTCTCACTAGCTAATTCAGTTTTAACATTAGTGTTCTTAACTTCAACATTATTGCTAAGGGGAACAAAAACAGTAGTACTAGTAGAAACAATATTAGAGGAAGAGAAATCATACCTTAAACTTGTTCGATCTGAAGCAGATTTTTGAAAACCGAGCATCTCATCGAGCTTAGCACTTGAAGTCCTTTCCAGCTGAGCTTTGACTTAGAATAGTTCTGCCTCAAACTTCTTAGCCTTCTCAGCCAAGAAGTTATTTTTGAACCTCAGTGCTCCAATAGTTTGATTTGCTTCATCAAACTTTGTGGAAAGCTCTTCACGTTCAAGCTCCACATCACTAAGCTTCTTGGTGGTTAACTTATACAGCTTCTTATGCTTTTCTAAGACCTTATATAATTTTGCATAGGCTTTGTGAATGTCATCTTGATCATCCATCTTCTCAAACTTGGCTTCCACCAATTCCTCTTCTTCATCCACATCTTCAACAATCCCTTCAGTAGGATTAATTGTGGCAGTGAAGGCATTCAAGATTCCGTCATCCTCATTGTCGGAATCATCTTCAAGCTCGGTGTCGCTTAGTGTAACAGCAAGTGCCTTACTTTTCCCAATCGTCTTAAGATACGTTGGGCATTCCTGTTTCATGTGTCCGAAGCCTTGACACCCAAAGCACTTAGGTCCTGTAGGAACAATGTACTAACCGCCATCCCTTACATCCTTCTTCCCTTTGTCTTGACCCTTGAACTGAGAAGAACTGGATTGCCTTCGGTCCTTGTTGAAGCCTTTCCCATTGGCATTCTTCATGAACTTCTTGAATTGCCTGGTGATATAGAACTTCATCTTAGAATCTTCATCGTCTGAAGACTCTTCCGTCTCACTGCTCTTGGCCTTCAGTGCCATATTCTTGCTCTTACTCGTCTTTCCGATCCTAGAAAAACCCAACTCATAGGTCTGTAGATTTCCAACCAGCTCTGTCAAAGGAATTTTATCAATATCCTTTGATTCCTCAATCGCAGTGATTTTGGCATGGAATCTTTCGGGCAGAGATCTGAGCACTTTTCTCACAATCTTGGGTTCTGGAATAGTTTCTCCAAGATTAAAGGCAGAGTTCACTATGTCTTTGAGTTTTGCATAAAACTCGTCAAATGACTCATCCTCCTCCATCTTTATCTGTTTGAAGCTTGTAGTGAGCCTCTACAGCTTCGAATCCTTAACAGCCTTTGTTCCTTCATAGGTTGTCTGGAGGATGGTCCATGCTTCCTTTGTAGTTTCTGTGGAGGATATCTTCTTGAATTCCTCATTTGTGACTGCACTGAACAACACATTCAATGCCCTGTTGTTGAAATTTGCCACCTTGATCTTTGCCTCATCCCAATCGGCCGGCGCTTCCTTTAGCTTGGTCCAACCAATTTCTACAGCTTGCCACACCTTCTCATATAGAGACTGCAAAAAAACTCTCATGCGTACTTTTCAGTATGCATAGTTAGTCCCATCAAATAAAGAAGGGATAATAAGAGATTGTCCTCTATCCATGACAATAGGGGTCAATGGATCACACATAAGGATTAAACCCTAATCAAAGTGTGCCTACTCTGATACCACTTGATAGGCCAAAAACGTATTGATCTCTTGTGATGGATTAAGTTGATTAATTAGCCAAGTTGATTAATTAATCAAATTAACATGCAAACGCGTGGTAGCACAAACAAATCACCAATAAACTAAAGTGCAGCGGAAAAATAAATTGACATAGTGATTTGTTTACGAATGGGGAAAACCTCTAAGACAAAAATCCCACCGGGTGATTTTAAGGTCACCACTTCCAAGAATTCACTATTATCACAACAAACGGTTAAAAGTAAAGGAATCACAGTACCTTATACCAACCTACAGTTGAACCCTTACCCCAATACCCAATTGGACTTGTTCTGTAGTGACAATCTCTCCTTTTCAATGCACGGCTCCCAGTACGTGACTAACGAATTGCGCGGATACCAGTACATGACTTCAATCACCAACTTGAGAAAGATGTTGGCTGTAAAGTTCTTCAGTTCATCCTTACAATGGAGAACGAGAAGATGCTTGGTTACAAAACCCTATGGTGCAAAGATACAGCAGCTTCTTCACAAAGAGATGAACTAGGATAAACTTTGTCTCCGGTCACAAATTGCTTGATCAGACTTTGCTCAATACTAATGCAACTTTTGCTTACTTTGACGGCCCTTAAAATAATCCTTTTATATGTCTAGGGTTATGAGAAAAGAAGGCCCAAAGACATGTCCACGGATTAGAATCAAAATAGTACTGAAAAACTGTTTTTCTTAAATCTCAACAGCTAGAGGTGTCGAGGTGCTGTCGAGCCACGGGGCTAGAACAGTTTCTTAAAGCTCGGTAGATACAGCTATCGAGCTTTAATGAAAAGCACTTCTCAGCTTGTTTCTTGAATAGTCTTGCATTGCTTTAACACTTGATCTTGAAACCTTGTTTCTTGAAGTATCAAAAACATCCTAGATCTACCAAATTACAAGTAGAGTGAATTTTGTCAAAGGATTAGCAAATTACATAACAGAATGACATATGTTCTTAACAAGTGAACCACATATGTCCTAACAGAACAGTCTATCGAAGGATCTGCACTTTGTCTTCCGAAACTTTCCGCTACGAAATATTCTGCCAATGAACATTCTGCATTTTTGGGATTCTGCTACGAAATATTCTGCCAATGAACATTTTGGCTTTTGAAATTTTCTGCTACAAAATATTCTGTGGACAAACATTCTGCACTTCTAAAATTTAGCAGATTCTGCTATAAACAGTCTGCTGAAGGATCTGTACTTTCTGCTACGAAATTTCTGTGGAGGGATATTCTACACTTCGGAAAAATTCTGCTGGAGGAAACATTCTGCAGTTCTGAAATTCAGTAGATTCTGCTGTGAACAATCTGCCGAAAGATTTGTACTTTCTGCTACAAAATTTCTGCGAAGGGACATTCTGCACTTCTAGAATTCAACAGATTCTGCTATGAACAATTTGTCGAAGGATTTGTACTTTCTACTACGAAATTTCTGTGGCAAGACATTTTGCACTTATGGAAAAGTTTGCTGAAGGATACTACATAGAGGAAAAAATTTATTCGCCACAGTGTAGTAATATTGAAGGTTTTCCTTTGGCTTCTATAGCTTCATTTTTTTTTTTTTTGTTTCTAGCTTTTGGTTCTTGAGGGGAAGTAGAACTATAATCACTAGCATAAAAAAAAAAGATTGAAACCTTGTGAGGAAATGAAGGGATTTTTCTCTTTTAAATGTTGGACTCGAAGGTGGAGATGGAGGGAGTTTAGAAAGTTTCTAGTGTTTCTTTAAAAGAAATGAGAGCAAAAAGGTGATAAGTGACCTTTTAGGAGAGTTGCATGTTTGAATAAGTGGCTTGCCACATGTCTTACATGCATGACAAGGAGAACACGTGGCATTTAAAGGATAGGACCAAATATTGTGAAAGCCTTCTATTGTAGAGGTCTTAGGATATTTCTGTTGTAGAACTCTATGGTATTGTAGTGATATTTTGCCACTACGTTTTAATGCAATGCCATTGAACTCTTACTATGGTATTGTGATATTCTACCACAACATTCTGCTGCAATATTCTACCATAGCATTTTGCTCATGATACTGGTCTGTTTGAACGTTGTTGTGTTTTGCTACAGATTTCTGCTACGGTACTATCCTGCTGTAACGTTGCTGCAATATTCTGCCACAAAATTCTGCTACAGTACTATCTTGTAGTAACGTTGTTGCAATATTCTGCCATAGAATTCCGCAACACCGTTTTGCTGTAATGTTTTCGTGATACTTCACCATAGAATTCCACTATGGTACTACTGTGATGTTTAGAAACTTTCCTGAGGGTATAGCTTGGACGGTTTAAGAACATATGCGTCTCGCTTTGGTATGGACTTGGAAACATGTTCGCGGAGGAGAAATATCTCATTCTCCACATCTTGATCCCAACTCCCCAGTGAAGTCGCCAAAAAATGTCAAGGGTTTTTTTTTTTTTTTTTAATTTTTTTTTTTACGTTTCTTGTACCTTAGACACGTGTCTTGATGTTATTGGACAACGCTTGGTTTAGGCTTTTTCTAAGAAGGAAGTTGGGCTTGGCGCTCCGCGAAATGAGCTCCAAAGTATCATTTTTCCATTGCTAGTTTGTGCGCAAGCGTTGAGTCCAAGTCCAAGGGAAGACGCTGCAAAGTGAGCTTATTCCTTGTTTCTGTCGCAGAAGGACCTTTTCTCCAGTTTCTGCCCCAAAAGGTACTTTTCTCCAGTTTCTTCCCTAGAAGGAACTTTTCTCCAGTT
This sequence comes from Castanea sativa, assembly GCF_040712315.1. NCBI lineage: Eukaryota > Viridiplantae > Streptophyta > Magnoliopsida > Fagales > Fagaceae > Castanea > Castanea sativa. The sequence goes on from NC_134022.1 coordinate 13,396,388, forward strand.
TCTGCCGCAGGTTTAACTTTTCTGCTGTGCAATAAAACTGTCTGCAGTGCAATAAAACTGTCTGCTGTGCAGTAAAGCCGTCTGCTGTAAAGCCGTCTGCTATAAAGCCTTTTGCTGTGCATTATACTGTCTGCTGTAAAGCCTTCTGCTGTGCAATAAAGCTGTCTGCGGTGCAGTAAAACTGTCTGTTGTGTAGTAAAGCTTTCTGCTGTATATTAAAGTTGTTTGCTGTAAAGTCTTCTGCTATGCAATAAAGTTGTCTGTCGTGTAGTAAAACTGTCTGCTGTGCATTTAAGTCTTCTGCCGTACAGTAAAGCCTTATGAAATATGAATGACTACTCTTTATTTTTACTGCAGAAATACTTTTCTACTTCCTGCACATAAACAAATTTAAAACCAAAAAAAAAAAAAAAATACCAATCGACCAAACGTTAGGTTGCATAGGTTAGCATATTCTCAAATATATACATACACATATTCATAAATATACTTATACGTATACACATATACATCTATAAAATATATTCTGCTGAACATGAGAAACAAGTTATATGTATATATATACTTATGGCAGGACAATGAGTCAAAAGTAAAACAAGTAATAACAAATAAAGAAGAAAGCTTCGGTAGGAAAGGTTTAGATAGTATAATAGCTAACACTGTAAATATAACAAAAAATTACTGCAGCAAAATAACTAGTACAACAGGTAAAGATACCACAACAAGACAACTGATGCGACAAACATGATAAAAACGTGCTACAGCAGGATGACTAAATACAGCAGATATAAGTTATAATGAGAGAAATTAAATATATTTGTAATCGAAAATCAAGTATTGAATCTTCCCATTGAATAAGTAAACTAAGAAGGAACCCAAACCCCAACTTGAACAACCTTGTCATAGGCTCCTGCCATCAAAGTTGTGCATTTTGGAGAATAGGCCTAAATGGCTACTAGCTATTATTTTTTGGAAACTTCAAAGAGTGGAGGGAGGGAAAAGATGGTCTATTGATGCATGACCTTACTCCTGCCGTGTTTTCTCTCTTCTTTTTACTACCTTCTTTCTTTCTCTCCATTCCTTTTTTATTTTTATTTTTATTTTTTAGTTTTCTTACTACTCTTTTGTCGTGGGTTGTTTTTCTCACTTAGGTCTTTTCCCTTAGGTGCTTCCTCTGTTGGGTCTCTCCTCCCCCATCGAGTCTCCTCTCTCTGGTCCCTTATCGGGTCTCCTCTCTTCGGTCCCTCCTTTCTCATCCATGGCTACCGCATTTTATAGTGAGCTAATTCAATGGGATTTTTTCCTTTTATCCCTAGGGTTTGACCAATTGCTTTTGGTTCATTGTGGGCATCCATTCAAGACTACCCACCAACCCATTGGTTGCCCCGACCATTGCCATTGCTCAGTTTGTTTGCTGCACCACTACTTATTTCACGACAAAATTTCCTTTTGTTTGTTCTTGCTGTATATCTCTACCTCTAGGTTCAAATGAATAAGGATTGAGCTACCTTACTACCTAGCTCTATGGCATGTATCGGATGGTCCCAACTATCTATTACTTCTTTTGGGTAAGATACCATCCCAATAAGGTATATTTTCAAAAGAAGTCTTGGCAAGAAACCAAATATAGACCCCCATTTTCCCCCCACCACCAAACCACACCCTATGAATCTCCTTGACCCTGGGTCCACCTCCCTTGTATTGGCTGGGTATAGGTTGGTGGTGCCCCGGCCCTTCTGTACTTGCTCTATCGTCTTCTGTTTTTGTCCCTTTTGTTTCCACGCCGTTTCTACCGTAACAGATTAGTTTTGTTGCGTGTTTTTTGTCTTATTTCTTCTTGCATTTCCTACTGCATTTGTCATCTTATTTGGTTTGAATTTTCTTTCCTTCACGTAATTCCTACTGCTGACACTTCCTACTGTTCCTTGTTTCTTTTCATCGTGCTTCTTAGCTTTCACACCTATCTTTTTTTTAAACAAAAAGATTTGGGCCTTTGTGGGCCAAATAATGATGAATGGATCAAAAAGGTTTTGGGCCCAATTTATCTTCATCTGCCGAAGTCATTCTGCTGAAGAACTATATTTTGTGGCAGATCTGTATTCTGCGGCAAATTTGTATTGCTGCAAATCACTTTCCCTTGCATTTCTTCCTTTGGACCTCTCTTGTTGTTTGGTCTTCTTAGTGGGCCTTTTGGTCCTTGCTTTTCATTGGGCTTTCCTCCGTATGGCCTTTTGTGTCTTGCAACTTATTGGGCTTTCTTCCTCATAGGCTTTTAGGTATGGACTTGCAAAAATGGGCGTCAACACCCACTAACACACGTCTTTTAATTGTTAGTAGGTTAATTATTATTTGATACCAAATATTTTCTCCTAAGAAATTGTCATACTAAATAAATAGTTATATGTTAAATAATTATTTTAAATTTATATACATAGTTTGCTACTACTTCAAAAAATAAATGTCATCCTAAATTTTCTCACTCAAGGGGCAACATGTGTCTTGCGCAGCAATCCTTACTAGTATGAAATAAAAGGTGTATGAGAATCCATTTGAAAATTACTGAGAAAGGTGGCTTGACCAGCCACATTACAGAGGATAGGAGTTACGAGCCTTGAATGTAATCCACAATTTTTCGTTTAAAGAGTATAATGACGATAATAATTGCAATGAAGACTTTGTTATCAGTAGGCATTGATGATTGCAAGCTTATGATAATATAAAAACCAACAATGGGAAATTATGTGGATCCAGTATAGTACATTAAAGTTCAAATAACTGTAATATTAAAGTCACTTGCACTAAAACTATTAAGTGTTTGTTCCAATGATTGGCTCCTCATCCGCTTATGCCACAACTATTTTTTGAGTTATGGAGGTCGCTTTATGTGAATTAATTACGGGCCAACACAATGGGATTATATATTAATTATTATTATTTGTGGATAGGAACAATGGGATTATGTTGATCCAGTTTAGTACATCAAATTTCAGCAGTCATATGATTTTTTTTTTTTTTAATCTAATTAAGTCATATGTTCAAATAATATATATATATATATATAGACACACGCACCCTCCACTAAGTATGTGTTACAATAATTGGCTATTGAGGTTGCTATATATGAATTATGGGTTCTAGAAGATGAGTTAGCATGCAAGCAATTGTATGTGTCACACCGTGCAGTGTGCACAACTAGATCATGGCACACAAAAAATCAATGCCAGAGACAAAATAATTTTGTATGTGTTTGTGTCATAATTTTTATAATTTTTCAATTTAATTTAATTTTATATAACAGTTGAATTGATAAACTTTTAGTCATTATTATTAGAATTTACCATTCATATTATTTTTTTTTATACCAAATGCCAATTTTTTTGTGAAATTATTTGTGTGCATAGGCTTATTGAACAGAAAAAGTCATATGGGCCTTGGGCCTGCTTTCTGCCCTTATTTGTATGTCTGTCGTTTATTTTCTATTTTGGGCCCGAAACCTTGGGCCGGCATTGTGCTATTATTTCGGCGTGGTGAGAGGGAAGTAAAGACACAAATGGGGCTTGATTAGTTTGGGCATTAGGAAAAAACCCTGAGGTTTGTATAAGAATGTGCCACATTTGGGCTAGGGTTCAGTATGCACCATTTTAGGGTTAAAATAAAGCTGAGATCCCCAAACCCAAAGGACAAAATAGCAAGGATTAGTGCAAAAAACTTGATAAGGGGTTTACGAATACAATATGGGAAAGTTAGTACAACCCAAAGTATTAAATAGTACTAGTAAGTAGTGTTGATATTTGACAAAAAAAGAACACAATAGTGTTAATATTATTATTATCAACGTACGTCAACCAAGGCTAATGCATATTTTTTTTTCGACCGATGGTGAAGTCATGAGAAAATGATATTGAAGTTTTAAAAACAGCTTGAATATAATTTATATACATTTTAATTATTATTTAACTCCCACATCGCATTTCTAAAAAATAATGGGCCTTCAATAGCTCCTGCCTCCTAGGGATAGATAATGTCAGCAACTCATTCATAAGAGTTTGTTTATTCTTTACTCAATGGTTGCTATTGGAACTATTCCCTATTGGAGTTTGCCTAAGATAAAAATTTAATGTGCTCGCTAGGAAGAATGTTCATAATAGCCATTAATTAGATTATACTTTATTAATTCCCAGCATCAACATGGTAATTGCTCTTGCTTGTGAGAAAAAAAAACATATATTTGTTGAACCGTATTGATCTTAATTTATATGACTCCAGTAATGTGGATATCATTATTTACAAAAGAAAGAAAGCTTATAATATTATTATCATAGGTGTTTACTCCATTAAATAACTAAACTCCACAAAGGGTAGCGGAACTTGATGTTTAAATCTGAAACATTATATTCCAACATACGTGATATGGGGAGAAAATAATTCTTGTTCCATCACATATAACAAAGGACTAGAAAGCATTATCCGATTGCCTATATCTATATATTATATATTGTATTTATTCTGATCTTATTGTTCTTGATCCTATGGATTGCTCTCTAGTTAAAATATTAAGCCCCTAGATATGATGATCTTTATAGGCTTTTCAAATGGCTATTGTAATTAAAAATTATTAAAAAACTCAACATTTAGTTAATGACAAGTCAAAAACTATAAAAATTCAATTTAAATACAATTCTTCGTTATCAGTTTCCTCATATATATTTAGTTCCTCCGTACACTGACGAATTCAATAGCTTTAAAAGTGTACAACTTGGATCAAATCAAGTACTACAAGTCTACAATTGAAATATACTTTGGTTTTAGAACCTTTTTTTTTTAATTTTATAACAATGTCGTTTGGTTCTCTATATTAAAGTATCATATAAGTTCAATTTCCAAGTTACTAATATTAAAGCATGCAATAATATAGATACTCATTGCATAAACATTTGTCCACAAGGCGTAGCTTTACTAGTACACTTCTTGGCAGATGGCACATTTGATGAGCTAGGAACTGAATTCTAGGAGATTATTTATTGAAAAAGTGTTAGGATTTGAAGTTGTATCGAAAGTAATTGCAAATATGTTGCATATCAAGTTTCACTTTTGGCCAACCATCATGCTTAGCAAATATCCTTTTGGCATGATCCAATACATTAAAGTTTTATTTTATGTTTTTTCTTTTCTAAGACTAATTTAAGTTGCATTAAAATTGCACTTTGATAAGCAAAAGAAATCAAAATCTCACCATATACTATGGAAAAACTACTCATTAATGATTCCATAAATAAGGTTGTAAAACAAATTAAGTTGCTACTGAACAATTAGAGCTCAGATTCTTAAGATGCAATTTTAAGCTCGTCTCTTACCTATACAAACCATGCATGCTCAAGCTTGAGTCTGAAATTCGATTCCGTAATTATAAATTTATAGAACACTCTCACTCTAAATAGGACTTAGATCTTTATTTAATGAAGAATGAGAAAATACAAGCTACTGAATGAAATACATAACATCTACTCTATATATACACGATCAAACAGACTGGCAAATAACAAACTTCCCTATTTTGGGGGGAAAAGCAGTTACAAGAGTTTAACTAACTACACATGCTACTCCTAATTGAATATCACCGTCTAATTCCCTAAGCCACGTGGCAAAAGCTCCTCAAAATTGTGAATGAACAGTTCATGATATGAAATGGCTTCTATAACATCCAACAGCTCATCACTTGCTCACATGTGTTCTGCCCTTGTATCCTCTGTCACTTGATCATTACTCTTCAACTCTTCAATTCTGTTATATTGCTTCTCAACCTTGCCAAGATGCTCTGCTCTTGCAGTGCCTAAGCTACTGTGCTGCCTCACATTGGCTCTAATTCCCTCTCATGAGCAAAGCTCTTGTTGCTTGATCATGTGAGGTATACTTTGGATATTCAATACAAGAAGTAAAGATATTAATCATACCTAACTTCTTAATCAATCTCATATAGCTATCCACACCAAGTGCTTTAGTAAAAACATCTGCTAGCTGATTCTTGGTTGAAACATAGAAGGTCTTAATTGTGCCATCAAGAACTTTATTCCTCACTAAGTAACAATCTGCCTCTATATGCTTTGACCTTTCCTGAAAGATTGGAGTAGCAGCTATATGTAGTGTTGCTTGGTTATCACAGTACATTAAGGCTTGTTTATCATGTTTAACATGCAAGTCCTTCAATAAAAACAATAGCCAAGTCAATTCACATGTGGTGGTAGCCATAGACTTGTACTTAGCTTCTGTTGAGGATCTTGAGACCATGGTCAGCTTCTTTGACTTCCAGGATATTAGTGCATCTCCTAGAAACACACAATAGCCAGTGAGAGACTTCCTAGTGTAAGGGCAGCTTGCCCAATCAGCATCACAGTATGCCTTTAGCTTAAGATCAGAATTAGTAGGAAAGAACACTCCTTGTCCTAGTGTGCCCTTGATATACTGCAAGATTCTAGTAACTGCCTTCATATGTGGAGCTCTAGGTTGTGCCAAAAACTGGCTTAATCTATTCACTGCATAGATAATATCAGGTCTACTTAAGGTTAAATACATCAACTTCCCTATGAATCTTCTAAATTGGCTAGAATCTTGAAGCACCTCTCCACTAGTCTTAGATAACTTCAATTGCTACTCCATGGGTGACTTTACAGGTTTACATCCAGTCATACCTATCTCTTTAAGTATCTCAAGAGCAAATTTTCTTTGATTTAAACTAATTCCCTTCTTACTCCTAGCAATTTCAAGCCCTAAGACTTGAGTGAACCAAGATCTTTAATTCCAAACTTTGGTTCAAAACTAACTTTAATTCAGCAACACAAGTTGGATCATTTCTTGTGATGATCATATCATCTACGTACACCAATAGTACAGTGAACAAAGGGCCTTTGGAATGAACAAAGAGTGAATGATAAGCTTGAGATTGAACAAAACCAAGTTGCTGAATTGTAGCTGAAAGTTTGGTGTACCATTGCCTAGAAGCCTGCCTTAAGTCATAAAGTGACTTGATTAACTTGCAAACCATAGGAGTGGATGAACTCCCCCCTTTATTGTGAAAACCAGGAGACAAACACATGTAAACCTCATCATCCAAATCTCCATGGAGAAAGGCATTATTAATGTCTAGCTAATGGAGAGGCCAACACTTGGTAGAAGCCAAAGCAATCAACACCCTAATTGAGACTGTCTTTGCCACAGGTGAAAAAGTTTTAAGAAAATCAAGGCCCTTTCTCTGGGTATAACCCTTAGCCACAAATCCAGCTTTGTATCTCTCAACACTGCCATCAGAGTTTAACTTGATTTTGTAGACCCATTTGCACCCAATAGTTGTCTTACCAGGAGGTAATGGAGTAAGCTTCCTAGTATGATTCTTCTCAAGAGCTTGGATCTCCTTATCTATTGCCTCTCTCCAAAGTGGATCCTGAACAGCCTGAAAGAAATGCTGGGGTTCTTGATGACAAGAACTGACTGCTAGTAGATAAGATTGATAGCTTGGTTCCAAATGAGAGTAAGTGAGACCAGTAGTTATGTCATAGGGTGCACCAGGAAGATGATTGGCAGAAGAAAAGGACTGAACAGTAGCACAAGAGTAGTCCTGTAAGTAAGCTGGTGGTTTGGAAGGCTTGGTAGATTTTCTGACAGGTGCTGGTGGAAGGGTTGGTGCTGGTATAAGAGCTGGTATTGGTGTTGCAGCTGCAAGTACTGATATAGAAGTTGAAGAAAAAGAAAATGTATCATCAGGGGGTAGTAAAACATCATTGGAACATGAACCAGTAGGCAATACAGGTAAAATGGAACTAATATCAGGATCAGTCGTGTATAAAGGAACAAAAACAACTGAAGAATGATTAGGATCAATAGAAGATGAATTAGAACCATCAGCTATACTAATAGGAGTAACAAAGGTGTCATTACCAACTCTGGAAGAAGCATGAATAACAACATCAGAAATGGTAGTAAAAGGGTCTGAAACATCAATGTTTCAGTAGCAAAAGTGAAGATTTCTTCATAGAAAATCACATCCCTTGAGATGAAAACAATGTTAGTAGATAAATCAAGTACCTTGTACCCCTTTACTCCAAAAGGATATCCTAGAAAAACACACATCTTAGGTCTAGGAGCAAGTTTAGACTTGTTATGAGAAAGAGTTGAAGCATAACATAGGCTTTCAAACACTTTTAAATGAGTATAGTAGGAGCATGACCAAAAAGCACTTCAAAAGGAGTTTTGTGAGATAAAGGTGAAGTTGGAATTCTATTTATCAAGTATACAACAGTTAAAATACAATGCCCCCAAAGATGTAATGGCAAATGAGATTGAAACATGAGAGCTCTTGCTACATTTAAGATGTATTGATGCTTCCTTTTTACAACAACATTTTGTTGGGGAGTTTCAACACAACTTAATTGATGCAATATCCCTTTTTGTGCAAAGAAACTTTCATGATAAATTCTATCCCATTATCAGTTTTCATGACCTTGATTCTTTTACAAAATTAGGTTTCCACCATAGCACAAAACTGCTCTAAAATGGATTGGGTTTAGGACTAATGTTTTAACAAATAAACCCATGTATACCTTAAGCAATCATCCACAATGGTCAGAAAATATTTGTTATTATCAACAGTGGAAATTGAAAAAGGACCCCACAAATCACAATGAATCAAATCCAAACAATCGTTTGAAATGTGAGAACTAGCATTAAAGGGTAATCTCTTTTGCTTAGCAATAGGACAAATATCACAATGAAATGTTTCAACTGAATCAAGATGAGGTATATTATTTTTATTCTTCATAAAAGTCAATTTGGCATTTGACAAGTGTCCCAATCTGAAATGCCATACATGTGGCTGAACGTTATTTACAAAAAACACTGCAGAAATTGAAGAAGAAATTGATTTGCTCTCTTCTAGTAGGTAAATTCCATTGCTTTCCCTACCCAGACCAATTGTGCTCTAGAGAGCAAGGTTCTGGATAAAACACAAATTGTCAAAGAAGATAAGACAACAAAGGGCAAATTTAGCTAGCTGACTAACTGAGATCAAATTGAAGCTAAAAGAAGAAACACAAAGCACATTGTAAAGAACAAGTCTTTTAGAGATTTTGACAGTCCCAATGTGTGACTAAAGCAATTTCACCATTGGGTAGATTAACATGAGTATTCAAGGCAGTAGTGATAGTAGTGAAACAAGAAATGGAATGCACCATATGATTAGTGTCCTCTGTGTCTATGATCCAATCAATGGCATTGAAACTATTTCTATTAACTATTTTGGTAGAAAAAATTGAGTGTTTCAAAGAAGGTGTGAAAGATAAGTTGGGAATAGTACCTGACATGGTATCAATGAAATTGGTGTTAGCTAAAGATTGTGAAGAAGTGGCAACCACACTAGCAGTAGCATGCATACTAGCAGCAACAGGCACACCAGAAACTCCAGAAATCAAGCTAGGAACTCCATCACTAGTGCTCACATTGGCTTCATGATGAGTATCACTTGAGCTAGTTCCAGTGTTGAAAAAGGCAAGTAATTGCTGACATTGAGCCTTGGAAATTGGACATTGAACAGATCCAATTGAAGAATTCTCAACAACAGTGGCTTGATTGAAAGAAACTTGATTAGCATTAGCATTGGACCTTCCTTTTGGCTTGTATCCAGGTGGATACCCGTGGAGTTTGTAACATTTGTCCACAATATGTCCAAGCATATTGCAATGAGTGCACAAAGGTCTCTCCTTTTTGTTGTTTCCCTTGTTCCAATTGGAATTTCCCGAGTTTTTGCTTTTGGAATTAGCATACATTGCAACAGAATCAGGCTTTGCAGAGAAGAAACCTCCATGTCCAATGCTCTTATGTGGCTCATTTTGAAGAACCAAGGCATACACTTTGCTGATTGAGGGAAAAGGTTCATACATCAGAATTTGTGTCTTAATAGTCTCAAAATCGTCATTCAATCCATCAAGAACCTCATGACATAAGCCTTGTCATGTGTAGCACTTAGGGTTTTTATTGCTCCATATGTGCATTCTGGTAGTGATTCATAATTGAGCAATTGATCTCAAAGCCTCTTGAATTTAGTGAAGTACTTTGTCACTGTCATCTGATTTTGAGAGATATGTGAAATCTCTCTCTAAAGGTTGTAAATCATGGGACCATTTCCTTGTTAGAAGAGATTATTCAATTCAATCCGCACATCTCTTGTTGTTTCACGATACATTATGCTACTAGAGACATCTACATGCATGGAATTGATCAGCCAAGAGAGTACCATGGTGTTACAACTTTGCCAGTCTTCATACAGAGGATAATCAAGATCAGGCATTGGAATCTTGCCATTCACAAAACCTATCTTCTTCTTGGCAGTAAGAGCTAAAACCATAGCTCTAGACCAAGAATGATAGTTTCTCATTCCAAGCAATGGTCAAGTAACCAAAATATTGCCTAGATTTTCATTAGAACTAAGAAAGAAAGGATTTGGAGGACTGGACTTAGTGTTTGTGCTTGAGCTTGGGTGAGAGGATTGATTGATAACAGGATCAAAGTGGTTGCTTGCATTAGGAGACGCCATTGATGAAGCTTGTGAAGCTCTGATACCATATAAAACTTTTAGAACACTTTCACTCTAAATAGAACTCAAATCTTTTTTCAATGAAGAATGAGAAAATACAAGCTACTGAATGAAATACATAACCTCTACTCTATATATACACGATCTAACAAACTAGAAAATAACAAACTTCCCTATTTTGGGGGGAAAAGCAATTACAAGATAGGCCAAGAATGTATTGACCCCTTGTGATAAATTAACCGATTAATTAGTCAAGTTAATTAATTAATCCAATTAACATGCAAAACGTGTGGTAGCACAAACAAATCACCAACTAAGTTAATATGCAGCGGAAAATAAAATTGACATGATGATTTGTTTACGAATGGGGAAAACCTCCAAGGCAAAAACCTCACCGGGTGATTTTAAGGTCATCACTCCCGAGAATCCACTATTATCACAACAATCGATTATAAGTAAAGGAATCTCAATATCTTATACCAACCTACAGTTGAACCCTTACCCCAATACACAATTGGACTTGTTCTATAGTGAAAATCTCTCATTTTCAATGCACGGCTCCCAATACGTAACTAACCAATCAATGCGCGGATTCCAGTACGCGACTTAATCTTTAACTTGAGAAAGATATTGGATGCAAATTTCTTCAGTTCATTAGTTCATCAACACGATGAAGATCACGAAGCTCCTTGGTCACAAAACCCAACGGCGTACAAATGCAGTAGCTTCTTCTAGAGAAAGATGAACTAGGGCAAATTCTATCTCCGGTCACAATTTGCATGAACAAAACTTTTCTCTACACTCGCGCAACCTTTGATGGCCTTTAAAATAATCCTTACATATGTTTAGGGTTGTGAGAAAAGAAAACCTAAACACACGGATTGGAGTGAAATCAAATCTGAAAAATTGATTTTCATAAATCTCGATAGATAGGGTATCAAGCAACTGTTGAGCATTGGGCTAAAGCAGCCTTTTAACCTCGATAGATGCTATCTGCCAAGCTTTAAAATCCAGCACTTCTTCACTTGTTTCTTGGACAGATTTGCATGGTTTCAATACTTGGACTTAAACTCTTGTTCCTTGAAGTATTAAACGCATTCTAAATCTACAAAATTACAAGTAAAGTGCGTTTTGTTAAAGGATTAGCCAATTTTAAATGACATATGTTCTTAAAATCATTTACATATGTCCTAACACAAGAATTTAACTAACTACACATGCTACTCCTAATTGAATATCACTGTCTAATTCCCTAAGCCACGTGGCAGAAGCTCCTCAAAACTGTGAATGAATAGTTCATGATATGGAATGGCTTCTATAACATCCAATAGCTCATCACTTGCCCACATGTTTTCTGCCCTTGTAGCCTCTATCACTTGATCATTACTCTTTAACTCTTCAATTCTGTTATACTGCTTCTTAACCTTGCCAAGATGCTCTGCTCTTGCATTGCCTAAGCTACTATGTTGCCTCACATTGGCATTGTCCATTTTAACATTAATGAACCAAGTTCGAATAAACTCAATTTTAACTCCATATACTTGTGAACCTTAAGGATAATACACTTTTAATATAATTAATATATTAAACTTAAAGTGGTTAAAAGTCTTGTAACTCAACTGGTTATCACATTCTACTTAATAGAGATATTTAAGATTCAAATCCCCCTCCCTCATCGTAGTTATTGAATTGTAAATAAAAAAAATTAAAGCGAAATTCACTTCAAAAAAGGGGGAAAAAATTGAAATGAGATTTATCAATAAATGAACTTTTGTTTCATGTATTATAAAAAAATATTATTATTGAGCTTATAAATTATTTAATCTTTCATAATATAATTTGGTACTTAATATGCATTAACAATTTTCTTAGGTAAAATTTGTAGTAAGTTAATTTACATAACCAACTCAACAAAACTTATAATCATGTTCAAGCTCGATCATAAAATTAATGAATCAAGTTTAAATATTAATATTGAGCTTGATATTCAAATTGAGTTCAACTAGAGCTTAATAACAAAGTAATCAAATCAAAAAAGAACATTTTCATATTTTATTTATAGTCTCATTGGCAAAATCACAAACTGGAGTCATATTTTATTTATAAAGTAGCAAACCTTCATAGTATGCCTTGGGCCTTAGCGGAAGATTTTAATGAACCTCTCCTTGAGGATGATAAATTCGGGGGTAAGGCTGTGAGTATTAGCAGATCCCTGTTGCTTAAAGAATGTCTAGATAAAGGCAACATGATAAATATCAGATTTTCTGGGCCCTGGTTTACCTGGACAAACAAAAGAGAATTCCAAGTGCTAATTCAAGAAAGAACTGACAGATTCATCGTTAACCCGAGTTGGTGTCTTTTATATCCTAATGCTAGAGTAGTCCACCTCAGTAGATGCCACTTGGACCACTGTTCTGTGTTATTTGAAATGATTCCTAGAGTGCATATGGGTAGGCCAAAACCTTTCAAATTTCAAACTTGTTGGTTGACAGATCCCTCCTTTATGAAGGTTGCCACTCAAGCGTGGGGTCAAGCTAATGGCCTTGTCAATGCTATAGAAAAATTCAACAAGGATGCAACAAATTGGAACAAGCAGCAGTTTGGCAACATCTTTGCTAGGAAAAAGAATTTAATGGCATGACTAAATGGCATTTTGCGTGCAGTTTCTATCAGGCCTTCCACCTTCCTCCTCAACCTTAAGAACGAGCTTCTAAAGGAGTTTGAGACTGTACTAAGTCAAGAGGAGGAACTTTGGGCCCTTAAATCGTGGGTCAACTGACTGATTCAATGTGACAAAAACACGGCCTTTTACCATGTTTCAACGCTGGTCAGAAGAAAAAGAAACCAGATAAGAGCAATTAAAGACTCTATAGGGGGAGTGGATTAGTGAGGAGAATGAAGTGAAGGAGTTCATTAGAAGAGGTTTTAGTGATATTTATTCTTCCTTCCTCTCTTGTGCTTCTTGGCAGCCACCATCAATCTCTCAATGGCAGATTAGACTTTCGAATGAGGACAAAGACAACATTAGTGGGGGTGTTACAGAGAAGGAGATAAAGTCAACCCTATAGTCCTTGAAAGCTTTTAAAGCCCTGGGTCCGGATGGGCTTCATGCTGGATTTTTTCATAGGTTTTGGCTGATCATAGGCAAATCAGTAGTTGAAGAAGTAACGAAAATTTTTAGAGAGAGTAAAGTTCCTGCAAACTTGAACCAAAATCACATAGCCCTTATTCCAAAAATTCAAGGCCCGAAGACACTAGGAAACTATAGACCTATAAGTCTATGCAACATAGTATACAAGATTGTGACAAAACCATAGTTGCTAGACTGAGGCCCTATTTGGACAAGCTTATTTCCCCCCTTCAAGTAGCCTTTGTTCTAGGTAGAAAGGGCATGGATAATGCAATCATTGTTCAGGAGATTATCCACACTTTGAGTAAAAAGAGAGGTAAAGTGGGATATATGGCATTGAAGATCGACTTGGAGAAGGCTTATGGCAAGCTTGAGTGGAATTTCATAAGGGATATGCTGATTAGATTTAATTTCCCTTCGGACATTATTGATATTATAATGAGTTGTGTTTCTACAGTCTTGACTTCAATCTTATTTGATGGAGAAGCCTTAGACTCGATATACCCTTCGAGAGGGATAAGACAAGGAGATTTGCTGTCCCCGTATCTTTTTATCTTGTGTATGGAGTTCCTTGGGTAGCTCATTCAAGAAAAATGCAGATTAAATCTATGGCAGCCAATTAAAGCCTCCCGAAGTCGATCGGCCTTCTCTCATTTGCTTTTTGCAAATGACCTGGTGTTCATTGCTAAGGCAGACTATATAAATTGCGGTGCAATTAGGGATGTTATTGATGAATTTTGTAATGTTTTGGGCCAATCTATAAGTGAGTCTAAGTCAAAAGTGTATTTCTTTTCCAATGTGGATAGGGATACCCGAGAGTCGCTTTGTGACATCCTAGGTTTTGCATCCACTCCTAATCTTGATAAGTACTTAGGATTCCCTATAAATCACTCAAGAACCTCCTCACAGGACTTCATTTACATTTTGGATAGAGTTAAGCAAAAGTTAGCGGGGTGGAAAGCGAACATGCTATCCTTGGCTGGTCGCTTGATTCTCATGCAAGGTGTGTATCTTCCATAGAAAATTTTGGATGGTATAGATCAGGTTAACCAGAATTTTTTATGGGGTTCCTCTAATTCAGCTAAGAAAATCCATTGGGTTGGATGGCACAAGGTGGCCAAACCTAAGGAGGAAGGAGGTTTGGGTCGGCAAGCAGCCAAAGGCAGAAATGTTGCTTTGCTTGCAAAACTTAATTAGAGATTTCACATGGAAAGGGGCTAACCATGGGCTGAAGTGCTTAGAATGAAGTATTTCAATCAAAGGAGTGCAAGTGCCATCAATGCAAATAGGCTGTCATGCTCACAAACTTGGAGACCAATGAAAAAAGGCATGGAGGTATTTACTAAAGGCAGTAAGCGGGCAATTGGAAGAGTTAGCACACTGAATCTTTGGCAAAGCAACTGGACAGAGAAGGGCCCTCTTTGACAACTCATCTAAGGTCCATTAACTAGGGGAGCTAAATTTTTGGAAATTAAGGATATTATTAAGGACACGGGGTGGGATTGGGATCAGATCCCTTTTGATCTTCCAACAGACACTAAGATGATGATTCAAGCCACACCATTATCCTTGACAGGTAGAGGAAGTGACAAGTTAACATGGGCAGGAAATCCTATAGGCAATTTTGACCTTAAAAGTGCTTATAGCATTGCCATTGATGCTATTTCAGACTCTCCTTTTTCTGCCAATTGGATTTGGAAAGCCAAAACTCTGCCTCGTATTAAGACTTTTCTTTGGATGCACACACACAATAGTATTGGAGTGAAAGTTTGCTTGGTGCGAAGGGGGGTGGTGAATGATGAGATGTGTCCTATTTGTCAAAGGGAACCAGAATCAATCCTTCATGCTCTCAGAGATTGCTCTTTTGTCAAAGTTGTTTGGCATGCTGGGGAATTCAACCTACCAATCACGCCTTTTGGAATGCCAGTCTGCAGGAGTGTCTGAATGCTAATGGAAGAATGAATAAGAGCCTCATTGATGGAAAACCTCCTTGAAGCATGATTTTTCCTTTTGCGGTTTGGAATGTTTGGAAAAGCACGAACAACTTTGTGTTTAAAAGAAAGAATCAAAACCCAGGGCTGGTTGCCGAAATAATCAGTCAAACTGAAGAATTTTTGTATTGCGTATACTCTCCTAGGGGCCCAACCCGCAATGTCATCAAGAGAGTCTACTGGGAAAGACCACCAGAGGGATGGGAAAAGTTAAACACTGATGGAGCTCTCATTACTCTCTCGGGTTTAGTAGGGTATGGAGGAGTTATTAGAGATGCTCGGGGTGAATGGAGAGCTGGTTTCTCGAGGCGTATTGGTGCAGAAAATAGCTTTATGGCTGAATTATGGGGACTAAGAGATGGCTTAATTCTTTGCTGCAATTTACATATATCCTCTTTGATCGTAGAACTTGATGCTAAAGCTATTGTGGATGCATTTCTTAATTTAAATTATGAGAACAATGTCATATCCCCTATATTGGATGACTGCAGGTAGTTGGTAACTTAATTCCACCGAATTCAATTTAAGCATTGTTATCGCCAAGCCAACTGGCGTGCGGATGTTCTTGCTAGGAGGGGCGCTGAGCAAGACATTGATTTTATTTCTTTTCTTAGGCTACCTGAGGACATTATGAATGTGTTTGTGGATGATTTATCCGGCATGTACTTTAATAGGCTATGCCCTGGACCTGTTGTAATGCTTTAGTTTGTGAAATGAATCTTCTATTTACCACAAAAAAAAAAAAAGAAAAAGAAAAAAAAGAACCATACAAAACTTTTGGTATTTATACCATATAGTGGCTGAACCACTTTAGGGTGGCCCCCAAATAATATTTTAATAGATATTTTTTATATCTATGGAATTGTCCTTAAATTGTTAACAATTATTTATTGTTATATATTAATGGGCTCTAGATTCCAATAAATATTGTTATATATTGTGGGAGTAAAAGGACCCAAGCGGGTATTTGGGCCTTTGGGCTTTAGCAAGGAGGGCCGATCTGCTCTTAAGTTAAGAATTGGTTAGTACTACGAATTGGCTCATACGCCGAGGGTCCGGGGATACAGCCGAGGGTGAGTTTCTCCTCGGACAGATCCAAGAGAACTTGGAGATTCACTACGAAGGGCAAGGCAGAATTCTGGAAGGACTGTTGGTTAAAAAGGGGAAACCCTGAGCCTTCGAGGTACACCGGTGTGGGAAAAATACCAAAAGCAAAGGCTGCCACCTCCACATTAAAGACTCTGCACCTACCTCCCTGGCCGCATTAATGGGGAAGTAACCCCTAAACAGTAGAACTGAAACTTCTGGTCACTATTCAAAGGCACTAGGAAAAGAAATATCTAGGGGGGAGGGGGTTGGAGCAACACGTGGATAAAGCATAAGGAAAAGAAGTATTTCAAGGGGATGAAAGCCAAAGAAAAGGGAGGAGGCAAGATACAAAGAAAATATTAAGAATTGTAATCTTTAAAAAAGAAAGAGATATAATACAGGGAGAGTCCTCGGCTTACGTCCGAGGAGGTCTATTTGCAATTATCGTTTATTATTTACAAGTGTTTGTAACTTTTAGCCTGTTATCAAGTTCTCAGTACTTCTAACCTAGGTTTCAAGCCCACACTCTACAAATTTCATTGTTTAAGGCTCATTGGGCCTGAGCCCGTAGTTGTCTTTGGGTCCAGGTGCAATTGTGCACTTACAATTGGCGCCGTCTGTGGGGAGTCTAGCCTGGAAGGAGCTGGGATACTATGGCAGGCCTAGGTTCTCACCATGCAGAATCACAGGGATCACAACCGGAGGATCTTTTCGAGCGTCTTGAGCGTCGAAGGGATCGTGAGGGGAGTTTCCATATAGAATACCCTAGGGCTAGCCATACTCATGGCGGGGGTAGCACCACCCACGAGGATGGTGCTAAAGCCATGCAGAAGGAGATTAATCGTTTGAAGAGAAAGCTACGCCACGCCAGACGTAGGTCTTCGCCATCCTCATCTAATCCTTCCTTAGAGGAGGTCTGGGGAGGTAGTTATAGCTCAGGGTCATGCTCACCCCCCAGCGCAATGTCCTCTTGTGAGGAGGACGACCAGCCAGCTCGCAGACGCAAGAAGCTTCCTTCTAGGGGCTTAGGGAATGATGCTATTAGTCGGGCGTTGCACCAACTCTCTAAATCCCCATTTTCATGGAGGATTGAGAAAGGGAGGCTTCCTAGGAGGTTTACCCAGCTCACCTTTACCATCTACAATGGCCGGACTGATCCAGTGGAGCACGTGAGTCACTTTAACCAAAGGATGGCGGTGCACTCTCATAACGAGACCCTGATGTGTAAAGTCTTCCCCTCTAGCTTGGGACCTGTTGCTATGAGGTGGTTCAATGGCCTTAAATCGGGGTCTGTAGGTTCGTTCGAGGAGCTTACTAGAGCATTCACTTCGCGGTTTATTACGTGTAGCAGAGTGCCTCGGCCATTAGACTCGCTGTTATCCATGACCATGAGGGAAGGGGAGACGTTGAAAGCATATTCTGACCGGTACTAGGAGATGTTCAATGAAATAGATGGTGACTTTGATGAGGTGGCGCTCAATACCTTTAAGGTAGGTCTTCCTACTGATCACGACTTGAGAAAGTCTTTGATCAAAAAGCCCGTCCGCAGCGTACGTCGCCTCATGGACCGTATTGATGAGTACAAAAGAGTGGAGGAAGACCAGCAGCAAGGAAAGGGTAAGGAGAAGGTTATCCCGCAGGAGAGAAGGGATTTCAGGTCGGACAGATACCATAACAACAAGCCAAGGAGAGATTATATCGGTCAATCCGGCTCGGTAGCAACTCAGGCCGTGAACACTGTGTTCCAAGAACCAGTACACCAATTACTGGAGAAAGTTCGTAAGGAGCCCTTCTTCAGGTGGCCTAGTAAGATGGCAGGAGACCCTGCGAAGAGGAATCAGAACCTCTTTTGTCAGTACCATCAGGACGTGGGCCACACTACCGAGAACTGTCGGACCCTTTGGAATCACTTGGAGCAGCTGGTCAGTGAAGGAAAACTAAAGCAGTACTTGTGTCAACCTAGAGGACAGGACAGTCAATCTGGCTTGAACAATTAGAATAATAATCAATCTCAGTTGGCATTGGGAACGATTAATGTTATCTTCGCTGCACCTGGCAAGATTGGCTTAGGTCCCACTAGGGTGATGGCGGTTTCCCATTCTCAGGTCGAGGAGGCAAGCTGTAGGCCGAAGAGGTTGAAGGTGACTTTACCCGTCTTGGGATTTTCGGAAGAGGATAAGGTTGGTACCATTCAACCCCATAACGATGCTCTTGTGGTCACTCTCAGGATAGGGAGTTATGATGTCAAAAGGGTGATGATTGATCAGAGCAGCGGTGCAGATATCATGTACCCTGATTTATTTAAGGGGCTAAGGTTGAAGCTGGAAGATCTTACTCCTTATGACTCGCCACTCATAAGCTTCGAAGGAAGGGCCGTTGTGCCGAAGGGACAGATTCGTTTGCCCATTCAATCCGGCTCAGAAACGGTTGAGGTGGATTTCATTGTGGTCGACGCGTACTCCCCATATACAGCCATCCTCGCCAGGCCATGGCTGCACGCTCTGGGAGCCGTCTCCTCCACCTTGCATGTTAAGGTTAAATTCCCCTCTAGGGAATATGTTGAGGAAATCCTCGGCAGCCAATCGGTGGCTAAGCGATGCATATCGGCCACAGTGCTTCATTAGATAGAAGCCGTGCCATCAGCTTTACCCATCCAAGAGTCATAGCAATTAACAGCTCCGAATGCACCTGAAGCGGTGACAGGAGAGGAGGCTGTTTGTGAGGAGTTAGAGAAGTTTTTGATAGCGGATGACCCAGAGAGGTTCTTCCAAGTTGGCATACGTTTGCCACACCAGGAGAAGATGGAGTTGTTGGAATTTCTCAAGGAAAATATTGATGTTTTTGCGTGGGACCCTTATGAGGCTCCCGGCGTGGACCCGAGCTTCATTTTTCATCATTTAAACGTCAACCCTACTATTGTTCCGAGAAGGCAGCCACCTCGGTGTTCTTCCAAAGAACATTCCAAGGCCGTGAAGGAAGAAGTGCTCAAACTCAAGAGGGCTGGGGCTATTAAAGAATTTTTCTACCCCGAATGGTTGGCGCATACGGTTGTGGTTAAAAAGAAGAATGGAACGTGGAGAGTATGTGTGGACTTCACAGATTTGAACAAGGCCTGCCCCAAGGATTCGTTCCCAATGCCGCGTATTGATCAACTGGTGGATGCCACTGTCGGACATCCTCGGATGAGTTTTTTGGACGCCTTCCAGGGTTACCATCAAATTTCCTTGGCGTTGGAGGATCAAGAGAAGACTGCTTTCATTACTCCAACGGGGAACTACCACTATAAGGTCATGCCATTTGGGTTGAAGAATGCTGGGGCTACTTACCAAAGAATGATGACCAGAATGTTCGAACAGTAACTGGGGAAGACCATTGAAGTATATGTGGATGATATGGTGGTGAAGAGTAAAACAATACCTTCACACGTGAAAGATCTGGCCGACACCTTCCAGATGCTAAGAAAGTACAAGCTGCACCTTAACGCCTTAAAGTGCTCTTTTGGCGTGGGGTCTGGAAAGTTCTTGGGATATATGATTACTCATAGAGGCATAGAGGTGAACCCAGCGCAGGTCAAGGCTATTCAGGATTTGCAGCCGCCTCGGAACCCGAAAGAAATCCAGAAATTGACCGGAATGATTGCCGCATTGAATAGGTTCATTTCTCAGTCAGCTGACCGATGCCGTCCTTTCTTCCAATTGTTGAATAAATGGAAGGGGTTTCAATGGACAGAGGACTGCGTGTTAGCCTTCCAACAGCTTAAGCAATATCTTTCTCGGCCACCCATTTTGTCTCGCCCCGAGGCGGACGAGGTTTTGTTTGCTTATTTGGCAGTGGCCGTCCAAGCGGTCAGCCTTGTCCTTATAAGGGATGAAAGCGAGGTGCAAAGACCGGTCTACTACGTTAGTAAGTCTTTAAATGAGGCCGAGGTGCGCTATCTACTCTTGGAGAAAGCACTTCTGGCCATAGTTCATGCCACGCGCAAGCTTCCTCATTATTTCCAGTCTCACACTGTGGTGGTTTTGACCCAACTGCCTCTCAAAGCGGTGTTACGCAGCGCCGATTACTCTGGCAGGGTGGCAAAGTAGGGGACCATTTTGGGAGCCTTTGACGTTAAATACAGGCCTCGCACCTCGGTGAAGGGCCAGGTCCTCGTTGACTTGGTGGCAGAGTTTACCAAACCATTACTAGAAGAAACTCTGAAAGAGGCACACATGGATGAAAAATCAGTTGGTGTGATCATAGCCGTAGTACCTTCGACTTGAAAAGTGTATGTGGATGGGGCAGCTAATTAGAGAGGGTCTGGTGTCGGACTTGGCCTGATGTCCCCTAAGGGAATTGTCTTCGAAAAATCTTTGAGATTGGCGTTCTCGGCTACTAATAATGAGGCCGAGTATGAAGCAGTCTTGGTGGGCATGAAGATGGTACATAGGATGGGTGGAAAGGAAATCCATGTGTTCTCGGACTCTCAATTAGTGGTCGGCCAAGTCACGGGGACCATGGAGGCTAGGGACCCAAGAATGCAAGAATATTTGGCTCAAGTCAAGCATCAGTAAGCTGAATTTGACTCCTTCGTTTTAGCTCACATTTCTAGGAGTGGAAACACCCATGCAGATTCTTTGGCTACATTAGCAACGTCTTCGGCTCAGGGCTTGCCCAGGATTATCCTCGTGGAGGATTTACTAGAGTCAACTCTTACTGTTGTCAATACAGTTCGCATTCATCTGATAAGGCCTGGACCTAGTTGGATTGACCCGGTTATATCTTTTCTTAAGAATGACATCCTTCCTGAGGAAAATTCTGAAGCAAATAAGATACGTCGAAAGGCGCCACATTTCTGGTTGTCCGAGGACCAGAAACTGTATAAACGATCCTTCTCAGGACCGTACTTGTTGTGTGTGCACCCTGAATCAACGGAAGCACTTCTGGAAGAACTGCATGAAGGGATTTGTGGGAGCCACACCAAGGGAAGATCCTTAGCCCACAAAGCTCTGACTCAGGGTTATTGGTGGCCCAATATGCAGAGGGAGGCTCAGGATTATGCTCGAAAATGTGATCAATGCTAGAGGTTCGCCCCTAATATTCATCAACCTGGAGGGGCTCTAAACCCTCTCTCCAGTCCTTGGCCTTTTGCACAGTGGGGATTGGACATAGTGGGGCCATTTTCGAGGGCTGCAGGAAACAAAAGATGGCTTCTCGTGGGGACAGACTATTTCACTAAATGGGTTGAGGCCGAGCCCTTAGCAAATATCAGAGACGTTGATTCCAAGAAATTTGTCTGGAAAAACATCGTCACTAGATTCGATATACCACACACACTTATCTCCGACAACGGTGTTCAATTTGACAGCAAGGCCTTTAGGCAATATTGTGGCGACATGGGTATCATAAACAGATATTCCACCCCAGCTTATCCTCAGGGAAATGGGCAAGCCGAGGCCGTTAACAAGGTCATAGTCAGTGGGCTGAAGAAAAGGTTGGACGATGCGAAGGGCAGATGGGTAGAAGAGCTCCCACATGTTTTGTGGACGTATCGGACTACACTGCGCAGGTCCACGGGAGAAACGCCATTCTCTATGACTTATGGAGCCGAGGCGATGATACCTCTGGAATTTGGTTTTCCCACCCTAAAGACAAGTACTTTTAGTCCGGAGAATAACGATGGCCTCCTGGAGAAAGGTCTTGATTTACTTGAGGAACGACGCGAGGCAGCTATGGTCCAAATGGCTTATTATCAACAGAAGCTTAAACGGGGATATGATGCCCACGTGAAGCTAAGACCACTCGCCCCTGGGGATCTCGTACTAAGAAAAGTTGTGGGCACTTCTAAGAACCCAGCTTGGGGTAAGCTAGGACCAAACTAGGAAGGCCCCTATCGCATTGTTTCAGTAGCGGGCATAGGGTCGTATCGGCTAGCTGACCTAGATGAAAGAATTGTACCACGCCCATGGAGTGTAAATAACCTTCGAAGGTATTATTATTAATAAAATGTGCTTTTGTTAGCTAGTAGTTCCAAGTTATAAATACCTCAGAGGCTTACAATTATTATTCTAAAGTGTCAAACAGAAACTTGGTTAAGGATGGTCCTCAGACCACAAACCTTGTGAAAATTGATATCTTATCATTTGTTAAACAGAACCTTAGTTATGTCGGGTCCTCGGACCTTCTACTTTGGGGAAATTAACATTTAAAGTTACTGTTCTTAAGTGTCAAACAGAAACTTGGTTAAGTATGGTCCTCGGACCACAAACCTTGTGGAAATTGATATCTTATCATTTGTTAAACAGAACCTTAGTTATGCCGGGTCCTCGAACCTTCTACTTTGGGAAAATTAACATTTGAAGTTATTATTCTAAAGTGTCAAACAGAAACTTGGTTAAGTATGGTTTTCGAACCACAAACCTTGTGGAAATTGATATCTTATCATTTGTTAAATAGAACCTTAGTTATGCCGAGTCCTCGGACCTTCTACTTTGGAAAAATTAACATTTGAAGTTATTATTCTAAAATGTCAAACAGAAACTTGGTTAAGTATGGTCCACGGACCACAAACCTTGTGAAAATTGATATCTTATCATTTGTTAAACAAAACCTTAGTTATGTCGGGTCCTTAGACCTCCTACTTTGGGAAAATTAACATTTGAAGTTACTATTCTTAATATCTTGTCACTGTTCTTATTCTTAACACACGTTTTGTAGAAATCAGTATCTTACCATTCATTAATTTGGATCCTAAGTTCTATATCTTTAAGTGTTAAACAAATTTTTGTAAGGAATGGTCCTCGGACCTTACATCCTACTAAAAACAATACCTCAGAGTACAAAGGTTTAACCATCATGTGAGTTTTCTAACTAAGGCATTGTTTAATATCCAGACTAAGTTATACGGCTGTTTTGAAGTTATAGTTGTTTGATTGGTGGAGTTAGACTTATTTATTCTGTTCTCCCTTTAACTATTTATCAGTGAGAACTTTCATGACAAGCACAAAAAGAATAAAGTAAAACAAATACAGCATGAATGAAAGTTGAATAAAACTGTTCTTCATTAATTGTATACATCAAAAAAAGGGGGAGTACAGAAAGTTCCTATACTAGGCCCTAAGCTAGGGGAGGGGGGTCTTGGAGGGAGCTGCTGCCAGCCTCAGTGCTCTTCAGTTCCAGCTCAAAGGTAGACAAGACTTGCTTCCCTTTGTCTGTTGAAGGAATGAGGGGCTCCACGTTTTGAATCTGCTCCTTCTCGGCACTACCACACTCGTCTTTCTCTTTATGGGAACCTTCAGGTTCTGTAGGATCAGGAACAAGTTCTTGCACCACAGGAGGAAGGGCAGGAGAGGCAACAACAGGAGGGTCTTCAATTTCCTGTATGTCTAGGGGAGGCCAAATGTTCTCGGGCTTCCTCAGCTCGGAAGCTTGAGGAACCCCTGCTGCATTCATGGCCTCTCCCCAAACCTGCTGACAGTACTCTCGGCACAAGGCCGCAAAAGCCTCTGTCAACTGTTCTTGCGTTCTAGTCACCCCCTCCTAATAGCTAGCCTTTTTCGCGGCCTCTAGTGCTTACTTGTGGGTGAGAGCCTCCTCCTTCAATCGCGTAAGCTCCTTCTCCAAGTCGGAGCGTGCCCGTTGGGCTAGAGAGAGCTCGTCGTCCTTCTGACGAAGAAGCTTACGCTGCCCCTCCACTTGGGTCTCCATCGTCTTTAAGCTGGCCTCGGCGCCATCCCTTTCTCTTTTCAGGTTGGCCAGCTGCGATGTGATCTTCCCGTTTTCTGCTAAGGCCTGGCCTAGGGACCTTTCTGTCTCCTGCCTTAGCTCTTGCTCCATTCCAGCTCGCTTCCGATAGTCCTTCACAAACTTCTCGGCCGCAAAAACTTCTTGAATGGACTGCAAAAATGTCAGGAGGTTAAACATGGTAAAGTGTCTACAAATGAATCTAGAGTACAAGTGTGAGGTGGAACTTACCAGAGCTAAACCCCTTTTTAATGAAAGGAATAATTGAGGCTGGCCCATCTTTTCCAAAGTTTCCATGTCCTTGGGCAGCAGGAGAGGACGCTCCAACGCCTCGGCTAAATGGTGGGCGTGGCCTTGTTGGACTGCCCTAATGCTGGAGTGGCAGGGAATTGGTGCGTCGTCCAGTCTCAAGTCAGGAGACCAGGTAGCTGGTGCTCGGCGCACCTCGGCCACGTCTCTGATCTCCCCGCTTTCAACTGAGCGGGCGCGCCCTTTGCCCTTGTCCAATTTCTGCTGCTGGGCCGGCGCGAGCTGTTTCATTTTCTTTTGCTTTTCACCACCAGCCCCCTCGGCCTCCGCCTTCCTTTTCTTCTTGGGATCTTCGGCCGGAGGCTTGGGGTCGACTGGAGGAGGAGGAGGTGGTGGTAAAGCCGGGGGAACTTGGGACCCCCTCATTCCCTTCTTTGCCACTCGTGCGCCTCTCGTAGTCATAAGGTCCTTCAGCTCGTCCATCTCTTCTTCAATGGAGCTGTCATCTGGACGTGCTATCACTAGACCCGCGATCCCAGAGGCCTCTGCTGCTTCTTCTTCCTCGTCGGAAAGAACAACGAACGGGTTTCAGCGAGGTCGTGGGGCGTCCTCGAGCTGAAACTGTTCTATCTCCTCGTCCAACGTGTTCGAAGAAGACACTTGCTCCTCTGGGATAGCAATTTCCTGAGAGTGCACGGCGAGGGGGATTGCCGCTATGGGCTGTGTGTACAATACGGTGTGAGGGGCGTCAGGAATGTCATGGTTAGCCAAGAAGTGGGGTCGGGCTACGTGAATCCTCCTACGCCTTCGGTCACCCGCGATTATTACGTTCTCGATCTCCTGGAAGTCCGAGGAGATAGGGTCGTACCCTAGAATCAAATGAGCCGCCCTAAGTTGTAAGTCTGCACTGACGAACACCTCGGAGCGTAACACTCGATTCAAATCTACAACGTTGCAGTGGCTTAAGCGTGGGCGCACGTTTTGCTTATCTGCAAAGAAAGACATCCAAATAAACAAACATGGTCAGATTCGTAGAACATGTAATAAATTAAAGTTAGACGCTCAGGTCAATGCAAATGCACATTTCTAGATGTTAGAGGGAATTATGGGTTGGGAAGTTAAATCCTAAGGTGTCGCACCTGGATCTCCCCACTCAACTGGGCAGTGGGGGCCGTCGTGCCAATTGCCAGAGACGATGAGGTAGTCATCCTTCATGCCTTTATTAGACTTGGGCAGACATGAGATTAACCTAACTACGCTAGAATGGGATTTGATATAATAACCTACATTGGTAAGTTTATGGCACTCGTACATGAAAACAACGTCGTGCTAGGTAAGGTTCAGACCCATTTGCTCGTTTAGAGCATCTACGCTTCCTAAGACCCTAAAAACGTTGGGAGCGCACTGATCGGGGCACAATCGGTGGTTGCGGAGGTACTCCCTAGTTATTGGTTTCATTGGGAGGGTCATCCCACCTTCTGCGAAGGCGACCATTGGGATGATGACCTCTCCGGTTTTCCTAGAACCGGCCACGGCTTCCGCCGGGCAATATTTTAAACCTACGTCGCTGGGAATGTGATACTTGGCTCTAAAACCCTCCATCCCAGCAGCGGTATCAACTAGACATTTAAATTTTCCCATTAGAAAGGAACGAAAGACTAAGTTCTAAGAGGGAGGACGGTTAGAAGGGGAGCCGAGAACAGGATCTGAGGAGAATGGGTTGAGGAAAGAGAATAGGAACTTACAGATTTGAAGTTATGCGAATTTCCACGGATTTGTGCAGACAAAAGGTGATTACTAATGTTTTGATGGGATTAGCCTCTGAAGAAATAAATGAAGGCCCAGGTTCCCGAAGAGTCACAACGTGCGGGAAGCGGCCTCGAAATTACATTTGTCTCGCCCAAATTTTCACGGAGTAACAAGGGTCGTTGGATGCTCATCTCACCGTTGAACGTGGGGGACAAGGTGTAACTTACGGTAATAAATGCGCGCGTTTTTGAAAATAAAACCGCCAAGTGGCACCCTCTGAAACGCGAAACGGTCTCCACACGCGCAGTTATGTACAAAACATGTGGGGTAAGTTCTCGTTGGATCAAAACCCTATTTTTCTCCTCGGATGCTGAAAAATAGAGTTTTGAGGGGCTATTGTGGGAGTAAAAGGACCCAAGCGGGTATTTGGACCTTTGGGCTCTAGCAAGGAGGGCCGATCTACTCTTGAGTTAAGAATTGGTTAGTTCTACGAATCGGCCCATACGCCGAGGGTTCGAGGATACAGCCGAGGGTGAGTTTCTCCTCGGACAGATCCAAGAGAATTTGGAGATTCACTACGAAGGGCAAGGCAGAATTCTGGAAGGACTGTTGGTTAAAAGGGGGAAACCCTGAGCCTTCGAGGTACACCGGTGTGGGAAAAATACCAAAAGCAAAGGCTGCCACCTCCACATTAAAGACTCTGCACCTACCTCCCTGGCCGCATTAATGGGGAAGTGGCCCCTGAACAGTAGAACTGAAACTTCTGGTCACTATTCAAAGGCACTAGGAAAAGAAATATCTAGGGAGGAGGGGGTTGGAGCAACACGTGGATAAAGTATTAGGAAAAGAAGTATTTAAGGGGGATGAACGCCAAAGAAAAGGGAGGAGGCAAGAAACAAAGAAAAAATTAAGAATTGTAATCTTTAAGAAAGAAAGAGAAATAATACAGGGAGAGTCCTCGGCTTACGTCCGAGGAGGTCTATTTACAATTATCGTTTATTATTTACAAGTTTTTGTAACTTTTAGCCTGTTATCAAGTTCTCAGTACTTCTAACCTAGGTTTCAAGCCCACACTCTATAAATTTCATTGTTTAAGGCTCATTGGGCCTGAGCCCGTAGTTGTCTTTGGGTTCAGGTGCAATTGTGCACTTACATATATAAAAATAAAATTATTATTTTTTATTATATAATATTTATAAGAAAGTAAGGTTCCTTATTCATTTGAATAGAATCACAATCCTATTAGTGATAGTTATAAGTACCAATTACTTAAATTAATTGAAAATCATAAACTTATAATGAATGTATAATTATCTTAACTATTTTTTTAAAGATTAAAGTGAAAAAAAAAAAAAAAAAAAAAACTTTGCTCATTCCTCATAAAATTGACAGTTGATTAATGATAATTTAAAGATATTGAATCTTGTTGTTAATCTTAATTGAAGTTTTTTTAGTAAGTATATTTTTTATTGTACTATTCTATACTGCTATCATATATAGTAGGAATATAATATATACAAAGAAAAAAGTACTTAATAATCAAATATATTATTTGGCTCTCCAAAAACAAATTCCTACTATAATGCCTAATTTAAAGTCTTCCTAAGAGCTTGAATACATATCTATATACTAGTATTTGCCTAGGTTTAAAAGAAAGTGAAAAATAAAATATAGATAAAAAAATTCTTACAAACTTCTAAATGGGGGAAAAAAAAACAAAATAAGCACATTTATGGAGTTCAAGTGATGGTGTATTACTTATAGCATCTTTTGTGATTTCTCATGTCTTTAGTTTGAAACCCACCTCTCTCTCTCTCTCTCTCTCTCTCTCTGTCTGTTTACCTGTTAAAATAAGCATTTATTTATTTTTTGGGTTTGAACAAGAATAGTGATTTCAATTCTAAATGATCTATCTTACGTATTCCCTGACTAACCATGGATATTATTATATCCTTTTTACTTGTATTTTGCTAGCCACAATACATCTCTCTAGCTACCTACAAAAAATGATAATCATATGATAAAATACGATAGAATTTCAACTTATGACATTTGCCCTCCAATGAGCTTGCTCTTTATCATCAAGTCAAGATACTAATTAGTTTTTGATATAAATGATATTCGAATTTCAAATCTCTTATTCGACTATAAGAGTTGATTTTGCTAGCTGGGTTAACTGAAACCATTATTTCAAAATTTTAATCACACACAAGGAAGCGAATTATAGGTCAAACAATTAAAGGTCCTAGCATCTAACTTTCAAAAATGTGAGAGGGGTACATAGAGTCTTTGACACAGCGGATTTCATGCAAGAGGGAAAGCGATGACCAGAAAGATTCCAAATGATAAGCTGCCATTAGTCACGCTGGGTACCCCATTTGTCGTTTGCTTAAGTCTTAAAAAAAAATAAAAAATAAAAAATAATTAACTCACATGTGAACTCTCAGAATAAGGTTATATAGCAAATGGCAGTGTTGAACCGGAAATAAAGGGCTGCTGAGCAAGCAGACACATGCAACTCTCTAGGCCAGATTTGAGCTCATAGGTGCCTTTCACATGGGACTTCATTTAACTATATTTTTTCCCATAATGCCTCTCCCCATTTTAATTATAATTCTAACCCCTTCTTGGACTTGCACTGTACATATTAATTGTTTAATCTCTATGGAGATTGTGACGGGTTAATTAATTGATTTGTTTAATGAAATGCACTAGCTAGATTAATTAATCTTTTTTATGTCTTAAAATATTGATTAAGTCACTAGCATTGAAACTAGCGGTGAACCTTTTAAGTTTTCACATCTTCAACTTCCACTTCAACATCATTACCTAGAACACAATTACACGCTACAACCTCTCTCTCTCTAGGCAAGAGCCTCCCTTCTTTGAAGACCTCAACTTCAATGTCAACAAGAGCCACAAATGGGGTTCATTATTATTATTATTATTATTATTGGGGTTTGTTAAGCTAAGGTTATAGACTATAAACTATGTATCCGGATTAATCAGGAACGTAAATTGTGTAGAAAATGTCAAACAAGTTGATGCTTATTTTCATAAATCAATAAGTGTACAAAATTCGAAAGTCTTAAGTCTAAACTACGACCTTGATTCTTACAAAGACAGCTTAATTACCTCTTTAGCAGCCCGTGAACTCAACGTAGCTAAGACTCTGGAGCATGAAAAGCTTATTTATAACTGTATTGAAAGGAGACAAATAATCATATCTATTCTTGTGATCTTGAGAGTGTTGATATTGGGATGCAATTTGACATGGGAATATACCATTTAACCTACCTTGATGTTGAATTTGGATGGGGAATTTTGAGATGAAATTTTATGAACGGATTTGTAATTTAGAAATTCCTGAATTTTAATTTCTATTCATTTGGATTAGGAAGAAGGATAATTCCAAAATCCCATAGAATTTACTTATTTTCAAATATCCAAATCCCAAGTTCCAATTTAACAGGGAAATGTGCACTTTACAAATTATATATCAACACATTTATTGTAATATTCTAGTTAAAAAAAAAAAACACAATTATTGTCAAATCATTACTAATCTTCGTACTGCTTTTACCATAGCTTAACCACCACCATCAAATTGCTGTTACTACAAAAATCAAGATACCATATCACTACTGGTACCAAGTTATTGTTACCATCAGTATCATAATTGTTATGACTACTTTAATCTTTGATTTATTAATTTTACCATCACTATCATAATTGTTATGACTACTTTAATCTTTTTAAATTATGTTCATCTAAGTAATGAAAATTAATTTCTTCTAACAAAATTAATGAAAATTAATTAAAGGCCAAACTACAACTTTAGTCTTCGAACGTGGGGCTAATTTCAATTTTGTTGCTATAAATGTAATTGTGTCAACTTCATCCCTCAACTATTAATTGTATTAAATTTGTCTCAACTTTCAAAATTAGGTCAATTTTATTCTTAATCAAGTTAGCTAGTAAGGATAAATTGATATAATTTTAAAATTTAAAAGATAAAATTGATACAATTAATAATTGAGGGACCTTGACTTTGAAAATTGAAGGATCAAAATTGTAGTATGGCCAAATTTTAAATGATAAAATTAAATTCTCATCAATTTAAATCCTAATTTTCTTTTTAAAACATCTCAGCATTTGAAATCCCTCATCTAAAAAAGATTTCATCTAAAATTCTTAATGCCCCTGGTAAACAGATTGATGTTATTGTGGTGTGTTATGGTGGGTTTGTAAAATAGATAATTTTACAGAATAAAATTTTCATCAATTTAAATCCTAATATTTTTTAAATTTCTCAGAAGTTTTATAATCTTCATCAAGTAACAGGATAAGATTCAAGTCAATCACAAGTCTAACCGCTCGTTGAAAACAGATTGATGTTAGTATGTTACTGTGTGTTCTAGTGGCATTTGCTAAATAGGTCATTTCACAAAATCAGCACTACTATACCACTGCATTTTTTAAATGGGAATTATCAATTATAAGTTCCATTGTCATTGACAATGAGTTTTAGTTCAAATGATCTCTTTCACCATGTTCTTTTGAAGGCTCATCGAGTTGGGAATGAGATCATAGGTTTAAGTCTTAGGGGATGCAACTTAATAATGAAAAAAATGGGGAGGGGGATAATGTTTACTGACGGATGGTCACTAGACTATGAGGCCACTAACATGAATTTAATATATTTAGATTGTAATAAGGTTTCTATTATATTTTCTTTAGCTTACTTCTTGAGGCATGTGATTATACGCACAAGATTTAAAATTTTAGAACTTGTCAGAAATGACCGCAAGTGAATCAAGTGGTTTTAACTTTTAAGCCACAAATTGACAAATTAAACTCAACCCAAACCATAAGTACTGTTTTTTTTTCCTTTATATTAATTAATGGTTATCTTTGCAATAACATCTGAAGCCTAAATCTACTTTAGGATGAAAATATGGTTGTTTAATTCGTTCTTTGCTCTTCATGCAAAGAATGAATTAAACAACCATAGGTTATGGACTTATTGTGGCGTTTTGGAAGCGCTGCTACAGCCAATTTTTTTTTTTAAAATCTACTATAACGGCATGTTAAAAACGTTGGAATAAGTCCATATCCTATATTAGTACTTTCTGAAACGCTGCAATAGCCCTAGTATTTTGTGGTGAGCTTTGTACAAGGAAGAAGACATAGATGTTCCATTCAAAAAACTCAAAAAAGAAAAAGGAAAATGTTAACAGATGCTCTAATGGCATTGATTTAAGAACTATTTTAACTTTTTATGAAAAAATAAGAACCAATTAATTATTTTGACAGTATGTTATATTTCCTATGAAAGTGGTGTCAAAACTTTTCTAAAATGGTTTATTAACAATTATCTTAAAGGCATCTGTCAACATGACAAAAAAAAAAAAAATCATGTTTGCATTAACATAGATGTCAACTGAAAATGGTGGTGGAATGCACGTGGGCTTCATTGGCTGGCCTTAAACACGCATGTTTCCGTTGTAGGTTCTCTATATTTTATACTGTGAATATTCAAAAATAAATAAATAAATGAAAGGAGGGCTGGCTGAATCCAATGAGAAAGAAAATAGTACAATGATGTTGAACAAGCAAGTTAGCGGATAAGAACTCTAAAGTCCAATCTTTTTTTTTTGGTAATATCAATGGTCCAATCTTTATTGAGGAAGTGTTTTCCCACATCTTCATAAGACATATACGAAATCACAAATTTTCTAAAACAGTCAAATGAGTTTTTATCTATTTTATGCGATCTTATTTAATTGTACTACCCCAAATTAGAGTTAACCGCTTAAAGAGTTTCAAACAAAATGTGTTTTACATTACAAACTAACATAGCCATCCTCAGAGGGTCTTGAATGTGGTACTTGCATCCCTTCCTTGACTTTTCCAGAGACAAAGGCACTTGAAGCTTAGTTAATTTCAACCTATTATCAATATATTATCAGACACAACAACGATAGTGGCATGATATATAATCCCCAAAGAATTAGATATATAATTTGATGAAGCTTATACAAAGATATTAGAATTTGCCCTAAAACATGAAACTTATAACTCAAATCTCCTTCTTTATTAAGTTATTATGACTTTTAAGTGGAGTTTGTGATGTGCATTTATCTTAGAATCTCTTTCTTTCTCTTTTATGTGTGTATTTATTTCTTAAAAGAAAAAAGTGAAATAATTGATGAAATATGTTCTTATCAGTGATCTTTCCCCTAATCAATGTGCCCCACATGACCTCATGGAATCCGTAACACTTTGGTGGCCTGTCGTTTTCCCTGCTCGACGTTAAAGTTTAATGTCAATACAGATGAAGTTCATTAGGTCAGTCACCTTCTTTCTCAATTATTAATTCATATTGGAAATGTGTAAGGTGGTCAACTTGAAGAAAGTTAGTGTTGTAGTTAATTATAAGATGATTATGAGAAAAAGAGGTGACTATGTTTGGCAGCATTGATAGGTCTCACGAATCTCATCTCACATATTTTAGTTTTTCTATCATTTTAATTTTGAGATATCTTGGGACATGGCATCTTGAACAAGCTTTGTTGGTTAAACTTATCAATTGTTGTTTTTTGTGTTCCTGGAATTCTAGTTGTTGCCCTAATTATAATGTGGATGCCATAAACCGTGCGTGTCTTTTTTTTCTTTTTTTTTTTGGATGGGACCGTGCGTGTCTTTGTGGTCGGCTTTTGTGTACTTGTTAATTTAATCAAACCTTATGAAAGTTGAATCTATGCCTAATGTTACATGTAGGGTCATTTCAAAAAGGATTAAAATTCAAGGTACAAAAACGTGACGCACGTGAGAAAAATAATCGAGCAACATTAATATTTACTAATACTAACCTTGAAATGTCGGTGTATTTATAACTGAAAAGGAGAAAACATAAAAAGGCAACTCAAGATTAGCAAAATAGTTCTCATCCATTCTCCTCCATTAAAAGTTCAATGTGTGCGCATCATATGTACTTGTTGGAATCTCTCACAGAGGATTCGGCCTAACCGCAACATAGAAAAACCTTTTGGTGGAGGTGGATAAGTACATCTTCACTGTATGGAATTATTCAATTACAATGAATCAATGCGGTGATATTTATATGAAGCTAAACCATAGTTATGAGACTTGCTGTACAAGTAGAATACTTTGCTTTCATATCAAATATCGTTGGACTTAGGTCTTGACTTCAATTTAGACTTGTTATCTTTAACATCCCCCTCAAACTCAAAATGGAAGCTTCAAGACAACTTGAGTTTGGAATGTACGCTCATTAAAATGCTTTGAAGATACCTCTAAGATGTCTTGATGAACATGACCATGAATGACTGAACTGGATGGAGAATGGACCAAACACAACACACAATGTATAATGAATATGCAATGGATGAATGCTAGAAAATAGCTATAAAGGCCTAAGAACATGATGTAGACCAGATAATACATACCTTCTTGGAGCAGCAAGGACATCGGAAGTCATAGTGCAAGATCAAGGGGGTGCCAAAGGCCATTGGGGTAATGATGTCAGAATTGCATGAAATTTGGCAGGTTAAAGGGAAATGAGATTCCAATCCAGACTTGAGTTCTCTTGAGCGTCGCCTAAATTTTTGCAAATTCTTTCGTTAAGGCTCCGAAAATAGCATTTTTGCTATTTATAGTAATATGTGTTTTTCCTTAATAACTTTTAGTTTAAAAGTCATAATAAGGTTCCGTCTATTTTGAGATGTAGCTTAGAGATAGTATTTTTAATTCCACAATTATCTAAATTTTTCTATTTTTGGCAAAAATAGCTATTTTGCCACCTAATTACACAATTAGCACGGATTAGGGTTTTTGGGCTTTTTCATTGCTGCTCTAGGATTTCTTTTACTATTTAAACATATTGTAGCATTCAACGCATTTCAATTTTTATATTTATAAAAATACAGACTTTATCTATTTCTTTCTAGTGGATTCCAGAACCCTATCATCTTTTGGATTCAAAGGACCTCTCATGGATTTGAGATTTTCAATCAAAAGCTAACGTGTTTAGTTTTTTTTTTTTTTTTTTTCAATCATTCAGAAAGCAATATGTTTGTTTTCTTGTAACTTCCGTGACATCTCAACAGCTACATAAGTGATCAAGGAGGGTTTGCTATATTTGGAGAACGGCTACATTGAGGGCTTAAGAAACATCATCAATGGACGATAGCGTGATGAAGCACGTGAGTGGGTTGACAGGCTTTGCATGGATTGAAGTAAAAAAGAATGAGAGATGTGCCAATTTGTTTGATTTGGGTGTCTTATATGTGAAAATGGACTAAAAATTGATATCTACGAAAACAAAAGAGTGGGATACACCCAATTGAAACAAAGTACACTTTGATTAACAGGTTGATGTGGGATGCGGAAGCATCAATAAGCAAACATGTTTACTTCTAAAAAACAATAAACAAAACATATTTGCTTCTAAAAATAATCTCAAATCCGCGAGAGTTCTTTGAATTCATAAAGGCCCTCGAATCCACAAGGAGAAAGGATCTGAAATCCACCATAAAATAGAAAGACAAAATTCTGAATTTTATTAATTGAATAATTGTTAAAAAAATGTGTACAGACTTAGGTGTCTATTTAAGGGCTTTGTAAAACTTGACAGATAAGAAAATATATTTTAAAATAACTCTTACTTGATACCTAACCATAAGAGGATCCAAATTTGACCTAAAAAGCATTAAAAGCACCTAAAAATAAGAAAATAAATAACCTAAACCTAAAATAACGAAAATTACAAATTAAACCAAAATTAATAAATTACAATGATTAAATAGTAAATTGTGTCCTACATCAGACCATTTCACTTGAAACAAACTCGTCTTCGAGTTCATCTTTGAAATCTGAAATCTTCTACCCCAAATAAACAAATACTTCAAATGCTTAAGCCCCTTGATCTTCTTTTCATACTTGCAATTCATTAATAGAAAAAATAAATCAACTTGAATTTTTTTTCTTTTATCTTCGTGTAATTGTAGAGATTTACAAATAAGAACTATCAATTGAATCAAATCTATCAACCTCAATAAAATCAATAAACTTTGTTTTGATGTCTCCCACCAATTTATTAATAAATTACAATGACTAAACAGTAAATTATGTCTTACATCACGCGGGTTGATTTGGCCTTGTCAACAATCTGTTCAACTTGGATCAATGGTTCGATCTAGTTCGAAACGAACCAATTTTGGTTTAGTTCAACTTTTCCACTAATGACCCATTACAGGCCGACATGGGTCGGTTCAACCCAAATAGAGATGAAAAGCCATTGATCACTAATGAGGCAAGTAGGTTGGTGTGTCGTGTTGACTTGGCACAAGGGTGCTAGTGTGGCAAGGTTGACATGGCAACGCTGACATGCTTGTCCGGTTGATGTGTGCTATTAATGTCTCATTAGTGCAAACATGGCATGACTTAGTGTTGGGATGTGGCAGTAGATAGATATGGCCGGTGTGTATCATGCATGGGAACATGTGAAGGAAGTTGCTGGCTGGTGTCGATGCCAGAAGTGCGTGGGATTACCATCAATATTGTTAACGACACATTCAGATGAGCGGAAGCTTTACTTGACACAATTCGTCCAGTGTCAAGTAGATCAGAGGAAGATTTTTCTAATGGTGAGCTGAACAGAGGCTGCAATATGTAATTCTTTGCTGAAAAGTTTAATGGCACGATGGTAGTAGCAATAGGCTAAAGAAGATACAAGAATTACGTAGTTTGGCTTAATAACCTATGTCTACATAGAGGAAAGTACTTGATGGATACATCTTTACATTATTAAATTATTCAATTACAATAATCCCAATGAGATACTTATATATAGGAGGCTAAACTCTAAACTAACCAATAGTATACTATGGTTACTAGACTCATTGTATGAGTAGAATATTTTACATGCACGTTAGAATTTGGACATATTATCCTTCTACAGCCCTAAACCACTTGAAATATCACATTGTATAATGAAAAGTGAATGTTTTGTAGAGTACTTTAAAAAAAAAATTCTTCTTCTTGTTTTCATTTTTTCTAAGTGATTAATTAGAGAGACGAGACAAGCAATTTTTTTTTTAATAAAAAAATGTAAGTCCTAAACTCCTCCAAAAGAGGATACACAAAAGGGAATGGGTCTATCATGAGAGGATATATATCTCATGCAGGTACAATGTATAGTGGATGCAGGAGAGTCTTAGTCTACCACCTAATAGTATTAGTAGCTATATAATTTGTATTCAATACATATTGTTTCCAATTCAAACATCCTCTTTATTTCATTAAAAATGAGGAGGCCAGGTGTCTATTTCATACTTAAGATTTTTTTTTTTATATAGATTTAATGATGTATAAAATACCACATTATTTATAATTTTAAGTGATGCAACATTTACACTATTTAATATGAATCATGAAATAAATTCATTTCAATTAAAGAGTATCCTAATATATCTCAAGCATATACTCATGATTATGTTCACATGTGACACCTTGAAAGAACCAAAAATTCATGTAATCTTTAACAATACCTCTCATTCTTTTTTGATTTATTAGTATTTTTACAACCATCGCATTTATTATTGAGGACAATCAATCCCAATTAAGATGTAGAAAAATGAGAAGTACAATCTTTTTGTTTTTTTTCCTTACTTGTGTGTGTATATGACTTCGAGTAGATAGAAACCCCATTGTATTTAAATTGCAACATGGTGGCAAAAAAAGATGCTTAGCCATAAAAGTCCTTCCATATGGGGTAAATCAATTTTGTGTTGTCCTATTTGCATTTTGGAGGGCAATGGGACTGTCTTCTTAGCTTTAGCTTATTACGTATAGGAGTTGGAACTTGGAACTTGGAAGAGGGGTTACAATTACATATACATAAGAGTAAGACATAGTATCAAAGAGGTGGGGGGTGTGAGGGCCCACCATGAGAGAGCCCGACAAAGAGCATCTTTTAATGCATGGGTTTGCGCTCTCACGAGTCATGCGAGCTTCTTTCAGTTTCAGTTTCAGTTTCAGTTTCAGTATCTATCAGCAAACTCTCCGGCGCTCGTGCAGTGGCGCTTTGCGTGTATGTGTGTGTGTTTGTGTGTTTGTGTGTCTGTCAGCGCTTCCCACGCGTCTTTTACTCACTGCCACACCCCCAACACTCTAGATTATGCGGTCAAACCATGCCCACTACCAACCTTACACCCTGTTTTTTCCATCATCATTCATTCACTCATTTTTGTATTCTCTCTCTCTCTCTCTCCTACTCTCTCTCTATAGGTTGTTTGGCTGGTCAAATGTGCAATTTACATTTGATAATTATTATTGAAACATGTTTTGCATCTTTATAATTATAATGTTGTTGTGGGGTTTGAATTTGGTCTTATCAAATGGATGATTGTTAGTAGGCTTCACCTTCTAAGTTTGAGTGTGAATCACTCATTTGATCGATCAGTTTCAACTTTCAAGGCATAATGCTAAAAATAAAAAGATTCCATCATAGTCTAACCAGTAAGGAATATGGTAACTAAAGATTACAAGAACTCATCATAGAACGTATGCACGCTTGGTTCATTACTTCTTAGGGAACGAATTTGCTCGAAAAAATATTTACCAAGTATAACACCACAATTCAAATCAAAGTTATGTCAGATCCGTTCATATCTTGAACTTTGAGTAATTCCAAGGAAATTTTTGTTTAGTCCTTAGGTTTTGACGAAGACCTAATCCTAATTGAGCCAGATTTTGCTCAAATTCAACTACATCAC
Source organism: Castanea sativa (assembly GCF_040712315.1). Taxonomy (NCBI): domain Eukaryota; kingdom Viridiplantae; phylum Streptophyta; class Magnoliopsida; order Fagales; family Fagaceae; genus Castanea; species Castanea sativa. The sequence goes on from NC_134022.1 coordinate 13,434,698, forward strand.
GAAGAAAAGCACCTTGTAGTTGCACTTGCCCTTCCCCTTATGCATGATGTTGGAGTGTTGCTTGATAAGACTTTGGAACAAATAGGCCAGGGACGGAGCTACTCTTTGACCATGGCCCCCCCTGGATTTTGGGGAAAAAAAATTTCTATAGGTATAGGTATATTTAATATTAATGTTCAATTAGCTCAAAAAAATTAATCTCAGAGCTATTTTATGATCAAGGCCCTCACAACACCCCATATATATGTTGTTTGTTATCTCATATGAGAAGATAAATTCAAAGATGAAGATGAGAGAAAATAATTTCTCATTAAATGAATAAGGAAGTGCAGCTCTGCTTTTATATACAAGAAATAGAGCACTTGAATGAAACAAAATAATTTCTCATTTGGAACTCCAGGAATAGGTTCTGCTTTGAGGAAAAACAATCCCAGCCAAAGGACATTCTTCAAGGTGCGTCAACTCTCTTATAGGAACAGAGACCTGGCCGAACCATGACAAGCAAATGAAAAAAGCTACGTGACTAGCCAATTGTTTGTAATGTTTCTTTTTTACTATTATACGGATACGTAACCCATTGGTCAAATGGGGTGGGCCTGTAATATTTTGGTCTTGTATACTCTCAGAGGGTGTTTTGCAAACCCTTTAATCAATAAATTCTATCTTCACAGTCAAAAAAAAAAAAAAAAAGCTTTTTAATTTTAACACAAACCAAGTTCAGGTACTGCACTTTTTGGGTTCTCAATATCAAAATTAGCCTAAATTTTCTCCCATAATGACTAAAATATTGCAATTATATATATATATATATATATATATATATATATATATATATATATTTATTTATTTATTTATTAATTAAAGCTCAAACTTTGCCCCCCCCCCCCCCAAACCTTCGGCTCTGGCTCCGTCCCTTATATAGGCCTTCACATAATGCCTTGTGTGCGCTTCAAAATCAAATATTTTTATTTGAAAATCAACATCTTTGTCATAATGTGTATTTATAAGGGTCTTATTTTATTACTTGACAACAAAAAATAGCTAAGCACTTTTTCAAAAAAGAATTTTCTTTCATGCCAAAGAAAGACATGTCCTTCCATGCTAAGAAACCCAATAATAAAAATAAATCCAAATAATAATTTGAGACAATTTCTAACATTTAATAAGGATTATCCATACAATTGAATAATTCAAATGAAAGGAAGAATGTGTAACATCAAACTTACTAATCCCATTCAATTTGGTCAAGGATGCTTTTCTAAATCACTCCCCTACAACACAATTGAGGTAGATATCAAGTGGGCGTATAATTCAAATAGGAAAATTATTATTATGATACACTAACATTGTACGCATTTCGTACATATTATGTTGAAAATATGAACACTAAATATTTATATTTTTCAAATTTTACATAGTATAAAACTTTCTAATGTGAAACACGAATATCTCATTCTTCTCATGTGTTTTTGCCTTATTCTTTTGAAGGGGTCGTTTTCAGTAAACTGATTTAGACCAATTCAAAGAATTGTGACTTTCGGCATCCCTATGACCTAGAACGACCGCTTGTGACCCATATGTACCAAAATTAATAATCGGCGACCAAGTCACTGGTCTAGAATCGATACCTCTTCTTGTGTGTGTGCTGATACAACCATTGCCGAATAGACCAATGGCAACTGGCGAGTGAGAAATTGCTCGGTCATGACCAAACACTAACCAAGCAGAGAATAGGAGGAAGGTAAAGATGAACTTGAGTTGAAAGGGACCCGAAAAGAGTGGGGGAAGTGACACGTATCGTGCTTACAGAGGCATGTGGACCATAACGTTAAGGTTTTAGACTTTTAGAGATAAAGATGGAATTTGCAGACCCTAGAGTTGCATGTGGGTAATAGAAAATTGAATCACAAACCCCACACTCTCTCTCTCTCTCTCTCTCTCTCTCTCTCTCTCTCTCTCTCTCTCTCTCTCTCTCTCTCTCTCTCTCTCTCTCTCTCTCTCTCTCCTGTATATACGGATCTATTTAAATACTGCTTATTTTGCTAAGAATACAATAGATAAAAGTAAAAGTTAATTGAACTTTTAAAAGTTAATGTGTCAGCTATTGTTTTGTTTAAATCATATTTCAACTTTGGCTTCAGGAATATTTTTTGGTAAACTAGGTTATATCCAACACTAGAAAGAGCGGTCCTATAAGGGTTTCGGCTCTAGGTCACCGTTTGAAAATAGTAAATAGTTTAGTCACAACTAGAGAATTCCAATGATTGGTGCTAAATGTTTGGCTCTATCTTATTTTTGCTAGGTATAAGGATATTTTCATGTGAAATGAATTCATTTTATCATTCAAATTAAATATTATAAATCTAAAAATATATTTAATATTATCTCATTTTAAATTATAAATTATATGAGACAGACTTTTAGGTTTAAAAAATGAAATTCATAAATATATAGAATATCCTCTTCCGTTTATTGCTAGCTTATTTGTTTATAGGTGAAATAAAAGTGACTTTAAAAAAATCAGTTGAATTATTTGGAAAAAAAAAAGCTAATTATCTTAAGCCACTATTTACCTTGATTTATTTAAAAAAAAAAAAAAAACTAATTATCTTAAGCCACTATTTACCTCGGTTTTGAGTAAATAAACTAATAAAAAATAAAATTGTCAATATGTATCTTAGATCTTACAATAACAACAACAACAACAAAAAACAAACAAACAAACAAAAGAAAAACCACACGTGGATGAGGTGCTAAAAATGGGGAAAGAACAAGATTAAGATTAAGAACAAGTGTAGAAAACTTTATGAACAATAACATAGTATTTGTAAGAAGTAGAAGAAGCAAGGTTTATGAGCTCAAAGATTGAGTTTGGAGTTTGCAAGGACTTAAGGACCATGAGAAGTTGAGGAAGCTTAAAAATAGTAATTTCTTTGCTGATATATATACAATTAGAGAGTAAAAAATGTGGAGTGCTGGAAGAAACAAAGGGGGAGAGAGAGAGAGAGAGAGTGAGAGGTGGGGACCCATCCACCGCCCATAAGCACGCAGTCAGTCTTACCAAAACCAAACCCATCTATGATCTATTTGTGTCAATCTAACCCTAACCCAATTACACTACTAGCCCCTAAAAGAAGAGAAACCCAAACCTATCCTATATGCTTCCCTCCTCATTTCATCATCATCATCTCTCTCTCTCTCTCTCTCCCAAACTCTCAACAACACCACCACCAAGAAAGAAGAGAAACTAAATCCACTACAAAAGCTTCCCTAAAAGATGGTTTATAAGTTCAGCTCAGAATTTGGTGGATGACACCAAAAATCCACTCATTCTCTCCTTTCTGTTGAAGGCCTAGCACTAATTAGTTCATTAAACTAGATAAAGAAACCAGAAAGCAAGCCACAAAGCTTATTTATTCCCTTGTGCTCCCACTTCCTTTCTTTTCTTTTTCATATAGATTAATTGTACAACCTTTAATTTACTCCTTTGTCTTTCTGTTTCTTGCTCTGATTGTACTACTTAATTAGTTTCTGTCTATGTGAGGAAGTACTAGTCAAGGGTTGTGAGAGATAGAAAGAATACCAAGTTATAAAGTAAAAGAAACTAATGGATCCAGTTACAGCGCATGGCCATTCTCTTCCACCTCCTTTCCACACAAGAGATCTCCATCACCACCACCAACAGCAACAACAACAACAATTTCACCACCACCAACAGAATTCAGAAGATGAACAAAGCGGTAGCAGTGGCCTAAACCGCCCCCACAAACGAGATCGCGATGAAAACAACAACAGCAGCAACAACAACAACAGCAGTGAAGGCAAGGAACTCATCATGGGTCCTGGAGATGGAGAAATGTCAAGAAGACCTCGAGGAAGGCCAGCCGGATCCAAGAACAAGCCCAAGCCGCCGATCATCATCACAAGAGACAGTGCTAATGCTCTACGCACCCATGTAATGGAAATTGGTGATGGTTGTGATATTGTTGAGAGTGTTGCTAACTTTGCAAGAAGACGCCAGAGAGGTGTGTGCATTATGAGTGGGACTGGAACTGTGACTAATGTGACTCTAAGGCAACCAGCCTCACCAGGTGCAATTGTGACTTTACATGGTCGGTTTGAGATTTTATCTCTAGCTGGGTCATTTTTACCACCACCAGCACCACCTGCTGCAACAGGTTTGACTATATATTTAGCTGGGGGACAAGGCCAAGTTGTGGGGGGTAGTGTTGTTGGGACACTAATTGCATCTGGACCAGTTGTGATTATGGCTGCCTCTTTTAGTAACGCTGCATATGAAAGGCTTCCTTTGGAAGAAGAGGAGCCCCAGTTGCCAATGCAAGGGGGTTCAATTGGGTCCCCAGGTGGGGTTGGTCAACAGCAGCAACAGCAGCAGCAACAACCACAGCTTCTAGGTGGAGACGCAAATGCGCCTCTTTTTCATGGCTTACCGCCTAATCTTCTCAACTCAATTCAATTGCCAGCTGAGGCATATTGGGCTACTGGTCGCCCTCCATATTGACAACAACATTAAAGGTCATGCCAGGTTTTTCATTTCCATATTGATCAGCTTCGGCTTACCGAGATATCATGAACGTTGTAGCTAGGAAAGTTTGGTTATTGTTGAGCATCGCACTTTTCTTTTTTTTTTTGGGGTTATTCCTTATGCTTAGCCTTTCGTTTTTTTTGTTTTTTGTTTTGCATTTGATGATTAGATGATGTGTTCACTTGTTGATTGAAGGACTGTGTAAATTTATGGATTCTTGGAGTGAGTTTGATGCTATTGAAATAACAGCTGGAGTTTCTTCCTTGTAGTAGGAGTGTAGGACTGTAGAAGAAGATGAAGCACAAGAAAGAACAAATGCAGCTAATAAGAATCACTCTTTCTCACCCAAGTTGTCTCGTGCAGATAGCTTCAATAACTCCTATCTCTTCACACATTGAGTATCCATTGATCAATTGCAAAATCTCCTTCACCTTGTGAAGAAGTCCTTAATTTATTCACTTATCGGCCCCCATATATAAAGCAGTTCTCTATTATTTTATGCAGCATTTAGCGAGGAGGAGGAACATATTAATATCACAACTATGTGTGCTGGTAGCATCATTATTATGATTGTTATTTATGCTAATATGCTGAAAAGAACAAGCATATCATACTAATTTGTAAGTATTTTGTAGTAAAATTAGTAGTAGTTTTAGTATTTTTCAGAGAACAAAGGAGGGTTCATTAAAGCGACGGTTTTCAATGGAGTTGGCATTGGCAAACTGTTTTACTAGAAGGAAACAGGTATGGGCTTAGTCTCTTAGAGTTTCCACATCTAAATTTCCTTCTTTCTAGAGAGTTTGTGATGAAGGGTTTCTAATATACGAGAACACGTTAAAATTTGGGGTGCTGGTTTACACGTGCACTGTTCAGATGAAGCTCATTTTCGAGGCAAATGTCACCACCACCATCGCCAACACTTCGTTAAAAGGCAACAACAACCAGGACAACAAAGTGCCCTTGGGCGTTGTAGCTCTCTCTCTCTCTCTCTCTCTCGGTTTCAGGGAATAGGAGATTAGGTAACTCTTCAAAGTTTAGACCCAAGACTTCTCGGGAAAAGAGTTTCTATAAAAAATTGAGGTTCAAGCAGAACCCAGTTCAGATTCTTTGTATAGATACTCCCTCCTAAAACACATTGCTTTGGTTTTCTCATAAAGCTAGCTAGCTCTCAATGGCTTTTGGGAAGACCTCTACGTTCAACTTTTGCTTCTTCTGTTGCCCCATCAAGTCTCTTAATTCTCCTATATTTTCCTTTTGTTGGTCAACTGCTTTTTAAAATTCACAAATCCGGTTCTTGAAGCCAAATAATTCATCCTACAGCAAAGTGTGGGATTTCTCTCAGTTTTGCTTTGATGGTCATCTTCTTTGTTGTTAGCTAAAAGCCTTAGTTGTTTTTTTTTCCCGACCGTGCTATTGTTCTCCAAGCTGAATCTCAAAATTGGTATTTTTTTTTCCTTATATGATTTGTTTTACTTCAATGTGCATGGAATCTTAAAAAGGGCAAGGAAGAAGGAACACGACATTTACTTTCTAAATCTTGTTTATATCAATTTACTTAGGTTTGGGATCTCTTTTTTGGTAACTGAGAATAACAGGAGTAATAACGTAAATAGAGTTCGATATAAGTTGAATACTAACATTCTCCAAAACATCAAAGACAACTAAACCCTAAAGGGGGGTGAAGAAAACAAAGAGAAGTCCTCTACTTGAGATCTTCCCAAAGCTACCAAGGTACACCTATTTGCTTCCTTGTAAGCATGCTTGACTATTTAGTCTATTTATATGGATTATCGACAAGAGACATGCAATCATCCATTTCTGTAAGCAATCCAGAATGAACGCTAACAGTACTAAGAAAGGAGACCACCGTCAAAGCATCCAATTCAACCGTTAAATAGGTATAGCCTAAGGATGAAGATAGGCTAACCCAACCTTTAAAGACCAAAGTTCTACCTTTACACTTGTGGTAATTCCTATATGCATGCTGTGATAACCCACAAATCCACTAGCCACATTGATCTCTAATAACCCCAATCCCAAGCCTAAAGTTTTGCCACTACATTCGTGGCAAATCCAAGATGGCATGAGAATCCTCGAACCCACTTATCACAATATCTAATTAGGAGTGACATTCATGTTAGCAGGTCAAAGTATGTATTATCTCAAGATAAGGGTATTTGATTATATTGGTTAACTGTATAATTCAATCCATTTAATAATTAATTGAAAAAATTCAAATTCCTTCAACCCTAATACAACATATTTATTAAGTAAATTGACATGACATGACTTATGTAACACGCTTAAGATACAGGTCATGATGGGTTAACACAAACACAACTCATTTCAACTTATTTAATAAACATGTATACGGTTAACACAAACTTGACTCATTTAACTTAATGTAAAGGATTACCACAAAAGAAATAATTTATCAATATAATCATTAAATTATTTTAATCACTCAATTCTAAATTTAAAATTTATATTTATATTGGGTAAGAAGGGCATTTATTTATATGAATTGAATTATTTCACGATCGATGATCGTGAGTTATGGAAGCCAAATCAAAATTGGCTTGCTTATTAATCATATAGAAGTGGGACAACACCACCCACTTTAGCACAAACCTATTTAGACTAAATAGTAACCCGCAAGAGGAAAAAAAAAGTGAGATGTTCAGATTGTGTCAAATATTGTCATAAATATTTTTAATTATCTCACCACTATTCCTGGATTATCGAATGAAGAACCCATCAATATTTAGCTAGATTGAACCCAATTTAGAAGTTTGCCATTTAATAACAGTAGCTTTTTAGTCTTAAAATAAAATTAAAAAGTAAAAATAAAAAATAAAAAAATAAACCTATAAAAGCATGTATTAGCAAGGTTAGGGATAAATCCAACCAAGTTAACCTAATTTGGATTGAAAATCAACCTATTTGTGTGGAGACAAACTGACCATAGGTTTGGAATCTTATTTTCTTAGATGGGCTGCCTTTAATTTTGAACTTTGGGATGATTATATTTTTTGCTCCAAGCTTGAACTCATTTTGTTTTCTACTCTTATCTCTAGGAAATTTTTTTGAGAACATAAAAGTGCATGACCAACGGAGTTATGAACATAGCATTTCATTCTATGATTATTTCCTATCTTGGGGTAAACACATAAGTTGCATGTAATAGTTTGGCTTTTCCTTTTTGGGGTTATTATTTTAGCTATGGTCGCATTTGGTTAACATTAAAGTTTTGCAGAAAAGTGGTATACCATCGGTGCCATGGATGCATTTGGTGAACATTGTCGTGTTTGAACGTCAAGCACATCAAAATGTAATATGCTTGTTCAAAAATTAGTGGATAACTTTTCAAGAACTACGAAGTACCCAGATGAGATATTCTTTCTCAAAAATTGGCTCACGGTGGATGCTGCATAAATCATGCGTTTGGCGAATGCTAGCGACCATCATTATATACAACATTATACAATCCTGCTGTAAACACTAACAGTCCTTTCCCTCATAATGTTTTGGTTGAAATCCAAGTGCCTAGTTTCTTTCATAAATAAACTGAATACTAGACAAAATAATATTGGCTAGACTATAACATTTTTGTTCTATTAATTTTATGCTAGGGAGAATTTACAAATGAACTATTAATAGAGCAGCACACCCTTATAACATATTTGACACTTGTTTCATATCCGCACCAAACATGTGTACAATCATATGAACAGTGTCTGTTATTGCCCTAGGCCTACAAACTTACTACTAGTTTGGATTTGTGTTGTACTATTAACACAATTTGTCCTAACTTTAAAGGTATCTTATGTATTCATTACATATAACGGATGTCTCACAATATTATTAATCTCATGCACTTACACTTGTTATATGTTACAAGTGTCTCATAGCATGTGGATCTCATGAACCTGTGGAGTTCACATGTTGTACATCCGTTATACAAATCAAATGATAAAAATACTCCCATGGTGCTTGCTTCTAACATGGATCTTTTATTCAAAGCCCTCTAGTTTGCCAAGATTACTTTTCTTGATATTGCTTCTAACTTTTAAAATTTTTTTTTTTTACTAGTTAATGTGGTGTCAAGAGCTCTTCGAGAGCCTGACTATTCTCTAAATGTGTGTATCCCCTCATCCCACAAGCTAATTAAACGGAAAAACTCCTTAAAGTGACTCCAAGATGCAGGTTAAGATATCATTGATAAAACTTTGGGAGCTACTAGACCAACCTCTCCAGGTTGTTTGTTTCTAGGTTGTCACTGCTGTGGCAATACTCATGCATACCTTGTGAATAGTCTTACAGCTCTCACACACAAAATGTTAACAAAATAAAGAAACTCCTCTCTTTTAAATAATCTCTATCAAAGAAAAACGTAGTACATGCCCCTTCGTACCTTACTATGAAGTTTAATATTGTTATCCATATTGAAGCATGATTAGCACTGGCCTGTAAAATATATGATTGGCATGGACTTTGACCCACACCACCCAAAAAGAATTTAGAAAAGCAACTGTCTCAGGTGGAGGTGGTAACTGGCCAACAGACGTCAATCTCTCAAAAATATTTATAATAAGTAAGAAACCATGTACTGGAAAATTAATCTCTTCTATTTTAATGAGGAAACGCCCATTTAATGGGGACTAACATGAATTAACAGGCAACGGGTCCATCACAGTATGTTCCCTTTGATTTGTAGTGCTGATATTCAAAATGTGAAACTAAAATAGAAAACCTTTACTGTTGGGGTATTTAGATATGCTTACAAAACAAAACAAAAAAAATTTTATATATATCTTAGATATGCTTATTTCGCATGTGTCTAAACATAATAAGTCACCTGAAAATAAAAATCAGAAAAAAGAAAAAGCACACTTTCATTACCTCAAACTAAGCAGAATCTTCAATACCATTATAGTGTCATAATCAATGACTTGAGATGAGAGAGACAATTCAATTATCCACAGATAATTTGAACGCATAATTTATGCAGACAGCATCTCATCGAAGGTAAAATATCAGAGAAAGTGGTAGAAATGGTAGATAAATTTCATATTAAACAATATCAGCATAAACTGAACAAATAAATTAATATGTGCTACATAAATTACAATCTCAATACTTCTTGAGACAAAAATATTGTTTTTCTCCAACCGCCCCCCCCCCCCAAAAATTTTTTTACTAATGATTTCATATACAAATCAATTTACAAGCTAATTAGAAGCTACACATGGGAAGGTCATACCTGGGTGAATACATTAAATGAGATTACAAGACTATAATTTGATTAATAAATTAGAGTTATCATCTGTAATCAACTTCATACAAGGACTACAACCCAAGCATGCATGCCCCACTAATAACAAAACTTTGGCCAATACAGCTGACACTGACAGCAAAGTCAATGCATCCTGCTTCTTTTACCTTGAAAAGATCAATCTTTCCAGCTGGGATCAGCTACATGTGTATTTCCATGCTACCCCACCTTCAGCTGCTTCAATTATTTCACAAATTTGTCAATGACCTATCCTTAAACGCCTCATTTCAGCTTGGAAAGTAGGGCTGGAAGTTAGCGTTCGATGTGAAAGAGTCCTTATGTCTTCCCGTGCACAGTCTCGCGAGATGCGAACCAACTCCCACAAGGCACCTCCACTGATCATATCTTTTGCATTTGCTTCTGAAATGCAGTAATCCAAGCCTTCTTAGGCAACATTCTATGGGAACTCAACTTGTTCAAGGACAAGAGAAGGCAAACATACCATGTTGTGCTAGATGACAGAGTGCAAGCTCAATATGACGCCTGATTGGTGAGGCTTCATTGTTAGCATTCTGTACAATCCATGGAAGTGCACCATCCTCAATCAGAAGAGACCTTCCGGTCTTAGTTCCTATACCATTTTAAAAACTGTCTAAGCTCAAAAAACAGGATGATTTAAACACAGATGGTTCATTAAAATATCATGATGAATATAAACGGTATAATTTGAGACTTATAAACTGGTAATTTTGTCAAAAAGACAACAAAACTTAGGAAGCAGTTCTTAAGAATAAAGATGCTAATTTTGTGCATCACATGACAAGCAGAGTAACAAGAACATCAGGAAGGTGCTTTTATGAGCTTTTCACCTTGCGTAGCTGCTCTTGACTCGCATTTTGCAAAATTTGCTATTCCACGAGCAACTTGTGCAAGAACATCAGCATGTCTGCATCTGACCATTCCTAGCAATGCTTTGATACCACCTTCACTCCTTAGCTTCATCTGCAACTTATCTAATTGATGCAATTTTATTTTTGTTAGTGACAGTAGACTGCCAATGTACTGGACTAGCTCAAATGAACTTTCTATTGGGTAACTAGATGTTATCACCCTTGGCGCAATGGTTACTCTACAAGTATAAGAACTTGTGGGGTGTGGGGGGACAAGAGTAGAGGTTCAAGTTTCCAAAAGAGAGCTTCACAAACAGATACACTTAAATTAGGCTAGAATAGAATTTCTATCTTAAATTTAAAAAAAAAAAAAAAAAAAAATGTTATCACTTTCCAAGGGAACAAGTGCACTAGTTTGCATTCTACACTCAAAACCATCATGTTTCCAACGTATACCCAATTTAAACTTGATTCTCTTTTCCATACATAGGAAAAAAATTATTACAGTAGATGCTGAAAGACACAATCCCATTCAGATTTTCAGGTTAAACTAATACTCTAAATATATGGTTTATCATTGATGACAGAATTTAAGGAAAAGGAAACAAAAATTAGTAGTTGCAAGTATGTCTAGTGTTATAGCAGGAAGAAGCAGTGTAATCTTCTCTATTAATCCTGATTTTCTACTAATGTTATCTTTTCATCTAAGCTTGAGTAGCACAAAAAATATATGGAGCTCACTCCAAGTATCTGTAAACTTAAATCCAGTTTCTTTCAAACAGATTATTAAATTTATTCAATTTTCCATCTCAATCCCTCCTTAATCAAGTATGAATATACTCAAAACATCTCCTTCATACTTAGTAAGACATACTGTCAAATTTTCATACAAATAAAAGAGGTCAGACAGTTTACCATTGCCACAAAGATTTGCAATAGCTCCAGCAACCATCCGAAGGGTTTGAGGATCCTCAGCATTGGCTGCTGTCATTGATAACAAACCAATGCCCCCTTGAGACATGATGAGCTCCTGGTTGGTTTCTGACAGGCCACAAGAGGTTGCACATATGAGGAAAATCATAGCCAAACTAGAAATATTATCAGCCAAGACTGGCATATATTTTACAAATCACATAGAAATGGACTCAAAATATTTACCATTCATTGCAAGATTGGCAATAGCGCCTGCTGCAACTCTATGTATGGTCTCATCCTCAGAGTTCCTAAGAAGCATCAACAACGATGTAAGTCCGCCAGCTTCTACAATCTTTTCCTGATTCATCTCTGCACATTAGAGGGAATGAAAGGAAGTTCATATCGTTGCAGATAGAAGTAATATAATAGCACATATCAAGTGCTATCAAAGTGATAACCAAATGTTCAAAAAGAGAGCTTGGTTCAATACAGAACAGTAAACAAAGTTAAACATATGTCATGATGAGAAAGAACAAAGTTCCACTTCAACTTCATCACAATATTATAATCAAAGTCAAACTGAAACACGTATTACAAAATGCTAACTTCGCCAGAAGTTTTGCCTTCCAAATAGAACGACAAGGAAAATCAACCCCTAAACCTCCTCATAACACCTGATCAATACCAAGATCTTTTACATCTTAAACCTCCTATAATACTTCAACTTCCAGTCTTCTGAAGAACAACCAATAAAATCATTTTAATAAGAAAGAAGATACAGACTCAAAGTCAACGTTGAAGAAGGGGATCCCAGTCTTCCCCGGTCTTCTGATGTCAACACCTCGGTACCTAATATCTAAAGCTTGTTTTCACTAATGACTTCTTGAGTAAATTTTCCCCTCCTCCCCCAGAAATTTAAGAAAATATCTTATACTTTTCATAGAAATCTTTATCTCTATCAACTCTATTACATGCATGCAACTAACCGGCAGTCTTCCCATATCTTCAATAATAATAATAATAATAATAATAATAGTAGTAGTAGTAGTAGTAGTAATGACTTCTTGAGTAAATTTTCCCCTCCTCCCCCAGAAATTTAAGAAAATATCTTATACTTTTCATAGAAATCCTTATCTCTATCAACTCTATTACATGCATGCAACTAACCGGCAGTCTTCCCACATCTTCAATAATAATAATAATAATAATAATAGTAGTAGTAGCAGTAGTAGTGGTAGTAGTAATGACTTCTTGAGTAAATTTTCCCCTCCTCCCCCAGAAATTTAAGAAAATATCTTATACTTTTCATAGAAATCCTTATCTCTATCAACTCTATTACATGCATGCAACTAACCGGCAGTCTTCCCATATCTTCAATAAATAATAATAATAATAATAATAATAGTAGTAGTAGTAGTAATAATCAAAACAACTAAGCAAGCATTCCAAAAGTCAAACTTGTTAAATTACCAATTCTCTCAAAAGCTTAAGCTATTAGAATATGGTAAATTCAATCATTTAACCACCTATTTCTAACACTCCTCCTCACGGGTGGGCCGAAACTACCTTTTGATAGGTAAGACCCAACACATGGGAATTTAAATAGTAGGTAGAGTGGAGGAGACAGAGATTGAACTCAAGACCTCCTGCTTTAATACCATGTTAAATTACCGATTGCCCTAAAAGTTAAGCTTTTGGGACAATCAGTAATTTAACAAAACCTATCAAATCACCAACATAATGCAAGAATTGGAGAAAGAAGAACTTTGAATTGAACATGTGGCAATAACATAAGACCATGGTGCAAGCACAATTTGACAGGGCAATTCAGAATGAGCTAGTGATACAACAGAATAATAGTGTTAGGAAATATAGACACCTTCAGCAGCTAGATTTGCAACCACTTTCACAGCGTGAATTCGCACATCAGCATCTTCAGCTTCAAGCAACGATAAGATCTTTTGCAATCCCACTATAAGAATATTGAGTTTATTAGCAAGAAATACCAAGAAAGCAGGCAGATTAACCCTACTCGTTAGCTTAAAATAAAAACAAATGTCATGCAGGCACTGACTGCTACCTTGTTCAAAGAGTTTGGCTATTGAGGCCTTTTCCCCATTTCCTGAATCTTGCTGGTGATGTTTAACTTGAGATATAAGTGAATCTAGACCGCTTGGAACTTTACCAGATCCACCTCTATCAAGTCTTCTTGTTGTCTACATGTCATATATTTAATTTAGAATTCATCAAATACTACATTGGTAGATACAGGTGGATACCATGAACACATTTAAATGCATACAAAGATGACATAAGAAACATCATTTAATGCCCACTAATTTGCTTAAAGTGATTCACAAAAGTTACAAGATTCCAACATGAGAGTAAGTAAGTCCCAAAAATTAAGATTCATATTGTTTTCCAATTGTAAATTCCTAGCAAGTCAAGTAATAAATATCAAAAGGAAATCGCTTTGTAGATAACCCAAATAGCCAATGTTATCAACTTGTACACTTTGCAATAGTGCATTAAACTTCCAATTAAATGTGCTTTGGCCTCCTTGTTCAACCAACAATTTAGCAATGGGAAATTGTTGAGGCCTCATTTCCATTTAGATTTTCCTGTATAGGCCTCCTAATCATCTGCTTGAAAACATCAGAGCAAACTCAAGGTATGGCTTGATGCTAGCCAAGCTTACTGACACAGGACAAGACAAACAGATTTCTAAAGAACAGAGTAAAATAGCATTAAGAATCAGCACCAAGACTTGGTTGGAATCAGAACCTAAAAAGAGAAAATAATAATCAAGGAATAAAACCTAGGGTTGCCTGAAATCAACACCAAGCTATTAAGGAAAACTCCAACAATAAATTTTATTACTGAATCGAACTGTAAAAAAATACTGAACCCTATGTTCTTTAAATAGATTATAGAGTTCCAATTAATATTATCCTAGTAAGAAAATGAATTAATTCTACTCATCTCAGTAAGAAAAGGAATTAAATTCCTAAACCAAGTAGGAAAAGAAAATAATGTTTAACCAATTAAATAAAGTAAATAGAATATAGTAAATCCTAGACATTAATTGATCAGGCCTTAGGCCCAACAAATAGTAGTCTTTATCCATAAGGCCATTGGAAGCTAAAATCAGGATATAACAAAAATGCTCAATGCTCTAGTAACTACTATTACGCCTTAACCATAGCTAGTACTTTTCTCTTAAAAAGTTTACTTTGACTAGAGAGAAAAATCTCTAAGGAAGTTGTGAGAATCAGATATTGGCAATATCTTGTCACAAGACTTAAAATACCCACATTTCTCAGGAATTTAAGTCATCCTCAGGAGCTAAGAATCCCAAGATTTAAATTTAATTCATGAAAACCCAGCCTTCCATAAATTTCTGATAATTTACATATATGGTTTAAAGTAATACACAATGAACAAAATCTACAGAATTTATAAACCTTGACCATCTAATCCCATGAAATATAGGATTTTTGCAAAGAGGAATACTTCAGGACTATCAGATAAGAGAACAATGCAAGGAATATGGGGAGAAATCCAAAAAGGGAGTATTCCAATGGCATATGTCTGATTAGAAAGTCAAAAAATTTAAACCACAGCCTTACAAATTCCAAGCACAGAATACCTCATCAGCGTCAAAACTTAATTGCAACAACTGGCTTTGTAGTATTGCTATTTCTCCTTCAAGTTTCTCTTTCTGACTTGCCTCATCTTCCAGCATCTTGCGAAGCTTTAAGATCTCTGAATTTCCTGATGCCTACGATATCAAAAGTATCACTCTACATATGACAAAGATACCAAAGATGGGGGGAAGGGAGAGTGCAGAGAATCGAGCATAGACAATGTTGAACTAAAAAATGCTTGGAGAGAAATAAAACATACCTCAGACCTTTTCCATTGAGCTATTTGACTTTTAAGATTATTAACTTCCTCTTCAGCAGTCTTCCGTAAAAGATTTTCTTTTTGAAGCAATTTTTTCAGCTCAGCAACTTCCTCTGCAGCAGAGACCTTGGAACTCTGAACAACATTGAAAGTGGTGGAACTCTTAGCTTTTCTGTTTGATTCATTGTAATTTTTTTAGACACTTTGCATTCATTATCATGAACTTGAAGTAATTATATTTTTCAAAAAACTTTCTACTTATCCAAAGAAATCAAAACATTAAAAATGGTGGAACATGCTAAGAGATGGTTTAATATGTGAACCAATAATATTAAAAAATGATAATAAATGATAAAAATGAAAAAAAAAATAATTAAAAAAGGACAGTAATTAAAACTGCATAAGAGCATTAAAAACTGAGCTGGCTTCTGTTTTAATGTTGTAGGTTAAAGGAACGAGCAACATTGATAACTCATACAAAGGTGTATAAACATTATCATAAGTTTCTGAAATCTTGGATGCTAATGAATTCCTTCCCCAGTCGTTACATAAAATTCATTAAATTATTTGTGTGCGTGTATATATATATATATATATATACAGCCAAGAACAGCATCTTTAGAGCCATCTCCCCACACTGCATGTCATGTTAAAAAGAGAAATCTCCTACAAATAGGCATAGGCTACTACTTTATAGATAGTTCTCCTCCACTGTGGCCATAGTCCTACTTTATTCACGTTCAACTCCTTTCATTCGCTTCCCCATACACTGCAAGCTTCCATAAATATAGTAGAAAATTCCAACTCCATACATGAATGGTAAACTTAATGGGATGATTTCAGTCCAAAGCCGGCAGTGGCTGAGCCACATCGTAGCAAGTGGGTGCAATTGCACCTACTGAAATTTTCAACCAAAAAAAAAAAAACCAAACCTGGGGTATATGTATAATGTTGAGGAGTTTTCCTTTCTTTTCTACCCTTTTTTTTGCAATTGTACCCAATGAAAAAAGTTGTGGCATCAATTATGAACATCTTTTTTAAAAAAAAATAAAGAAACTTTGAAGTTTTAAAATCTTATTGGCAGATTAAAATTAAAAGAACAAAGAAAAATATGTTTTAAAAAAATAATAATATTAAAAATAAATAAATAAAAAGCTTACAAAACAATACAGAAGACCACTTTTTTTTTCCTTGTGTTTTGTTTTCTTTTGCTTCTCTTGAACATGGTGCCTAAAACACCATTTTCCCTATAAATTGTTATCCACAAACTCACCCCGCCCCCTTGTAAGGTTCAACCACTGGAATTCTAGAACTACAGAGAGAAAAAGAACAAAAAATGAGGTAAAGACTATGGACTAAAATCCTGGGGGAAAAACCCAGCCTCCCAGGTCAGCCATATGGTGCTATAGCAAGAATGAAGGCTATAGCATAGGTAATACTATACCATATCAATTAGTCATAGGGTTTGGTAGAAATTCACTCAAATTCCTGTTTTGATTTAGCTTGGGATATTTTGGTATGGAAGGGAAAGTTTATTCTTTGTAAACTAATTAATTTGATACTCCCCCTACATCCAATTGTTGGTCTTCTATTCCATTTTGGGACGTCCCAAAATGTAGTCCTTATTGAAAAGTCAATAAATGAATTTCCTAACTTACCCTTTATTTAAAAATTCTATCATCTTCTCACTAGAGTTTATATTAATGAGGGTAATTTAGGAAACTTGTACCTTTTTAACTAAAAGACAACACATTAAATGATGTTCCCTTAACAAGTTGGATTTTCTAAACATGACCAACGACATGATACAGAGGTAGTATAACTTGTCAAACGAGAAATTAGTATTGAGTTCTTATTTATATACAACGCTATAAGGGACTTGGTGGTTTTGGCCCAAGATGTCCTCCCATATGGAGAGAGGAGAAGACTCTTAAAAAAAGAAAGTGTATGGATTTCTTTGAAAAACTGTTTAGTATCTCTCTTAGGGTTGAGAGATACTTGCATGTGTGACTTAAGGGTTTGTTTAGGTGTTACTGTGAGAGCACCATTAGGTATATTAGAGTTATAGGACTATGAGTTTGTCAAGTCTGTGATTTAGAACTAAGAATTTGATTTAATTAGGTATATTGGGAGATGTAGGCTAGTTTGTATTTTAAGAGTGTTTGTTTCAGAGGTTGTGAGTGTTGCTTGTGAGAGTCTAAGAGTTTATGTTGTCATGATTAGGCATATGGTCGTAGCCCATATCATTGATAGTGGATTTTGATTGGTGTTGCCAGTGGATATAGTCATGAAGTTGGCCAACCATGTTAAAGGGTTTTTGGTGGATTTGGTTGGCCATTAAAATGGAGAAAGCAAAGATCTCAAGAACTTCAAGTGCCTCATAATATTTACATCTTTGTACTGAATTCAAATCAAGCTCCAATTTTTATTCAAATTTTCCAACTGGTATTGACACCAAATTCATTTTCTTAGCCATAGGAAAGGAAACTTTGACACAAATTGCAGCTACCCAAAAGGTGGAATCGGCACAATAGCGTGGTGCATCCATAACCTCTAGTAAATTCTCCTCTTCTATTTTTCTCAATATGCAAAAAGTCAAAGTAATATTGGCAATGGAAGAGGATTATGGTGAAATTAACCCTACGAAGAGTAAGAGACAAAAGACAGAAACATGGGTTACATAGGCCACTTTTTGGACTCGGTGACAAAGGTATTGGGCATTCAAGATCCATAAACTAAATCAGATATTTAAAATAGCACTAGCACATGTACCATGCATTTACCTACAGTATGGACAACAATAAATGACAAGATATGCAGATTCATAACTAGGCTACCTCTGTGTTAGATGTCAAGGCAGAGCCATCCTCTCTGAGTCCAACTGGAACTTTTTCACTGCCATTCTTTTGCTGACTCTTCACCAATTGCTCTTCAAGCTTCTTTATTGAATCCATATAGTCTTTTTGATATTTCAATCTTTCCTTCTACAAAAGAAACAAGCACACATGGATTTCAATATGCAATGAGATAAGCATGATAATTGGTAAATGAAGTTCAACTGGCAATTAAACTCAAACACAGAAATATTTCAATATGCACCTATTGGGTTTTGAATCTACAACTTCACTCTCCACATTGCTCTTACAAAAGGAGGAGGTGCCATTTGAGCTAGAGCTCATTGGCCAAAAAGTGCTACTTATAACAACTATTCCTATGAAGAGATTTACAAAACTTTTGGATATAAATAATAGAGAATTCTCCAAGCTACCAATCATGTAAATGCTAACAGGTTTCTTAAGAAGGGGGTAGAGACCAATGCACATGTAGAATATGATTTCCCAAATGTAAGTTGTAGAGAGGTCACTGTGTACATTATCAAATTTACCTTAAGAAATCAATAGAGATAAAACGACAATGCTTGTAGTTATCACATCATAGTTATGACACAAGCCAAACGTACTATGGCAAGCTATTGGAATATTGCATAACATGCAACTCACATGCAGAACCAAAACTTCAACTCCAAATTATATCTAACACGTGTATATATTAGCACCATAAGCTATAAGCCTATAAGAAAGACTCTCTCTCTCTCTCTCTCTCTCTCTCTCTCTCTCTATAAACACACTATTGTGAGAACAAACATATGCAAGCACATACAATATTCAAGTTTTAAATATATATATATATATATAATGTAGATATAAGTGTTTACCTCTAATGCATCTGCATGGTTACTTTCAAACTCAGAAATCTGATTTTGTGCTTCCACATTTATTCTTTCGATTTCATCCTCAAATGCTTTCTGCTGCCTTTCATGTTCTGCAATAAGCTTGTCTAATTGTATGTCTAATCTTCTAGCTAAACTTTTGTAATCGAATTCCTCCTTCAATTTCAACATATTTTCCACCTTCATAGCCTATGAGATGACAAAATATTAGCACCTTCCAAAATAAGAAAAAGCCACACACACACAAATATAAAAGTGTCCCCCATGAAAAAATCGATTGTTGCCATAGATCACACAGTTGAGATCCAAGCAGACAAGAAGGATTATTATGCAGAAAAATGCTAGCAGCCTGCCCTAATGATTTTGAAAGAGAAATGGCATAACTCCATCTATCAGGATTACACTAACAAGTCAGAGATACATATTCAGAATGTGAGAAAGAAAGGTAATGACTTCGTAACCCACCCTCTGTCCAAACATTATAGTACTTGCTGTCTCTCCTCGATGACGTGGGGATGGACCAATAGTAATAACTAGTGAAGTTCTTGCTGTGCCTGTTAAATTTTCAATGTCAGTATCATACATAGCAAAACGCAAATGATACTTCATAAAAAAATAAAGAAAATACTGGACATTTAATTAATTAAAGGCACTATCAAAGATGGAATATTCTCTGCCACTTAAAAGAAAGAAAAAATGGTGCCTTGAAACTGTATTTGCAAGCATATGATAAAATCATCTTGTGTCTAAAATCTCAGGCCCTAAATACGGTTCCTTATATGTATATATATGAATTCAGTACATGAAAAGTCAACATAAACTGCTGATTTAGAGATCCACATCTCCACACCTTTAAAATTTTGAATCTCTACCAAACACAAAATAAACTTTAGAAAGTGAAAGAGCTCAAATTTAACATACTCTCATTCAGTTATTCAAATTGCAATACATTTTAATGAATGAACATGTCAAATCATTTGTCAAAATTGGAGGTTAAACCCATAAAACAAAAGGAAAATTGAATTCATATCCATGTGAAGAGTAACATGATTCATGCCTCCAAATGAATCCTTAAGCAATCTTGTAAGCTTTGAATCACGAACAGGAACATGTGCACTATTCTCTGCCAGTGCATTAATGCACTTTCCCAATGCGCTCAAGGAGAGATTGATGGATTTGGCTTCCTCTAGTGTATGCCCCTCACTTCCTGCCAAAGAAAAAGAGAAAAGAAGAATAAACAATTTTCAATATGTGGTAGATAGGTTAACACATGGCGAGATAAACTAAGATAATAGCACAAATCATCAGGAAAAAAGAAAAGAAAAGAAGGAAAATATATGAATCTGTTATGCATTCTTCATGCATGCTCGCAGAATCTATCAAATATGACATGTCTACAACTGGAAATAGTTGCTGTTCCACTGAATGAAGAAAATTAAGGTGAAAATTTTACAGGAATGCTTTCTCAAGGAAAAAGCCCTGGTGTGAACTCACAGAATTTAAATAAAATTTAGCAGTTGGAACCTCTCCAATGCTAGTCAAGTGCTGTCAGTTTGTCCCAAATCAATAATCACAAGCGATTGGTATGAAATCCCAAAATCTGAATAGATTGTAAGGCATGTCTATTAGCTTCCCCAGTTGAAAAAGGTGAGTTTATCAACAGTAATCCTGACATAAGAGTATAAGACACTTCCCTTAGCAGGAGAAACCACTGAGGAGCTTTACCAAATCAAGGAATGGAAACAAGGGTGCACCCATACCATGCCCAAAGCACCACCTAAAGCTTTGTCAAACAAAAGAGGGAAACAACCCCAAGCCAGCTATTTCAGATGTATTGACTTGTCACCTTAAGCTATTCACCCTGCCAACCTGCATTGCAGCTACCAATCTTAAATATACACCCTAAAGGCCACAACCTTCAATGTCCATGTCATTTGGACAACAACTGGCCCACTGATGGTAGCGAACTTGCTGCAGGGCAATCCAATTTTCTAATCATGACCTTCCAATAATGCACCATTGAACTTCCCTGACATAGAGCCCTCTATCAATTCTTCTAAACAATTGATGGTGGGCAACTTGATACAGGGAGTCAGGGACTTGCAAGGAACAAGTTGCCTTGTAAGACCCAATGACCTCCACTGTGAGAGCCCTTCCCTTTTTCTTTTTTTCTTTTTTTCTTTTTTTTTTTTTTTTTTTTTTTTTCCTCCAGAACTACCTTGAATTAAACTTGGACCACTGCAAAATAAAGACCTCTCTTTTTTTTTCTCCTCCCTATCCTTGTCTTCCTTATACAGCTTAACTAAACCCCCCCACCCCCACGCCCACCAAGGCATGGTGCAAATCTTGCCCAAGCATTGTCCCAGTACACCTCTAGCTCATTCAAAACCAGAAATGATGTTTGACATGCCTAAAAATTTCAAATTCTTACCATCTCAGTCTTAAAATATATCTGTTTGAGTTGAACCAAAACCATAGCAAAGGATATCACCAAAATCCATATTTATATAGTACAACAAATACAAATCAGAATTCACCACTTTATATTTATCAAACATTATTGGAACTTGATAAATTAGAGATTCCACTGTTAGAATATGAGTTTAATTTTTCAGTTTCAGATCAAACACATATTATTCATGAAGTTCATGAGTTATTCATGTCTTTCCAAAAGAGAAGTATCTTCACACGGCCTACTAAAAGAAAATACTTGAATTTGTAGCTACAATTTAAGAAATTAGGGGGTAAATCAAAGACTCTTGCTTCAAGGTACTGGACAGTTTTTTCTTTAACTTGTTAACAATATCATCACAGTATTTCTATGAAAATATAAATTTTCCATTGTATGTGTAACTTAATCTATTTTTATTTGAAGGAAGAATTGAAAAATAGAAGTTTTTTAGCCTGTAACTCTTTCCCATTATAATTACATATGTGATGTAGAACATGTTTCCTTGGATTTTTTTTTTTTTTTTTGATAAGTAACGTAAAAATATTATTAATAATAGAAAAAGTGCAAAGCCGAGTACATTGGGGATATACTATGGGGGCACAAATCAAGAACCAAAAGTACAACGATCAATTTCCTTGGAATTTTTTAAAAAGCAGGACCGTCAAAAATTAAGGTGAATGGCTTGTAATTTAGTCTTCAGCAAAGTCATAGGAAACTTTACAAGACATTGTATTTCACTGGCTTTATCAGATGGCAATAAATATTTCTCTAAGAATTTTCTCTCAAATTCTGGTGGATTGCAAATTTCTCTTTCCTTTAATTTCCAAGGTATTCTAATGAGATCTAGCTAACAGTGTTTTCATTTGGGATTAATCTTGTGATGATGTCTAGCTTTGGACATATTTCTAGGGATAAATATTCTCCAATCCACACTTTAAGCTCCTAGGTATACTTTATTCAATTTCCAAGAGTGCCAGATTTCCTCCTCATCTGCTCCCACTACTTCTTGTCTTCTTATAATTTTGCACCCTGGCTGACCAAAACTCACCTTAAAAGACTGACTTTCATTAGAAAATGTTTTCAGTAAACCAAGATAGAGGAAAAAAGTACCCGTATAAAGATACAGATTGTAACATAGTTTAGCAAAAATTTAAGAACAGCAGGGATGCTATTCATATGAATAAAGAGTCAGGCCATAAAACAAACAACAATAGTAAAATGACAAAGTCATAACAAGGAAAGAGGACTAAGTAAGTCCTCTTGTTACACTCACACACCTGACTTATCAATACGCTCTGAACCAGCAAGATCTACCACAACTAACTTTCCCTTCCGAACAAGGGAAGGCTTTAATGTTTTCATATGAGGACTGTTACCATTTTCACTTGAAAATGCTGAATCCCTTGCCTTGACAGATCTCTTTACATGTACCTGCAGGATTAGGGACATCTATTAATGCTCAATCAAAAACAACAAAAAGCTTCATATAACTGCAATAAGTGCCTTGAAATTTCAAGAGCACAAGCATCAAAATACAAGAAATGCGTAATTCACCATCAGTATAGCGTGACTACGAGAAGATTCTGTATTCAATTTTGTGTTCGCAGCAAAGCGATGAGCTTCCCCTAATCGCAGTAGTTCCACAAAACTGTGCTGGTCCCTAATTTCCACTAGGGTAGCCCCAGGTACTGAAACATCACCAGTTTTTGGGTCTTCCACAATAGGAATGTTATCATTGGCGGGATCAAGAAGGTCCTGTATAGTCTCCATATAAAGCTGCATGTATGTGTAGGGAGCCTAATGTTAAACATGAACTTGTAACAGTGCTGACAGACTGTTTAACATAGACTTCAGAACATAACATATCTAAAATGATGACAAAGTCATGTGTATAAACCAGCTAATAATAGAATTAAACAAACGACAATGATGATATTAGAAACAATGCATTAGGTTTTACTTTCAAGGACAACAACCTGCAGATATGAGACCGAGACTGAATCAGTCTCCAATGAAACATCTGCTAGAATATCCTCCATAGCACGCACCATTATTCCACGAGCAGCTGTATCTTCCTCTCCAAGTCGTCCAAGAGTATATGTTTTACCAGTACCAGTCTGCCCATATGCCATGATGGTTCCATTGTAACCATCCAGAACACTCTGAAAAAGAAAATTACAAAGAAGCACATCACTTGGAGGGATTTCCACAAAAACTAAGAAAACAAACTTACCCAAATTTATGTAATGAAACATATAAACAGTTCCCTTGAATGCATATCAAAGGGGAAAAAAATGTAATTTAAAAATAATAAATAAAACAGTAAGAAAACAAGCAGCTGATGACATTCTGAGCTGGCTTATATGAACAAATGAAGTAAGTGAGTGATAGTTTTATATGTCCGGAACAGCAAACACAACATGTAGTTACAAATTCAAAAAGAAAACTCAACTTTAAATAACACCTTTAGGTGCTTATACTTTGACCCTATTTATGATTTAAGTGAAAATAAAGGAGCTTTATTCGCACTTTTATTCATTACTTGAAAGCCTACATAATCCAAGAGCTATTTGCTTATTTTCTACACTATGGCTCTCAGATTTTTTTTTTTTTTTTTTAATTCAGCATATGCAAATATATTATAGTAACTTTCTAACTGCATTTATACTAAAATTCATGGTTTGATCCCATATTTGAATCGAACTGATATGATCCACTATCCTGATTATACATTCCCAACAGATTACCAAGACAAATAACATAATCAAAAATCAATCCATGAACCACCCATGTCTTCAAAAGCAAAAACTGAAATTCAAATGCATTAACATGCATAACAGAAACTGCCATCACATTTATACACACCTCAACAACAGGCTTTGCTACAACTTCATAAACACGTTTTTGGGATGCAAACTCGGTAAGCACTTCATCAAACTCATAAGTGTCTGAGTCCCAATTGTTTTTTCGAAGTTTCAACCTTTTAAGCTGAAAAAGGAACACTCGTGTGTGAATTAGTATACTAAAAACAAGTATTGAAACCAACTAGAACATATTTATCAATAACTATTGAAGGGCACCTCTGGCTGCAATTCTACACAATCAGCAAAATCAGCATCTTCCACCAATTCCTCAGCATTACGCGGTCGCAATCTCACAGCTACTCGAACTCTTCCAGGAACTACTCTCAAAATAGAAACATATAATGAACAACAAAAGGTTTATTATCTGACAAAAGCTTAAAACACAGCTTCTTTAAAAAGGAAATCTTATTAGTCATCCCTTTTTAATTAACGAAAAGGCAATGCTTCAGAAACTTATCAAAGAAACTGTTAGCAAAGTCTGTACAAGTTGGTATTATTATAGAAAAGCATAATCTCTTACCCTTACCAGGACAAACCAATTCATAGCATTCAGAGCTATATAGAGAAATAGGGATATAAAGGAATGATGAACAAGCTGTAGAAAGGAAAGAATCTTCTTTTTTTAAACAATAATTTAAGTGCGAACCCACCAAGACTGTTTAACAAGCATTTTTATTTTCAGAAGACACCCAAATTTACCCAAATTAAAGGAGTTCCATCTATAAGTGATCAAAAGGCTATCCAATATCTATCCTCAGATATTAAATACAATAATAATCAAACTTCTATAGTTCAATTTGCTTAGCATTTTGAAAGTACTTTCCTTGCTCTTAAGCAGTAACCCAATTACCTAAAGCAACTTTCGCCTTCAAAGCAAGAAAATAAGGCAAAGTGCAAAAACCATAATGGCAGTACACAACCCAAAATATTTTTAAAAAATTAAATTTATAGTAAAAAATTTTATTTAAAAAAAAAAAAAAAGCCTCTCTTTCCCACAACCCAAAACACCCATCAAATTTTGTAACACAATTCTATACACACAACACCTATACCAACCAAAACAAGAAATGGGTAGCCCAAGATCTCAATAACCAAGTGCAACAATTTTCAAATTCTTCAACCACCAATAAAATAAAAACCACAAAACTCACCTCCAGCATTATCCTTGGCTGCTCCACCGGCTAGAGAGCCAGTGCTATTGCGGCGGGGCCCTGAAGAAGGCAAAGACTTGGACTTTACAGAGGACTTTGGGTTTGAACTCAAAGTGAGAGACCTATCCACCTTCATGGAGCTCTTGTGTGTCCCATTTCTGTAATTACCACCACCTGAAGTGGCCATTGTTAACACCAAACCCAATGAAGCTTCTTTAAAAAAAAAAAAAAAAGGGGTCTGCCACTGCCTACTAATTCTCGTTATTTAGGCCATTGAAGAAATGGCTTATACCTCAATGTTACAGTAGCACACAA
Source organism: Castanea sativa (assembly GCF_040712315.1). Classification (NCBI taxonomy): domain Eukaryota; kingdom Viridiplantae; phylum Streptophyta; class Magnoliopsida; order Fagales; family Fagaceae; genus Castanea; species Castanea sativa. The sequence continues at coordinate 13,460,742 of NC_134022.1, forward strand.
AATACTAGAAGTGCAAAAAAATGCAATCTTTCTTGAAAGAGAGAAGAAAATGAGAGAGACCCAACAAGACCCAAGTGGAGAAATTGAAGTTTGGCAAAGGTTGTTGTACTTTGTGGAACTGGAAGTGGACCTAAATCGTGTAAGATGTGACTCAGGAAAACACGGCCTCTGTTTTGTTTTGCATTCCTCAATTGAAAGCGTAGAGAGACAGTCTCTTCAGGACTCTAGAAAGAGAGACAGTATTTGACTTTATTTTTAGCAATTAAACAAAAGTGGGTCATTTTTTAACTCTATTGTACGAGAACACCCATGAAGATTTGAATTTTAATTACTTTTACAAGGGTATATTTGAAAATTTATTTCCTTTTTTAAGCTTACCGTTGTGTATTACGGGGTTTTTGAGGATGTGTCGTGAGGGGCACAACGTGAGTCGTGTGTCAGTGGGGGTGTGTGTGTGATTTGACCGAATTGCCCCTCCTCACATTCACCACGACTTTTTTGCATTCAATTCCTAACTTCCCAACCGCTCAGTTGGTTGAGTTTCTACCGCTAAAGGAAAGTTACATTGGCAAGGATTTCAATTTTGTACCGCTGGAAAAAAGAAGAAGATGAAGAAGACATGTATAGTATAGATAAGTTTTCATGTGATACACAAACCTATCTCTAGAAGTTAGAATGTCTCAAAGTCATTAGAGTTTTCTAAGCAAGCTGGTAAATAAAGGAGACACCAAGGTGTGTCGTGTAGTTTAGAGCACAATTATAATAAATGTAGAAATCTTCTACCTTTCCTTGAGCCCAAACACACTCATTTAAGAAACACTTACAAAAAGTGTAGTATATTTATTATAGAGAAAAGTTTGTATAATAATCTTGTTACTTTAGGTAGTAAGACAAAACTTGGGTACATTAACCAGATCTGTGGAAGCAAAAATTTTATATATTCTTATTATTAAAGTACGCATATTTAGTGCCCATTTGATATTGTTATAAGAAGTAGAGTTTTAACTGTAGAGTTTTAGCTCCCACTTAGTATTGCTATGAGAAGTACATAGATCTTTAACCGTCAAACATTTATGGTAAATCTTTGCAATATAGAGTTTTAACTGAAAAGCTCTTTAGTGTTTTCTTAAAATCTCCAAATTTTAACTTTAGCCTTAAAGTTGTTTTCAACTCGAACGACCTTTTAAATCTCTTTTTCAATGGTTTGTCAAACACCCTCATTTTTTGCTTAATTAAAAGAGCTTTTCAGCTCAATCATAGAACCAAACATACCTTTAGTAGTAGTGATTCTTTAATAAAAAGCTTTAATGAAAAACCCTTTTGTGTTTGATAAATTACAATGAATGGTATTTTAAAGCTCTTGTCCATCTCGTTCTCCTTTTGAAGGGGGTGTTAAAATGCTTTAAAAGGCTTATAGCTCTTTTTTGCAAAAATTGTCAGATTGTTTGGCAATTTCACTAAAGAGATTTTAAGGGGGTCTTTAAATTTTTTTTTTATTTTAAGTTTGAAGATTAAAAAAAAAAAATGGAACGTTTGGGGAAAAAAATCTCCATACTTATTATCCATGCTTTATAAATCTAGAACTTTTAAAGTTTCAATTATTGTTATTTGTCAAACACTCAAAACGCTAAAAAGTTTTTTAGTTAAAGCAATATATCACAAAAGTTCTATTCCTAAGAACTTATCTGACAATCCACTTAAAAACAAACAAACAAAAAAACTTCAAGGGGTCCTTAAAGTTGAAAACATTTAAAACTTGATGTTAAAATTTGAAACTTTTAAGAAAAGTTCTACAATTCACTATTCATGTTTTATAAATTCAAAACATTGAAATATTATTCATTGTAATTTTCCAAACATTCAAAAAGTGCATAGAAATGCGTATGATGTTGTTTAAAATGTAAAAATGTGAGTTTGGAATGGATTACCAAATAAGCCTTAAAAACCTTTCAGTTAAATCTACGATTAAAGGTCTCCAATTAAATTCTATTTCCTAGAGCAATGCCAAACATGCACTAAAGCTAAAAAGAGTTAAAAATAGCTTTGAGTACCCTTAAAGTTCCTTAGCGAAATTGAAAATCGTTTAGCAATTTCAGCTAAAAAGAGTTTTAAACCCCTTAAAGAACTCTTCAACCCCTCCAAATTCAAAATCAAACAAGCCCTTAGCTTTAAAGCTCTTTATTTTATGACTTCAACTTTGGACATAAATAACAAATTGACATAAATGTCCATGTTAATTTGTTTTTAAATGACATTAATGCCCACCCATTTTGAGAGAGAAAGAGAGAGACAGAGAGAGAGCTAATAATGATGATGATAATAATAATAATAATAATAATAATAATAATGGCCATTAAATGATTTTGATTGGGCTCAATTCCGTTCAAATATGAAAATACTAATTCAAAACACATTGTATAACAAATTCTTATTATGTATTCTTCGATTCTTTCATTTCTCAAATCTAAAAACTCTATCAAATCTGGTTACCAAACATAAGTATAACAAATTCAAAATACTTCATCACTGTAGTTTTGTTAAACAAACCAAGTGCTTGAACTCTTTATCCCAAAAGTTATAAAATTTAAAGCTTTACTTCCTATAACAGCCACAAACCAGCTCTAACACATCAAGGAAGATAGTTGAAGAATTCAATTACAATTTTTTTGTTAATTGGTTACAAAGAAGTACATTTTCCTTAAAAAATGTGTACTATTTAGGAATAAAAACCTTATTGTTTGATTATTTTAACACGATCATGGGAATTCAAGCAATAGCTCAATGGTATGAATACTCTCAATGGATACTTTCCCCACTATTTACATGGCAAAAAATACACAAGAATTGAATATTTGTCTTAAGTTGGTTTTGAGCATGAAACCACAAGAAAATGGTTAATGGATCCCAAGTTTCATGTGACCAAGAAGTATTGGGTTCAAGTCTCTTAGTCAAAACCTTGAGGTCACTCCCAAGGTTGTCACTTCAATATGTAAGTTCTTTGTAGTAAAATTGTTATTAACTTAAGCATTTTCTTTCAAATCATGAACAAGACTTATGGCCACTTTGCGTTAATTACTTTCATTATAACTATTTCTTTTTTACATTTTTCTCTTTTTGGCTGTCATCCCTGCATTATATGCAAAGAACAAAGATTATGAGTTTTCTTGTTAGAAGATAATATATTGTGCTTTAGCATAATTATACATCCATTGATCAGTAAAAGAGAGAGGATAACCAAGAAACATCCAATTGATTGGAAATTTGATGCCATGACCCATGAATTAACTCAATATTTCAGTACAGTGGGACAAAGATAGCTCAAAATCTTTCATCAACTTTATTGACTTCTATTCTTAAAATTAAAATAAATAAAAAAAAAGAAAAAAAAAGAAGGCATACGACAACCTTGAGTGATGTTTGAGCCAATATCAGATACTAGAAGGGCAATCTTGAATCTTCGAGATTCAGCACTATGATTTCAGTAAAAAACTTAGGTGCTTCGGGAGCAATGCTCTCTCCTCTCACATGAGGGGTGGGCCCATGGTGGGACCCACGTGTGGGGCCCACCCCTCGTGTGAGAGGAGGGAGAATTGCTCCCAGAGCATATAAGAATTACCCATGATTTTGAAATTTTGAGATTGAATAGAAAGGAAAAAAGTGATAAGCAAAGTACATGAGAGAGAGAGAGATAGCTTTTGCATAAAAAAAAGGAGAAAAGCGAGTAAAGATGGACTGCTTTAAATCTAGCTACAATATATTACTGACATACAATTTTCGAATTCAACTATGGAGCCAAAAAAGAGAGCATCAACCTCCACTATGATTTCAAATAAAAGTCTCTATTCATATTCATTATAATACACGCCTTCATTTGAAAGAACGTCCGCCTCTTTCCCATTCTAAAAAAGCCTTCTCTCTATTCACTATAACACGCCTTGGAATCTTTATTCTTTCATTCAAATCCAATGGCAGAAGTTGTAGGGACAATAAAAGGGTAAGGAGTTCATCTGACATTCATTCATTCTGACTCAATATATAAAGGAAAAGAAAGAAGGTCCAGTTCTGCATTAAATCATGGGTGCACCCACCAAAATGGTATAAAATGTTTATAATCTCTATGCAGTGTTTTTTAGTTTTTTTTTTTCCCTGAATAAAAAATGAGTCCGCAATGTATGAGGGCAAAAGTAATATCATCTGTATCATTGGATCTTTGATGAGTTCATCGTTATTGATGATGCCGAAAATATCACCAGTGAGTTCCAAGCACTCCTCAAACGAAAGCAACACCTGCAAAAGTAAAACGAAGAACCTAGAAGAGAGCACCGGTGTGGTGTCGACCGAATACCCTCCGAAGGTCAAGTTAGAATCTTGTTCCTTTAACCCTAGAGTGCTAGAGTTAAGAATATTATGCGTACCTCCATACCTAGGGTTTCTCAGGTATTTATATTGAGTAGAATTACCTTTCTTTAAGGATGCAACTTCCTTCTCAAGTTCCTTTCCATATAGGAGTCTTCCCAAACGTGTGTCGCAAGAGGTCTAAGCGCATGCGTTTGCGTGGGGATAAAGCAAAAGGCTTATCTGAAATATATCAAACGACATGCCACGTGGCATCCATAAATAATTTATACAAGACGGACATTCAGCAACACCCAACCGTCATAGCTGGGTCAATGATAGTGTCGATCCGTCCTCAACTTCTCCGTACCATTTTTATCCCCTTCAGTTGCCCCCTTCAGTCCTTGGATCCGTCCTTGAAACCTGACGGATTCATGGAATGACTGTATACAATATATTAGATGGGAACGGGTTTGGTATACCATGACGGATGACACGTGGCCTGTATTTCTGACGAAGAGCACGTGGCCCTCGTGGATTGGCTATTTCCCAAATCTGAGGCGTCGCTTCGTATTCCGTGCCCTTTGCTCTATAAAAGGCCGTATATTCCTCCCTTCATTTCTTCTTCCCGTCAAAAACTTGTGAGCGAGCGCAACCGTCACAACTACGCGTTGCCTTCTGTCGCCCGCAAATCCGGTATGTATTCCAAACCTTTCTCCGTCTTTCTTTGAATTTCATTGTTTTGAGTATATGCACTTTCTTTAGAACCGTCGGTGTCTTAGGTTATACCGTCATAAATGTAGGTAATGTCTAGTGCGTCAAGTAACCGCCGTTTGTCCGCGAGGGGGCGGGCTACGATGAAAAGTTTCGTCGCATCCAAGAGATCCCGACACTTCAAGTGAAGAGAGGGATCCGTCAAGTACCTCTTCTTCCCTTGATGGTGGTCTAGAGACGGAGAGTTCGTAATCGTCCACTAGTAGCTTGGACGGTGTGGATCCTCCCGTCCAATCGCAATTGGCCCAGATGGCCTTAGGGAGTTCGTTATGGCCGCCTCCGGACGGTAAACGATTTTAGATCGTCCATGACCGAATCTCAACTCAACACACTTAGGACAAAGTACCAAATACCGGACAACATCCGTCTACGTCTTCCAAACAAGTCCGAGAAATGCTACTACAAGGGGTAGACGGTGTTGGGATCTACGAGCAAGCTTTAAAGGCGGGGCTCGGGATTTCCCTTGAGTTCTCTTCACGGTCGACTTCTTCAATACGTTGGACTATCCGTCACCCAAATCTCCCCAAATGCCTGGAGAGTGTTCATTGGGGTTGAGGTTTTGTATTGGGCGATGTCTGAAGGTGCCCGAAGGTTGACGGTGGAAGAATTTTTCCATTGTTACCGTCCAACGAGAGATCGTCAAGTCCAAGGGGATGTATAGCTTTGTAGCTAGAAGTCCCTTATCGAGGCTCGTCGGTGACACTCCGCACTCAAATAGAGATCGGAAGAGTCGTTACTTCTTTTTAGAAGGGGACGAATGGATGTGCCGTCCAGAGATGTATCTAACGCCCGTCGACACAACATGGGGCATAATGCCTCCGTCGGGTGCATGTGTACCCCTTTTTGCTTCCGTCCAATCTTTAAAGTCAATTTACTTTATTTTCTAAGTCTAACCGTCGTGTATTGCAGCTCGGGACCGTCCTCGTTGACTTGGAGCAAGGAGTTTTTTGGAGAGAATTTTTAACAAGACAAAATCGGCAGGAAAGAACTCGGGCTCAACTCGCACGCTTGATACTCCGAATTGGTATTGTGACGGACCCGAACCATCATCCGCGCTCGTCAATACGATAATGTAGTTCGAAAACGTAAGTTCGTCAAAACTATACCTGTCTTTCATTTTTTTTTTTTTTTTTTTTTACCTTTCCTCTCTCATCCGTCTTTGATTTGCAGAAATGGACGCCGCAGAGGAGAGCCCTTATTAAACAAAGCAAGCGAAAGAAAAACGGACGGGTCAAGCAAAGGGGACGACCCATACGGCACGTCAAACGAATCCAACATGAGAAGGCGGACCGTCCTCCGAAGAAACAAAGGACTACCGTTGAACCCGTCGTGGCCTTACAAGCCGAGAAAACTCCCGTCAAACACGGAAAGGCAAGGGTTTAATGAAGGGTCCAACACCCCGGGGAGAAACCACCGTCCTCTTCCGAGAAGACTCGAGCCATGCTCTCGAGAAGATGTCGTCCATGCCGACCGCCGACGACTACGCGGACCTTGGAAACCACTCGACGGAAGCGATGGGTGAAACAGACTCTTCACCTTGCTCGTGTAATTTTGGATCCGTCTACTATTGTTGCTAAGTTACTTTATGCCCGTTATTATCTTGACATCGTTCTTCTTTTGTTTCAAAGGGCTATGGTGATGATGAAGTGGGCTTTTTGGCCGTTGCCTTAACCACGAGACATCCATGGACCGTCCGAGACATGTAAAAACAAGACGATGGAGGAGGAGTTACATGAGCCGAAGACCTATAAGATTAACATGGACAAAAGCTCAAGTGCTCGAGCAAGTTAGAGGCGAAGTGGAGAAAGAGAATGGGCATCTACGTGAACTTTTGAATAATAAAGATAAGCAGCGACGGAGACGATGTCGAAGCTTGACAATGCCAAGGAGATAGCCGGAGTCCAAGAATACCGTGATTCCGAGAATCTTATAACGGAGCTCGGAAACTCCTTTGCAGACGGGTTCGACGACGCTATCCGTCGTTAAGTCGTCGTACCCCGAGTTGGACTTATCTCAGCATCAACATTGATGCTCGGGTGGCAAACACTCGCGCAATCCGTCCAATGTCGAAAGTACAGATGAAGTGTTGGCCGTCACTGCTCCGGCCGATGAAGGTGAAGTTCAACCTCCTACTCAAGCAAGACGACGGTCCATTGGACGGGAATTCATCTCCGAAGAACAAATAGAACACTTTCCCTTTTGTAAAAATTTATCACTGTTTAGTGAACTTTTTGTTTGAACCGTCATTTGTAATTTTTAAACTTGACTTATCAAACCTTAAATGGTATGTTGCTTACTTATTATCCGTCATATATTCAGATAACCCGTCCATTTTAACTAACCGTCCACTTTATGAACTCGATTTTCCAATCTTTTTGTGGTCTGCCTTATTTTATGAAGTTGTATTATGGGTGACCCGTCCACTATATGGACTTGTAGGCTCTTCACCCTTTGGGTGATCCGTCCACTATGTGGACGTGTAGGTTCTTCACCCTTTGGGTGATCCGTCCACTATGTGGACTTGCAGGTTCTTCACCCTTTGGGTGATCCGTCCACTATGTGGACTCGTAGGTTTTTCACCCTTTGGGTGATCCGTCCACTATGTGGACTTGAAGGTTCTTCACCCTTTGGGTGATCCGTCCACTATGTGGATGTGTAGGTTCTTCACCCTTTGGGTGATCCGTCCACTATGTGGACTTGTAGGTTCTTCACCCTTTGGGTGATCCGTCCACTATGTGGACTCGTAGGTTTTTCACCCTTTGGGTGATCCGTCCACTATGTAGATGTGTAGGTTTTTCACCCTTTAGGTGATCCGTCCACTATGTGGACTCGTAGGTTTTTCACCCTTTGGGTGATCCGTCCACTATGTGGATGTGTAGGTTTTTCACCCTTTGGGTGATCCGTCCACTATGTGGACTCGTAGGTTCTTCACCCTTTGGGTGATCCGTCCACTACGTGGATCCGTCCACTACGTGGATCCGTCCACTATGTGGACTCGTAGATTTTCATCAGCATGCATTTATTTAAAAAATTCCTCCCATAAGTTCAATAAACCAAATTGTTCATGAAAAAGAAAAGCTGTTTAAAGAGTAAAAACTACAACTGTCTAAAACTAACCGAAAAGTAAGGCGCCTAGGTATTGTGATCGGCCGCACTATTGGTAGTACCTCTTCAAAGTGCTCCGTGTTCCGGGGATGGCTCAACTTCTTTCCGTCTAATGTCTCCAAGTAGTACGTTCCCTTCCGCGCCATGAAATGATTCGGCACGGGCCTTCCCGCCTGGGACCCGGCTTTCCTGTGGATGCATCTTTCGTAGCGCCAAGCACTTTTCGTAACACTAGATCTCCGACTTTGAAGTCCCGTGCCGAACCTTAGAATTGTAGTGTTTTGCCATCATGTCCCGGTACCGCGCCGGTCTTTGAGCCGCCGTTGCCCCGACTTCGTCAACAAGGTCAAGCTCAGACGTAATGCTTCGCATTCTCATTCTCGTCATAGCTTTCCACGCGGTAGCTCGTCAAACCTACTTCTCACGGTATGAGGGCTTCAAGACCAAACGCCAATCGAAACGGTGTTTCTCCCGTTGGCGTTCTTGCCGTCGTTCGTACGCCCATAAGACACTTGGTAACTCGTCCGGCCATATGCCCTTTGCCCCTCGAGCCGGTCTTGATGATCTTTAACAAGGACCGGTTCGTGACTTCAACTTGTCCATTAGCCTCGTGGATGAGCGGGTGACGAATAGTGATTCTTGATTCCTAGGCCGAGAACAAAAGTCTCGGAACGCATCGTTGTCGAATTGCTTCCCATTGTCCGACACGAGTACTCTCGGGATCCCATATCGGCATAATATTTCTCCATACAAAGTTGCGAATATTTTTCTCCGTGATTGTAGCAAGAGCTTCGCTTCCACCCATTTGGTGAAGTAGTCGATTCCTACTACCAGGAACTTCGCTTGTCTTGTCGCCATTGGAAATGGACCCATGATGTCCAATCCCCATCAGTGCGAACGGCCATGCGGGGCCGTCATGGGTGTGAGTTCCTGTTGGCCGCCTAATAAGATTGCCGAACCGTTGACACTTATCGCAGCTCTCACGTAAATATGGGCATCCTTCGCATTGTCGGCCAATAATACCCGGCTACGAGTAGCTTGTGTACCGAGACCTCGATCCCGAGTGGTTTCCACAAATCCCTTCATGAACTTCCCTCATTACATAATCCGCCGTCATGGCCTAGGCATCTTAGATATGGTCGGGAGAATCCTCTTTTGTAGAGGATGCCTTTGATTAGTATGAATCGGGCGACTCTAACCTTCGGTTCCTAGCTTCTTCCTTCCCGTCCGGAAGCTTCCCGTCCTTGAGGTATGTCACACTGGGAATCGTCCAATCGTCTTCGGTTAACTCCTGCACTCGAACGTTATCTAGCAACGACGAATATTGGACAAAGGATAATACCGTTCGGGATAACCATAGGTTCGGCCGAAGCGGCCTTTGCAAGTCGATCCGCTTCTTGGTTCTCTTCTCTCGGATTTGAGTTATTGTGAATTGGAGGTCATTAGTTCGACCCTTCACTTCTCCGAGGTACTTTCTCATTCGTTCACTCCCGCAATCATAACTCCCATTAACTTGGCTAGCTACGATTTGGGAATCGGAGTATACCTTGCCTTCCCGGCCCTACCGCTATTGCAAGCTCCAATCCCGCCATCGTGGCCTCATACTCCGCTTCATTATTCGTAGTAGGGAACTCCGGACGGATCATACATTCAATCTTATCTCCTTCGTGGTATGGAGTACAACTCCGACTCCTCCCGCGTGCTTATCGGAGGATCCGTCCGTGTGAATTCTCCATGTGGGCTCCTGCGCCCCTCGCTCCTCATGTGTAGTGAATTCCGCAATAAAGTCCGCCAATATTTGTCCTTTCACAGCTGTTCGTGGCCGGTATTGGATATCGTACTCGGCCCCTCGATTGCCCACAAGGCCATCCGTCCGGCGGCTTCAGGGGATTGTTCATTGCTCTCCGCAATGGTTGATCCGTCGGGACTATTATCGCGTGTGCTTGAAAATACGGTTTCAATTTTCAAGTTGCGGTTACAAACGCGAAGGCGAGTTTTTCCATCCGTGGGTACCTTTCCTGCGCCTCGTAGCGCCCGGCTTACAAAGTAGACGGCTTTTGTACCTTCCTTTCTTCTCTAATGAGAGCCGCACTTACCGCTGCCGATGAGACAGCCTGTGCACAGAATAATTCCTCCCCGGCGTAGACGGGCTTAGCAAGACGGTGGGGCACGGAGATATGCCTTCAACTCTTCAAATGCTCTTTGGCATTCGTCCGTCCATTCAAAAGATCTCCTTAGCGTCCTAAAGAAAGGGAGACACTTGTCCGTTGCTCTTGATACAAACCTATTCAAGGTCTGCTATCTTCCCGTCGGGCTTTGCACTTCCTTCCACCGTCCTTGGAGGAGCTAGATCCATTATTGCTTTTACTTTCTCGGGGTTGACCTCGATGCCTCATTGGACACCATGAACCCTAAGAACTTTCCAAAGAAGCATTCGAATGTGCATTTGCTTGGGTTCGGCTTCATTTTGTACGTTCGAAGAGTGTCGAAAGTCTCTGGAGGTCCTCGGATGATCCGACGCTTTTACGCTTTTTACCAACATGTCATCTACGTAGACTTGGACGTTCCGCCAATCCGGTGCTCGAACATCTTGTTCATTAATCTTTGGTATGTGGCTCCCGCATTCTTGAGCCCGAATGGCATCACCTTATAGCAAAAAGCCCTTGACTCGTCACGAATGATGTCTTCTCTCGATCCGTCTTCTCCAACTCTGGTTGTACCCCGAGAAGGCGTCCAGCGAAGCTCAACAACTCATGTTTTGCGGCCGAGTCGACTAAGGCGTCAATCCGTGGGAGCCGGTAACCGTCTTTAGGGCATGCTTTGTTCGATCCGTGAAATCAACGCACATTCTCCACTTCCCATTTGACTTTTTGACCATTACCACGTTCGCCCGGCCCGGTACCGGGTAGTACACCTACCGTATGAAGTCCGCTTCTCGTAGCTTCCGCACTTCCTCTGCTCGCGGCCCGATCTCGCTCGGGGGCAAACACGCGTTTCTTTTGTCCTGACCGGGGGGAAGGAGGGTGATATATTCAATTTATGAACTATGACGGCTGGATCTATTCCCGGCATGTCGTCATGGCTCCATGCGAACACATCTTGGTTCTTTTTAAGGAACGTTAAAAGCGCATGTCGAATCGGTTGGTCGACCGAGGTTCCTATCCCCGGTGGTTCGATCAGGGCCTTGAATCATCTAGTTGGACTTCTTCCAATGTCTCCATGGGTTCTCGCCATTATTCTCCGTTCTTCGATGCTCATTGTCCGTACGGGGTCATCCATCTCCATCATGGCCACGTAGCATTCCCTCAGCGGTTACTTGATTTCCGCGTAGTTCTCCAACCCCATGTTCGGTGGGAAACTTGATCATCGGATGGTAGGTTGAAGTGATGGCTTTCCATGCGTTGAGTGTAGGTCGTCCGAGTATGGCGTTGTATCGTCGAAGAGCAATCCACCACTAGAAAGGAGACATTTTTAGTTATTTGTCTTGGGTAGTCTCCCTACCGTCACCTCCAATGTGACGGATCCTAAAGGATGGACTCGGGTTCCCCCAAAGCCGACGAGGGGCGCGCGTGCCGGGATCAGGCGCTCCTTTGCAATCCCCATCTGCTGGAACGCAGGATAGTAAAGGATGTCTGCTGAGCTCCCGTTGTCTACTAGAACTCGGTGGACGTTGAAATCCCTACCCGGATGCTAACCACAAGCGCGTCGTCACGGGGGTGGTGAAGGCGCCGGCCTCGTCTTCAAAAAACTCGATGCGGAGCCGTTTCGCCGTATTCTTTCTAATGAAGGTCCCGTCGATTGGACACTTTGTACCGTCCGTAAATAAGTCTTTCTCGGCCTTCTTGGACGATCCTATCGAAGCGTTGCCCCCCATTATCATCCGTATGTCCGCTTAGGTGGTCCGGGACGCTCGTTTTCCCGTCTAGGATTCTCGCTCCGAGGATGATCGATTCTTTCCTTCCTCACGAACCTTTGCAACCTTCCTTGCCTTATAAGGGCTTCAATCTGTTGTTTCAAATCAAAACAATCCGTCGTATCATGGCCGTGGTCCCGTGAAAGCGGCAATATCTATCTCTCGACCTCTTGTTCGGATCTCCCTTCAACTTACCCGGAATGTCAAGCTTCCTTCATCTTTGATTTGCATTAGCACTTGGTCAATTGGGGCCGCGTGAGAGGTGAAACTTGTGAACCTCCCCGAAGGCGGTTTGGGTCTCCGGTCTTCTCGTCGATCTCTCGGTTCTAGCCACTTTTCGTCCGTTATCCGGTTTCATATCTTCCTCTCTCTCCCTTTTCTTTGGTTTGTAGTCTTCTCCGCGCAAGGCATCCTCCGCGTTCATATACTTCGTCGCCCCGTAATAGACATCGGACATAGTCTTTGGGTCATTCTTACATAGGGAAAATAAGAACTTACCCTCTTGTAACCCGTTTGTGAATGTCGCCACAGTGTCTTGTCGTCGACTCGTCTATCGAGAGGGATTCCTTATTAAAGCGGGCTATATAAGACCTTAAAGTCTCACCTCTCGTTGTTTAATTCCCAATATACATGCAATAGACCTCTTGTGCCGATGACTTCCAATGAAGTGTGACACGAATCGTGCACCTTAATTCCTTAAAAGTGCCGATGGAATTAGGCGTCAACTTGCCGTACCAATCCCTCGCAGCTTTCAAGGTGGTGAGGAAAGCCTCCGCACATGATCTCGTCCGGTACACCACGAAGATGCATTAGAGTTCTCGGAAGACTCTGTGTGATCCAACGGGTCCTTGGATCCGTCATAGTTTTCCACACGGGGCATTTTAAACTCGAAGGGACGGGGTATGAATTCACCAATGCCGTGAATGGTGAATCCGTTCTATGGACTAGGTCGTCCGCATTGCCGGATACCCTTCCCTTAAGGGCGTTCATCATGGCATCCATACGTTCCCTCATCTCCCGCATCTCGGTGGCTATGTGGGTCGGCATCGTTTCTAGAGCAAGTGGTGGATTGGTTTCTTGTCGCTCGGGTCTAGTCGAGCATTGCCCCTCGGAGTCTTTCCACGTTCCTTCCTTCGGGGCTAGCGCCCTCCCCGATCTTCCCGTGGTGCACTTCGGATTTGCGGTTATCCGCAATCGTTCTTCCAAATCATGATTCGCTTAGCGAGGCGCTCAACCGCCGCCGCAAGCGTTTGGACCTGCCTTTCCAAAGCGGTGGCACGTGGTTCGTCGCCTTGATTGTTGTTCGTCGCCATCGATCGGTGAGTGCCATGCAACTCTTTGTCTCGTGGATAGAGCGAGGCTAAAAATAATCGAAGATTTTCTTCCTCTTTCCCATGTGACGGCGCCAACCGATGATGCCGAAAATATCACCAAGTGAGTTCCAAGCACTCCTCAAACGAAAGCAACACCTGCAAAAGTAAAACGAAGAACCTAGAAGAGAGCACCGGTGTGGTGTCGACCGAATACCCTCCGAAGGTCAAGTTAGAATCTTGTTCCTTTAACCCTAGAGTGCTAGAGTTAAGAATATTATGCGTACCTCCATACCTAGGGTTTCTCAGGTATTTATATTGAGTAGAATTACCTTTCTTTAAGGATGCAACTTCCTTCTCAAGTTCCTTTCCATATAGGAGTCTTCCCAAACGTGTGTCGCAAGAGGTCTAAGCGCATGCGTTTGCGTGGGGATAAAGCAAAAGGCTTATCTGAAATATATCAAACGACATGCCACGTGGCATCCATAAATAATTTATACAAGACGGACATTCAGCAACACCCAACCGTCATAGCTGGGTCAATGATAGTGTCGATCCGTCCTCAACTTCTCCGTACCATTTTTATCCCCTTCAGTTATGAACACAACACATTCATTGAATTGTCACTACACAAACCACTCAACTCTTGCTAAGCATCACGTAAAATAATACGAGGACTTCTACTCTACCACTAAACCACTCTACGACGGTTAATGTTTTTTAGCGGTATAAATCACCTCACTTCTAATCCATCCCTCTATTAATCACATGGTGGGTCATGATACCTTATATTGATTGACATTCAATTTGTATACAATGTAACTATAGCTAACTAAGATGAAGAGCCTAAATCAAAACTTGAGAGATAGTGATCCGTAACTTCTTCAGGTGGTCGGAAGTACTGTCAAATTCTCAGGAGCTTCGAATTAATGTATTAGCAAAGAATAAGTATGATTTAACATTTGAACTAGATCCACCATCTAGTGGTTAACAAGTCCATTGATCAGGGCCCCTCTTAAATGATTAAACTCAACACAAAGGAAAAGTTTGACATTGACTATTGACAACACAATGAAGCCCTATGATGACTAAAATCTTGCAACAAAATTAAACCCCTTTCAGACATATACGGCTCTTACATTTCGGAAGAGAAGGCATATGCATCTCTGTTAATTTATTCAAAAGACATGAGAGGTTGATGTTGCATGATAAAAATATAAACATAAGCTATTCAAAGTCTACATATCCCCTCAAATGCTAGGCAAGGCTTGAAATGTGGGGGGAAATATCCAATATGAAGCTTTAAAGTGATCGTTAAAAGTGTATATTATCACAACTTCCTCTAACCAATATATCAAATTTTATTTGTTTACTTTAAAAAAAAATCTTTGATAGTGCATTATTTTGTATTTATATTTTTTTCAATAAACTCACATTTTTATAGTTGGAAATGAAAGCTAAGATAAAATAGATAAAGGTTGATTCTTTTTAGTTAATTTAAAATTAATAAAATTTTCATACAATCTTTTTAAAAAATCAAGACATACATAGAAAATTTTAAAAATTTTAAATATATTTTCGTTATTTAATAGTTTTATATTAATTTAATTTTTCCATTTTGCTTTTATTAAATGACTTGTTTGAATATCATGTATTTAGATTAATTTTAACTTCACCTATTAATTACTATATATTAATTGTTTTTAACTTTTTATCTATACCTTTTACTTATTTCAGATATATATCTATAGTCACCTTAGATTATAAAGTACCTTAAGCATAATAAATATTATACTAAGTATCAACTCCAACCTTAAGCATGATTAATTAAATTATAACTTATATTTACATTTTTTTTTTCTATGTCAATCAAACTTTTTATAATTAGTTAAAATGCTTTTTACTTAGACTAATTAACATTTTTTAATTTATTTTTTTCAACTTTTTATTTTAATCTTGCCTCCTAACTAAAATCTAAACTCTGCCACAGTTTCCAAGACTCAGAAAATCTATGAATTCCTGGATTCGATTCTCCTAATACAACAATTTGTGTTACCTCAAGGAATTTCTCCATATATATAATTACTCAATGTGTGTGGGAGATAAAGATTACATTCATTCAGGGATTAGTCAAGGGCTTTAAAAGCTCTGTACACCCATCTAGTCCCAAAAAAAAAAAAAAAACCTATAATGATATTAGTATATTAAAATGGGTTAAGGAAGCTAAAATCAATATTATAGTATATTATTGATATATTAGCATATTATTCATAGATATCAATCTTGGTTTTTACAATCAAACTCGATATCTTTATAAGGTTCGGGCATACATTAATCATCCATTTTAAGAAACTTTTTATAGAAAATTGTAAAAATTGTAAAAAAAAAAATTAGTTGCTCTTTCACTTTTGATTAAAAAAAAAATCCTAAAATAGTTATTAACAATCTAAACATATGCACTATGGGCATACATTAGTAAAACTCATCTTTATATATCATCTAGATTGAAAACTATAATGATTTTAGTTGACAAAACAAAAACTATATAATTGGTCCTTAGAAAGGGAGTCATATGAAAATCGTGACAACCAAAAAAAGGAGGAGGGTAAAATGAATGCCACAAAGTTTTGTAAGTGCTCATCGTCCTACTTGGTCCAAAGGAGATGGCCACGGGTACTTATAATTGAGCAGTCGAATTCTCACATCATGAGATTACAATGTTCTTTATATAAAGTAGATTATTCTTATCCTTTTAGTTCTAAAGGCTGGAAGCCTCAGAGAAAGGGAGAAATTAAAGGAATCCCTTATTTTGATAGAGACTTCCATAATTGAATGGCACGAGAAGTATGGGGAAATCTGATCCAACCTCTTAAGCCATAGGCTGCCTTTAATAGTCTTTTTTTTCCCCTACTTTCACTTTGTTTTGACAAAGACCAATCAGTTTTAAAGTTACAAATTTTCAGAGCAAGTGGTACTGAAATCATGGTACAAGTACATGTTAAATGCTTCAGTGTTCCCCATGTATACACATAATGTGTAAGCAATAATTCTTATATCATATATATACCAACTCAATCTATCATCTGGTAATTGAGGAAAAGAATATATATTGTTCATGAATCTACAACAACTAGCTGAGTTGCAAGCAAAAAGAAGAAGCACTGAACACCAAGTATGTGCAAACGGGGAGACTAAACCCTGGATTAATGATATATAAATTAACAGCACTCCCACATTAATTATGTTGTAAACATTCATGTTATTTGCCAGTATAATTATTTGCTATATCTTAGTTTTTTTACCAATAGAACAATGCTAACTAAATATATGACCATTCTTCACGGGGGTAATTAAGCAACAGATTTTTGGACACCAATCTTCACTCATCCTGACCACCAAATAAGAGGATACCTTGGTCACGATGATGAAGTTGTGAAACGCAGAAATGCAAACATTCTTGATTTGTTACTTGTACGAAGGAAGAAATATAGAGAGATTTTTTTTTTTTTGGTTTATTAAATAATCGAAATACGAAAGAGTTACGCCCCAATGGGCTTAAGAGAGAAAAATGTCACAATTTTAGGGTGTAGAGTTTAAAATTTCATAGTTAAAGGCATTCGGGTTAGAGATTCGTAGGATATAGGTGTAGTTGGCTTGGCTGGCTTAAGTTTTTTAAGATGTTGGATTTAGGTTTTTTGGGATTTTCGGGATTTATAGAGCTTTATGGTTTAGGCCTTAATCCTTAGGGTTGTTTAAGATTTTAGGGCTTTTTATTTATGAGATCTTTATTTGTTTGTTTAGACCCTTATACACTCAAATTGTTTAACTTAATTAATTAACCAAGTTGATAATTAAATTTATTATTCAGATATAGGTTAAACACATACAATTATACTACTTAGCGCGGAAAAGTAAAAAAGACAAATAATATAATAACTCAGGATAACCAATGAAACTAACAGTCTTAAGGTAAAAAACATGGAGATGATCTAACATAATTAATCTATCTTCAAAACAACAAATTCACTATGTTAGAATGGAAGTTTTACAATAAATTTTCTCCCTAAAATCTAAAACTACATCTTGTAGTACTTACTCACATAAACACATGCAGCTTCGAATCTATGAACTCTTTTATCTAAATTTGTTAAACACAAGCACCCACGTTTATGACTTTGAGATCTCACTCAAAGATTTTAGATCACCAGCTATGTATGATCTTGTTGTAGCAACTTCTAATCTACCGATTTTTAATAATGTATAGATGGAATTCTGATAATGGCTTTGAAAGGAGAATGCACTGTACTTTTTAGATCTCAAAAGAGCATCTCCAAAGTCTCTTCAAAGCGTGCCTAGGTTTTCCTTTAAATATTAGGAGAATTAGATCTAAAACTTTAATTACTTAATGAGCTGTTAGGTTTTAATTAATTTCTGCAGATCCGTGTCTTGATCGATTGAGCCTTCTCCTCGATCAGTCGAACCTGGCATGTTTCGAATTCTTGAATCTATAACTTTCTTTTTCTTATATTCTAACTTGTAGCATCTTAAGCATTGTATAATATACCCTATAGACTCTATAGTTTATATCTAGACAAATTTGTGCTCACAGTTTACCAATTGTTTTAAACTTTTAGGATCTAACTTGTGATATAGCTATAAACTAGAATGGAAGTCATGCATTTTTTTAAAAATAGAAATCGTCGTATGGAAGTCATGCATTTAGAACATAGGAATTTAAATTTAAAAATAATAATTTTAAAAAAATCTCCAGAATAAAGTCCTTATAATTTATTGGTGATACTCGTAAATGTGCCACTATATATTCGCCTTCTCAGCTGCTCTCTCAATTGTACGTTTCTGTTTTGTATAATTTTTCAAGATCCAAAAGTAAAAATATAGAAACTAATAACTAATAAGAATCCAGAATAAAGAGATTTAAATGTTGGTAACGCGTCAAAACTTTGAGTGGTTATGATCACTGATTTTGTGCTTGATTTGTTCAATTTGATTTCCCCTCCTTTATTTCATGTAAAGCTAAACAAGAGAGATGAGGACAAGAGAAACTAAACAAAATGAAATACCATTAATGTCTAAACTGCAAACTTCCGCTCCATCAATGTGCAACAACTTATGTACTTACCCAAAAAAAAAAAACAATTCTTAGAAAAAAAAAATTATATAAAATAGATAAATATTATTGCCCAACCGAAACTTTGAGCTAGCTAGCATTTTTCATTTTGATTATACAAATTAATTATAAAACTACTTTGAGTTGCATATAAACAAAGAATGGTATTTATCAAACTTTGGAATTTGGACTATAACTTTTATGATTTAAGGTTAAAAGTATAAAGATTATGGGCTTCTTTTTTATTTTATTTTATGAACAAAATGCAAAACTTATTTTCTAAGTTACACTATTTATCATTTCAGTTCTTTAAGTTTGTATTTTGTTAGTCATTTAAGTTTCAAATCTCCTTAATTAAGTTATCTATTAACTCACATCCATGTTTGCCGCTGATTTACCCAAAATGGTGCCATTTTGGCTGTAATTTAATATTTAATTATTTATTTATGAATTTTAAAAAATGTTTAAAAAAACCTGAAATTATTTATTTCTCCGAGCTTTGTTACTCCTCACAACTACTACGGGTTTCTAGGTTCTTTTTTATTCTCATTTCTCTTACTTTTTTTTTTCCTCGCTCTTGTAAAATTTGTATTTTAAAAACCCCATTATCTTAGGCTGTTGAGTTATAAATATTTCTCTCTTTCTCGCTCTCAGTCTCTCACATATCGGATTAGGCTAGGAATTTCGTGTTCTTTAGATGAGACGGGTTGGGGGTAATTGAGGTTTTTTTAATTTTTGGGTTTTCTATAAGAAAATGTTGTTTTAAATTAATAAATAATATGATATAATAAATATTAAATATTAAAGTATTGCCAAAACTAATAGTATATGTGAATGGTGAGTTAACGGAGAACTAAATTGAGAAAATTTGAAATTTAGAAGACTGAAATAACAAAATGTAAACTTAAAGGACTAAAATGAAAAGTGGTAAAACTTATAGGTTGAGTTTTGCATTTTAGCCTTATTTTATTTTGTTTTAGAATATTGAGGTTTTTTTCTTAAGTTTTAGCTTGAGGAAAAAAAAAAAAAAAACTTTAACATTTAGTTATATTTATATGAAAACTGTTATTCATCAAACCCCGGGGTTTGAGATATAAGGTTAAAGGAATTAGCATTTAGGATTTAGGGTTCATAGGTTTTAGGGATTTTTTTTTGTGTTAAAAAAGTTTTAGGACTTTTATTAGGGAATATTACACTTTATGATCCTAAATTATACTTTTAATTATGTTTTGCATCATAAACTTTTCGAATGCACATTTTGCATTATAAACTATGACCATTGTTACACTTTGCATATCAATATTAAGTTTACTGTTAACTTAGATGGAAGAATAATTCTTAAGTACTCTCAGAGCATAGTCAGTGGTGCTTCCTCCTTTCACATTCATGATAGGGTCCGCTCATTAAATTTATGGTAAAGTTCACCGTGAATGAGAGAGAAGAGAGCACTATTTCGTTATACTTCACGAGTACCTAAGAATTTTCCTTAATGAAAAAGCATGGCACCACGTGAAAAGAATTTTCCTCGCTTTGAATGGTCCCAAAACATAGCTGAATGATCTGTCTATAAACTCCCAGATTGGGAGAAATGAAGGCAGATAGTTTTTTGTTGAAGCTAAAGTAGAGGCAAGATTATCTGCCTATCTTTGAAGTATTAAGTTACTAAATGACTATCATAATTTGTGGCTGAAATAACATTTAATAACATAATAAGGCATTGCTAGAATAGAGAAAATGAGGCAAAACAAAACCACCTCTTTGAGTTGTGCTTATGGTACCTGCATTTGATGTACTCATAATCGATGAATTCTATAGCGATGGGATCGTTGGAGATAGATTTGTGCTTTATAGTGGCAATTGGATTTACAACACTAGAAACCATAAATTTTGATCTATGAAGCACGGGTGCGGGTGCGGGTGCGGGTGCGGGTGCGGGTACGGGTGCGGGACTCGGCAATTTTTGAAAAAGGTGGGTGAGGGTGCGGCGGGACTCGGCAATTAAAAAATTATTAAAAATATTTTTATTTATATTTTCTATATATTTTTACTATTAAAATATTCTTAAAAAACATATTACTATGCCTTGATTCACAAAACAAAGAAAGAAGAAAGCAAGAAACACAAAACCAAAAAGAAAACACAAAAGAAGCAACAAATATTCAAAATAAAATTAAGGAAAGATAGATTTAGGGTTTTTGGGTCTCATTCAGAGCTGATTTCGGTTGTTCCGGCATGATTCAAGGCCGATTTCGGCCATCTCGGCTGTTTCGGTCGCCAGCCGATACGACCCGATACGGCCCGATTCTGGCCGAATCGGCCCAAATCGACGCCGAGTCAGCGCGATTCAAGCCGCGTCGGCGCGAGTCGGCTAAAAAAAAAAAAAAGTGGCAGACGCGGCCCGACGCACAAGCAGCGGCGTCCCTCGCGCGTCGCCACGTCATGCCTCGTCGGACGCGGGCGCGGCACCTCCGGCGCTGCGTCCGTGCATCATAGATTTTGATACACAATAGAAGGGTATGTCTTTAAGACCCCTAACTCTAAATGCCAATTTACTTGTTGCAAGTTTTATCTTACAATCTTGAAGAAATTAGAACTTTAATTGCACCGGTAACATGGTGATCTTTTATAAGCATTTCTTATGTAAGAACCTTAACAGGCATTGATCGGTCATCTTCCATTCTCGACAGAAGTAAGCATTTGCAAACAACAGTAAGTCAGTAAGTGAATCTTTAATTGCACCATTTTTTTAAAAAAAATTTTAGTGCAGAACTGAATGTTCTACAAGATGATGCTTGATGTATGACAATCATACTTCTAAGTTTTGCCAGTACTTTATTTGGAACCTGCAATAAGATAGTGAACCCAATTGCTTTATAGGTTGCTTCAGATGAACTGGGTTAAGCAGGGTTTCCAATCCATCTCAACCCATGTTAATAAGGTTGGGCATAAGATACTTTATCCAGTTACATACTCCTTGTGTTACTCTTTGCAATGTCACGTAACTCAATAACATTATATAATCTCACAGATGGACATATTTTTGTTGTTTTTAATATACACACTAAATTTCGTATTAATCAATCTTATTCACAAACTAATGTTGTGTGCATAGTTTAAAAGTTAATATATATATATATATATATATATATATATATATATATATATATTATGATGAAATAGTTAATAATCTTCACTTATATTGATATTTTGCATACATGGAGAGTATAATGAAATAATATTATCCTATCATTGATTTATCAAAATTCTTTGTCAAAAAAAAAAAAAAAGTTAAGTGATGTAACGATTACATCAAATATAACTTGAACCTTACTCATTTTCACAAGGTATCTTAAATTGTAATTAACATAATTAAGCTAAAATTATGAGAACATTGATTCCCTAAAAAAGTTATTGAGGAATGTAAAGTTATTGGAAAACTCAGGGGTGTCCAACCAGACGTAGTACCCGACCCACCCACCCAACTCGGTCGATCCGGCTTGAGAACCGGCCGAACCGACGCCAGCGACGATCGGTGGCGAATCTCCACTCCCAAAACCCAATACCGGCGGGTCGGTTGACGGGTTAGAGCATGAAAACTGATTTTCAACCAACCCGACCAGAAAAACACCAGAAATAGGTTTCTCCACCAATTGAAGTTGTTCGCCGGCGACGATTTTGTTTGATTTGTCGAGATCCGGTGAGATCTCGCTGGATCTCTTCGAGATCGGGCTTGATCTTGTTAAGATCTGTCAAGATCTCTTCGAAATCCAAACAATCCAGTAAAAATAAGCAGATTTAGGCAAAATTTGGCGACAATTCACACAGTCCGAGCTTGACCAGAAACCGACGACATCTGACCACCCGAACTGTTGCCTTCAGCGGGTCAGCGGCGGGTTCAATTTTAGGAGACCGGAATTGATAGGGTTAGTTCCGGGTTGGGCACAAATAAATTAAGTTATCTCTGGAGGAATTAGATTACACAAATTCTAACCAACCGAGTAAGGGTTGAACTCACTTAATCAAAATCCAACAAACTTTTTCCCCCTCTCTCTTGTAAAGATTTACATAATCAATTAAATTTTTCCCCTTGTCTCTTGTAAAGATTCACATAATATCGGAATATCGGTAAGGAGTTCTATTTTTATTATGAAATCAAAATAATCATTTAACAATAACAAGCAAACCACATTCTCTCACGTTCAATACTATTTTGGTGTTCATTCTTGGTTAATCTGAAATTTCAACAAGTCCTTTTTGGTTGTTTCTTTATTTTATATCTTTGTTTAATGAGGTAGATATATGAAATCAAAATAACCAACCAACCCACTTTCGAAAAATGATTTAACAATAACAAGTAAACCACATTCCCTCCATGTTCAATGCTATTTTGATGTTTATTCTTGGTTAATCTGGAATTTCAACAAGCATTTTTTGTTTGTTTCTTTATTTTTATATGTTTGTTTAACGAAATAGATATATATATATATATATATATATATATATATATATATATATATTTACCATTTTTTGCATGGGATATATAAGATATTGCTTCCTCTTCCTTAAAACTTAATGGCCTTTAGCTTTCCTCCAATTTCTCACATAAGTCATAACATACCTTCTACTTGGGCTGAAAAATAAATTTGGGAAATTGGGTGGAGATGGATTACAGGCTTACAGCTACGTTGTCAGTCAATTCACCGGAAACTCTCGCAATCAACTTTAATTAAATAACATTTTGAAAGGATTAGCCGAGTGCTTTCGTAGCCTATGACAATACAAACTTCATTATTGTATGCTCCTTGTATAATCTGAGAATCATCATCCAATGGGTCAAAGAAGTCTCAAAGTAATGACTCAACCAACGAAATTTTATCCCTTAGATCAAGGGTTTTGCGCTCGAGTTGTCACTTATTGATTTACATGACAGCAACAAGACCAAAAATAAATATATCATTATTTCACCAAAAGGTTCACCTTACATGACAACAAAATAAATAAATAAATAATTACAATACTTCTTCTCCTAAACTATGTATGGAAGTGCACAATATCATGGTTGGAGCTATTATTGGACTGGGAGGGGGGGGGGGGGGCTGAGGAATGGCCCCCCCTAAATTTTAAAAAAAAAAATTTACTATATTAATAGGTACTAATTTTAATAATTTTGTTCAATAAAATTACATTTTGCCCTCCTTGATAGTGCCATCAATTTTTTTTAGAGTAATGTTATAGCCACAAACATTTTTACAACGTTTATATAAACTATTGAGGTAGCAAATTTTTATTGGTTCGTACACTTGTATCATTTTTCACTTATTAATAACCACTCACCACATTAGTAATTTGTAAAAATTTTGTAGTTTTAGCATTTTTCACCTTTAAAAAGACATAAAAAATTAATAAGTTAAATCTAAAACAAAATATACAAGCCCAAAAAAATTGGCACAACAACAAAAATTACCAATAATAAAACTAAAAAAAATTAAGCTCAATCAATCTATTTTACCCAGAAAAAACAACTTAGCCATTTAAAAAAAATTTAAACAAGAATCCTTAGTAGTAAAGTAGTAGAGTCAAAGGTCGGAATTTCCGCACACAGCTAGCAGTAGACTTCCCCTTCCCTAACTCCAAATCCTGGTTCCGTCCCTTCACAATATGAACATCATATCTCAGTAAAGCATGCTATGTTTCAAAGATGAAGATTTAAAGGTTCATGTTTGAACAAATTTCTAATATTTTAACTTTATTGGCAAATATAGATGAACTCCAAAATAGCAATTATTATAACAAATTTTCTTCTTTAGTTTGATTATTGAAATAATGGCGTTGTGCTCATCTTGCCGCTACACTCTTGTACGCCTATTTTTTCAAAAAAAAAAAAAAAATTCCTAGGGCAGTCTAGAGCATCTTAAATTTTGTTAAATAGCTAGTAACATTAGAACACTTTTATTGCAAATTACATTTTAACCTTTTTTATTTATTAATTTGATAGTTACTATGGTGGAGAGGAGTTTTGAACCCTAAATATTTTAGAAACATAAATAGGTATCAACTAGTAAAGTTACAAAGTTCTTGGCACATTCATCTTCTGTTTTTTTTTTTTTAATACTCCTATTCTAAAAGAAGGTAAAAAAAATGATGCGGTGGCATCAAGTAATATCTTGATTCTCTACCTGTTTATATGTGATGTTTTATAAACCTTCGTGTGCTCTTAATGACTCCAATGCGCCTGCGGTTGATAGCGTAGATCAAAAGAATTATTGAATTACAAAAAATTGCTTACTTCTAACAAATTACATAAATTTGTATCAGTCTTTTTAAATTTTCAAATACCCAAAAAAAAAAAAACTTTTTGTTTAATGCATTCACTTAAAAATAAATAAATAAAAATTGTCGTTGAGCAGCTTGAGCTCTGGCAATGCATATACTTGAGCTAACTCTTTCAATTGTGATTATTTCATGTTCACATCATTGTCTATGTTGTTGGGAAATTTAGACCTCGGTTGATATAATTAGCAATTTTTAAATCCAAGTTATTAATTAGATTTATTATGAATAAACCTTGTTAAAACAAACGAACATCAATATTATGTCAATATCATGCACAGCGGAATAGTAAATAAGACAAGATATGATGACACAGGAAAACCAATAAAACAAACTAGTTTCACAATATATAAACCTGGAGGGAAACCTTCCCGAAAAGCAATCCACTATAATAAAGAGAAGTTTCAGATCTGGTACAAATTTTTATCCCTAAACTCCACAATCCCTGTAAATGAACTTAAAGTAGAAACCTTCTACCGCTTCAGAACCTTTGAACTTTTCAATATATGAATGTCACCCTTTTGCACGAATTCCAATATATGACTAACCAAAGATGCACGGTTCCTAGTACATGACTAACTCACCAACTTGAAGAAGATTGTTGGTTGCAAAGTTCTTCACTTCATCAACAATAAAGATCAAGAAGCACTTGGTTACAAAACCCTAAGGCGCAAAGATGCAGTAGCTTCTTTCAGAGAGAATAAGACACTCGGTCACTTTTTGCATGTGTTCTCCTTGTATTCTCCTATGTGACGGCCTTTAAAATAAACCTTATATATGTCTAGGGTTGTGAGAAAAGAAACCTTATACATACATGTCAGCATGAGCCAAAAATCAAATCTGAAAATTTGAATTTCGTAATTCTCGATAGATACTGTATATGTCTACAGCTATCGAGACCTCGATAGATACATTTGTCAAACTATCTATCGGGAATTTGTCCAGCTTTAATAAATAGCCCTTCTTCACTTGTTTTTTAGACAGATTTGTATGGCTTCAATACTAGACTTAAACTCTTATACTTTGAAGTATTAAACGCATCCTAGATCTATCCAATTTCAAGTAAAGTGCGTTTTGTCAAAGGATTAACCAATTCTAAATGACATATGTGCATAACAATTTCCACATATATCCTAACAATCTCTCCCTTTGACAATCCGTGACAAAACCGCAACAAACAAATGAAATATGAGAGAAGTCATAAATCACTGAACTCATATTCACTTGTTGAATACAACAAAATCTAATCCTAACACAAACTCTTGAAAAATTTTGCAAGAAAAGAGTTCATGGCATGATAGACTTTGACAACCTATATTTCTGAAACACTTTAAACAAAACTCATCAAGGCATCTTAGTGTGAAACAAAAATTAAAGGATTGCATACATAAAGAAACATGTGTATAAAGAAATAAAAGAAACAACACATATAGAGGTAGGTGAGAGACAACATACATCATCATATATATAAATGAGCTAAAAGAAGTACACTGTATGTTATCAAAAAAATGGTCACAAGACCAGTGTACAAGAAGCTAAAAGAAGCTCCTAAAACAACAAAAAGATAAATACTCCCCCTAACAAGATGAAACACAAATCCCCTTTTCAAAGATATGTATTTCTCCCCCTAACATGTAGAATCTTAAAAAAAACCATATTTTCTCCCCTTTTTTGTCATGATTGACAAAGGGTACAGGAAACTATAAAGTTTCACCCAAGAAACATAAAGATGATCAAAGATGATAAAAGGGGCACAAAGAATCCATATAAATGCATGAATGTAATGAAATAAGATACTATGAATGAAAAGATAAAAGAGAGATGCAAAACATGTGAAAAACAATGCATGCAAGATGATCTCGACAGATCGAGAACCTGTCAAGCTGCTATTAAGTAAAAGCCAACCTCAATAGATTGAGAAGCTGTCGAGGATGTATCGGCCAGACAGAAAGTTTCTCGATGGATCGAGAAGCTGTCGAGAAAATATTGAGACAAAGTCCAGAAAGCTTGATGGATCCAGATTGCGTTAACTTCTGTCGAGACAAGGAGAAAGAGGGTTTCGATAGATAGCTAGTTGTCAAGAAGCTATTGAGCTTGATAAAAAAAAAAAAATTCAAAGAGGAGAAAAATACAAAAATGAATGCAATCAAGCAAGCTACTCAACCAAAGATCCAATCAACATTTTAAGCTTTCAAAAAAACTTTCAACAAGAAGAAAGTAAAGCATTTAGATCCAAACACACACACACACATGTACACACACACTAAACAAGTCTAACCAATTTTATATTTCAAAAACAAGTTAAGACAGTTTAGTGAGCATACATTAACACATGTATCCCTTGTGATGGCCAAATCACATTGTACTTGCACATGTATCAAAAGTAGCAAAAAATTTTGCGTGTTGTGTGTAAAAACATCGCAAGATTACATAAGTGACTCACGTTATGATGATTTGAGATATGAGAAAATCAATTTAACTCACACACAATCATAACTGCTTGATGGGGACTATCACCTTCGAGGTACATCCTATAACTCTCACATTTCCTAGAAACGCGCTTGCAATCAAATTTAAAAGCATTTTGATTCTTTTTGCTTTGCTTTTCTTTCTTTTGAGCATATTATGCATGGGCATATATATAGAGAGAGAGAGAGATAGAGAGAAGAAATATCCAATTATGTTAAGATTTAACATCATAATTTTGCTACGTTGAAGCATATCGATGTTATCCATGATTGGCGGGTTTTAGTGGTGAGATGATTATTTATGCATTTTTCTTATGATTTTTTAGTCCTTCCAATCAAAAGGAGTGAAATAAGTGTTAAGTACAAGAGATTACTTAATCTTACTCATCACTAACACGAGCCACAAAGCTCACTTGCTTAGTTATGCATAGAGATACTCATCTAAGCTACAAAAGATACAAAGTTTAGAAAATTTTGTTTCAATGGCCATCAATGCACACAAAACACACACTGTTTTTGTAATTTTTTTATTTTTCTCTTTTTTATTTTGAAAAACAAACAAAATAAAAACTAAACAACCAAACAAAAACAGACAAACAATATGAAAGCATGAAAGAAATGTGCAGATACATGAAAGCATGATTCCAAAAGAAATCAAGCAAAAAGAGTCCTACTTTAGATAAAAAGAATTAAAACAGAGGACAACTGAAAAGACAATTAAGTCTTAGGCTCCTTTCTCACCCACACAGCACGAGTCTTTGGGCGTAAAGATGAAAAGGAATGTGTCCTAGTTTGTCTACTAAAGGACATAGAAGAATTAGAATTCTCCTGAAATTGAGTTAAAAAGCTCAAAACTTTTAATAACTCTCCAAGCAAATGTGTAGGTCCTTGAGAAGAAACCTGTGACCGTTTGGACACTTACTTTTGAGGATACAATTTAAAGCAATTAGGACGAATGTGTCCAGAAATACCACAATGGTAACAAACATGAGGTCTAATAAAGGATTTAGAATTAGCCAAATCAATTTTGGATTCATACATTTATCACTTTTCTCAAATTGGGTCATAAAGACAGTATTTGATCCAAAAGCCGTGGAAGAGGAGGGGTCAGAGGAGACAGTATATCCTAAGTCAGTTTTATCAGAACTAGGCTTTTGAACACTCAATACCTCATCAAGCTTTGCAGTAGACATCCTCTCTATTTGAGTTATAGTTTGACTAAGCTTAACCTCGAAATTCTTGACCTTCTGTTCTAATGAGGTGTTCTCCACAACAAGAGTCTCAACTAACCTTGTAGTCTCATCTAGTTTGACTAACAGATCAGCTTTTTTAGTTTTTACCTCATTAAACTCTTTTCTATAAGGATGAGAAGTCTTTTCAGATTTTATAAATTCAGTGCATAGCTTATTATAGGCTTCTTGAAGGGTCAACTTCTTGGGTACTTCATCATCAAAAGAATCCTTACTATCACTAGCACTCTCCATAATCACATTATCGGTTGTGGCAACAAAAGCCATAAAGTGACCACATTCATCCACATACTTATCAGAAGAGTCATTCTCAGTATCACTCTAGGTAGCAACCAACCCTTTATCTTTTGACTTTTTGGTATTTTCCTTCATAAGATAATTTGGGCACTTTATCCTCATATGACCAAAACATTTGCACTCATGGCATTGGATGAGGGTTTTTTCATTCTTGCCCTTTCTAGAGGATTTAGATTTTCTAGGAGGTTTGTCCTTATCCTTTTTCCTATACTAAAGAAGCTTGATAATCTCATTACCTATGAATGTTAGATCCTCATCCTCATCCTCATCCTCATCTTCATCTTCAAATTCGATTTCATCTTCATCTTCAGAGTCATCAATTTCTTCCTTTATACCCTTAAGAGCCAAGTTTCTACTCTTTCCATATTTTCCCATTAAACCTAATCTCATTTTATAGGTTTGAAGGTTCCCTACAAGCTTAGTCAAAGGAATTTGATCAATATCCTTCACTTCTTCAATGACAGTGATCTTGGTATGGAATCTTTCAGGTAGGGACTTGAGGATTTTCCTAACAATTTTGGGTTCCGCAATAGATTCTCCAAGATTAAAGGCAGAATTCACAATATCTTTGAGTTTAGCATAGAACTCATCAAAGGTCTCATCCACCTCTATCCTCATTTCTTCAAAACTACTAGTGGGTTTTTGAAACTTCACAATCTTTACTGTCTTGGTATCTTCATAGGTGGTCTCAAGAATAGTCCATGCTTCCTTGGCAACTTCCGTGGATGTTATTTTCTTGAATTCCTCATTAATTACCCCACAAAAAAAGCATTCAAGGCTTTACTATTGAAATTTTCCGCTTTGATTGTTGCTTCTTCCTAATCCACCGGCACTTTCTTTGGCTTAATCTAGTCAACTTCAACAGCTTGCTATACTTGTTCACCTAGAGCTTGCAAAAAAACTTTCATACGAACTTTCTAGTATGCATAATTAGTGCCATCAAATAAAGGAGGAATCAAAAGAGATTGTCCACGATCCATGACAATGAAGATCAAGGATCACACTCAGGAAATTAATCCAATCAGAGTGTACCTGCTCTGATACCACTTGTTGGGAAATTTAGATACCGGTTGATATAATTAACAAGTTTTAAACCCAAATTATTAATTAGATTTATTATGAATAAACCTTGTTAAATCAAAATAACTTCAATATCATGTCAATATTATGCACAGCGGAATAGAAAATAAGACAAGATATGACGACCTAAGAAAACTAATGAAACAAATTAGTTTCACAATAATAAAAAAAACCTGGGGGGAAACCTTCCCGAAAAACAATCCATTATAATAAAAAGAAATTTCAGATCTAGTACAAAACCTTTGTCCCTAGACTCCACAATCCTCGTAGATGAACTTACAATAGAAACCTTCTACCGCTTCAGAACCTTTAAAAACTTCAATATATGAACGCCACCCTTTTGCATGGATCCCAATATATGACTAACCAAAAATGCATGCCTCCTAGTGCGTGACTAACTTACCAACTTGAAGCAGATTGTTGGCTGCAAAATTTTTTACTTCATCAACAATGAAGATCAAGAAGCACTTGGTTACAAAACCCTAAGGCGCAGTAGCTTCTTTCAGAGAGAATAAGGCACTCGGTCACTTTTTGCATGTGTTCTCCTTGTGTTCTCCTTGTATTCTCCTATGTGACGGCCTTTAAAATAAACTTTATATATATCTAGGGTTGTGAGAAAAGAAACCTTACACATACATATCAACATGTGCCAAAAATCAAATATGAAAATCTGAATTTCGTAATTCTTGATAGATATTGTATTTGTTGACAGCTGTCAAGACCTCGATAAATACACCTGTTGAGCTATTTGTCGGGAATCTGTCCAACTTTGATGAATAGCCCTTCCTCACTTGTTTCTTGGACAGATTTGCATGATTTCAATACTAGATTTGAACTCTTATTTTTTGAAGTATTAAACACATCCTAAATCTACCCAATTACAAGTAAAGTATATTTTGTCAAAAGATTAGCCAATTCTAAATAACATATGAACATAACAATTTTCATATATGTCCTAACAATATCAAACCTGTTAATTTCTGAATTTTCTTTTATTGGTTTTTTTTTTTTTTTTTTTTTTTGGGAGAATCCAAACCTAAGGGTTAATTTATTGATAATGAAAAAACTTGGAAAAGTTACAAAGCATCCTAAACGGCCAAACCGAACTTCAAGAGGAGCTATATTATTAAGGGTGGACTCAATCCACATCTATAGCTCATTACAAGACTTAGAACCTCTAGCTAAAAAATGAGCAACTAAGTTGCCTTCTTTTATAGGTTTTGTTGGTTTTATTCTATGTCAATTTAATTATAATTCTTTCAATCATTTACCTATATTTATGTGGAGTTAATTTTAAGGGGTTTAGCGACTCTTTTGACATAAATGACAATCACTTCAAAAGGCAAAATTTCAGTACATTACCTTAGGTGCCCCGTTTAAATTGCAGACACTTGTCTAATTAAATAACTCAGTTAATGGAGGTTTAATGCTTTTTTTTTTTTTTTTACCATCTCTTTCAATGAGAAAACTTGTACCTTCTCAAACTTGAAACTTCTCACGCACAATCTCAGAAGCCAGAACTCAAAAGAACCCAATGACTATTATGCTTCTCAAACCCAAACTCTCTGAGTTCTAATCAAAACCAAGCAAAGAATAGCGAAGGGACTAGCTCATGAACATCACATTGACAACAAAACTCAAATTTTTCCCGCACAATCTCAACAAAAAAAAAATCCAATGGTTTCTTTAAACTGAAAATCCTTCAACAGTATTTGACTTCTCACACTCAAATCTCAAATCTCAAATTTCTCAATGAAATCAAGCAAAGGACAAAAGGTAATCTTCTCCATTAATCCCATTATTTTCATTATGATGCAAAGCCAGATCTGGTTGTATTCTTGGTTCAATTGGTGAATGAATGTTGGTTTATGAGGTTGAGCTGTTCGTCACCCTTATTCCCTGCATTTACATTTAAACTCATTCTTTGCACCAGATTTTCCCTCTAAAGAATGCTAGGACGTTTCAATGATATTCTTTTTGAAACTTCACTGAAGCCAAATTTCTCCTTCTTTGAGTGTGAAAAGTCGAAAAGGATCAATGGTTTTGTTTTCTCATGGGTTTTCTAATAATGGGTTCAACGCATCTATGAGAAGTCTGGCCGTGGGAGATCTGAAAGAGACGGTGAAAAAAAAAAAAGTTGTGTTAAGTGTTAACTCTTGTTAATAGGATTATTTAATTGGACTGGTGTCTACAATTTAAAAAAGGTACATAAGGTACTGTATCTAAGTTTTGTTCCACTTCAAATTAGCCTTTAAGTTATACAATCAAGAATTAGTGTCTCTCACCTGTACTGATTGAATTTAGCCTTTATGCAATCCAATTAAATTGTGGATAAGTCGACCTGAAAAATATAGATAATGGAAAAAAATATATATTACAACTATTCTGAAGCAACGTAATTGTAAATATACTCATAAATCAAATAAAAACTTGGTTTTATTATGTAAACAACACAAAATAAGAGCAGGTTAAAAGTTTAAACTATAAATGATACATCGGTTTGGTTTTGCTTTCTGGCCGAAAAGACAAGATACCCTTTTGTAAATGCATATTTTGGTGTTTGGTAAGATTTCAAAATCGCACTTAAAAGCCCTCTCATTGTGATTTTCTGCGTTTTTTTATTGCACTCTTCCAACGATAATTACAAAAACACACTTATTGCTCCATAGGGTGAGTTTGGCTCAGTACTTTGTGATTTTTGTGTAAGTGGTGATTTTAATAAGTGCTTTATGAAATTTTCCTTTTTGAAAAAGTAGAGAGTTTGGTACAAAGTAAAAAGGGTGAAAAAATGAGTTTTAAAAAGTTAAGTGTTTAATAGCAAACTTCCCCCTGTGCACTTTTTTTAATGAAGTTTTATTGAAGTTTATCAAAAAAAAAAAAAAAAAAAAAGCACATATCAAAACTGCTTTTGGAGGTGTAAATTATTATAAAAAAAAGAAGAAGAGAAAACATATATAAGAGAACTTTTTTCATTCTTGTGATCTTGCCTTCTTATTAATAATAGTTATAATAATAATGGTTGTTATGTATTATTATTATTATTATTATTATTAATGACTTTTTGTCTTTTAACAAATGACTCTTCTATAAATATTCAAGAGTTAGGCCCTTTTGAATATACACCACTGAGCCAAACTCACCCTATTGCTCCATAGGGTGAGTTTGACTCAATACTTTGTGATTTTTGTGTAAGTGGTGATTTTAATAAGTGCTTTATGAAATTTTTCTTTTTGAAAAAGTAGAGAGTTTGGTACAAAGTAAAAAGGGTGAAAAAATGAGTTTTGAAAAAGTTAAGTGTTTAATAGCAAACTTCCCCCTGTTCTGCACTTTTTTTAATGAAGTTTTATTGAAGTTTATCAAAAAAAAAAAAAAAAAAGCACATATCAAAACTGCTTTTGGAGGTGTAAATTATTATAAAAAAAAAAAAAAAAAGAGAAAACATATATAAGATAACTTTTTTCATTCTTGTGATTTTGCCTTCTTATTAGTAATAGTTATAATAATAATGGTTGTTATGTATTATTATTATTATTATTATTATTAATGACTTTTTGTCCTTTAACAAATGGCTCTTCTATAAATATTCAAGAGTTAGACCCTTTTGGATATACACCACTGTAAGTTTTTTTAAAAATCTTCTCTCCCCTCTCCATGTTTGTGTGTGTTAAAAATATTTAGTATTCTAAAAAAAAAAAAAAGATTTTGGGCAAGAGAGACTGCTAGTGTCAAAAAAAAAAAAAATGTCTAACTAAAACCATTTTCCGTGTTTCAGTTGCTTGGACCCCTTTTAATTTTTTAGATAGATAGAAACCGGATAAAGTTTGGCTATAAATTTTTTTTATAATGACTTTTTGTCCTTTAACAAATGACTCTTCTATAAATATTTAAGAGTTAGACTCTTTTGGATATACACCACTGTAAGTTTCTTTAAAACCTTCTCTCCTCTCTCCGTGTGTGTGTGTTAAAAATATTTAGTATTCTAAAAAAAAAAAAGATTTTGGGCAAGAGAGACTACTAGTGTTGAAAGAAGAAAAGCATGTCTAACTAAAACCATTTTCCTTGCTTCAGTTGCTTGGACCCTTTTTAATTTTTTAGATAGATAGAAACCGGATAAAGTTTGGTTATAAAATTTTTTTTTCTTTTTTTTTTTTTGAGAAGGAAAAACTTAGTTGTAGTCAATTGACTACAACTTCACTTAATATCTTTTTATTAATTAAATGTGAATTTTGATAAATTCGCCATTAAAATAACATTTTGTTCTTATATCTCTCATGCTTGTAAAATTTTTAGAAAATCAAAGTTAAATAATTATATTATCAATCAAATATTTAAATTTCAATTTTTTGTATTATAAAATTATGCATAAAAAATAAAAAATTTATAAATCGTATAGTAAATAATATCCGATTGCTACAAATTTTGACATGAGTGTTAAAAACATAAAAACAACATGCAATCCAATAATTATATTTTCAAAATATGTAGTTATGTTAATATTTTTAGTAGGAGTTTTAGCTATTGGATTTATAGCCAAATTTTGTCTTTAACCTTTGACGCATGTTCTATAATAATTGTTATTTATCGTTGCCGATTGCTTTGCATTAGAGGGCCATTTTAACTTGCTGGATAAAAATAAATTTAAAAAAAAGACTATTGTTAATATATATTGACAAAAAATAAATGCTAAAGTCACAACTTTTTACAAACGGCTTATCTAATGAGTGACAGCTGATCTAGTGAGTGATTATTGATAAATAAAATAATCATTGTATTTATGAAAAAAAAAATCATTAATTATAAAGTCACAACTTTTTACAAACGGCTTATCTAATGAGTGACAGCTGATCTAGTGAGTGATTATTGATAAATAAAATAATCATTGTATTTATGAAAAAGAAAGACCATTAATTATAAAATTAATGATTTTTTTTTTTTTTGAAAATTCATTTATGCAAACGAAAAGTCATCAATGGTGAAATTAAATGCAGACACTTTTTTTTAGAAGGGAGATTATTAAGTTTTATTACTGCTGTCAGCTTGAAATAGCTGTTCCAGACCCGTGGGAATAGACTTTAACCATACAACATAGTCATCTACTATTTGTAATGCTGTTTTGCCAAAGCGTGTTAACAGAAGGGATCAGAAACGACACTTCAAAAAAAATTAGACAAAGTCAAAAGGGGAGTCCCACTCTATCGGCTGGCCAACTATTATGCTGAAAGCCTGAAACACTGCATGCTCAGCAGCCTCAGCTTCTGTTCACGCAAGAGAGAAAGGAAAACTGGATTTAATCAATTCTCAACCAAGTATTTAATTAGATTAATTATGTTCAGGATATAAACCGGTGAACATCACATAAACATGAATCACACAAAGACAACCAAAATACTGACCTAGAAAAATGAATGAAACAAATTTTTTCATTGTAAAAACTTATGGGAATTTTACATATAATTTTCAAGGCAAACAAATTCACTAGAACATAATGAAAATTTATATTACAAACTTAACCTTTATGCCATGTATGAAATTTTATGCGTTTTTGTCTGTGCCAGGTCAAACAAATTTGCCACTAAGTGCATATAATTTAATGTTTTCCCTCTTTCTTTTGAAATTATGAAGGATCAGATTATTTTATGCAAATGTGTGTTGTATAGCTCAAAAAAGATTATTTTATTATAAATTTATGCATGTGAGAATCACATCTCAACAATGGTGGACCATAACAATCCATATAAGATGAAGAGGAAAATTGGTCATGTTAAATGTTGAAGTGAGCTGTGTTTCAAACACTTAATCTTGTACATTATCTCACATTAGTTAGAGATGAGTCTTTTTGTATGTTTATAAACCATTGCGCAACTTAAGTGGTAACTTGGAATTAATGGACAAAGTGTTGGACTTTGACTTGTGTTGACTTTGTTATATCTTTTTTGGACTATATCCTTTTCCCTTTTTTTTCTTTTAGCCCAAACTTGGTTTAGGCAGTTGGTCAACTGGTCAGCTCCTCACAGTCACATCTTTCTCCTTCTGTTCCGCTCTTATTTTTCTACTCTTCTCCACAAAAGTTCTAGCTCCTAATTTTTGGTTTTAACTTTTAGGGACAATTCTATTTGTGTGATTCTATCGTTTATGAAATCCTTTTAACTCAATCTATTTACTTTTTGTCATTACTAATTTTTTAGGGTTTATATTGTTGAATCCAAACTTATTTATTTAGCCATTTTTTCCAACATTAAATGTAGCCAATGCAGGATGGTAGGCTATAACAAGAAGAGGTGCAATCCCATTACGAATAAAGCAAGTAGGGTAGCAACTTAGGCTAGCAAACAACAAGGAGTAGGACTTGTAACAATTAGATTTTTTATCCTTGTTGACAATGCACTACTAAGTTATGATGTAACATTTATAGGTGAGAGAGTGAAATATAGGGTAGCAACTCAGGCTAGTAAACAACATAGTAGGGCTTGTAACAATTAGATTTTTTTTTTCCTTGTTGATAATGCACTACTAAGTTATGATGTAACCTTTATAGGTGAGAGAGCCAAATATAACACCACAGAGTTTGAAAAAACCAAAATCATGGAAAACCAAAATCATAAAATATCTTCAAGCCATAGAGAACCTACTAATGGGGCAGCACCGTGATCGCAATCGAGCCATGAAGCACATACAAGATACAAGTCAACACAATGAAAAACTACCTGTGAATAATTGCCTTGAATGAAAACAAGTACATATTCATAGGATTCAAAGGGTTTTTATTTACATTTTTGGAGATTCAAAGGGTTTCTTATTTTGGGGTTTTGGGGATTCAAATTTTTTTTGATTAAGATAGAAAATTAAAATTATTTTACTATTTAACTTATTTATTAGTCTACTGCACTTTTTAGTATTATTCATAGACCTTCTTATACTATTTCAACTAACTTTTACTTTTATCTACCGCACTTAAAGCAATAAATTTTCAAACCAGCAAAGTATCTCAACACTCCCTAAGTACGATTTTTGGCCTTCTGAAATTAGAATGAGATTTGATTTTTGTGATTTTTTTGGTTGTCAAGAAAGTTGTTGGGAAAGTTACTATATATTATTTTTAAAATTGAGAAAGTAATTAAAAAATTTTTTTTCAATTAAAATACTGATGTTATTTATGACGTTTTTGTATTTGTTTTTGTTAGTGAGATGACCGCAATAATTAAATTGAGAACAATTTTCAACGTTTAAGAACTAGAATAGGAGCTAAAAAAAGGGGGCACCAAGGATGATTTAAAATGTAAATCCAAATCCAAATTCTTCCATCCAAATACAAACTAATCAAATTCTATTTCTACTATTATCTATTACTATTGACCCAAAAAAAAAAAAAAAAAGCAGTAAAAGAAAACCCAATAAAGTGTGTATCACCAACCCAGATTTCCCATATTTTCAGGACCTCTCGACCAGCTTATCAGCCTTAACCACAGGGTTGGCCTTAGCAATAGCATTACGTCCAGCCCCCTTGAAGTCAAAAGTACAATCATGCTTCTCCGCGTACCTGTGGGTCCCACAGAAAGTACTCCCACACTTGCATCTGAATCCAGTCAGACCCACCTTCTTGTTACAGCTAAAACACCGATTCGACACCTTTGGAGGTTGCGCTTGTTCTTCTTGTTCTTGAACACCGACAGTGGCAGCAGCAGCAGCAGCAGCTCCGAATGTCAACAACGTCGTTGAAGATGAAGAAGAGGGTCCCACAGGCTTGAAGCTCTCCGTTGAGAAACCGGATTGTGGGGGCTGAGTTGGTTGTGGTTGTGGGTTGAGAGATTTTTCCATGGCGGCTTTAGCAGAAGCCGCGTTTTCTTCTTTCATCTGGTAGTCTCTGTAGCACTTGGAGCAAAGGTTCATGGTCGCTGCATTGCCAAAGAACCCACAGTTGTTGGCGCAGAGCTTTGGCTCTGATGGCTGGTAGCTTGTACCCTCGTTCTGCTCAGAACTCATCTTTCTCTTTCTCTCTCGGATCTCTGTTTCTTTCTCTCTCTCTCTGTTGAAAAAGAAAAATTAGAATTTCTTGGAACTTTAGCGTCGTAGTGTGTGTGAATTTCAATGACTCTTCGATTCTTTATATAGTATCGGTTTCAATAAGGTTCGGTTGGACTAGAAATAGAATACCAAATACGAATACGACATGAATAAGTATATTATAAATAATAATATTTCTTTTCTCAAAATAAAAAGGTTATAATTACATCAAAACAGAGCGGTGGATCCTCGGAGTCGGGGGGATATAGACGAAATTAATTACCGTGACCTTTTAGAATTAAAACTTGGGACTCGTGGGCGTTTGGGAAATTCAAAATTTTGAAAGGAATAATAATTAAATTAAATTAAAGATGTACACACAAGGGTGGGATTATTAAAAAAAAGAAAAAAGAAAGACCCAGTTGTCCTAAGGAGACTCGGCCTTTCGGCCGACCTCATGAAAAGCCATATCAGGAACCTTCACGAGAAAGCCAGAATGTCCAGAACGACCAGATGCGTTGTTTCGTTTCATTATCCAAGTTGATCTGGACCGTCCAAAAAGCCCCCTTTGATTTTTTCTAAAGAGAACAGTTTTTTCACAATCAAACGGTAACCATCAAATAATTTTCATCATCGTAGAACAACCAACACGTCAAAAAGAAGAAGAAAAAGAAAACTCATAATTTCCCTAAAACCATCGATGAATACGAGGAGACCCAAAACATATCAGAAACAAAGAAAGATTTAAAACTTTTCATAACCAAACAATCGGATCTGTAACATATGTTAATCGCATGTATCGACGATAGGCAAAACAAACAAAATTGATTGAATTCAAATCTCAAACACAAAAAAAAAAAAGGGTTATGGATTTTCGTACCTTAATTCAATCCGAAGATGCAAAATCCCGAACTCTCTTTTGGTTTGCTCGGAGATTAATGGAATTGGATTAACAAAGGTAGTAATGACAAAGGCAAAGGCATAGAAAGATAGGAACAAGCAACACGCTTTTATTTTGAGAGGATTAAGAAAAAATGGTCTCGAAGGAAGGGCTATATCAATATCAGTATTTTTTAGTAGCACCCCCAGTTTTTATTTTCCCACGGCACCCCACGGTTTCTATGACGACATACGGGTCAGGTACAATGTAATAGTATTACATGCCACACCAAATATTAGCTGTCAGATTAGATCATTATGTAATCCTGACGTCACTGTTTAGCAATCAGACGGTCACGATTGGCGTAAATATGTGGGGTCCAAAGGGACATTTTGGGTAATTTGACTTCGTTAAACTTTATTTTTTTAGTACAAAAGTTGCTTTTGTCTTTGGTCTTTTTGTGGAGCCTGACCCTTATCCTATTACCAAATACTACTTTGCAAACACGCTTCTTCCCGAGGCGTGGCTACGGCGAAGCCGGTTCAGTTGGGACCATCAGTCACCCTCCGGTCCGGTTAGAGGTGCGGGTCCCACGATTTTGAAATTTGGGTATTGCTTTCCGAGCACGAGGCCCACGATCGCAGCTGGCGTTGCAGTTGGGAGTTTGTATACAATTTTCCATGCATGAGATGAGATGAAACCACACGCGTACATGGTATAAAACTACTTTTGGCGTGGGAGCTCAGAAAGTCATACAATAAGAGTTACTTGGTCTTTCGGTAAACCCTGCGTACATTTCCTCAGACCATTCACACCATGTTTATCAAAATTTTAAGGGTTGTGGTTGAAGTTGGATTTTCTTTGTTATTGGAATCAGCTTCTTTTTTTCTTTTTTCTTTTTTTGCAAGTTGCACGATATTAAGTTAAAAGAGTATTTTGTGCAACTTGTTAAAAAAAAAATGGTTGATTCCAATAACAAAGAAAATCCAACTTCAACCACAATATTAAGTTAAAAGAGTATTTTTTTAGCCCCCTAAAAAAAAACATTATAAGAGAATTTGTTTATGGGTTTGGTTAATGAGCACCAAATGTACATTGCTTAAGATTGAGTTTTTTAATTTATATTTTTAATCAAGTACATTTTTTGGAGGAGTTACACAACATTCAATTAAAAGGATATTTGTAGGTTCCAATTAGTTCAATTGGTAAAGTCTCTAATGGTTGAATAAAAGATTTGAAGTTCAATCCTCATCTACACCAAAAACTGATTGGTGTTTTGATCTGATGATAAAGAGTTATTAAAAGGGTATTTAATTATTTACTTTTGCTACTTTTTAATACAGTGAAACTTGCATGATTTCTTCTTAACTAGTGCAATGGAGCATTCGCTAACATATTTCTTTATTTATTTGCTTTTACTACTTTTAAATAATGCAGAATCCGCCCGGTCTAATAAAAAGTTCAATTTAGCATCTGTTAACATATTCTGATTTTAATTATAACTAAAATGAAAATTCTTACTTTTCTCTTTTGCATGCAAAAAACTGACAAATTTTTTACACAAAGATCTATTAAAATATTTACTTAGCTCTTTGTGAATGACTGCGACCTCACCTAAATCAAACAATCAAATCATTTGGATGCATGATCATGAACATTATATGAATAAATTGAAATCATGTGATTTGAGCATGACCTACAAAAACCTGATCTAAACATGCGAAGTATCCTTAAGAATGAGCATATGATTACATTTTATTGACAAGAATTAAAGATCTAGCATACGATATGTCAGGGATTTTCTTTAAAAATACATGTGATAGCATGTTATTCATGATGATTAAAAAAAAAAAAAAATCTAACATGTGAATAATTTTAGAAAATCATATGAACAAAGGGATCATACAAGCTGATAAGGTATTTTTAGACCTACAAAGATGAGAACAAGCTGAAGAAGGTATCGATCCTCCATCTATAGATTTGTTTGATCTTCACGCATACGTGTATAAGGAGAGATCTTGTGCCACACGCTTAACCATAATCAAGAAGACTCCTATAAAGAAAGGAACTCTAGAAGATATACAAAATCCAAGAGGTTCTTTCTTGGAAGGAAAGAACTTCTTGGCCAAGGCACGGATGTCAATTTCACACTACTATAAATACCCCAAAACCCTCATAAATCAAGGTACGCACAATTTCTCTAAAGCTTATGCTCTCTAGCATTTTTGGAGCTCTCTTCTAACTTAACTTTCGGAGGGTTTTTGGCCGGTACCCCACCTGTGCCCTTTGATTGGTTCTTCTCTTTTGTTTTTCAGGTGCACCCATTGATACGTGTGGACGATCAACTCACTGACGATTTTTGTGCATTATCAGTTGGCGCCGTCTGTGGGAAATGAGTGATCAACCATATCACCATTCCTAAGACAAAGAGTTGTATGGTCCAGACGATCAATGACTACCATTAACTAAGAGACTGAAAACCTGCTCGACGCCTTGGGGAGTTGCTGGAGCAAAAGTTGGGCTAGTAGAACGAATAGTGTTTGAGTAAATCGACGAATGCAAAAGAGCATTTAAGGAACTGAAGGCATACCTCGCATCTCCACTACTCCTCAATCCATTACTACACCCAATGAAGAGCTGTCCCTATAATTGGCTGTATCCCCCACGGTTGTTAGTTCAGCTCTCCTCAATCCATTACCCGTACACTACATTAGTCGAGCGCTTAAGGGAGCGGAAGAAAGATATCCCCCCATGGAGAAGTTAACCTCAGCCCAAGCATTAGCTAACTTCATCGCAATTTATAAAGAACAAGGCAGAAGGCAGCGGGGCAACCCTATGGGTGCCTTGGTAATATAAGTCTCCTACCCATGGGTGGAAGGACGAACCAAGCCACCTACGAGTGCCTTGGTCAAAATTCTAAATTGTCCTACCTACGAGTGGATGAACAAACCAAGTCATCCATGAGTGCCTTGGTAAAAAATTTAAGTCCTACCTACGGGTGGAAGGATGAACCAAGCCCCCAATGGGTGCCTTGGTAATATAAGTCTCTTACCCACGAGTGGAAGGACGAACCAAGCCACCAACGAGTGCCTTGGTTAAAATTCTAAGTCTTCCTACCTACGGGTGGACGGACAAACCAAGTCATCCACGAGTGCCTTGGTAAAAAATTTAAGTCCTACCTACGGGTGGAAGGACGAACCAAGCCCCCTATGGGTGCCTTGGTAATATAAGTCTCCTACCTACGGGTGGAAGGACAAACTAAGCCACCTACGAGTGCCTTGGTAAAAATTCTAAGTCTCTTACCCACGGGTGGAAGGATGAACCAAGCCACCTAAGAGTGTCTTGGTCAAAATTCTAAGTCTTCCTACCTACTGGTGGGCGGACAAACCAACTCATCCATGAGTTCCTTGGTAAAAAATTTAAGTCCTACCTATGGGTGGAAGGACGAACCAAGCCCCCTACGGGTGCCTTGGTAATATAAGTCTCCTACCTAAGGGTGGAAGGACGAACCAAGCCCCCTATAGGTGCCTTCGTAATATAAGTCTCCTACCCACGGGTGGAAGGACGAACCAAGCCACCTACGAGTGCCTTGGTCAAAATTCTAAGTCTCCTACCCACGGGTGGACGGACGAACCAAGTCATCCACGAGTGCCTTGGTCAAAATTCTAAGTCTTCCTACCTACGGGTGGAAGGACGAACCAAGCCCCCTATGGGTGCCTTGGTAATATAAGTCTCCTACCTATGGGTGGAAGGACAAACCAAACCCCCTATGGGTGCCTTCGTAATATAAGTCTCCTACTCACGGGTGGAAGAACGAACCAAGCCACCTACGAGTGCCTTGGTCAAAATTCTAAGTCTTCCTACCTATGGGTGGATGGACGAACCAAGTCATCCACGAGTGCCTTGGTAAAAAATTTTAAGTCCTACCTACGGGTGGAAGGATGACACAAGCCCCCTATGGGTGCCTTGGTAATATAAGTCTCCTACCCACGGGTGGAAGGACGAACCAAGCCACCTACGAGTGCCTTGGTCAAAATTCTAAGTCTTCCTACCTACAGGTGGACAAACAAACCAAGTCATCCACGAGTGCCTTGGTAAAAAAAAATTTAAAACCTACCTACAAGTGGAAGGACGAACCAAGCCCCCTATGGGTGCCTTGGTAATATAAGTCTTCTACCCATGGGTGGAAGGACGAACCAAGCCACCTACGAGTGCCTTGG
The DNA here is from genome assembly GCF_040712315.1 of Castanea sativa. Taxonomy (NCBI): domain Eukaryota; kingdom Viridiplantae; phylum Streptophyta; class Magnoliopsida; order Fagales; family Fagaceae; genus Castanea; species Castanea sativa. Next base: position 13,503,833 of record NC_134022.1, read on the forward strand.
TCAAAATTCTAAGTCTTCCTTCCTACGGGTGGACAGACAAACCAAGTCATCCACGAGTGCCTTGGTAAAAAATTTAAGTTCTACCTACGAGTGGAAGGATGAACCAAGCCCCCTATGGGTGCCTTGGTAATATAAGTCTCCTACCCACTGGTGGAAGGATGAACCAAGTCACTCACAAGTGCCTTGGTCAAAATTCTAAGTCTTCCTACCTATGGGTAGACGGATAGACCAAGTCACTCACAAATGCCTTGGTCAAAATTCTAAGTCCTACCTGCGGGTGGAAGGATGAACTAAGCCACTCATGAGTGCCTTAGTCAAAAGTTTAAGTCTTCCTACTTACGGGAGGAAGGAGCCACTCCCGAGTGCCTTGGTCAAAAAATCTAAGTCCTTCTAACTAATGAGTCGACGGACAAAACCAGCCACCCACAAGTACCTTAGTCAATAATCCTACCTACGGGTGGACGAATAAACTAAGCCACTAACAAATACCTTGGTAAAATATCTAAATCTTCCTACCTACAGGGTGATGAATAATCTAGGTGACGAACGATCCAAGTGATCCTCCAAAGATGATTAACTCGAATAGAAATCATCGAACCAAGTCACCAAGGTGACAAACTAGTATCCAAAATTTACTAAGTCCATAGAGTGGATGGATACAAGTCCATAGAATGGACAGATACAAACTAGTGTTCAAAATTTACTACACCCATAAAACAGACGGATACAAACTAGTATAAAATTTTTTATAAAATCCACAAGGTGGATGGATGCCAACTCATGCTATAAGTTCACAAGGTGGACGGATATATAAACTATATATCCACAAAATGAATGGATGTGTCAAAAAGCATCCAAATTTATGTGCACAGGATAGATGGATACATTGGCTTAGTCCATGAGGTGGACGGATGAAAGATACATAATACATCTAATTATTAACAAATCCACAAGGTGGACGAATGAAAGATATATAATGTGGATGGATGAAAGATGTATAATGAGACGTACCTAAATTACTACTAAAAGTTTGCAAGAAGGACGGATTAAAGCAATTAGGAACTTTTCATGACATAAAAGAAAGATATCAAGCACAAATATATGAGGGTGACGGAAGCAAAGAAAGCTCAGAAAACCAATGAGCGACGTTCGTTATCCTTACAAAAAGCCATCGTTCACAAAACAGCTCCCATATACTCAAAACCCACAAGCTAATGAGCAACACATGCCCAGAGGTCCCAAAGTATTGAAGTGTTTAAGAGCTAATCCAATTTAGTCTTTATCACAAGCACTATCTTCGGCGAGATCTTAACAACCTCATTGTCAGGTACCGTATGGCAAGATTCCCATGAGTCTAATATCAAAGGTGTTTGTTTTGTTGACCAAACTGTCCCACTCCACCATGGAATTGACCGTGACAATGGTTGTGCTCTTTGCAACTCGCCTCGCCTCTAAAACTGAGCCATTGATTGATTGGTTAGATCCACAACTAGTCCTACATGACCCAACGGATCATGCCTAGTCGAAGAAAACAAGAAAATTCCTTTCTTCTTGAAGAAATCACAGTTCTAAGGTTGATTCGAGTTCTTGAAGATGGGTCTGAATGGAGTTGTTCTTTAACAACTCGTGCTCATGTAAATGACGTTCCTTTCTTGCCTTGCTGCTAAGGTGTTTACCAAAAATCCCGTGAAAACCCCCTGTGGTCAATACAACTTTAGCTGACCCACTAAAGCTTTGGGTCTCAATAAAAAAAAGATTGGCAAGGAAAAGGAAACAGAGAAGCTCTTTCCCTTCCTTAACTTAATCACGGCTCTAGCTGAAAAGCTCATCGCCAAATTCAGGGAAGTCTTCTCTACTTTATTTATCCTGTGCCTTTACTTTTCTCTTGAAGCTTGACATCATTTGGTTATATCAATTTGAGAACCAATGTATAAATTTGGCTTCACGCATGGTTGCAAGACATTTTTATTATGATTATATATTAAATATGGTCCTTGCTTTGTTACAATCACTATTAGCCTTTTCAAAGTCAGCTTATTTATTACGAGCACCTTCAAGAAAGTGTTATGTTCTTTCTAAGCCTTTTGGATGATGCCTAGGCCAGACTTTACTACCTTTTGCAACTAAGAGCCTTCATTGGCTTATGTTCCCTTTTATTTATTTTCTTCTTTAAGATTCTTGTGAAGCTTTAAGGTGCTTTTAATCACATTCGCACTTGGGTTGAAAGTAAAATATGGTTGTTAATTCGTTTTGAAGCTGATGTTGGTTGGCCTAACAAGTAGCCACCAATTTTGAAGATGTTTATGTAGTAGACATGACTTATATTACTTGCTTCTATTTGCTGAAATAAATATGTATACTCACAATATACTCACACTAGATATTCTTTGTCAAGGTGTTTAGCTTAAAGATGGTCTCATCTTCCGCATCATTAACAGCGGGAACACTATGGGTTGGAGCTTACATGTTGCCTGCAACAAGCTTTATGCGTGCAGCAACAAGCTCATCACATTTGACATTATTTCACCAATAGAAGCTGAAAGGAGAAACAAAGATACTTCCCATAGAAAGCTAGCATCCACTTAATGTGAGGGCACGTTCTTAAAATCTCCAATCTGTGTCTTGAGGGAAGTTTCTTCACTTTGATATTTTCTCATATACTGCTAGAAACACAACTATTTGAGTTGAGAGTAATGCCTAAATAGTATTTTCTCTCAAGACCAGTTTTGACAAGCTTAATATATGATTACAAGATTTAATTTTTCTCATTATGATTTCCTGTCCATGGACCTATATCTGCACAAGGCTAAATGGCTGATTTAGCTTTATTTAACTGCAAACTAGTTATTTAGTAGTACGGATCTTGTTCTTGCAGGTTAAGTAAATTATTTTTTATGCCCTATGGCTAATCTGTAATGATGTTATAGGACACTCACAAATATTTCGACTATCTAGTTGTATTGCTTGGATGTCACTTTGAGCCAATCAATCTAGCTTGGGAAAGATAGTGACAGTACAACTTGTCAAGGCATGAGCCCAAATGGCCTTAGAACGTAGTTAATGACTACTAACTCAGTGGCAGCATTGTGGAACCTTATCGCCAATAATGGGAATGATCTCTAGCCTCCCGAGCAACAAATTTAGGGAAGTTCCTTGACTCTTTCTTAAAAGCATGAATAGCTTTCTATTGAATCATGGTATCCCTTTTTGCTTAATCGGAGAGTAATTCCTCCCATTTCACAAGTTTGGGACTATGTATAGATTTGACTACATGACTGCCTTTAATAATTTCAATGGTTGATTTACTTGTTGATCTTTCATTACTAATGAAAATTATCTTTTCGAAATTTATAGTGGATGAAAGTAATTCAGTCTTGTCTTTTGACCTTGCTTTTGGCAATCCCATGGTAGCTTTTTCAAAATAAATACTTTATTGAACAAATTTATTATGGGTAATTACTAAGGGACTAATTTAATTTACCCCCAATATCTTTCGTGAAGACCTAGATTCATCTATTAATCATATATGTGTGGTATACAATTTACTTACTCCTTGAAATGATATTTTATCAAGCCATTGAGGGCTACTATGTTATACAAAATTCTAATGATAGTCATGACTTGTTTAGCAAAGCTATTTCTTAGCCATTATGCAAGGCATGGGCTTATGTTGCCTCTTGGAATTCTATGGATCAGACATGATTTACTTTGAATGGTCATCAAACTTAATGCATACTGGTGGCTAAAATGGCTTATTATCATCGCTATCTAGCTTACCAAGGTGATGGTGATCCCATCTTCCTTGAGACATAGCAAACACAAATGAGCTCTTTGCAGCCCTCTAGGTCCATTGTAAACTCCAATTACAAGCCACAGAAGCTTCGCCTTTTCTCTATAGTTTATGACATGGAAGTTATCATCCCCACTAACCTCCATAAGCTAGCTATAAAGCTAGCAAGGATTTCAGGAATATCCGGGGGGGCTACCATTGGCGCTATTCTTTCTTGAAGACTTCAAATGATAGCACTTACCTCATTGGTATTGTCAAAAGCCATACAACATGCCATTGGATTGATCTGATGGGAACCCTTACTTGGTAGGAATCTATACGCTTATGCATGGTGCCATCTAGCATGATATCAAAAGGATCACCTTAAGCTTAAAAGAAAAGGGGGTGCATATTTCTTAGGCGCCACAATAGCCAATGCAAACATGGGCGATATAAGCCAAGGTGACTAGTCTCACTTTCAATGAAGTCAAAGACTTTGTAAGGGCTTCGCCCCCAAGAACAGGGCTCAGGGATGTATTCTCGTTGCCATCGTACTTAATCATCTCACTATTCTATTAAGAAACAATGCCCATTCATGTGAATGTTTAAACATATATTTAAGTAGCTCAGATTGGTTGAATGGCATGTCCTTATGATTAGACAAATTTGAAAATATAGTGATGTTTATCAAGTGCTTGAGCGCCAAATATTTAATCTAGCTTTCACATTTAAAAGCTTTAGCCAGTATATGGCACATACATGCTCTTTAAGAACAATTCTTTTACCTTGATCTTTTCAAGTACTTCACACCAACATTCACTAGACCATGCATTGTTACATGCTTTCACAGGTCTCTTGGGTGAATTTGGATATAGTCATTATAAATTTATATACACCGTTATTGCTTCACCTTATTTGCCTTGACACTTGGCTTGTTATTCAATAACTTCCTTTATAGTCGCACAGGAAAGAAAAGTTAAAAGCAATATATTGTTTGCACAATAAGCTCACATGAATTCACATGCATTCATTGGAAGAGTATTGTGGTGATTGTTTGCCAACACCTTCGATGATATATTCTAGCTTTCCCTTGGCATATTTATATTTCTTTGATAACCATGTGGTCTACTGACAGCCTACTTGCCTTCTAATCGGTTTTATACAAAATCAAAGTGGAAAGCTACACATGATGCCAATTTGGAATCAACATTGTTGTTCCACTCATTGCTTAAACTGAGTCTTAAAGTACAAAGAGATAGCAACATAAGAGGCGGGAACTTACCCTAGCCAATGGACAACGAGCAAAAGTTTGGAAGCAACGGATGGGCTAGAGCTCCAAAAAATATATATATATATATATAATAAATAAATAAAAATGTGAGGGAGACGAAGTGATGCCTCGAAAAATGAGTGCACCCACTCAGAACGCATGACGTGTCCCCTTGCATTTAATACCCTCAACTACCCCATCAATCAAAGCGTAACCCCCGAGGAAAGAGACAACGGTTGCAAGAATCTATCACCCCTACGAGTCCGTTCGTGGTGAAACCGAGCGTACACATGTGCTGAGGGGACAACTGATAAGGTATTTTTAGACCTACAAAGATGAGAACAAGCTGAAGAAGGTATCGATCCTCCATCTATAGCCTTGCTTGATCTCCACGCATACGTGTATAAGGAGAGCTCTTGTGCCACACGCTTAACCATAATCAAGGAGACTCCTATAAAGAAAGAAATTCTAGAAGATATACAAAATCCAAGAGGTTCTTTCTTGGAAGGAAAGAACTTCTTGGCCAAGGCACGGATGTCAATTCCACACTACTATAAATACCCCAAAACTCTCATAAATCAAGGTACGCACAATTTCTCTAAAGCTTATGCTTTCTAGCATTTTTGGAGCTCTCTTCTAACTTAACCTTCGGAGGGTTTTTGGCCGGTAACCCACCGGTGCCCTTTGATTGTTTTTTTTTTTTTTTTTTTTTTTTTCCAGGTGTATCCATTGATACGTGTGGACGATCAACTCACTGACAATTTTTGTGCATCATCACAAGCCATAATAAATCAATCATTCAACAGATATACAATTTAATTATGCGAAAATATGTAATGAACTAATATCTGCACAAGATAAAAGGAGAAATTTTAACTAGAGTTCTAGAAAAGAGCCAATGAAAGAATTGGTCGTAAACCGAATGAAGGATCACCGGTTGCACAATAATCATTGCTCAGTTGCTTCCTCTGGTTATCTAGGGGAATAGTGTTCCATAAACTATGAATCTCCCTCTATTTATAATGATAGAGGGACCTTGTGATAAGCATGAAGCCTCTAGATTAACTTAGTTTTGAATCTTTTGATTTCAAAATTCAAGTAGAATTTAAATTTTGGTCAAAAAAAAAAAGTAGAATTTAAATTGAAGTGCTGGTCGGTACTTGAAATACTTCTCTGTCTGTCGATCGTCAATTGAGGGAATGGTCCAAAAGGTGCTGATCGACACGTGGATCTTGAGCTCGCCTGGTTTTCGAATTTAGATTTAAATGATCTTCTAATCTTTTGTGAGTCACAATCTGAGTTTAAATTCAATTTTTAGCCAATTTTGAGTAAGATGTTATTACTTAAAATTTAATAACTTTCAATATTGTTTAATATTATTTCCTAAGAATAATTTTAACAATTATCTAAAACATGTTAAACATGATCAACATAATCACGATCAGACTTAATTTGATGTGTGCATCCTCATGATAATTTTGAATTTAATCCAATATGATTGTGACATGTCATTAATTAAAATTAAGTCATCATAAAACTAATCACAATTAATTGTTCATAATCATATGTGATTGAACTTGATCACATTTTATCAACTGAAATTTGATGACTATAATGTTCAATCCGATGGTCCTATTGGAGCTTATGGCATATCTTTTTTATTATTAAGGTTTCAAGATTTGTTTTGTCAGCTAAATCATGTTAAAATAGATAACATATATTCTCATGCATATAAAATAGATAAGTCATAAGCTCTAATGGAAATTTATATGGGTTAGCATATATGAATGATAAAGAGAGAGAGTATAGATAGAAGAGAGAGTGCTATAGATTTCATGGTTTGGCCTAAATGTCTATGTTTATGAAGGAAAGTTCTTGATGACTGCATCTTTATTATATTTAATTACTCAATTACAATGACCCAATATGGGGTATTTATAAGAGGCTTACCTTAGACTAACTATACATTAAACCATAGTTAATAAACTTGTAGTATAAGTAGTATTTTTTGCTTGTATACTTGGCGTGATAGTCACTTTACAAGTATAAATACTTGTAGGGTGGGGGGGTAAAAGCTAGAATTCAAGTCTTTAAGAGGAGGTTTCACACACATACACACTTAGATTTAAACTAGAATAGAATTTCTATTTTGTATACATAAAAAAAAAATGATTGGGCCTTAACTAAAATTGAGCTTGATATCTTTTCAATATGTATATTTTAATTAGTGTGAATGTGCTTCCACTAATTAAGTTTACTTATCTACATAATTTATATAAATATTTTTTTTTTCTCAAATCCATACAAAAATAGACTAATAGAGTCGTTGCCAATTGGTATACAAGACCGAGGAAGTTCTTTATTCACTAAAATTCCTTTGTGAACAAGTGAGCTACTTTGTACAAATATTTTGTACTAAAGAGGCAGCTTTACAAGTAAGTGAGAGTGATCACAGGACTACCATGACTTACAAAAAAAATGCGTGTGTGTGTGTGTATACTTGCAAAAAAAATTATATGATAAACTAACCTATTGAAACGTCCTAATAAAAATGTTTGAACACCTTTTTTTTTTTTGTAGAGCTGTCACTGTAAAGGATGGTGATTGAGGTTTTTGTTTTTGTACCCAAAACAATTTGGGTGAATTTGATGCATGCTTTTAAAGTGGATGGAGATCGCAGTTGAAAGTATTGCACTTGCACCTATCACCGCGCTAATTTGGGTTGCCTAGCTTAGTTCTTAAGATTTTTTTTTTTATAAGATAGAATTTATACTCTAGCCAAATCTAAGTGTATGTGTGTACAAAATTCTCTTCTAGAGACTTGAACCTTAGCCCTTGTCCCCCATACCCCCACAGGCATTTGAGGCCATAGCAATTACGAGAATGTTGAATCCTTAACATATGCCATTTTTTTTTAGTTTAATGAAAATTAAAGCTTATCAAAAAACCAAAAAAAAAAGTCTTAACACACACTAATATAATACAAACAAAGGAGTTCTCAAAAACACACAAAAAGAAAAAGAAAAAGAAGAAGAAGAAACACAACACCCTTATTATGAAGTAGGGGGGGCAAGTGTCCTCTGTCCAACAGAATGTGGTAGTCGAATATGATGATACCACATTGGAAGGGGGTGCCCACCGTCCCATATACCACCGTAATGTGCAAATGGAAAGCTGATTTTCCATCATTATTAGCTTATCCATCACTGCTTTCGATGAAATGTTCGAAGAATATCTAGCTTCAAAGGCAAGGAAGACTCCTGTTGAACCCAATAGGTAGTTCCCATCCTGATGGGTAAATATTCTCGCCATTGCCTTGCGAAAAAAGGCTATCCACTTCTGGGCTCTCAAAAGCTTGATCTTTTGCCTCTCCAAGAGACAAGCATCCAATCTCTCCATCTCTAAACTAACCTTAATCCTAAGGTATCTCCTCCAAACCAGTATTCTCTTCGCCATAGCCCTAACCCCCTCCATGAGAGCTGAGAGAGATTCGCGAGAGAGTTTCTTGAGAGAGTTCTCGGTTAGTGAGAGCGATTTGTGATGAAAGGAATGAGCATGAGCGTGAGTGAGTTGGGTAAAGGCATAGCCCCACCAGACCCGATATTAGGGCCAGGCCCAGGCCCTTAACAAGTTTTATAAATTATTTATAAAAAAAACCAAAAATGCTTAATTTTTAAATAAAGGAAAAAAAATTATTACATTCAAGATATATATTGTTGGGGTGATGAGGACCTTAACAAGTAAAGCAAGCATTAAAAAATTATTAGATTCAAGATATTATTTATGTCAAAAAATTTAGGTACAAAAATTAACTCAACCTTCATAGAATTTTTTTTATAAATATATAAAAACTAATCTAAGTTTAGATATTGTTTTGTGAATTTGGCTACAAGTTCAATTCTTGTTGCTACAGTATTTCTTTTTCTCTCTCCAATCTCTCATAGCCCCCCGTAAGGGGCTTCTTTTTTCATTATATATCCCTCTTTTCTTTATCTTTACCATTCACGTGTAGATCAAGTTGTTGGTTTTGATCCTTGTCCTATCAGCACCTTCCTGAAGTCGTTGGGAGTAGCTGTAAGGCTGCTTACCAATGTTCAGGTATCACATCCACATTAATGCGGCCAAAGGGTTAGCTACAGAGCATTCAATGCTGTGGTAGCAACTTTCTTTTAGATATTTTAGCTTCTCTCTGTCTTATGTTTCCCTGATGTTTATCATTATCAGTAAAACCTTTTGAAGTGTTGCCCTTAAGGGCAGACCAATCATTCTGACCTCTGCTTTATTGAACCGAGGAGGCATTCTTCCTTGGAATACCTTCCCAAACCTACGCAGTCATGGTTCGTTCGTGCCGCTCTGATTCTTATGTCTTCCCTATTATCTATCTGTCCTCGGACTACTAAGCGTCCTCAGACAAAACCCACGGCCCAAAATATACTCTTGGGCATTTTATCCCTACAAAAAATTAATTTTTAAAAAAAAATTGAAAAAAAAAAGGTTGATATCTAAGAAAAAGTATAATTTTCAGATTCACATGAACTACAAAAGTCATTAATATATATTATCTAATTAGAGTGTATATCTAAATTGGCACCTCATGGAAAGGAATAGGATTCAAATTTAAAACCTTAAACTCTTAATGCAGTTTATAATTGATGTAGATTTACATGAAAGTAAATAAAAAAATAAAAAAAAATAAAACACATAAAAGTAGGCAAAACTAAAAAAATACTCCCTTGAGAGATATTGACATCAGACAAGCAAAAGCCCTTGACATCAGAATCAGAGCAGCAGGCTGCAGTCGTTCGTATTGCCTCCATAGCCATAACATCCCAAATGTGAGCGAACAGTAACCGTAGCCTCCATATGCATGAGAAATTTTGTTTATAGTTTTTGTTGAAGGCTAAACAAAGGCTCTCTTACTTTATTACTTAATCCATAAGACACACAAAAACTTTACTCGAATATTGGATCCTTTTCTTTTACTTAATCCATATGCCATTAATTGCATAAGAAATTTTGTTTATAGTTTTTGTTGAAGGATAAACAAAGGCTCCCTTACTTTATTACTTAGCATGAGTTTGGATACCAGTGTTTCCAGCGTTTATGTTTTTGGCTGGGTCCCATGGCACTGTTCACGACCCAACCAAAAACACAAAAATGCGCATACCAATGCATTTTTTGAGTCTCACGGCACCATTCACACAATTAAAATTATTTTACTACAGTGTTTTCAGCAATAAATTTTCAGTTTTCAGCAAATAAGCGGTATTCAAACACGCCCTTAATCCATAAGACACACGAAAACTTTACTCGAATATTGGACCTTTTTCTTTTACTTTTCTAAACATGTTGCATGGCTTTGGTCACTAATTTTTTTTTCTATATAATTTTTTGAGAAACAATAACTAAATGAATCATTATTCCTTAATTTTGGAATTCTCATATAAGATACTACTATATAATAAAAGTTAAGCTTAGGAGCTGTAGTTGTGTCAAGTTGCTATATATATAAACACATACATATAACCAAATGAATGATTATTGTTTTAATACCTTGTAATGCACTGCTTCTAAAATGCTTAATTTTATATTTTTTTCCTTTTATTTTATATCTGTAATTAAAATATCAATAAAAAGTTCCTATTTTTTGTTTTTATAATACCATATAATTACAATTGAATCGGTTAATAAAAAGTTCATATTTTTTAATTTTATATTATTACCATATAATTACAATTGAATCGGTTAATAAAAAGTTCATATTTTTTAATTTTATATTATTACCATATAATTACAATTGAAAACAGTAAGCAAAGAGAGACTCACATTAAAAATTGAACATGAATTGAAAATAAAGCTAATAGTAAGATCCAAAAATTAAAAATAACATTATTATTTAAAAAGTACATGTGTCTATATAAACAAACCGAAACATCAAATCTATATCTATATAATAATAATAATAATAATAATAGGTAAAGCATAGAGAAAATCCAATTAAATTTCAAATTGGAATTTAATTAGAGTCTAATTTTGCACCATGTGTCTTATCTTATATAAATTTTAGAATTTTGTGCTAAGTGAGTTAATTTAGTGTAAAAATTTAATTTCAATTAGAGTTGAATTTTGCGCCACATGTCCCATCTAATATAAATTTTCAAATATTTGTGCCAAATTAGTTAAGTTAGTGTAGAAAACAATGAGTCCAATATAATAAACCATAAAAAACATAATCATATAACTAAAATTTATAAGTCATCTATATATCTATATATATTAATAGGTAAAGCTTAGAGAAATTTGAATTTGAATTTGAAATTATAATCCAATTTTGTGCCATGTGTCTACTTAAATTTTTTAATCTTTGTATCAAATGAGTTGATGAATGCAAAATACTGAGAGTCTAATATTAATGAACTATAAATTTTTAAAAAAAAAAAAATCACATGTACTAAAAAAAAAACCACCATATGTTTCTCAATAAATAAATAAAATAAAAATCACCACATGACAAAAATCACCACACGTTCTATTTTATTAAAATTTGAACAAATTTTATCATAAGTAGTATTAAATTTAGGTAAGAATTTTAATATATGACTAATTATGTTTACTTTAAAAAAAAAATTTGACTAATTATCTATATTTTATAATAAAAATTGTGTTTAATTTTAAATGTATCCGTATGTATGCATGAATGCATGTGTTACATGCTTTAAAAAAAAATTAATTTGACTAATTATTTATATTTTTTTAATAAAAATTTTGTTTAATTTTAAATGCATCCATGCGTTTGAATGGAGTTGCATGTCAGCCTATATATATAATAATAGGTAAAGCAGAGAGAAAATCCAATTAAACTTCAAATTGAAATTCAATTAGAGTCTAATTTTGTGCCACGTGTCTCATCTAATTTAAATTTTAGAATTTTGTGCCAAGTGAGTTAATTAAGTGTAAAAACTGAATTTCAATTAAAGTTTAATTTTGTGCCATGTGTCTCATCTAATTCAAATTTTAAATTTTTGTGCCAAATTAATTAATTTAGTGTAGAAAATGAGGAGTTCAATATAATAAACATAAAAAAGTAATCATATAACTTTAAAATATTCAAATTTAGAAGTCACACACACAGACACACACACAAACAAATATATATATATATATATATATATATATATATATATATATATATATTAATAGGTAAAGCTTAGAGAAAGTTGAATTAAAATTTGAACTTATATAAGGGCGTAGGAAGTGTTTACGAATGATGAGCTCAAGGCCCTTTCCATTTCCAGGGCGCCACCTAACGAGATATTGGGTCGTCATGTTCACAAACTCGTTTAGGTGATATGCTTGTCCAGCTTGCCCATCGTTTTTTTTTTTTTTTTGAAAATTGGATCTTCCTTCCAAGTGCTGGGGGAAACTATTCACATAACCTTGGAGTACTTGAGCCAGGAGGCTAGGGCTTTGTCCGCGGAGTCCAAGGCTAAGGGTCTGTAGGTGGAGCTTTCGAAGCTAAGGAAGGACCTTATCGTGGCCATGGATGAGACCAATACTACTAAAGAAAAGGCAAGGGTTTTGGCTGACGACTTGAGGGCGAAGAGACAGCTCACCCTGGAGAAGGATGAGCGCTTCAGGCTACTAAGGAAAGGGTGAAGACGATCGTTGTCAAGTTCGTCGAGGCCTTCCAACAGACTGACAAGTACAATACCGTGCTCTTCAGCTGGTACTATAAAGGCTTCTAGCACTTGTGGTGATACCTCGTCAAGCACCCTGCTAGTGTGGACTTGGAGGACTTGGACTTTGAAGTTGTGGATAAAGAGATGGCCGCAGACGAGGCTATCTAAGCGTCTCAAGCTGCCTAAGCTACAGTTGTTGCTCTTGAGGGAAGTACTCTAGGGCCTGTTGAAACTGATGGTGGAGAGGCTAGTGTTTAACCCTATAGACGCTTATGTTTTTCTTTTTCCTTTTTTTTTTGGTGCCTCGTATGTTTTTGGGCTTTTCGTTTCTGTGCTAGAACAATATCTTTCGCCTAGTGTTCCTGGGCTTTTAATTCTATTGTTGGAACAATACTGGTTGCCTGGTGTTTTTAGGCTTTCAATTCTATTGACTACTTCATGTTTACCTGTTTACTTTCCTACATCATTGCGCATGATACTTTTTGTCTGTATATGATTTTTGTTTGCCTCGTTGCTTGTTTATCGTTAGCTTGGGGGTTTGACTGGTTAGGGAATGACTTACATCCTTCAGTAGTTTATATCCATCTGGGCAGAATTTCATTACTTAGTCAATTTTTAAGTGACTTTCTCCCATTTAAGGGATCTTGTTATTCGTCTTTGTCAGTAACTTACATCCGTCTAAGCGGAATCTTGTTACTTAGCACATTTTTTTGTGACTTACACCCATTTAAGGGATCTTTTCATCTGGCTTCGTTAGTAACTTACATCCGTGTGGGTGGAATCTTGTTACTTAGCCCATTTTTTTTGTGACTTACACCCATTTAAAGAATCTTGTCATTTAGCTTCATCAGTAACTTACATTCGTCTAGGCGGAATCTTGTTACTTAGCCCATTTTTTGTGACTTACACCCATTTAAGGATTTTGTCATTCGTCTTCGTCAGTAACTTACATCCGTCTAAGTGGAATCTTGTTACTTAGCACATTTTCTTGTGACTTACATCCATTTAAGGGATCTTGTCATTTGGCTTCGTCAGTAATGTACATCCGTCTAAACGGAATCTTATTACTTAGCCAATTTTTTGTTTTTAGGCTCCTAGATTTACATGCATCACGTTGGAACGTTGGCTGAATAGTTCTTTTATTGCTTTACTTCAAACATGAATACAATCGTCCATTACATTTATTAATGGTACTTCTTCAAATGCTCGATATTCGATGGTTGTGGTAGTTTCCTCCTGTCCAACTTTTCCAATTGATATCTGTCTTGCCTGGAATAATGGGTGACTTTGTAGGGTCCTTCCTAAGTTGGGCCAAGCCTCCCTTGAGTCAGGTCCTTGGTAGCATGTGTGACTTTGTGCAGGACAAGGTCTCCTATGTTAAGTCATCTAAGCTTCACTCTCTTGTTGTAGTAATCAGTTATCTTTTGCTGGTACTTCGCCATTTTATAGGATGCTCTGTCTCTAGATTCGTCCAAGAAATCTAGGTTGACTCTTAGTTGATTGTCATTGTTGCCTTTGTGGAAGACTTCTCGTCTCATGCTGGTGATTCCCACTTCGATTGGGATTACTGCCTCGGTGCCATAGGTGAGCCTAAAGGGGGTCTCTCCTGTCGGGGTTCTTGCTGTAGTCCTGTATGCCCACAAGACGTTGGGCAACTCCTTTGGCCACGCGCCTTTTGCCTCGTCTAACCGAACTTTGATGATCTTGAGAAGTGTTTGGTTCGTTACTTCTGTCTGGCCGTTAGCTTGGGGGTGACCTGGGGACGAGAATTGGTTCTTGATCTCTAGCCCTGAGCAGAACTCCCTGAAGCCTTAACTGTCAAACTGCCACCCGTTGTCTGATATGATCGTTTGTGGTATCTCGAATCGGCAAACTATATTTTTCCACACGAAGTTCTGCATCTTTGCCTCCGTTATGGTTGATAGTGCTTCTGCTTCAACTTATTTTGTGAAATAGTCAATAGCAACTAGTAAAAATTTTACTTGTCTTTTACCTTGGGGCAATGGGCCGATGATATCAAGTCCCCACTGGGAAAATAGTCATAGGGAGGCTATTGAAGTCAGTTTCTCTGTTGGGATGCGTTGGACATTTCGAAACCTTTGACATTTGTCGCACCTTTTGATGAACTCTCTTGCACCCTTTTTTACAGTAGGCCAGAAGTAACATGTTCTGATAACTTTGCTTACTAGGGATCTTGGGCCTACATGGTCTCCACAAATTCCTTCATGGATCTCTTCCAGAATATATTTGGCTTCCTCCTTGTTGACACACTTCAAGTAAGGCATGGAGAAGCCTCTTTTGTATAGGGTGTCATTTAGGATTGTGAACTGTGGAAGCCTCTTCATGGCCTCTTCGACGTCTTGTGGAAGCTGTTCGTCCTGAAGGAAGGACAAGATTGTGGTCATCTAGCTTCTTTCGCTCTAGATTGTGAAGGTGAGGACCTCTTCGATACTGGGACGCTTCTAGACTTCAATTTTTAGATCTGTATTCGTTGGTCCTACTTCTTACGACGCCTGCTTTGCTAGCTCATCTGCCCCTATATTCTGGCTTCTAGGGACCTGTGTGAACTCCACCCGATTGAACTCCTATCAGCCTCAGGTATTTTTTCATTCTTTCCTCCTTTGCTTCATACTCCCCCTTTATCTGCCCTACAACAAGCTTTGAATCACTCTAGAGGAGCAAGTTTTTGACTCCTAGCGCCTTCCCAACCCTTGGTCACATCAGCACTCCTTCGTACTCAGCTTCATTGTTGGTGGCCGAGAATGTTAGCTTAACTCCGTATTCGAGCGTCTCTCCTTCTGGGGTGATAATAATAGCCCCTACTCCACCCCTCTTTTGGGCTGACTAACAGTCAGTCTAGATCATCCATCTTTCTACTTCATCTAGTGCCCCATCCTCGTCTGGGATTGTGAATTCGACGATGAAGTCTACCAATGCCTACACCTTGATAGCTATCCTAAGGTGGTACTCAATGTCAAACTAGCTAAGTTCGATCGCCCATTGGATCATCCTTCCTGTAGCCTCGGGTTTGTTCATAAACTTCTTTATAGGTTGGTCCGTCATCACCAAGATAAGGTTCGCCTGGAAGTAGGGGTGCAGCTTGCGTGAAGCTACAATCAAGGCGAATGCAATCTTCTCGATCCATAGGTATTTGGCTTCTACACTCACATCAGTTTGTATATCCTACTTATATATTCAATAAAATATTCATTCTTGAATCATCTCACTCAAAACCTCTCTCTCATAGACCCAACACTACCCAAAATAACCAGCACTCAACCACCATCAATGATCAATCCACACCCATCATCAACCCACCCAGCCACCATCATCAAGCCAACCTCCATCATCAACCCACTTATCAAAAATCATCAAAACTCACTTATCAAAATCTCAAAACTATCAAAGAAAGAAAAAAGAGAGCAGCGGTGATCATCAACCCAATGGTGATTGGCGAGAGTTTCAGCAAGTGAGGTGATTGGCGGTGGCACGGCTGTGGCGACTGGCGAGAGAGCAGCAAAGGTTAGTGAGAGGAAAAGAGAGTGAGGTGAGAGTGGGACCAGAGAGAAAAAGAGAGAGTGAGGTGAAGGAGAGAAAAAAAAAAAAATGCAAAGCTACATTAACCGTGCATATATTATATGCACGGTTAATGTAGCATTTTTGCATATGTACAAACTTATGCAAAATGTGTAAATCTCACCCTTTTTTCTATTTTGCAAGTATTGATGTAGTTGCTCTAAAATATATAATTTTTTAACCTTTTACTAACTTCTAGAAACAACTACAGAACCAAATCAGGTAGCTCAATTAAAAATCTTAACAGTAAGTTGCAGATACTATCCTTTATAAACATTGTCGCATAAAGAGGGATTGGGAGAAAAATGCCACTGCTTCAAGCGACACAACATCATGTCTGGAAGGATTTAGATGGCGCCACCGGTCATCATCTAGAGCTGATTGTACGGCAAGGTGTAGATTTGAATGGACAACAAAGAGGCATAAACAATCAATCGGGGTGGTGAGCTAGGGTTGGAGCAGAGTTGTACATTCCTCGGTGTGAGGGGAGATTTTTTTTTTTTTTTTTTTTAAGTAAAGGAAAGTTATGAGCTATATATGTATATTGAATAGGGATTTGCTTTTGGAGGGATTTTTTTTTTTATCATATGGAAATTTTTTTACAGTATGTATTTGGATGGACTATGGGCATATGCTAATATTTTTTTATTGGATTCTTTGTATCAAAATTTTCTTTTGGGTTATTTTTTAAAGTAATTTTCAAATTTGAGGAAGCCCAAAATGAATTTAGAGAGGAATTATTTTTTCCCAAAATCTTAGAACGGGCCAGTAAGTAAATTTAGGGCTCATTTATAATTTATTATCTCTGTTAATGGAAGTTTCAAAAACTCAGGGGAGTGCCCCCTTAGCTTCACCAATGACTACAATAGAAGTTAAGAAGAATATGAATCACCTTAAAAGAATATTAATAGAAAAAGAATAATATATTTGTAGAGATAAAAGGATAAAAAATACTTGTAATTTTTTTAATAAAAAATAGATAATATTTTATCGTTAAAAAGTTATCATGCGCACTACGCAAATTTGTGACTAGTTACACGTAACATGCAATGTGTTCTCTATTGACTTGAAAATGTTCAAGTCAAAGTAACTCAACAACTTATCCAAAAATGTAAAATACTGTTGCCGACCATATGAGTATGCAATCTAAAACTTTTTATTCCATTTATTCCGAATGAATGCTATTATACCGTAAAAAATAAGGCAAACTAGGAACGCTTTCAAATTGTAGATATGTTATACTTAACCTACTTAATATATATTATGCTCCTTCACAAAATATTTTAATTTTTCTTTGTATTGCATAAGTTTGTGACTAGTATATCATGGGTGTGTGTACTGTGTTGTGCGCATGCATAATCTGTATCTATGTATGTCAGCAACCGTATGAAGAAATTAAAAATTTTTCCCCATAAAATTTGTAAAGTTGTGATTTTCAACTATGTTTTGTTGGCTTTAATTCTGTATCAAATTTGATTGTATTTTGTCAATATTTTCCCTGTATGTTTGTGGGATTTAATGTAAGGATCGAGTGTGAGAGTTTGATGAAGATTCGTGAAATTCCTGACTAGCTTGTGACTGGCTCACTAGTGAACAACCCGCAAAAAGCCACATGAGAAGTACATGCTAGCAGCTAAATAGTCAAGTGTCAGGAGGCATTTTGCGAGTTAGTTCGTGACTGGACTAAGTTGCGAGTGACCCATGAAATCTTTGTTTGGCTATTTTTAAATTTGCTTTCCTCACTTTTTTACGCACATTGTATAAGTCCTCATTACCCATGAAATTGTAAGGAGACTTTTTTGAGAGAAACCTCTAGTAATACACTTGAGAGTTAGAGATTGTAAACCCATAATCATCTACATAATTTCTCTTAGTTTTCCTCTAGTCCTACCTCTCCAATTACAAATCCTTGAAAAGTTCTTAGCCCAAACATTTATCTCACCCAATCTGAGTGTTGAGAGAAGTTTTGGTGCGTGTGGAAAGTGTTGGAAGAAGCCATTGATTGGCGGATGCAATTTGGAGCTAATTGTGGGATCCGGATAACTAGTGAAGACATGACTCGGTAAAGTCTGTTAGAAGCTGAAACTCTGAGGGTTTAAGTACATTGAGTAGATTAAGCTTGATAGATTTTTTTGATATTCTTGTACTCCAACTTTATTCACTAGTCACTAGTGGATCATTTCGGCTTGGAGGGCCGCGTAGAGGTTTTTTGCCGAATACTTCGGTTTCCTCTTCAATAACGTGTCTCAGTATTATCTTGTATTTGAATCTCTCTTCTTTTATTCTTTGTGCTTTACATTTATTGTTTATTGTTTATGTTTATGCACTAGAGAGTTGTTCCGATTTATTGCGTTTCATTTACTCTTATTTTGTATTTAGTTAAATAGAGTAAAAGTAATTTAGCTGCTAATTTAAAATTAGGGGTCTAAAGAAAGAATAGTGTTTTGCACTATTTTAAGTTTTCAAAATCAAATCCTGGCGGCCCCACTCGGCATAATACCCCCAAAAATAAGGTACATAACATTGTAATATTACTAGAACCTTGGGGGAGGTATATATGACCATAATTTACCCAAAAGATAAATTAAAAAAAAAATCTACCTTTTGTAGTTTCCTTTCTTCAATCAAGTCCAGTTGGGGTGCGAGATTTTCGATTTTTAGCTAGGAAGGCTCATAACCAATAGCCCTCAAATGGTAAATCACATATATCATATATATAAGTCTTGGACTCGAACACAAGACCTCGAGTTATAACACTACTGAAGATTCCCTTGGAGCCAAAAAACCACAGCCATCACCTAGTTAGTTCCCATCTTTGTAAGCTCAGATGCATTAATTGGCAGTGGAAGCATTAAGTATTTTGTCAACTTTGAATTTCATCCCAATATATATGTTCCTGTATCACCTTATGATTATGATGTTGTAAATGTGCATACATAACGCAATCCAACAACTATAATTATGTACGAGTTGACAATATTAAAATACTACCTAATTTTCTAAATTAAAATTGCCATGATGTTGTGACTACACAACAATACAGCTTAAAGATGAAGATGCACCAATATGAAATGCAATTGATTGCAGTGCACCTAGTTGGATGGATTAGATACGTAACTGAGATGGTTGATGCAGACCTGGACCATAAATGGATTAATGCATGACCGTAATGATTGATGCATGTTAACTATGTCAAATGGTTTGTATTTTTGGACAGAGCAATTCAGGACACTCGAAGAGGGAGGAGAAGAACTAGAAAGAATTTCATTTCTTTGTTGACTAGTGCACCTATACCTCATCCCTCATTTTTAGTAGTAGCAGCAGCAGTAGTAAAAGAAGATATAAGTGAAGGTTTGAGTGGTTCTAGTCCTCTTGAAATGGCTCGTTCTTCAACATTCAAAACAAAATCATTAGGTTTCGAGTGCATATGCACTTCCATATTGTCACAATTCGTCCATTCATATATATGCCATATATTCGTGTTATTACACACACATACTTGCATATGTGCCAAACTTTGTTCGAGTCTTGATATCCTTTTGATTATTCAATCACTCCGTCTTTGCTGGTATAACATGACAATGTAATTTCTTTCCTTATGAGTTCAAAGTTTTCCTCTCAATTGGATTGAAAGAATCTCTTCCAACTCATTATGTAATTGTCGATAAGATTGTCCACATGTATTAAATTCCATGATTTATGAAACCATCTAAGTAACATGACTATTAAACAATACTTATTACCAATTCACACCGTTGTTGCGATAGTCATTTCACAAGTACAAGTGTTTATGGGATGTGAAGAGTAAGGGCTGAGATTTAAGTTTTCAGGAGGGAACTTCACACAAATATATATATTTAGATTAAACTAGAATAAAATTTCTATCTTGTATAAAAAAAATGATACTTATTAATTAAGCCATACAAGTGAAACCTTAAAAAGCTTATATTATTCTCCAAGAATAAAATGGACAAAATATTTATGTTTTGTTGCTATCAAAAAAATTTATGTATCAAATAAATGCTGGATTAGTAAATCATGGTCCAATTGTTGCGAAGCAGTAGCACTTGTATACAGGGGTAACTATTGAATTTGTTGACCATGAATAAGCAATTTCTGCAACAAATCATGGATTAGGGGATCCTCGAACATGCACTTAATAGCACATGAAATAGGGGTAACGCTGCTGATAATTTGAATTCATTAATCATGTATAGGCAATACAAAAAGTCACAGGGATTTGAGGTTGTAAGCAAACTAATAAAAATCTTTTGTCTAAGTTTTTATATTCCACTTTACACTCCATCAATTATAGTATATCATGTGTCTGATTTTTTCCTCCCATTTTAACTTTGGTTATTTTTATAAGAAAAGATGAAAAGACAAGTGACAGTGACAAATTGTAATTGGCGGAGTATAAAATAGAATATAAAGAGTAGAGCAATTGATTTTTATTCTAATATTCCTTGTACGTGGATATGGGTTAGACTTTCCCTCAATAAGTGACACCCAGTACCTGAAATTTTCAACTTTATATGGCAGTAGAAATAGAAAGAAGAAAAGAAAAAGAAAAAAGAAGACCATAAACAATACATGGTAGGATGAAGAAAGAGTTTAAACTCAAGACCTTCTAGTATAATACATAATAGACTATCACTTGTCTTAAATCTTAATCAAGCTAATGGAACATGCTGAATTTGTTCCCTTTAATCAATATTTTAACAGCGACGAACTGACGATTCCTTAAGGGAAGAATGTGCTTTCTAGACAAACATGATTTAACATCTAATCGGTGGAAATTGAACGAGATAAGTCTAGTATTTCACACATTACCTTTGACAATTTTCCCATCCCTTTGAAAAATAAGAAAATTAAGAAAAAGCTCATTTGCTTAGAACTAGGATCATCATGAAGATCTAGATGCATACAAAGTCACACATTCACATTCCCATCATCATCATGATAATTCATCTCTTCTCAAACTTAGAGATAATTAAAGAGGATGATGGGGTTTCCAGGTCCTCAATATAGCATTTGACTCTTATATATTTGTGTTCAAACTAAGTATAATGAGAGAAATAAAAGGTGCAACAAGGGTAGGGTGGGATTTGGAGATGCCAACCCCCCTGCTAATGGTCCACCAAGCCACACAAAACTTATAAATCCTTGAGAGAGAGAGAGAGAGAGAGAGAGAGAGAGAATGGACAATCTACTACAGAGTTGCAATTCTCACGCTTCTATGGGCCCCTAAGCTAAGGTGATGCCACTGAGCAATTTGTGAAAGCCTTATCCATTACCATTTATTCCAATCTTAACAAGGGTGAATTTGAGATAGTATAGAACGACTAATGACATGGTGGGGGTAATTATGTGCCACATTGCAGAACTGAAAGTTACAATGCCCAGTGAAATATAGCAGTACATGTAGACCGTACCAAGCAAATAATAGTTTCAACGTGACAGACAATAAAGCAGCCTGAGGTTTAAACAATGCCAACTTACCAGGAAAGGGTTTTGTAATTGATAACTTGAGAAAACTTCTTATTATAGTAGCGAGTGAATTCGTATTGTCTGTACAAATCAAGTGGAAAAATAACAACTTTTGAATGTGACAGACATATTCAGCAAAAAAAAAAAAGTGACATAGACATAGAGAATTGAGGCAATTAGTGTTTGGCCTGCTTGGTATTTTGTGAGTTATACCTAAAAGGTTGTTCATTTACTGGGGCGTTGGAAGGGATTGAAGGAGAGACATACTATTGGCAAAATTTGCTAATGTTTTTACAGAGAAAGAAACATGAGTACTTTAGGAGTGTGAATTGCCCGTGCTAAAATCAAAGTAGTTGATTTTAGACACTCTATGATTGGACATCGACTCCCAAGTTCTTTTTCCTATCCAAATTTGTAGGAGTTCTTCAAATTTTTACTATAGAGATTAGATTTAAAAAAAAAAAAATTCTTTGAGTATTTCTCTCGTATACTTCGTCTATACTTTATTTGCGTCCTCTTATAGCTGTTTTTCCTATTAATGAATTACCTGTTGAAAAAATGTCTTCATTCATGTAAATGTAGCAACTTGTTTGAAATGATGAGAGCAATCGAAATTTCAACACATACTCAAATCCTCTGGGTTATATGGACATTTAGTCACCCCTTACAATGCCACCATCCTTCCATCTTAAGGGCTTTTTCTTCCTCATCGTCTGATACCGGGTTCTGACCTCTACAATCACGAGTCCACCTGCCATCATTACCAGGAGAGAAATCTCTCTCTCTCTCTCTCTCTCTCTCTCTCTCTCTCTCTTATCAACATGCCAACCACAAAAAATAAAATAAAACTAACGATGCAAACCCATCAATATTTATAGGAGCTCGCAACTCACTCTTTTATCAGTTTCTACTCATTCACCTCAAACTTCATAATTTTCTACTCGAACAAAATTTAAAGCAAAATGTGTACCGGCAACACTGAGAAGAAGATTCCATCTGGTCTAGTCCGTTCTTTTGAAAGAAAGCAAAGATCAAAGCAATCCGGAGTTGAAGTTCACAGGCATACCAGGTGTGTTTCATAGCATAGAATAGAACCCCAGTATCTCTTATGAAACAATTAATCCTTCTCTTTTCAATATTTTGATGTCTCTCTTCCATTATGATGGTCTATATTTTACATGAACCTATTGTGTGAACTCTTACAGCAGATGTGAAGAAAAGGAGAAGGATTTGGAACTAAAGAACCTGAAGCTATATTTGGAGAACAAAAGTATAATTGAAGAGAATGAAAAGCTGAGGAGAAAGGCTTGTCTTCTTCACCAAGAGAACTTAGCCTTAATGAATGAGTTTCAGAAGAAATTCCCCCATTGGGAACGTTCCTCCTCCACCCTTATTTCTTCTTCTCAAACACTGATATCACACGAAGACAAGTGATACTCTCTCTCTCTCTCTCTCTCTCTCTCTCTCTCTCTTTGTGTTATCCTCTAGCTGTTTTCGAATTGTTATTGCCTTATCGGAGAATAAGGATTAATAAATTGCTAGGGATAATTGTTGTTATAAATTTATGATCAAAGATGAAATCCTGGACTCTGTATGTTATGTTATAAAGTGTTGTTATAAACAGAATATTGACACAAGTGGTGCGTTCTGATGAATGTCTCTAATTAGACCAAGAAAGGATTTAATAAATCCTTTCAAGGCATAAGTCAGTAGTGTTAAAGAATATATTGTTTTAAAAAATAAATTAAAAAGTGATATTTTTGTTTCGGGAAATCAATTAAAAAGTGATATTGATCGACAA
The DNA here is from genome assembly GCF_040712315.1 of Castanea sativa. NCBI lineage: Eukaryota > Viridiplantae > Streptophyta > Magnoliopsida > Fagales > Fagaceae > Castanea > Castanea sativa. The sequence continues at coordinate 13,527,418 of NC_134022.1, forward strand.
ATCAAACTAGAAATACAAACACCATTTGGATTTGCTAGTTGATGTTATCATAAAATAGGTCTGAAAAGTGGCCTCACGTTAACCATTTGGATTATACATTATTTGATTTCACGTAGTTTTTTATCCATCGATGTATAGTAAATGGGGAGCATCAAGCATTTTCCCATGCCTGGTTAATACTCAGGTAGCGATGCTTGGTTGAACCATGAACACTTTGTTTTGTCACTTATGCGGACTTAGGCCTTTTAGAAGATAATATTAATTGGCCCTTGGCTGCCAATAGGGTTGTAAGAACAAACCAAACAATCAAACCTATTGAAAAGCTACTAGAAATTAAGCAACATGAGTCAAGAGGGTTGAATTTTTTGGGCTAAAGAAAGCTACCTACAATGTCAATGCTGTGGAAGAGTTCATAATTCTCTACGCATTGGAGTAGGTTTCAATTTATACCATTCTAAGAACAGACAAAACAAAAACCGAGAAGTGTTTATTAAGTAAATTATTACAGCTAGGATTTTCTTTGAACAAGGAAGGTTCACATCTTACCGGACATTAACGAGGCTTCCCTTCTTCATCTTCTTTCTTTTCTTTTTTTTTTTTTTTTTTTGGATGGCATTTTCCATTATTAACAAAAGAAGATCAACGTGTAAATTCTATATCTGTTATTGGAAGAGAAATATTGCTAATGAAAGTCCACATGGTTTTAGTTATAATCCGGAGTACTCTTCACACCATTGTCCTTGAATATTCCCATGTCTCAAGAGCCCTTGATTGCAATTTTAAATAGTTCATTTCATTAAAAAAAAAAAAAAGAAGGTATCTTTTGAGATGGTCGACACCTCTCTCTCACAGCATGTGGGCATCCCACATGTTGTGAGAACTACATCACAGAGTTCACATTCCGGTGACTGTAAGTACCAAGGAAATTTCATGCCAATTTAGGCTGATCAGATGCTTTACTTATCAAATCCCCGCTCCCTCCCAAAAAGAGATGCAACACTTATCAGTCAAAAAAAGCAGCAATTATCGACATGACAATCATAAAAGTAAACCAGCTTACCCAAGAAACATATATAGTAAAATTTTGAAAGTCTAAAGATGCGGCGATTCTATAATGATTAGTTTAGACTTTGAAAAAAATTTAGTATATATATACATGTTAATCCAACTAGAGAGGCTTAGGTCAATCCACTTGGTTGACAAAACTCACCAGGCACAATAGGGAGAACTTACATGATCATAGATTCAGCTCCAAAAAATTAGAGATTGGCTGAAAATATGCTGGCCCTGTGAGACTCATTCCAACTTTGGAAAAACCTCTTATATCCATAATTTTATTTAAGTCAATCTGAGCTCATCATGAAAGTGGAAGCTTCCAGCATTTTGTGTCCAGTTTCCTGACACACATGCAACACATCCAGAAGAAAACTACTATTACTAATTCTATAGATTGGTCCTTTTCTCTTAGCACATCTATTTACCAGATAAATGCCCTTGAAGAAGAGTAATATTACCAACCCAGAAGGCAGAACGCAGTAAGAGATTTATTATATGCACGTAGAGAAACATCAGAGACTCTTGGAGCTTTTCTCTGATGATTTGTATATGCGGTAGGCAGCAATACACATTGTGGCATTACCTATTACTGTTAGTGCCGCCTGAAGAGCCACTAATACCTGCAAATCAAGGGGAACATCTGAGTCATTCTACAAATTCTATCTCTCATCTCATTCACATCATATTCGAAAGAAAGATGGAGGCATGAATTTTGGAATTAATATATTGGTCCAAGACATCAGGAGTTTGTGATTATGTTCATTGAATGCTTAAATAAAAATATTGCCTGGCATAATGAACTTATTTGACTAGATAGTCAGAGTAACCAAAATGAGAATGGCTCAAGCAGATGCCCAAAACACTAAAAAGAATTTCATTCCTGTTTGTGGCATGCATGCACCATGTGTTAATTCAAAAAGGAAGCAACTTCTGAGTGAGCTTGCAAAATACACAAACACACCAAACTCAAACTCATTTGTAAATTACTTAGGTAGGCTTGGTTATAACATAATTACAAGTGTGGCCATTAAACGAAGTTGGTTATTTTAAAATTACTTTAAGTAGGGGTTATCTTCACTTCAGGTACAAGTTGTAAATACCTTGCTGGTGCAACAACTTGTGCCAGAACACATATACTCGCAATCTATGTAAGTCACTGCACGTTAGGAATTGGTGATGTGGAAGAGGGCGTGAAATAAACCCACAGAGTGAATCAACATCTATTCTTAAGCTCACAATTTATATCCACAACAGTTTCACATATTTTTCTATCAGGCTGATGTACGTCTAAGAGTTCAATTCCTGTTTATCAATCATCAGAAACTAAATGTTGCACAACACTAATTCAATAGTAATAATATGTTCCTCAGTTTCAATTATATCCTTTTGTACCTAATAATTGTCAAATTATGTGACCCTTTCTTACCTCAAGAGATTCAGAATTATAAAAGAAATGCCAAGTGCATGCACAAAATGCTCCACCAAGAAGGGGTACCTGAACCAATCAATTGTCAATTGTATAACTAATGAATCTATCAAAGAAACAAGTGTGAGTTAAAATTTGGAAAAAGAAGAAAAATGTGCTTGATGATAATAAACCACAAAGCATGCTTCATAAGGATAAAGGAGTCACACAGATCAAATCCCTACATTTGCCTAGTTATACTAAAATTGAGCCAATTTGGATGTCCCGAGTAAAATTATCCCAACTGTGATATGCATATGAATTGGAATCCATCCACTTTGTTCCCCACAGAAACTATTCTAAGGGTGTGTTTGGATACTGCTTATTTTGCTGGAAAAAAAATATAATAATAATAATAATAAAGTTACTGTTCACGCGCGGGTTACTGTTCATTTGCCTATTTGTACTGTTCATGTGCAAGAGGCTCTGAGATGAAAAAAAAAGGCAAAACGTGGACGTGAGAGACGTGCAATCCAAACGGTACCTAAGTTTAATTCTGCCCATGTTATTAGATGAAGACCTTGTTGAGTTGAGCTGAGTACCATATCTTCAGCAACAGCAAAAATAACAACAAAACACTCAATGTTATATCCTTCATGACACTAAAATATTAGCATGGCCTGTCATTAAACACCATTAATATATGTTTGGAATATAAACTGATTGAAAAAAGCACATCATAGATATTATCATCACAATGTAACTCTTCATCAAAGACAAATTGTTAATACAACAAATACAAAATCAATTAATGTCTATGATAATCTAAGTAGCTACTAAGAATTTGCAAGAATTGGAAGAAAAACTCACCATACCCCAGGAAAGTCCTTTCCAAGACTCATACCCAGATTGCTCCCCATATTGCCACACCAAAGCCATTGCTGTAATCCTTTAAACAAACAAAAAAAAGTCCCTACCATTAGTGAATCTCATCCAAATAAAACACAATTTCCCAACAGCAACAACCAACCCTTAGTCCCAAAAGTTTGGGGTCAACTAGAAGTCCTCAACAGACTTATAAGGGTCAGCCACATGTATTATTTTCTTCCATTCTATCATATCTAATTCACATTTAATATACTGCATTTTCTTTTTTTTAGCAAGAAAACTTGAAGTAACTTAAAGATAGTTCTTGAATTCAATATCTTAAAATATCAGAATTTTCATAACAAAATTCCCTCCTACAAAAGCCTAAATAGAACTACTTCGGTATCTTAAAATATCAAAATTTTCATTACAAAGGTCTCTCAAACAAAAGCCTAATAGTACTATTTGACTCAGTTAACTCACATTTAATTCATCTTTAGGAATGAGACCACAAAGAACACAAACCTCAACACATTGACATAGACTTTCTTTTTCTTTTCCATCATTTTCTGACCAAGCAAGTTCATAGAAATCAAAATTAAGACAAAATATACAAAATTGAAAGCAACAACACCCAATAATAAAGAGTACCATTCAACCACACTGGACACGTGTATAGCCCAGGTGGGCAAGGACAGAGCATTGGTGGGCTCACTGAGTTGCAGAGAAGTAGAACCCAGCAGCAGCAAGGACGGTAACTCCGCAGCTGAGGTGGGTCCCACCAGGGTCAAGGTCAAACCAGCTCCTAACAGAGCAGCAGCCATGGTGGTCTTCGGGTTCTGGATGGTACCGTGATTGATGGAATTCCGGGTACGGGTCTGAACTTGGGTTTGGGTCTTTGAATGTGGGGTAGAAGAAGAAACTTGTCTTGTGGGTCTGTGAGGAAAGCTGAATTTTGGAGGGTAGAATAAGGTGGTGATAGCCATAACTGAGTTTTGAGGATTTATCAGTGATAGTCGCAGAGACTGTGGTAGTTGGGTCTGTAACTGTAACTGTAGTCTGATGCTATGAAGGCAGGGTCGTAGACGGGGTAGATTGGTAATTTAATTTTGGATAAGACCCAAGTGTTTATTTCTTTATTTTTTCAATTTACAAAGGCCTGCCAAAAATTTATTTGAACTAAGATAAAATACAAAATTCCACCGTTGAGGTTTGGCTTAATATCAAATTTAATCCTTTTGGAAGTTTCTTGCTTGTTCAAGTCCTTTACTTTGTTTCAACATCTTATCTTGACTACAAACCTCAGCATCTATATCAGGTGTGTCAAATGTTAAATTTTTGGTATTTAACACACCAAACACTAATATCCATACTTCATGAGATATTCCAAATCTCAAAATTTTTTGTAACATGCTACAGTGCGGTTTCATTTATGGAACCAAACTGTAGCATGTTGCAAAATTTTTTATTATTTGTTTATTCAAATGCTACCGTGTTGGTTTCAAATGCTTCCGTGTTGGTTTTTAAATATTATTTTAATATCTGTATATATTATTTTAATGTATAGAATTGAAGAATAGAAGATGTGATGTACACTGAATTGTAAAATGGTGTGTTAAAATAATAAAGTAGTCTTTTTGATGTTTCAAAATAGCATTTTTTTACAACTCCTAATGAGAATGCTCTAAATTGCATAATGACAGTGTTATGCATAAAAGAGTGTCTGGGTAGTATATAATAGATAAGTAATGGCGAGAGATGGAGATGAAAGAAGGAAAAAATGGGGAATTTTGAGCAAAGTTAAGTGACCTTCATGCTTAGAGTCAATTGGATATTTTTGAAAAAATTTGGTAGCTACCATCATAGTCGTAATAGCATTGCAAAAGAATGGATTTGGTTCATTTTGTTAGATTTTAGATCGTTGGCTTATGAGAGAATATACAAGCAATCCTATCAAGATTTTCTGTGCCACAAATCAATCTCAGATTTTGATAAGTAGTCTGAATAAATTTTTTGACTATATAGGAAAGCTCAGTTAGTCAATTATAATGGCTACCTCTTTTTGTGCCCTTAAATCATATTAATTGCTTCACATTTGCTGTAACAACTATTTTGTTTTCCTTTTTGTTTTTTTGTTTTTGTTTTTGTTTTATTTTTGTTTTTGTGTGTGTGAGTGTGGAAAGATTAGCCATATGAAAAGAAAAGAAGGAATTGGGGAGAATAAGAAAGCTTAGCAAAGTATTAATCGTTATTGGTCAACATGTGATGTTTAACTATTGTTGGAGAAAAAAACAGTAAACAATGAAGGAAATAATAAAAATTTAATGACCAAACAAGAAGTTTTAATTGTAGTTAACCAACATGTGGTTTGGCTAGTTTTAACTACCCGTGATTTGAAATTTATCACTTACCCACCCGAGGTGCCCTTTGTTAGACAACCCTAACCTACCTCTCCCCTTTCCATTACAAAATCACCCTTACTATATAAGCCAAAATTAGAAACACAATTAGAACAACAATTTCAAAGAACAAATTCTCTCTCTCTCTCTCTCTCTCTCGGACTCCCTAAATCTTCAAACCCATATCCCTTTACTCTTTATCTCATTCAATTGACACAAAAATAGGATTCCTTTATTGATTGTGAGCAAGAAGATATACACAAATTGCCAATCTCGCAGACTTAACAAAAACAATACTTTTTCTAGGGTCGACTTGAATAGTTCTTGATGTTGTCCAACAATTTTTGATATTTAAGTGTCCATGGGTAATGTTTGATGTTTGTACTCAGGGTTTCAAGTTGCTGGATATTTCACCATGTCTTCATCAAGTTTTCACTCGAGTTCCACTAATCGTTTATATTTTAGTGAGCATTGTTAGCTGCAGACGGCTTTGACATTGAGAAATTTTGAGAGGAGGTTTTATGGTTGTTGCTATTATAATGTGGTGAGTAACAACTAGGTTTGTTTAAATTGATCTTCATTTTTAAACTCATAGTATGTTTGAAATATTTGATTTTGTTTGCAGGATGATGAACTTACTTGTAAATACTTTAAGTAGTTGATAACGAAACATGTAAGTATGGGTCTGAAGTTGCACCAATTGTCCATGCAAAATTCAGGAGGTTGGAGAATGAGGCAAAGCGTGCTAATGAGAAAAGAAAAGCAGCTAGTGAGAGGGGAAAAAATAGCTATTAAGAAGGAAATAATATCATGTGCAATGGAAGAAGAAACAAGGGGGAGAGAACTAGTAGCCAAGCGAAGGAAAGAAAAATTTAGGGTAAAAGAAAGGATAGTTCAAGAGAAAGTACACAACTAAAGGGTTGCACTTGTTGTGTCATGAGTCCTATGTGCTTTTTTCTTTGTGTTTTCTGGTAGGGTGTGAAAAGTTGGATTGAAGCCATTTAGTATACTTTAAAGGCAAGATGTTGTCATTGTTGTGTAATTTTGGGTAGTATGTAATGTATGTCATTTTTTTTTTTGGGACAAGCTTTAATGGCTTGAAGATAATATGTAGTGTATGCCATTTATTTAACAATATTTTGTAATTGAATAAAGCATGTATATTTTGACCATTCAAAATCACTTGGCAATATTTTGTAATTGATTAGAGTGTGCAATATCCAACTAAAGGGTTGGATATCATGTGCAGTGGAAGAAGAAACAAGGGGGAGGGAACTAGTAGCCAAGCGAAGGAAAGAAAAATTTAGGGTAAAAGAAAGGATAGTTCAAGAGAAAGTACACAACTAAAGGGTTGCACTTGTTGTGTCATGAGTCCTATTTGCTTTTTTCTTTGTGTCTTCTGGTAGGGTGTGAAAAGTTGGATTGAAGCCATTAAGTATACTTTAAAGGCAAGATGTTGTCATTGTTGTGTAATTTTGGGTAGTATGTAATGTATGTCATTTTTTTTTTTGGGACAAGCTTTAATTGCTTGAAGATAATATGTAGTGTATGCCATTTATTTAACAATATTTTGTAATTGAATAAAGCATGTATATTTTGACCATTCACAATCACTTGGCAATATTTTGTAATTGATTAGAGTGTGCAATATCCAACTTGAAAAAAATATAAGTTTATCCACATTGAAACAAACAAAGTATATCAACATCAAAAGTATCATTTCATTCATATAGATACTATTGGGTTAAGATAGATTAACCCTGGTTAATTAATTCAATTATCCAAGTTGATTAATTATGTCAAATTATATGCAAATTGTGGAGACACTAACAAATCACCAAATAAACAAAATACAGTGGAAATTAAATTGACACGGTGATTTGTTGATAAATGGGCAAAACATTTTGCAAGGCAAAAATTCTACCTAGTGAATTTAAGGTCACCACTCTCAAGAATCCACTAATCAATAATTAGTGGTTACAAGTTTGAGGAATCTTATCACTACCCTGACCTATTCCAAAATATTAACCTATAGTTGAACCTTTACTTCAATACCCAATTGAACTTGATATTGTAGTAACCTTCTTTCCTTTGTTGCACAAATCTCCAATCTGTAACTAATTACTTTGCACGAATTCCAGTACGTGAGTAACTCCGATAACTTGATTGATTGCTGTTGGCTAAAAAATTCTTCACTTCATAAATGATGAAGATCAGGAAGCATTTGGTTACAAAACCCTAAGACGTACAAATACAGTAGCTTCACACAAAGTCTATGAGTTTTAAGTCTTTGTTTTTGTGTTTAATGACTTTTAAAATAAGCCTTATATATCACTAGGATTATGAGAAAAGAAACCCTAATCATTTAAGTCATCATGGGTCAAATTTCAGATTTGAAAATTTTGAAATCGTAGATCTTGATAGATAGAGCTTGTGTCGAGCTTCTCCATTAAACTTCAATAGCAGCATCCGTCAAGACTTAATGAAACAACTTTTCTTCACTTATTTCTTGGATTAACCTTCATGTCTTTAATGATACTACTTGATTTGTTTGAGCAACATACTTCTTGATATATTAAACTCAACTTAGATCTACTCAATTACAAGTAAAGTGCGTTTTGTTTAAGGATTAACTAATTACATAGAAAATATGATCCTAATAGATACTAGCAACAAAAGTATATCAATATACATAACTATATCTACATCAAAATTATCCTTTCATTCTGCTAGCAACATCATACAGTATGTTTGACAAAAGTGGAGACCACTTAATAATAATGACAATTAATGCCTGTATGAGTCCGAAAAAAAAAGCTTAAGGACTAAATTATTCAAATGATCGTAACAACTATTTTGTTTGGATATGGGATAAGAGCAAGAATAATAAAGGGAAATTACTTGAAAAGAAATGCAACTGAACTCTTAATGAAAAATTCAAAGAACGATTGATATATTATAGAACCAATCTCGGGAAGTCCAAGAGGAGTTACAAAGATATAGAGTCTCTTTTTGATTGTTTAGAGCTCACACTTAACAACCTTTATCTTCTCTCTTGGTTTTTTTTTTTTTGTTTTTTGGATCCATCCCTATTTATACTTATGGAGGCACTCTTCCCCCTATCCACTTGAGGTAGAGATGGTAGAAATTAGGCTGTCTAACACTGTTCTTGTGTGTTATTCGGCCATAAATGTGGCACTTCTGACAGGTGAGGTGGATTAAATGTGGAGGGGATGGTTGCTTCCTTTAGAAACTTCATTCTTCAAACTTTTAGTCTACCTACCTTCTAGCTTGCCTGAATCCTTGTTTGTGTTATGGGCGTGGGGTGGATTTCGTAGATTTCATGCATGCCTCCAAGGATGGGATACTCCTCGGATACCTTTAGAGGAACATATCCTCATTGGATGGCTCTTCTCGGAATTCGTGATGGTTGTTTCTTCCCTTTTAAAATCTCCTCTATTGGAGAAGGCCATTAGGGCCTGCTTTTGGTTAGGCCCAAGTTTTCTCCCTTATTTCGGCCCTTTGGGCCGATTGGCCCAAACTTATTTGCCATAGCTAAATTCTTCCTCCCACAATGCCAAATACAAAAAACAAGTATTTTCTCTTCTCCGAACTAACCAACACATAATTGTTTATGTATGCCACTTATCCAAACCAACCTAATAATTACAAGTGGTTTTGTTCCCACTAAGACACATAAATACACAACGTAATAATTATACAACTTTTGTCTATGAAAAGACCAACATGTGCACTGCCACTAGCAATCATGCACATTGACAAAATACAATACAAAAAACAAAACCATATGTTCCGTTTTTCAATGACTTTGCCCTTGCTGTGGACCTTACCCTTACCCTTACCCTTCCCTTGACATTGCTTCAAGTTGAGAATATCGTACCTTCTGTGTGAGGCCTTAATCCATCGCTTCCAGTTGGGAACACTTCATTAGTCCTTAGTACTTGTTTTGGAGCTCTATTAGTTTCAGATTGCAAAATATATCCAAAGCTTCATGTTAATGTCATAAGAAAAGAAAATAATACAAAAATGGATGTTGCCTCAGAAGATACTTGAGATAATTGCTGTCTTGTGTCCCATGCTTCTTTAAGAGTATGAGAGATAGGTTGGCTACATGAGAACCATTGATAAATTTTGATAGGCCAAGAATTTTTATTTTATTTTATTTTTTTTATACAGAGGATAGGCCAAGAATGTATTGACCCTTTGTGATAAATTAACCAATTAATTAGCCAAGTGAATTAATTAAGTTAATTAACATGTAATATGCGTGGTAGCACAAACAAATCATCAAATGAGTTAAATGCAGCGGAAAATAAAGTTGACACAGTGATTTGTTTACGAATGGGGAAAACCTCCAAGGCAAAAAACCCCCATTGGGTGATTTTAAGGTCACCACTCCCGAGAATCCACTATTATCACAACAAGCGGTCATAATATGCTTGAATAAAACCTTTGCATTCACTTGCATCATCTGAGACGGCCCTTAAAATAATCCTTATATATGTTTAGGGTTGTGAGAAAAAAAAAAGCCTAAACAAGTATACATAGATATGTGTGAAATCAAATTTGAAAAACTGATTTTTGTAAATCTCGATAGGTAGGTTATCTATTGAGCAGCTGTTGAGTATCAGGCTGAAGATCGCTTTTAAACCTCGATAGATGCTATCTGTCGAGCTTTAAAATACAGCACTTCTTCACTTGATTCTTGGACAGATTTGCATGACTTCAATACTTGAATTTGAACTTTTGTTCCTTGAAGTATTAAACACATCCTAGATCTACTCAATTATAAGTAAAGTGTGTTTTGTCAAAGGATTAGTCAATTCTAAATGACATATGTTCTTAACATGATTCACATATGTCCTAACAATCTCCCCCTTTGGCAATCCATGACAAAACCACAACAAACAAATGAACATATGAGAGAAGTCATAAATCACTCAACTCATACTCACTTGTTGAATACAATTAAATCTATTTTAACACAAACTCTTGAAAAACTTTGCAAGAAGAGAGTTCATGGTGTGAAAGACTTTGACAACCTGTATTTCTGAAACACTTTAAACAAAACTCATCACAGCATCTTAGTGTGAAACAGAAATAAAAGATTGCATACAATAAATAAGAAGCAAATGCATAAAAAGAGAAAAGAACCAACACATGAAGAGATATGTGAAACTGTAATAACAACCTCAATATATAATGAATACAAGGTTTGCTATCCCAAAGTAAGAACAATGTATCTAAAGAAAGAAAGAAATTAAAAGATACAAAAAGTCCTCACCATGGTTGTCAAAATCGCGATATAGATCGTAGGATCGCATGATTTTACAATCCCACCTCACCAAAACATTTAGGATCACATTAGGATTGTAAAAATGGTAGGGTCATACGTAAGATCGTGTAGGATCGTAGGGGATCCTACCGATCCTACCAAAAACTTTGGGTTTTTTTTTTTGGGATAAATTTTTTGTTTTGATGAAGCTTTAAGGGTTTTTTCATGTTGTGATGGTATGAATTTTTATTTCATTTTTATAAAATTATGTTAACCTAAGCAAATGTTTTCTAGTTTCTAGTTCACTTGTAATCAAAATGAAGGAATGCTTCTAAATGAAGAATTTGATGTTGGCTTTGTTGCTTTTTAAGCTATAATGTTGTTAAATTTGTTTGATCAATATACTCATTTGTGTTCTAATATTACTAAAATATTTTTTTATATATAATTTTATCAATGCTTGTATTTGTATATTGATTGATTGATTTTTTTTTTTAGCATGCTCTTTAATTGTTGCTGAGTGGTATAACTTGAATAGTTGAGTGTAAAATTATATCTTGATATCATTTGCAGCTCTAGTATACAAATATATAATGTCTACAAAGATGATGAAATAGATGATGATGATGATTAGGAATTTAGGATGGTAGTTGTAAGAATTTTAGAATGGGAATAATTAAATGTTCACTTCACCATATTCATCTTGTTTTTGGATTTCATATTGTAATTAGCTAGTTTCCATTTGCTAACTTATTTTGGATTTCAAACTTGGAACTTAGAACTTGGAAAATATTTTCCATATGTTTTGATAAATATTTTGGTATTTGGTTGTAATTAAATATTTATTGAACTTTTTAGATACATTGGATCAAAACTTAAATATATTTGTTTCGTTAGTATAACTTAGCGATGTATGACATGCAAATCACATCATATGATGCAAATCTTAGTTTTTTTATGGATGAATTTATAAATTACGTGATCATTCAACATACAAAGTTATTATCAATGTGTTTTTTTTGCTTTAAATCTGAAAATATGTAGGATCTTACGATTCACAATCCGATCCTACGATTTACAATCCCACCTACCTTTAACAATCTTACGTAGGATCTCGATTTTGACAACCTTGGTCCTCACTACATCCCTTAGAAACAAAAACACTCCCCTGCAATCGGGAACGTGCGCAGGAGGGCGTCGCGATCTCCGCAAACCTTCCACCGGCTCAATGTCCTCACCCGGTATCTGCTCAATCTACATAGCCTCTTTGTGAGGCGTTGGAGATGAAGGTCCCATGGTGGGCTCCACATGCACTAGAGGTGGGGTGGGCATGCCTGGTGTGGGGACAAATATGCATCCACCATCATGGGCAGATCCACTAAAAACTGGGGGCGACATATGGGGAGGGTCCTCATAGTTCGTGCTAGCACCTCAGGACATAGTCTGGGCTAGAATAGTGTCCTCATGACTGTTGATGTGGGATGGCCTAGCACCAACATCAAACGTGCATCTCGGTGTCCCGCCGCCATCATAAGACAGTATCCAATCACCTTCAAGCCATGGCTCTTCTACACCCGAGTCATCCCCTTCCTCGTAAATGGCTTCCAGCTTGGTCGTACAGCCGCGACCAACTAGATCACCTCCATGGCATCCATGCCCTTAAGACCCACCACTTCACCTACCATGACCTGGGGCCTGTGTACCAATGCCGGATGCTTCCGCGAGCACATCCGCCAATTTAAGTTGGCCTAGCTTCTCGACAACCTCTAGTGTCAGCTTAAGGTCATTGTACACGTCGGAACCTCGATCGCACCTCTATAGAGACCTAAGCATCGACCAAACCTGCAACATAAAGGTGTCATAAAAGCAAGAACGCAGGTATGATGCAAAACTATAATAGGGGGTATGAGCGTAGCTTTAAGCTATTATTGGTTCCACAGATGATGTTACAAATAAAAAAACTACCTTTTGAGCCAAAATAAATTAAAAGGTCCAAAATGAAATAACTTTAAACTTAAACTGTGAAAAGTGTACTGTAGTGAATAATCTAGTTCTCTCCTTAGACCCCTACATACATTAAACCGCAGGTGTGTGTAAGCATCATGGTTAACAACATTTGAAACATACAAGTGGAGCAACAAAAAACTGAACCTTACAATTCATATGCTTTCTCAAGAGTCAAGTAATTCCATGTTCTTTCCAATGTCTTCCTCAAATCCCAAGCAAGGATGTATCTGTTAGGACATATGTGATTCATGTTAGGAACATATGTCAATATTTTATATATTGACTAATCCTTTGACAAAACACACCTTTAGTTGTAATTGGATAGATCTAGGATGTGTTTAATACTTCAAGAAACAAGGTTTCAAGTTCAAGTGTTAAAACAATGCAAATCTGTCCAAGAATCAAGTGAAGAAATGTTGTTCATTAAAACTCGACAGCTAGTATCTATCGAGGTGTAAAAACTGTTTCAGCCCGAGGCTTGACAGCTGTTCGATAAATAGGGTATCTGTCAAGATTTATGAAGTTCAGTTTTTCAGAGCTGATTTTCATCTAATCCATGATTGTATGTTTGAGCTTTCTTTTCTCACAACCCTAAACATATATAAGGATTATTTTAAGCGCTGTCACAGGTTGCACAATTGCATAAGAGCACAGTTCCACAAGTGTGAAGAAAAGTGTGACTGGAAACCTAGTTGCCCTAGTTCATCTTGAAGAAGCTGCTGTGTTTGTAAACCGTATGATTTTGTGACCAAGCAACTTCATGATCTTCATTGTGTGATGAACAGAAGAACATTGCAGCCAACATCCTTCTCAAGTTGGTGATCAAGTCCCGTACTGGAGTCCGCGCATCTATTAGTTAGTCACGTACTGGGACCCGTGCAATACAAGGAGAGATTGTCACTACAGAACAAGTCCAATTGGGTATTGGGGTAAGGGTTCAACTGTAGGTTGGTATAAGGTACTGAGATTCCTTTACTTGTAACTGCTTGTTTTGATAATAGTGAATTCTTGGAAGGGGTGACCTTAAAATCACTCGGTAGGGTTTTTCCCTCAGAGGTTTTTCCCATTCGTAAACAAATCATCATGTCAATTATTTTCTGCTGCATAATTATTTAGTTGGTAATTTGTTTGTGCTACCATGTACATTGCATGTTACTTTGATTAATTAATTAACCTTGGCCAATTATTCAATTAATCCATCTCAAGGGGTCAATACGTTTTTGGCCTATCAAGTGGTATCAGAGCGGACACACTCTGATTAGGGTTTAATCTTTGTTGTATGATCCATTGACCCCTATTTGTCATGGATAGAGGACAATCACTCATTGTACCTCCTTTATTTGATGGTACTAACTATGCATATTGGAAAGTTCGCATAAGAGCTTTCTTGCAGTCATTAGATGAGAAAGTGTGGCAAGCTATGGAGATAGGTTGGACTAAGCCGAAGGAAGCACCGGCTGACTGGGATGATGTAAAGATCAAGGCAGCAAACTTCAACAGCAGGGCATTGAATGCTTTATGCAGTGCGATCACAAATGAGGAGTTCAAGAAGATATATTTTACTGAAACTGCAAAGAAAGCTTGGACCATTCTCCAGACAACCTATGAAGGAACCAAGGCTGTCAAGGATTCGAAACTTTAGAGGCTCATTACTAGTTTCGAAGAAATCAAGATGGAGAAGGATGAGATATTTGATAAGTTCTATGCTAGGCTCAAAGACATAGTGAACTTAGCATTTAATCTTGGGGAAACCATTCTGGAACCCAAGATCATTGCTATAGAGGAATCAAAGGATATTGAAAAAATTCCTTTGACATAGCTAGTTGGAAATTTGTAGACCTATGAGTTGGGTTTGTCTAGGATCAGGAAGTCAAGCAAAAGCAAGAGCAAGAGCATGGCACTGAAGGCCAATAGCACTAACACAGATGAGTCTTCTGAGGATGAGGATTCTAAAATAAAGTCCTATATCACCAGGCAATTCAAGAAGTTCATGAAGAATGCAAACACAAAGGGCTCCGACAAGGACCGTAGGCAATCAAGTTCTTCTCAGTCTAAGAGCCAAGACAAAGGGAAGAAGGATGCTAAAGATGGCGGACAGTACACTGCTCCCTCATGACCCAAGTGTTTTGGGTGTTAAGGCTTTGGTCACATAAAACAAGAGTTTCCTACTTATCTCAAGTCCATTGGGAAAAGTAAGGTACTTGCTGCTACCTTGAGTGACACCGAACTTGAGGATGATTCTAAAAATGAAGACGATAGAATTCTAAATGCCTTCACCGCCACTGTCAATGCTACTGAAGGGATTATAGAAGATGTGAATGAAGAAGAAAACTTGGTGGAGTCAAAATTTAAGAAGATGGATGAACAAGATGACATCCACAATGCCTATGCAAAGTTATATAAGGTCTTTGAAAAGCATGAGAAGTTGTATAGGTTGGCCACCAAGAAGCTCAGTGATGTGGAGCTTGAATCAGAACAACTTTCCACAAAATTTGATGAAGCAAATCAGACCATTGGAGCACTGAGATTTGAAAACAATTTCTTGGCTGAGAAGACCAAGAAGCTTGAGGCAGAATTGTTCCAAGTTAAAGCTCAGTTGGAGAGGATCTCAAGTGCAAAGCTTGATGAGATGCTCAGCATGCAAAAATCTGCCTCCGATCGAACCGGTTTAGGGTATGACTTTTCTTCTCCGAATATTGCTTCTTTTAGTACTACTATTTTTGTTTCTCTTACTAACAATATTGATTTTGAAAATAATGATGCTAAAAATGTGATAGCTAGTGAGAACATAGACAAAGGTAAATCTATCTTAGGAGCACCCCCTAAGCTTGCTAAGAAAAAAATAAAAAACCCTAGGGCTAAGAAGAGTAATGCTCAAAAGTCCAAAGAGAAAAAACAACATCTTTATCATCACTGTGGAGCAGCTGGACACACTCGACCAAATTGCTACAACTAGCAAGCCACTCAACAGAGCAACAGCATGGTCTCTTCAGGAAACTTGAGTCAGTTTCCATCCTCTCTTGCTACTCTTGGAGATCTCCTCAAGGCCCTCATGTTTCTTACGAACTTGAACGGTTGCAATTCTTCCCCTTCTCCTCCAGTTCAAAGGTTCCCTAAAAGGAAAGGTTCTTCCAAGGTGTGGAAGGAAAAAGGCTCTAAGTGATTCAGTCACTTTTTTCTCTCTCCCTCTTTTTTTGTGTTGTGTTTGCATTACTTGTGTGTTTTGCTTTCTTTTTGAGACAGTCTAGTTTTTATGCATTGCTTTATTTGACATGTTTTTGTTTATTTGTTTTTTAGTTTAGTTTTATTTTGTTTTTCATTTATAAAAGATAATTGAAAAATCAGAAAAATACAAAAACAGTATGTGTTTGTGTACATTGGTATTTGTGTACCTTGAATGGCCAATGATACAAAATTTTCTCAACTTTGTATTTCTTGTAGCTTAGATGAGCATCTCCATGCATAACTAAGCAAGTGAGCTTTGTGGCTCTTTATTTGTGATGAGTAATATTAAGTTATCTCTTGTACTTAACACTCGTATTACTCTTTTTGATGGGAATGACTAAAAAATCCTAAGAGAAATGCATAAATAACTATCTTACCACTGTTGCCCGCCAATCATGAAATGACATCGGTATGCTTCAGTATAGCAAAAGTGCAATGTCAAAAGAGTTTAACATAATTGGGTATTTCTTTTCTTTATCTTGTATGCCTAGGCATGATATGCTTAAAAAAAGGGAAAAATATGCAAAGAAAAATCAAAGCAAAAGAAACAAAATGCTTTAAAACATGATTGCAAGCGTGTATTTTAGAGGATGTGGGAGTTATAGGATGTACCTTGAAGGCGTTAGTCCCCATCAGGCAGTTATGATTGTGTGTGAGTTAAATTGATTTACTATCTCAAATCGTCATAACATAGAGACACTTATGCAATCTTGCGATGTTTTCACACACAACACGCAATATTCTTTGCTACTCTTGATACATGTGCAGGTACAATGTGATTTGGCCATCACAAGGTTTACTTTTGTTAATGTATGCTCACTAAACTGTCTTAACTTGTTTTTGAAATATAAAATTGGTGAGACGTGTTTAGTGTGTGTGTGTGTGTGGATCTATGTGCTTACATTCTTCCTTGATTGAGAGATGTTTTGAGAGATTAAAATGATGTTTGGATCCTTGGTTGAGTTGCATGTTTGATTGCATTCATGTCTGTGTTTTTCTCTTCTTGAAAAACTATTTTTTAAGCAATCTTGACAGCTCCTCAACAGCTCTCGACAACTAGGCTATCTATTGAGCTCTTCAACTTTTTCTTATCGCAATCTCAATAACTTCTCGATAGCTCCTTGATCCATCAAGAAAGTTTCTATCTCCTCGATAGATGCTCAATAGCTCCTCGATCCATTGAGCCCTCTTTGTTGTGGACACTTATGGATAGCGGCTTGATAGCTGGACCTTTTCATGCCTTTAAAGCTTGACACCTCTCGATTTGTCAAGAATTAAAAGGCTCTATAAATACGATCCGGGCGATTTTTCTTCATTTCTCCTCGATCTCTCTTGATTGTTTTCTGTCTTTTCACCTCCCAAACACTCTCTTCTCACTCCAAACTTCATCCTTAAAGGTTTTTCGGCTTAGATAAAGTATTTCTTCACTAGTAAAGGTCCTAAATCCTTCATTCTTCATGCGTTTCATGCATCTAACCTAACTTTTGGGATTTTTGAATTTTTTTTTTTTGGTTTTTCAAAATTGATGAAGTTTTTGTGAAATTTTTGGGATGGACTTTGTGAAAATGGTTTTAAATCATCATGCATTGCATCACATTTGCATTATAAAAATGTTTCATTCATCTTAGATGTGTGTTTACCTTGTTGCAATGATTATGTGCTGGTAGGTTTGGATTGAGCTGAGCCCATGTGTATTTACTATTGCATATCACATGCTTATGCATTTTCATGCGTACATACCTTAGATTCTCTATATTCTTATATATTGATTGTGATTGGTGCTTTTTCTGTGTGTGTGTGTGTCTCTCTCTCTCTTTTTTTCGATTAGTTGCTTTATGGCACCTAAACAAAAATCTACTCCGTCCTGGAACCCTCTTCATTTTGGGGCATCTTCCTCTTCTGATCTTACCCCTTTTCATATTTGGTTCCGTGATGATAAAGCCCGCAAGGACTTTTCGGAGAACTTTTCTAGACAAGGCATTTATTTGGAATGCCAAGTAATTTTGTCAAACTTCTCCGACACTGATCTACCCACTATTGTTCACAGTAGGAGTTAGGAGTCACTATGTGACGTCCCGGTCACTTGTCCATCTGTGCTTATACAGGAGTTCTACTCCAACATGCATGGATTTGATTATTCAGTACCTCATTTTTCTACTCTTGTTCGAGGTACGTGCATCATGGTCACTCCGGATATTGTATTCGACGTGTTCCATGTCCTTAGGGTAGCACATCTGGACTACCCTGGTTGTGATCATCTTAAGATCGTGTCTAAAGACGAGCTTATGTCCTCTTTTTGTGAGCGTCCCTCTGATTGGGGTGATCGTCAGTTCACTCCTTGTTCAGCCTTTGCTAAAGGTCCTAGGATCATTAACATGGTTATGACTTTTTTTTTACATTCTTTATCTCATTAAAACTCCATTACTGAGCCCCTTGCTCAATTTTTGCTTTCCCTTTTAGAGCATCCTACTATAGATTTTCCCTCTCATTTCATTCTTTCCCTCATAGATGTGTATAAGGATACGGTGACCCGTGATAAGCTCATCTTCCCCTCTCCTATCACGAGGATTCTAATCCATTTTTTTGTTCCCTTTCCCGTTTTCAACCACTTCCATGTTATGTGTGCCATAGACGTCACTACCGTTAAACAGAGCGAGGTGTAGCTACGTTCGAGGCGGTCCGAGTTGACGGTTCCTCCAGCTTCTACAGCTCCATCCACATCCACTCCCATTTCTTCTACAGGCGGTGTGACTTTCGAGGACATCATGGCATGGCTTGTTCGCATGGATGCTCGCCTTGATACTCATAGTGATGAATTGTGTCAGGTGAACACCCGTGTTGGTTGTATTGCACGACGACAGGCTGTCATGGGTGGCTTTGTTGCTTCTCCCCCTCCTACTCTAGAGGCTTTTGAGGATGAGGATGAGGATGATGATGCTGATGTTGATGCTTCTGATACTGAGGATGATGGTGCTAGCTCTTCCAGTGCTGATGAGATATCTACTTGATATACTTATCCTTTGTCACTCGTGACAAAAAAATAGAGTAGTTTTGGATATGAGAGTAGTCATACTCATAGGAGAAGGGTTAGTATAGGATCTTTTTGTTAGGGGGAGTGTTCATATTTCGAGGGATGTAATGAGGATTGTTATGTATCTTTTTCTTTTCTCTCTATTTTAGATACATTGTTCATGTACCTTAGATCTTGTGATCATATTATGATAGTAAACCCTGTACTTATTGGTATATATACATTTGAGGTTGTTATTACAGTTCTTTCACCTATCTTTACATGTGTTGTTTCTTTTCTCTCTTTATGCACATGTTTCTTATATATTGTATGCAATCTTTTATTTCTATTTCAAATTAAGATGCCTTGATGAGTTTTGTTTAAAGTATTTCAGAAATACAAGTTGTCAAAGTCTTCTTGCTATGAACTTCTTCTTGCAAAGTTTTTCAAGAGTTTGTGTTAGGATAGACTTTATTGTATTTAACAAGTGAGTATGAGTTGAGTGATTTATGACTTCTCTCATATGTTCATTTGTTTGTTGTGGTTTTGTCACGGATTGCCAAAGGGAGAGATTGTTAGGACATATGTGATTCATGGTAGGAACATATGTCAACATTTTATGTATTGACTAATCCTTTGACAAAAAGAACTTTACTTGTAATTGGATAGATCTAGGATATGTTTAATACTTCAAGAAACAAGGTTTCAAGTTCAAGTGTTATAGCCATGCAAATCTGTCCAAGAATCAAGTGAAGAAGTGTTGTTCATTAAAGCTTGATAGCTAGTATCTATCGAGGTTTAAAAGCTATTTCAGCCCGAGGCTCTACAGCTGCTCGATAGATAGGGTATCTATCGAGATTTATGAAGTTTAGTTTTTCAGAGCTAATTTTCTTCCAATCTGTGAATGTATGTTTGGGCTTTCTTTTCTCACAACCCTAAACATATATAAGGATTATTATAAGGGCCGTTACAGGTTGCACAATTGCACAAGAGCACAATTCCACAAGTGTGAAAAAAGTGTGACTGGAAACTTAGTTCATCTTGAAGAAGCTGCTGTATTTGTACACCGTAGGGTTTTGTGACCAAGTAACTTCATGATCTTCATCGTGTGATGAACATAAGAACTTTGTAGCCAGCATCCTTCTCAAGTTGGTGATTAAGTCGCGTACTGGAATTCGCGCATCTATTGGTTAGTCACGTACTGGGAGCCGTGCAATACAAGGAGTGATTGTCATTACAGAATAAGTTCAATTGGGTATTGGGGTAAGAGTTCAACTGTAGGTGAGTATAAGGTATTGAGATTTCTTTCCTTGTAACCGCTTGTTTTGATAATAGTGAATTCTTGGGAGTGGTGACCTTAAAATCACCTGGTGGGGTTTTTGCCTCGGAGGTTTTCCCCATTCGTAAACAAATCACCGTGTCAATTTATTTTCCGCTGCATAATTATTTAGTTAGTGATTTGTTTATGCTGCCATGTACATTGCATGTTAATTTGATTGATTAATTAAATTTATCTAATTAATCAATTAATCCATCACAAGGAGTCAATACGTTTTTGGCCTATCAGTATCCTTACAACTTTTTAATATAAGGCAAGACAAATTTTTGATAGGAATTGCATTCAAGTTAGATTTATGGTAACTTTTAGAAAATTATAGTACTTAACAACTTTTTCCCATAATGTAATTTTTGGATATTACAGATATCAAGGTGATTTGAGATTTGGATACTACAAATTCACTAATTTAGGAAGAACTTAAATCATAGTATTTGTTTACTTTAAAATATAATGAAAGATAAACTCATAGAGATTTAACAACAATAATTACTATGAAGGTTGGCATGCATGATAAACCTACTGAAGATATTTAATCAAACAATGGTTTCAACAAAAGGGAAGGGATTGTTGCCTCACCATGATTTCCCAATACACAGACTCTAGTGTTATGTACCGCCTTGTGCTGCGATCATACCACCTCATGTAGTAAACGAGGTATGTCGTATCACCGTCTAGGGGAGGGGCAGCTCGAACAGGTTGCCTTCGGTTGGCCCATTGCTAAATATGGACGACACGTTCTACCACCGAGTCCCTGTCTCATTTACCCTGGACAGATATCCTGTGAAGGTCGGTCAACGTATCCATAACCCCTGGAACTGGTTGCTTCGTCCCAAACTGATGGAAGACCTGTTCGGGATGATGCCCCGCCACTATCCAAAAGTATATCAATGGCACCTCGACCCTCCAAATATGCTGCCCGGTAGTGCAATACGCAGGCTGGGAGCCCATCGCGTGCGTGTACGGCTCCCATACAATCTACATAAGTGGATTGTTAGTTTAGTGATTATGTGAAGATGGATGTTTGTCATTTTTCATGGAAGGTAAAAGTATTTAAAAACAAGCAGGTTTATGAAAAATCCAACCTTCTCCCCAAAATGCACCCTAGAAAAATGCTACCATGCAACTAGTTAACTGAATCATGTACAAGTTGCATATAAATTTCACACTCAATACAGGCTTTTCAAGCATAGCAAGTAGACATATCAGGGATGAAGTTGTGCAGAACCAATCACTGAGGAGACCTTAATCTTAGGAAATTATAAATGTGATATATAAGATACAAAAATTAATTAGTAGTCCTATTTCTTGGAGACCATTGAAAAAAGCATAGAATTATTAGAATAGGAAAACTTGCTCCTCTTTTCCTACTAGAAAATAAAAAAAACCAAAAATAAAAAAGGTATAACGAACTTCCATAATCAAATCATTAAACAACCTAATGTTAATCAATCTGTAGGTTTTATGTAAAAAAAGGTGGGAACCAAGTCTTTCTAGGTAAAGGTTATTTAGCAATCCTATTTCTTCTAGAAGTACTATTGGCAAATAGGCTATATAAGAGTATTTTATGAGTTCAATAATAGACAGATAGCGAGATTAACTATCGTTATTTTGTTTAGAATGATTTCTAGCAGCTTAAGAGTGTAATTGCCTTCTCCTACCTTAAGAATGATTTCGTTTAGAATTAGAAAGTGTAGATGTTATTTCTAGGGTTTGTCTTGCTCTGTTTCTTGTTTTATTCATGGTTTTAACTTTTAACATCTAATGGTTATGAAGCTCATTCACTAATCACCTTGAATCACCATATTCAATTCTCTAACTTCAGTCAATTCCTTCCCTTTTTTTTTTTCTATTGTTAATAGGTAATTTAGGTTGCAGGAGTAGACCTTAAAGGCAGCATTTACCAATACAAAACTTGATGACAATCAACACCATGATTCAAATTAATCTAAGGAAGCATCAATACCAAGCATAGATCCTAAATGAACCAAAAGGCTTCAATAAAAGCATAACCAATCTAGAAAGGAAGCTCTCGGTGAGGATTATATAGGAGCACTTGCATTGGCTTCTTTTCAAATATATGCATTTTTGCATCACTAAAACACACTTTATCTATACATTATCACTAAAACAACATACCCCACATTTCATTCATTTTTTTTTTCCAATTCATCCCACTAAAATAATATATTTTAAAAACAAAAAAAAAAGATGGAGGAAGAGAAAGAATATGCAAATTTAGTACTACATGCATGATACTACAATTAAGGGTCAAAATAGCATGTGCTGATGGAAGAGTGTTTTATGAGTTTTGGGTGACCAGTAACATGCAATGTTCTGTTTTAAAAAAAAAAAAAAAAGTTTTATTAGATTTTACCCAATGGGATGATATAAAATATGGAGGAAGAGAAAGAATATGCAAATTTAGTACTAAATGCATGATACAACAATTAAGGGTCAAAATAGCAGTTTTGTTTTTTTGGGCTAGAAGAAAAGCAAGTCAATGGGTAATTGAAACTTGAAAAGGTGTAAATTCACTTTTATTCAAGCACTTCAATGAATAGTAAGATAATTGAAAAGACAAACTAACAAACAATTAATGGTGGGACTATCCTGTTAGCACTTAGTTTTGCTACAAGGATGTCATGCAAAATCAAAACCAGAAAAGTGATTATGAAAAAAAGAAAAGAAAGGCTAGGCTATGATTCAAAGGTACTACCAAATCCACTGTAGGAAAAAGACATGTTTTGTATCTCATACAAAACATACGCAGTGGAAATTTAACGGATCTACTTTATTCACAATCGATAACATGCACTATGTAAGTTTCAGAATTTAAGAACAAGAGAGCATACCTTGGAGCGATGAAATTCAAAACCAAAGATTAGAAGTTCTCGAGAACACTTTCAATCTTTATTCCAATTCCACTAACGCCCAAGATGTGTGGTCTCTCAATCAGTTCTAAAAGGAGAATGTTAGAGTGTCTCACTCACACACATACCATTTCACAATAGTGTTCTCTTACAAAAAATTCCTATAGAAAAATCTGTATGTTTCTTCCTTTGTATCTAACTGATTATCTAATTGAGGTGGCCTTTTGGGCCTTTCCAATTAGGCTTAAGTGTGTGGCTTGGAGTGAGACCAAAAGGGACCAATAAGACACTAGCTCCAATGGACCTTGGGCTTTTCTGTCAACTTTTGACAAGTCCAAAGTTACCATTAATTATATTTAATACCACTATATAAATATAATTGTACTATAAGCCTTATTTATAAATTATATCCCAAAAATTTATTGTACATGCAACCCCTTCATAAAATATTCGTAGTAATACAAAGTCATGAATGTAGACTGCCACTTTGTAGATTACTACATCTTAATTCCTTGAATACCCGGTTTAATCCTTTAAAACTATTCATTATATATTTATGAAATCCAATTCCATAAATATATACTTTAGTAACTCCTTATTAAAGTGGTTAGACCTAACTCTCTAAATAATTGAACCCATTAAACTTATCTCAAGGGAATATTTTATATCTCCATTTAAGAGACTATGAATTCCATCTTGAGAATATATGTTCCATCAATACTAAATGTGGGTGCCCAACATACTGAGGTTTGGACCTTTAGGATAGATCTTACTCTTGATATATCAAAGCAACCTACACTTCATGATCAGGTCCATTATCCTCTTAAGATTAAGAGTTCATGTAAATAGAAATCATGAGATTTATTATTCATTTGACAGTCATTAGGAGAATAATAAATCTCACAGCGGTCCAATTCAATATGTCTTAATTCTTAAAATATATCAACACATCAACTAGAAGTCTCCACTTCCATGATCAAGACAAATCATCTTAGTTGATATGTTATAGTCTTCACAGATGAAACACCCAATTTCATCACCGACTACGAACTAAAATTCTGAATTTACAAAGAACTTGTGACTTATATCTTCTGTGACTAAATCACATAAATCACATACTATGCATCTCATGGACTATATGATAATGTTCGAATATTCATGTTACCATTATTTTAGATTATAATAAAACAACTTTATTAATCACAACATTAAGTCATACATAATGTCATACATAATAACATACATAGCATCATACAATAGGATTTAAGGACACTAATCCTAACATCCATCACATAATGAAACTAAAAGACAAATTTTGAGAAGGTAGAGGGCATTCTTGCTGCTATCTTAAAAGAGATACAATATACTAATACTAGCAAAAACACTAGATAAACCGGTATAAGCTGTTGCTAAACCTTTTGTTTATAATTATTTCATCTATTGCTCTATGTTCAGAAATTCTAAACATATTTCAAACTCTCTGAACATTGCATATATTTTGGTCTTTTTCATACACTAAAGACTGTACTTACATCCTCTACTAAAAATTTAAACCTCTTTCCTTCATTCCTACAACAATCCAAGAATTGAAACAAAAAAAAATAATAAAAACGTGGTCCTGAAATTGAGGAAAACAAAAATAAAAACCTCAAATTGTGGCGAAAGAAATGTGGTCTTGCAATAGAATTTGGTCACGCAATTGAGGACGTAAATTAACCAAATACTTGCTCTGCCCATAGTGTAGACAACGACATCTAGTACGCAACAAGGACATGTGTGGCATGCTCAATGATGCTCTTTGCCCACTCCACCTAGCAAACATAGGGTTTCGACAAACGCTCGTTAGTGAACTTTCGTGTGATGAACTGTCAACAATTTCATTAATGGCAATGTGTATGATAGGCCAAAATTGTATGGACCCCTTGTGATGAATAAATTGATTAATTAGCCAAGTTTATTAATTAATCAAATTAACATGCAATGTAGGTGGCAACATAAACAAATCACCAACTAAAATAAAATGCAGTAAAAAATAAATTTGACAAGGTGATTTGTTTTCAAATGGGGAAAACCTTCAAGGCAAAAATTCCACCAAGTGATTTTAAGGTCATCACGCCCGAGAATTCACTATTATCACAACAAACGGTTACAAGTAAAAGAATCCCAGTACCTTTTACCAACTTACAACTCTTACCTCAATACACAATTGGACTTATTTTGTAGTGACAATATCTCCTTTTCAATGTACGACTCCTAGTACATGACTAACCAATTGATGCACGAATCTCAATACGTGGATTACTCTTTTGCACGAATCCTAGTACGTGACTAATTACTTTGCACGAATCCTAGTACGTGACTCATTCAGTAACTTGAGGAAGAAGAATGTTGGCTGCAAAATTCTTCACTTTATCAACAATGAAGATCAAGAAGCACTCGGTTACAAAATCCTAAGGCGCAAAGAGGTAGTAGCTTTTTTCAGAAAGAATAAGGCATCGATCACCTTTTACATGTGTTCTCCTTGTATTCTCTTATGTGACGGCCTTTAAAATAAGCCTTGTATCTATCTAGGGTTGTGTGAAAAGAAACCCTACACAAATACATAAGCATGGGTTGCAAAATTAGATCCGAAAAACTGATTTTCGTAATTCTCGATAGATAGAATCTATTGAAAGCTGTTGAGCTTAATGAATCAACACTTCTTCACTTATTTCTTAGGTAGACTTGCATGGCTTTAACACTTGAACTTGAAACCTTGTTCCTTGAAGTACTAAACACATCCTGAATCTACCCAATTACAAGTAAAGTGCATTTTTTCAAAAGGATTATCCAATGCTATATTGACATATGTTTCTAACATGAAACACATATGTCCTAACAGTGTACATTTTGAGAGTGAGCACAAGTACTTACAGAACATGTGCACATGATCTTTACTTCATGATTTGAAGGTAATTCATCAAAAAGGACAGATAGGAGTGCAAAAATGACAAGAGAGAGAACTGCTTTGATAGGCCAAAAATATAGTGACCTCTTGTGATGAATTACTTGATTAATTAGCCAAGCGAATTAATTAGGTTCAATTACATGCAATGAGCGTGGCAACACAAAAAAAATCACAAAATAACTAAATATGCAACGAAAATTAAATGACATGGTGATTTATTTACGAATGGGGAAAACCTACATGACAAAAACCCTACCAGGTGATTTTAAGGTCACCATTCTTGAGAATCCACTATTATAAAAACAAGCGGTTACAAGTAAAGAAATTTTAGTACCTTATACCAACTTACAGTTGAACCCTTACCCCAATTGTTAGGATTAGTGCCCTTAAATCCTATTGTATGATGGTATGCATATTATTATGTATGACATTATGCATGACTTAATGTTGTGTTTAATAAAGTTGTTTTATTATTATCTAAAAATAATGGTAACATGAATATTGGGACATTATCATATAGTCCATGAGATGCATTGTATGTGATTTAGTCACAGAAGATGTAAATCACAAGTTCCTTATAAACTCAAAATGTAGTTCATAGTCGGTGATAAAAATTGAGCATTTCATCTGCGAAGAATACAATATATCAACTAAGATGATTTGTCTTGATCATGGAAATGAAGATTTCTAGTTGGTATGTTGATATGTTTTAAGAGTTAAAACATATTGAACTGGACCGTGTGAGATTTATTATTCTCTTAACCACTGTCAAATGAATAATAAACTCACGACTTATATTTGCATGAACACTTAATTCTAAGAGAGTAATGGACTTGATCATGAGGTGTAGGTTGTTTTGATACATCAGGAGTGAGATCTAGAGTAACGGTCAAAATCTTAGTATGTTGGGCAACCACATTTAGTGTTGATGGAACATATATTCTCAAGATGGAATTCATAGTCTCTTAACGGAGATACAAAATATTCCCTTGAGATAAGTTTAATGAAATTGTTATTAAGAGAGTTAGGTCTAACCACTTTAGTAAGAAGTTACTAAAGTATATATATTTATGGAATTGGATTTCATAAATATATAATGAATAACTTTAAAGGATTAAATCGGATACTCAAGGAATTAAGATGTAGTAATCTACAAAGTGACAGTTTTTTTTTATGACTTTGTATTACTACGAATATTTTATGAAGGGGTTGCATGTATAATAAAGTCTTGGGATATAATTTATAGATAAAACCTAGAGTGCAACTATATTTATATAGTGGTATTAAATATAGTTAATGGTAACTTTGGATTTGTTAAGAGTTGACAGAAAAGCCCAAGGTCCATTGGAGCTAGTGTCTTATTGGTCTCTTTTGGTCCTACTCCAAGCCACACATTTAAGCCCAATTGGAAAGGCCCAAAATGTCAGGCCAATTAAATAATCGGTTAGATACAAAGGGAGAAACAGTACAGAATTTTCTGTTGAGAATCAAGTAAGAACATTATTGCGAAGTGGTGATTGTTAGTGTTAAACACTTTGACAATTCTCCCTTTGGAACTGATTGAGAGACCACACATCTTGGGCGTTAGTGGAATTGGAGTGAAGATTGAATGTGTTCCCAAGCACTTCTGATCTTCGGTTTTGAAATTCACCACTCCAAGGTACCTCTCTTGTTCTTAAATTCTGAAACTTATATAGTACAAGTTAACTTTTATGAATGAAGTAGATCTGTTCTTTTTCCGCTGCGTACATGCATATTTCTATCAAATGGTATCAGAGCGGTCTTCATTTCATATCTATTTAACATGTTTTGAGTTTTAGAATTGTTGGCAATAGTTTCATGTTGTTAGAAATTAGTTTTCTGCATGGATGTTGAAATTATTGTTTTTTGATAAAAACTGATATTGATGTTATGATGTTGTTTAATTTTTAGTTTAAGTATGTTAAACTGAACTTTAAAGCTATAGCATCAATGTAATTCAGTTTTGATATCAATATATGTTCATTATGATTGTATGTTGGTTGTTTTGTACAAGAAAACGTAGAAAAACTGTCTTAGAAAAATTCTGGAAAATTCAAAATTCGCGATGCTCAATCGATCGAGGATCTGTCAAGCATCTATCGAGCTGACAGAAGATCTCTCTATCGATCGAGGATCTGTCGAGAATCGATCGAGCTTTGTAGAACTTATTCTCGATCGATCGAGAATTTGTCGAGGATTGATCGAGGACTGTGGATTCAAAATTTTTTCAAAGTGTTTATATATATATATATATATATATATATATATATATATATATATATATATATATATATAAAGCAAGACAATGTGTAATTAGTTTATGCATGTTTTAAATTTAAAAACCTTTATTTTGAAAAAAAAAAAACATTTAGTGGGAGAGAGATACAAGGGTTGGATTTCACGGCCTCCATTGATGGTTTATAATAGTGTGATTAAGCACCTCGCCTTGGCGTATATGCCTTGCTCCTTTTGGAGGGTGTTTAATTCATGGTACTACAGGTTAAACTTCTTAATGATGAATAATATGTGTTTTTACATTAAGAACGACCACACTACCGTGGAGTTACTTAATGACTCACATAGAATTTAGTCAATGGTGCACACTAGACTAAGTTTAATGTTGCCCTCCCTTCGGAGCTTTGTCATTATTACTTAGAGGTTAAAGAAAAAATGACATTTTATTAGTGTTTTGATAAGAGTTATCATGATAGCACTAATAATGAGAATAGTTCTCAATCAATCATGGTGTTTATAATTTACTTGCTTCCAAAGAATTTTAAACATGGGATTGGGTTGTCGTTGCATATAATATTTTATGGTATTGTTAAGGTTCCATATTATATGCTTATATGCTAAATTGATAATGTCCAGTTTACTTAATATATTCATGTTTATTATTTTCAGATTTGTACATGGCATCGTTTGACCCACTTGTTTCTATTCTTAATCAAAACAAACTGACTAAATCCAACTATGTTGACTGGAAAAGAAATTTGGACATTGTTTTAACAGCTGAAGAGCACAAATATGTACTTACTCAACCATGTCCTAGCTTTCCTTCATTAGATGCTCCTCTTGAGGAAAAACAGCGACATGATCGTTGGCAGAAATCTAATGAAATGGCCAAGTGCTATATCCTAGCATCCATCTCCAATGTTCTACAGCATCAAATATAGGATGTAGGACTAGCTTCGGACATTATGCATAGTCTGAAGGAGATGTTTAGTGAGTAAGGTCGTTCAGCAAGGCAAGAAATCATGAGGCAAATTTATAATACCAAAATGACTGAAGGTACTTCGGTTAGAGAGCATTGTCTTACAATGATCTCTAATCTAAATACATTAGAGGTTTTAGGTGTCGACATTGATGGAGAATCCCAAATGGATATGATACTCCAGTCACTACCGGAATCATTCAAGGAATTCAGACTGAATTATAATATGAACAAAAATGTTTATTCCTTGTCTGAATTAATGAATGAGTTAGTGGCGGCGGAAGGCATCCTTGGTACTTCTAGTGTTGAAGCCAATGTGGGTGAAGCTTCTACTTCTCAACCTAAGTCGAAAGGCAAGGGTAAGAAGAAGAAGAAGAAGAAGGACTTCACTAAGCAAGAGGACAAGCAAATTGCCTTAGGGGTTTCTGATAAAGGAAAGAAGCTCAAAGGAAAGTGTTTCCATTGTGGTGAGAAAGGACATTGGAAGAGAAATTGTCCAAAGTTTAAAGCTGCCAAGAACAAGGGTATGAAAATTTCCTTTCTTCTTGAAATATGTTTGGTACAGAATCCCACGGATTCCTGGTGTGTAGATTCAGGTTGTATTAATCATATCTGCAATTCTTTGCAGGGGTTTTAGGAGACCAGAAAGCTGAGTGAAGGGGAAATGTTTCTTACTATGGCTGATGGGAGCAGAATTCCGATTGAAGCTGTTGGTGTTGTTAATTTGTGTTTTGAGTCTAGGGTTTTAATATTGCAAGACTGTCTGTTTGTACCTAATGTTTGTAAGAATTTAATTTCTACAACTTATTTGGGTAAACATGGGTATTGTATTATTCTAAAAGACAATGTTGTAATAAAGAAGGATAAAATGTTTATCTGTTCTGGCAATATTGTGAATGGTCTTTATATTTTAACTCCTGATAAGCATGAATTACATAATTCTGAATTAGATGATAGCTCTCATCTAAAATCATTAAAGAGAAAGTTTCCTTCTAGTGATGCACATCTTTGGCACTTGCGTTTAGGTCATATTAATTCAAATAGGATTCAAAGACTGATCAAAGATGGACTCTTAGAGCCCATGGACTTTGATGAATTTCCAGTTTATGAATCTTGTTTGGAAGGTAAAATGACCAAACAACCTTTTAATGCAAAAGGTAGAAGAGCCCAAGAGTTGCTTGAATTAGTTCATACAGATGTATGTGGTCCTATGTCAACTAAGCAAAAGCAGGTTATGAGTATTTCATTACTTTCACAGATGATTACTCAAGGTATGGTTATGTGTACCTAATGAGACGAAAGTCCGAAACTTTTGAAAAGTTCAAAGAGTTTAGGGTTGAAGTTGAGAATCAATTAGGCAAACGCATAAAGGTCATTCGATCTGACTGAGGTGGCGAATATCTTCTTGGGGATTTCAAGGATTACCTAATTCAGAATGAGATTATATCCCAATTGACTGCACTTGGAACTCCTGAACAAAATGGTGTAGCGGAGAGAAGGAATATGACTCTTTTGGAAATGGTTAGGTCCATGATGAGTTATTTAACTTTACCAATTTCTTTTTGGGGGTATGCCTTAGATACAACAATACATCTTTTGAATTTAGTTCCATCAAAATCTGTTCCCTAAACACCCATGGAATTGTGGAATGGGTGTAAGCCTAGTATGAGGTATCTCCACATTTGGGGTTGTCCAGCACATGTGCTAAAGGGGAAGCTTGATAAGTTGGAACCAAAATCAGAAGTAAGTTTGCTTGTAGGTTATCCAAAAGAAACTAGGGGTTATTTATTCTATAGTCTAAATGATAACAAAGTTTTTGTTAGTACAAATGCTAAATTTTTGAAAAATGACTATATGAATAATTTTACTCCTAGAAGTAGAGTTGTATTGGCTGAAATGAATGAATCTGTTAATCAACAACCGTTGGATAAACTAGGGATGATGTGGTTGTATTAGATACACCACAAGATACTACTTATGAGATGTTTAGTACACAAGAAGAGAGCCTCGTCGTAGTGAGAGAATTGTTCGGCTTCTTGTGAGATTCATAGGTTTGAGAGAAACTTATGAAGCTATCTTTGAAGAGGCTAAATCGGATCCATACACTTATGATGAAGCGATAAATGATATAGATGCACATCATTGGGTCCAAACTATGAAATATGAATTGGATTCTATGTATTCCAATCATGTGTGGGATCTTGTAAAGGTGCGTAACGGTATTAAACCTGTTGGTTGCAACTGGGTTTACAAGAGGAAGAGAGGGATAGATGAAAAGGTTGAAACCTTTAAAGCAAGACTAGTGGCGAAAGGGTATAAATAAAAAGAAAGCATTGACTACGATGAAACCTTTTTGCTAGTAGCCATGCTTAAATCTATCAGAATTCTCTTATCCATTGCTACTCATTATGATTATGAGATTTGGCAAATGGATGTCAAGACTGCATTTCTTAATGGCAATCTTGAAGAAGAAATCTACATGTTGCAACCGGAAGGTTTCATAGTAAAGAACCAAGAGCATATGGTTTGCAAGTGGAAAAGGTCCATTTATGGACTTAAGCAAGCATCTAGGTTATGGAACATCAGATTTGTTCAAGCAATCAAATCATTTGGTTTTGAAAAAAATCTTGATGAACCATGTGTATACAAAAGACATCAAGACAAAGTAGTAATGTTCTTAGTGCTTTATGTTAATGACATTCTACTCATTGGAAATGATGTAGGAGTAATGTCATCAATTAAAGTTTGGTTTTCAAGCTAATTTCATATGAAGGACTTGGGCGAAGCTAACTATATTCTAGGGATCAAGCTTTGGCGAGATCAAAAGAATAGGATGTTAGGTTTGTCACAAGCTGGATATATAGATAACGTTCTAGAATGGTTTAGCATGCAAAACTCCAAGAAAGGATTACTTCCTTTTAGACATGGAGTTCCTTTGTCTGATGACCAAAGGCCTAAGACTCAAGAGGAAGAAAACATGATGAGACAAGTTCCTTATACTTCTGCTGTGGGAAGTCTCATGTATGCCATGCTTTGTACTAGACCGGATATTTGTTATTCAGTTGGCATGGTTAGCCGATATCAATCAAATCCAAGACCAAAACATTGGCAAGCTATAGAGCATATTCTCAAGTATCTACGAAGAACGAGAGATTATATGCTTGTTTATCGTTGTGAGGATTTGATTCCCATTGGCTATACAGATTTGGATTTTCAGTCAGATCTAGATTTCAGAAAATTCACGTTGGGATCTGTTTTCACCTTGGGAGGTGGAGCCATAAGTTGGAAGAGTGTTAAGCAATCTTGTATTGCCGACTCCACCATGGAAGCCGAATATGTTGCAGCTTATTAGGTAGCAAAAGAGGCTGTTTGGCTCAAGAAATTCCTTTCTAATCTTGGTGTTATGAGAATTGAGCAAGTTCCCATTACATTGTTCTGTGATAATAGTGGAGTGGTTGCACAATCCAAGGATCCAAGGAATCATAAGAAAGAAAAGCACATAGAGAGAAAGTATCACATCATTCGAGACATTGTTGCTCGAGGAGATGTGGTTGTAGCAAAGATTGGTGGTGCAAAAAATCTAGCAGATCCCTTTACCAAAGCCTTGCTCCAAAGAACTTTCGAGTCACATTTGGAGGAGATGAGAGTTAGATTAGTGCACAATAGTCTTTAGGGCAAGTGGGAGACTGTTAGGATTAGTGCCTTTAAATCATATTGTATGATTCTATGTATGTTATTATGTATGACATTATGTATGACTTAATGTTGTGTTTAATAAAATTGTTTTATTATTATCTAAAAATAATGGTAACATGAATATTGTGACATTATCATATAGTCCATGAGATGCATTGTATGTGATTTATGTGATTTAGTCACAAAAGATGTAAATCACAAGTTCCTTGTAAATTCAAAATGTAGTTCGTAGTCGGTGATAAAAATTGGGCATTTCATCTGCGAATACTATAACATATCAACTAAGATGATTTGTCTTGATCATGGAAATGGAGATTTCTAGTTGGTATGTTGATATGTTTTAAGAGTTAAAACATATTGAACTGGACCGTGTGAGATTTATTATTCTCTTAACGACTGTCAAATGAATAATAAACTCACGACTTATATTTGCATGAACTCTTAATCCTGAGAGAATAATGGACTTGATCATGAGTTGTAGGTTGCTTTGATATATTAGGAGTGAGATCTAGAGTAACGGTCAAAACCTCAGTATGTTGGGCAACCACATTTAGTGTTGATGGAACATATATTCTCAAGATGGAATTCATAGTTTCTTAACGGAGATACAAAATATTCCCTTGAGATAAGTTTAATGAGATTGTTATTCAGAGATTTAGGCCTAACCACTTTACTAAGAAGTTACTAAAGTATATATATTTATGGAATTGGATTTCATAAATATATAATGAATAACTTTAAAGGATTAAACCGGGTACTCAAGGAATTAAGATGTAGTAATCTACAAAGTGACAGTCTTCTTTCATGACTTTGTATTACTACAAATATTTTATGAAGGGGTTGCATGTACAATAAAGTCTTGGGATATAATTTATAGATAAGGCCTAGAGTGCAACTATATTTATATAGTGGTATTAAATATAGTTAATGGTAACTTTGGACTTGTCAAGAGTTGACAGAAAAACCCAAGGCCCATTGGAGCTAGTGTCTTATTGGTCCCTTTTGGTCCCACTCCAAGCCACACACTTAAGCCCAATTGGAAAGGCCCAAAAGGCCAGCCCAATTAAATAATCGATTAGACACAAAAGGAGAAACATACAGAATTTTCTGTTGAGAATCAAGTAAGAACATTATTGCGAAGTGGTACATGTTAGTGTTAGACACTTTGGCAATTCTCCCTTTGGAACTAATTGAGAGACCACACATCTTGGGCGTTAGTGGAATTGGAGTGAAGATTGAAAGTGTTCCCAAGCGCTTCTAATCTTCAGTTTTGAAATTCAGCACTCCAAGGTACACTCTCTTGTTCTTAAATTTTAAAACTTATATAGTACATGTTAACTTTTATGAATGAAATAGATCCGTTGTTTTTCCGCTGCGCACATGCATATTTCTATCACCAATATCCTATTGGACTTGTTCTGTAGTGACAATCTCTCCTTGTATTGTACGGCTCCTAGTATGTGACTAACCAATAGATGCGTGGATCCTGGTACGTGACTTGATTACTAACTTGAGAAGGATGTTGGTTGCAAAGTTCTTCTATTCTTCAACCGATGAAGATCACGAAGTTGCTTGTTCACAAAATCCTACAGTGTACAGACACAACAGTTTCTTCAAGAACTAGGGCAAACTTGGTTTTCTAGTCACACTTGAGGAATTATGCTCTTGTGCAATTGTGCTCTTGGTTGTGCAACCTGATACGACCCTTAAAATAATCCTTATATATGTTTAGGGTTGTGAGAAAAGAAAACCCAAACACATACTCATGGATTGTATGAAAAACAGTCTTGAAAAACTGAGTTTCATAAACCTTGATAGATAGCCTTCTATTGAGCTAGCCGTCGAGCCACGAGCTTCAGCAGCTTTTAAACCTTGATAGATACTAGCTGTTGAGCTTTAAAATCCAGCATTTTCTCACTTGATTCTTAGATAGACTTGTATGGCTTTAACACTTGAACTTGAAACCTTGTTTCTTGAAGCATTAAACACATCTTAGATCTATCCAAATACAAGTAAAGTACGTTTTATCAAAGGATTAGCTAATACATAAAATGTTGACCTATGTTCCTAACACTAATCACATATGTCCTAACAATCTCCCCCTTTGGCAATCCGTGACAAAACCATAATAAACAAATGAACATATGAGAGAAGTCATAAATCACTCAACTCATACTCACTTGTTAAGTACAGTAAAATCTATCCAAACACAAACTCTTAAAAAACTTTGCAAGAAGAGAGTTTATGGCAAGGAAGACTTCGATAACCTGTATTTCTGAAATACTTAAACAAAACTCATCAAGGCATCTTTGTGTGAAATAGAAATAAAATATTGCATACAATAAAATAAGAAACATCTGTATAAAGAGAGAAAATAAACAACACATGTAAAGATAGGTGAAAGAACATACATAAAAAATATATAAACCAAATATAACTACAATGTATGTCAAATGGTCACAAGACCCATATACAAGAACAATGTATCTAAAATGGAAAGAAAAGAAAAAAATACATCAAAATCCTCACTACATCTCTAAAAAAAATGAACACTCAATCACACTCCCTCTATCTCCTAAACTTTCCCTCCACCTATGAGTATGACTACTCTCATCTTAAAACTACTCCCCCTTTTTGTCACGGGTGACAAAGGGGTAAGTACATCAAATAGACATCTCATCATCACTAGGTGAGCTAGCATCATCAACATCCTCATCAACATCGTCACTGCTAGAGCCATCGTCACTCTCATCCTTAGACGCCGGTGGAGATGGAGACGAAGCAATGGTGAAACCACCCATCACAGCTTGTTGTCGTGCAATACGACCTACACAGGTGTTCACCTGACACAACTCATCACTAAGTGTGTCAAGGTGAGTATCCATGTGCACAAGCTGTGCCATGATGGCTCAAGAGTCACTCCACCCACTGAAGATGAAGGAGCGGAGGTGGAAGGAGTAGTAGAAGCTGGAGGAGCAGCCGTCTTGGCCTGAGTTTGCCTCGGGTGAAGTTGTACAAAACTCTGCTTAACGGTAGCGGCATCAATGGCACACATGAAAGTGAAGTGGGGAGACTTAAGATAGGAGACAGAAAAGTGGCAAAGGAGCCGTGTGATAGCTAAAGGGAAGATGAGCTTATCACAGGTCGCCGTATCCTTATAGACATATATAAAGGAGAGTATGAAGTGAAAGGGGAAATTTATGGTAAGATCCTCAATGAGAGAAAGCAAAAAGCAAGCATGAGCCTCTGTGATAGTGTTATAGTGAGAGAGAGGATGGAGAACAAAAGTCATAACCATGTTAAAGAACCTCGGACCTTTAGTAAAGGCCCAACAACGAGTGAATTGACGATCACCCCAAAAAGAAGGTGTCTCACAGAAATGAGACGAGAGTTCGTCTTTGGACACTGTCCTTAGACGCTCACAACTAGGATAGTCAGGATGTGCTACTCTAGGAATGTGTAGTATCTCGAATACAATACCCGAAGTAACTGCCATGTGTATACCCCGAGCACGAGTGACAAATTGGGGTATAGAAGTGTCAAATCCGTGTAAGTTGGAGTAGAACTGCTGAATGATCACGGAAGGACACGTGACCGGAATGCCACAAAGTGACTCCTAGCCCCTACTGTGAATGACAGTGGGTAGATTAGTGTCAAAAAAATCGGATAGAATGACTTGGCGTTTCGAATGAATGTCTTGTTGTGAGAAGTTCTCAAAGACGTTCGATTTGGTCTTCTTATCAAGGAACCATATATGAAACAGAGTGGGGTCAGAAGGAGTAGAAGATGAAGATGTCTCGGAACAAAGAGGGTTTCGAGACGGAACAGATTTACACTTAGGTGCCATGATGCAACTAATGTAAGAGGGAGAGAAAGAGAGAAAGAGAAACACGCAGAAAAACACCAAAAACAATCAATATATAAGAATATAGAGAATGTAAGGTACGTATGCATGAAAATGCATGAGCATATGAAATGCAATAGTAAAAGCATCATGGGCTCAGCCCAATCTAAACTTAGCAGCACATAATCAGTTCCACAATGTAAACACACATCTAGAATGATTGAGGTAGTGTTATAATGCACATGTGATGCAATGCATGATGTTTTAAGATCAATTATACAAAACCCATCCCAAAATTTTTCCATAAACTCATCAATTTAGAAAAACCCCCAAATTTTTTTCAAAACTCAAAACTTAGGTTAGAAAAGAGTGAAATGCATGATTAATGAGTGAGAAAGAATCATACTAGATGAAGAACACTTGTTTTAGGCCGAAGATCAAGTGAGGAATGTGAGTGGTTTGAGTTTGAAGAGTTTTGGAGTGAGAAAAGAGAGAAACTGTCGAGAGAGATCGAGGAAATGAGTGCAGAAACCGCGATGGCTCCTTATATAGAATCTTCATAAAGCTCGATCGATTGAGAGCTATCAAGCTTTAAAGAGGTGCTTTTCAGTTGTCGAACCAGCTATCGAGGATCAAATGAGAGGTTTCTCAACAAAGAAGCTCGATGGATTGAGGTAGCTGTCGAGAAGCTATCGAGGAGATAGAAATTTTCTCGATTGATTGAGATAGCTATCAAGAGCTATCGAGATTGCGATAAAGAAAAGCTAAGGGCCTTGATAGATAGCCTAGCTGTCGAGAGCTATCAATGAGTTATCGAGATTGCTTAAACATAGTTTTTCAAGGAAGAGAAAAACACAGATATGAATGCAATCGAGCGTGCTACTCAACTAAGGATCCAAACAAAATTTC
The DNA here is from genome assembly GCF_040712315.1 of Castanea sativa. Lineage (NCBI taxonomy): Eukaryota > Viridiplantae > Streptophyta > Magnoliopsida > Fagales > Fagaceae > Castanea > Castanea sativa. The sequence goes on from NC_134022.1 coordinate 13,565,523, forward strand.
AACCTCTCAAAAACATCTCTCAATAAGAAAAATGTAAGCACATAGATCCCAAGACACACACACACTAAACAAGTCTAACCAATTTTATATTTCAAAAACAAGTTAAGACAGTTTAGTGAGCATACATTAGCGTATGTAAATCTTGTGATGGCCAAATCACATTATACCTGCACATGTATCAAAAGTAGCAAAGAATATTGCGTGTTGTGTGTGAAACATCACAAGATTGCATAAGTGTCTCTATGTTATGACGATTTGAGATATGAAATTTAACTCACACACTATTATAACTGTTTGATGGGGACTATCACCTTTTAGGTACATCCTATAACTCTCACATCTCCTAGAATACACGCTTGCGATTATATATAAAGCATTTTGATCTTTTTGCTTTTATTTTTCTTTTATTAAGAATATCATGCATGAGCATATAAGAGAGAAAAGAAACACCCAATTATGTTAAGTTTTTTGACATTGCACTTTTGCTATGCCAAAGCATACAGATGTCATTTTGTGGTTATTTATGCCTTTCTCTTAGGATTTTCTAGTCCTTCCCATAAAAAAGAGTGATATGAGTGTTAACTTAATCTTACTCATCACAAACACGAACCACAAAACTCACTTGCTTAGTTGTGCATAGAGATGCTCATTTAAGCTACAAAAGATACAAAATTTAGAAAACTTTGTTTCACTAGCCATTCAAGGTACACAAGTACCAATGTACGCAAACACACTGTTTTTGTATTTTTCTAATTTTTCAATTTTTTTTATTTATAAAAAAACAAAATAAAGAAAAAAATTTAAAAACAACCAAACAAAAACATGTCAAATAAAGCAATGCATAAAAACTAGATGCAAATGCATGAAGAAACGGAGGAGAAGAGAGGGTCGTTCCATGGATATAACACCGATGTTTTGACGAAGGAACTCAAACTGTTTGCTATCAAGAGGTTTGGTGAACAAATCGGCCTTCTAGTCATCAGTGTGAATGACCTCAAGAGTAAGGATACCAACTTTAACAAGCTCATGAATGAAGTGATGTCGAATCTCTATGTGTTTGGTTTGAGAATGTTGAACCGGATTCTTAGAGATATTGATGGCACTAGTATTATCACAATAGATAGTAAGGTGTTCTTGACAAATACCATAGTCATGGAGGAGTTTTTGCATCCATAGAAGTTGGGTACAACAGCTGCCGGCAACAATGTATTTAGCCTCTGTAGTGGACAAAGAGACGGAATTCTATTTTTCGCTCATCCAGGAGACAAGATTATTATCCACATAAAAACAACCCCCCAAAGTACTCTTCCTATCATCAACATTCCCGGCTCAATCAGCATCCGAATACCTGGTCAAGACATCATTTGTGTCTTTGTTGTACCACACACCAAAGTCGGTAGTGGTTTTGACATACTTTATGATTCTCTTCAAAGTAGTCATATGAGATTCTTTGGGATTAGCCTGACATCTAGCACAAACTCCCACACTGTAACTAATGTCAAGTCTACTAGCAGTAAGGTACAGAAGACTACCTATCATGCTTCTATAGAGAGATAGATAGATCAACACTCTTTCCCAAGACATCAATAGTAAGTTTAACATTAGGACTCATAGGGGTTCTAATAGAACTAGTAGATTCCAAGCCAAACTTTTTCACAAGATTTCTAGTATATTTAGATTGAGATATGAATATACCTATCTTTTGCTATCGTATTTGCAATCCAAGGAAGTGATTTAACTCTCCATTCATGCTCATCTCAAATTCAGACTACATGACTTTAGAGAAACCATAAGCAAGTTCATCCTTTTTTAACCCAAAGATATCGTCAACATAGACTTGAGCAACTATCAACTCGCCGTCTTCCCTTTTTATGAAGAGAGTTTGATTAGCCTTTCCTCTTGTGAACCCATGTGATACCAAGTATTGTGTGAGCCGATTATACCAAGCTCTGAGGGCTTCCTTCAAACCATAGAGTGTCTTTTTCAGGCATAACACATGATCTAGAAACTGGGGATCAATGAATCCTTTTGGTTGATCCACATAGACATCTTCTTTAAGGAACCCATTTAAGAAGGCAGTCTTGACATCCATTTAGTAAAGCTTGAACTTCAAATGGCATGCTAGGGCTAGAAGAATCCTAATTGACTCCATGCGGGCTATTGGAGCAAATGTCTCATCATAGTCCACTTGTTCCATTTGTGAGTATCCTTGAGCCAGAAGACGAGCTTTATTGCGAATCAAATTGCCGTCATCATCAGTCTTATTACAGAATATCCACTTTGTGCTGATGATGTGCTCACCCTCTGGTCTAGGCACTAGTGTCTAGACATCATTCCTTTGAAATTGAAGCAGTTCATCATGCATAGCCTCCACCCAACTTTCATCTTGAAGTGCTTCCTCAACCTTGGTAGGTTCAACCTACGACAAATAGCAAGAATAAGACACAAAGTTAGCAACACATTTATTAACCGTGTGTTTCCTCAATGTAAGTTCATTCATATTTCCTACAATAGTTTCAGGACAATGATTCAACTGAATTCTGGAGGAAGGTCATTTCTCTTTATGAGACTCTGAGTCAGGTGAGGTAGATCTATTTGCTGAACCTTCTACAACACTTGGAGTACTGGGAGTACTTGGTGATAGGCCAAAAATGTATTGACCACTTGTGATGAATTAACCAATTAATTAGCCAAGTAAATTAATTAGGTTCAATTACATGCAATGAGCGTGGTAGCACAAACAAATCACCAATTAACTAAATATGCAGTGGAAATTAAATGACACGATGATTTGTTTATGAATGGGGAAAACCTACACGGCAAAAATCCCAACGGGTGATTTTAAGGTCATCACTCCTGAGAATCAACTATTATCAAAACAAACGGTTACAAGTAAAGGAATTCCAGTATTGGACTTGTTCCATAGTGACAATCTCTCCTTGTATTGCACAGCTCCCAGTGAGTGACTAACCAATAGATGTGTGGATCCCAGTACGCGACTTAATCACTAACTTGAGAAGGATGTTGGCTGCAAAGTTCTTCTTTTCTTCAACACATGAAGATCACGAAATTACTTGGTCACAAAACCCTGCGGTGTACAAACACAGCAGCTTCTTCAAGAACTAGGGCAAACTAGGTTTTCGGTCACACTTGTGGAATTATGCTCTTGTGCAATTATGCTCTTGGCTGTGTAACCTAATACGGCCCTTAAAATAATCCTTATATATGTTTAGGGTTATGAGAAAAGAAAGCTAAAAAACATAATCACGAATTGGATGAAAATCAGAACTGAAAATCTGAATTTCATAAACCTTGGCAGATACCTTAGTTGTCGAGTAACTGTCGAGCCTCGGGCTTAAACAACTCTTTTAAACCTCGATAAATACTAGCTGTCGAGTTTTAATGAACAACACTTCTTCATTTGTTTCTTGGACAGACTTGTATGGATTTAACATTTGACCTTGAAACCTTGTTTCTTGAAGCATTAAACACATCCTAGATCTACCAAATTACAAGTAAAGTGCGTTTTGTCAAAAGATTAGCCAATACATAAAATATTGACATATTTTCTAACATCCAATCACATATGTCCTAACACTTGGAGAGGTAGGCTCTTGATCAATAGGTTCTTGAATGTCCTTGGGCTCGGGAGGAAGAATCTCTTTGGGCATTTCCTCACTAACATTCTCAGAACAAGACTCTGAAGCTTCATCGATTACAACATTTACAGTTTTCATCACTTTCTTGGTTCTCTTGTTGTATACCCGATAGGCCTTGCTTGTGGAGGAATATCCCAAAAATATTCCTTCATCGCTTCGAGAGTCAAATTTTTCCACATTCTCTTTATCCTTGAGAATGAAGCAAGTACTTCCAAAGATTCTGAAATCTTGACATTCGGTTTCCTTCCTTTCCATAGCTCATAGGGAGTCTTTTTGGTACTGGGTGTGAAATATAACCTATTAACCGTATGACACGCAGTGTTCATGACTTCTCCCCACAAGTTTCTAGGCATACCCTTGTTGTGTAGCATAGCCCTAGCTATCTCCTGAATCACCATGTTCTTCCTTTCTACTACATTATTCTACTGAGGAGTAATAGGAGCAAAGAATTCTTGATATATACCCAATCTAGTGCAAAAGGACTCCATGTATGAGTTTTCAAATTCTTTGCTATAAACACTTTGAGTTTGATCAACCTTTAAGCTCTTCTCATTTTGCAATCTTGTGCACAAAGCTTCAATGTGCTCAGGAGCATCTTACTTGGATCTTAGAAGAATAACCCAAGAGTAACTAGTGAAGTCATCTACCACAACCATGATATATCTCTTTCCCCCAAGAGACTCGGTTTGAGTTGGACCCATAAGATCCACATGTAGTAGCTCCAATGGTCTAGATGTAGCAGATGTTTGAGTGCCTGGATGTTTAGCTTTTGTCTGTTTCCCAAGTTGGCACAGTCCACACACAACATTGTTCACTCTACTGAGCTTTGGCATCCCCAACACTGATTCATACTTAGATACAATTTAGAGATGTTTGTAACTGGCATGTCCCATCCTTTGGTGCCATAGATTTTCGTTTGGTAAACAAATACTATTAAATACAATATCAGCATCAGGTACTAGACCATAATAATTATATAAAGTGCGAACACCACTTATGAGTTTCTTTCCAGATTTGTCCAGCTCAAGGCATTTTCCTTTGGAGAACAGCACCATAAAGTCTTGATCACATATATGTCTTCTGCTTAACAGGTTCACTTTCAGACCTTCTACGTATGGCACATTTGCAATATCTGAGTCCAGGTAAAGAGATGATTCCCTTTCCTTTAATCTGTGATTTGCTCCCATCACCGAAAGTGACATTACCACCTTTCTTAGACTTGAAGGCCTTAAAGAGAGAGTGATCTCCAGTCATGTGTCGTGAGCATCCACTATCAAGGTATCACAAGCTTGTATCCATTACCTTGAATGCAGACTTCATCATAAAGCACATTTCATGCTTTGATGACAGGTCTGTAGGAATGGTGTTCTCTTTCATATGCCATTTACAACCAAGACCTTTAACCTTCACCCTTCTCAGATGAACTCCTCTACACATTCTCAGTCCGAGGCAGTTTAGTTTCTTCTTTGTCATGTTAAGATCTTTTCCAATCATCATCATGATGGCTTTCAAATAACTTTTAGACTTGCATTTTTTGAAACACTCAATTAAATAGAGATTAGAAAAACAAGATGTATTTGAAGTAAGAGATCTTTTCTTGCCAATGGCAGCCATGACAACAGGGGTCAATGGATCTTACAGCAAAGATTAAACCCTAATTAGAGTGTGTCTGCTCTGATACCACTTGATAGGCCAAAAATGTATTGACCCATTGTGATGAATTAACCAATTAATTAGCCAAATGAATTAATTAGGTTCAATTACATGCAATGAGCATGGCAGCACAAACAAATCACCAAATAACTAAATATGTAGCGAAAATTAAATGACATGGTGATTTGTTTACGAATGGGGAAAACTTACACTGCAAAAACCCCACCGAGTGATTTTAAGGTCACCACTCCCAAGAATCCACTATTATCAAAACAAGCGGTTACAAATAAAGAAATCTCAGTACCTTATACCAACTTGCAGTTGAACCCTTACCCTAATACCCAATTGGACTTGTTCTGTAGTGACAATCTCTCATTGTATTACACAGCTCTCAGTACATGACTAACCAATAGATGCGCGGATCCCGGTTCATAACTTGATCATCAACTTGAGAAGGATGTTGGCTGCAAAGTTCTTCTATTCTTCAACCGATGAAGATCACGAAGTTGCTAGGTCACAAAACCCTACGGTGTACAAACACAGCAGCTTCTTTAAGAACTAGGGCAAACTAGGTTTTCTAGTCACACTTGAAGAATTATGCTCTTGTGCAATTGTGCTCTTGGCTGTGCAACCTGATACGGCCCTTAAAATAATCCTTATATATGTTTAGAGTTGTGAGAAAAGAAAGCCCAAACAAATACTCACAAATTGGATGAATAACATTCTTGAAAAAATGAGTTTCATAAACCTCGATAGATAGCCATCTATCAAGCTAGCTGTCAAGCCACATGCTTCAGCAGCTTTTAAAATTCGATAAATACTAGCTGTCGAGCTTTAAAATCCAACACTTTCTTACTTGATTATTGGACAGACTTGCATGGCTTTAACTCTTGAACTTGAAACCTTATTTCTTGAAGCATTAAACACATCTTAAATCTATCCAAATACAAGTAAAGTGCATTTTGTCAAAGGATTAACCAATACATAAAATGTTGACATATGTTCCTAACATCCAATCACATATGTCCTAACATGCTTGAACATAAAGTAAAAGCCACACTATGCTTGTTACCAAAGATCAATGATGGAAGCCTCACACTACCATACCTACAAGCAATTCTCAACTTTACTATTTATACACTCCTTAGGGAAGCTGAAATCCTCGATAGAAACAACCTATCACTGCAGTGTCCTACTTTACTCAACCAAAAGACACCCACTACCCTATAAACTTGCAGACCACTAAACAAACATGAAACATGACATGCGGCCTATATCAATATGCAAGTTAGTTCAGGAACTGACTTGGGCATGTCATGCAGTTCTTTGGTGCTTATCCAGCTTTCTTTGACCCGCAACTTCTAGCCAATCCACTACTCTACTATTTTTTCAACTTAACCATATGACCAAGGCTTTTGATATTACAACCCTACTTATTAGTGTTTCTCCCCTGTTCATCGAAGTATCTTTTGTAACAATTGTCTGCAACCAATGTCTCACAATATATGGGGTCCATGGCTATGTAATGCCCACCAACTGCGAGACACAATTGCATGCAACCGATTTATAAGATAATTTTCTCCTGTTCATGCCATCTGCTTTTCACCGAAGCATTTCATATTTTCTCTTTCTTTTTCCCTCCCTTTTTTAGCCCTGTTTTGTTCATGCACTTTACTAGATCATTTAAAGGTGAAGTTTTGTTTCCTTTCCAAAAGAAAAAATTATTACAAAGCAGACAATGATGATGGCTCAAAACATTGAGGATCATTGTATGCATTAAGAAACATGCAGTTGGATAACATATACAGATTCTAAAGTTGAGCAAGCTATCAGACATATCTATCATTTCTATGCAATCATGTCGAAATTCTCACTTCAGTGAGTCTTATGGACATGAGATCTATATTTGGCTCACATTGTAATAACAAAGGAAAAACTTTATTAAACATTCTCAATAAAAACTCAATTAATCATTCTATCTCAGCCCCATATCTCAAAGTCAATTATCCTATTCTTTAATCTTCACTAGAAACTTGAATACAATCACTGTTAGATTATAGACGCCTAATGGGCCTTCTTAAATGAGCATTACATTCAGGTTTGTAACTTCATATGATGTAATGAAGGAATACAAGCATCACGATAGGTCAAAAGACATCAAAGAAATAAAAATGAGAATAGAGTAATATTCCCTGATATTTTGCATAGCTGGTTAGCAGTTTCAAATGTATAAGAGAAGGATTTTATTGAGAGATAAAGGCAGCTGACTGGTGTACTACCAATGAAATCACAGGGAGGGTCAAAAGCTAGATAACAAATTGAATTAATCCATGCAAAAAAGAATGATTACAAGAAAACAGAAGTTTTTAAAGAGACTTAAATATTCCACTCTCAAACAATTTATTTGCATATGAAAATCACAATTCAAAATGAATTGTCCCAATAGAGTAAGAATGTATCTGTACTGTGTATAAAAACACATACTCCTTAAGGCAAAAATTGATCAACCAATATAGTCTTAATGATTTCAACGACATAAAACTTTTAGTATGGATATTATTGTAACTTAAAAAAGGATAGGAACAACTATAGCAACAAAAATTTTTTTAAAAGTAATGATGGGTCTAAATAATAATTAATAAAGAAAATTGGTAGCTGATGGAAAAACAATTCTTTTACTAAAGAATATATCTGAGAAAAATTAATAATTTGAATTTCATTGTATTTATTGCTCAAGGATAAGTATATATTCTGTTACTGAAGAATCTTAGTGGCTGATGAAAAATAATATTTGGCCATATATATGCAACCATAATGCTAATTCAAGTATCACAAAAATATATATATATATATATATATATATCATACTTCGAAGAGCTTAACACCCTAGCTTTATACCAGAAGGCATTTGTAAAGCAAGGTACCTAAAGGCCAAATTAACTATATTTGCTTGGCAAAATCAGAAAATGTCTGGAAATTCAAGACATTTTAGCAAGGAAATACTTTCATCATGTAATCTTGTAACTGGCACAGAAAGGTGAAGCTTTTTTCATCTATTTTATTTTTATTTTTAAATTTCAAAACAGAAGGATATATACTTTTTTTGATAAGTAACAGAAGGAGATATACTAGCATAAATGTAAAATTATTATGGACAAAGCTCACATGCATAGCATGTGCTTCATAACAAGCATATGAAAATAACTATATATAGCCTTCTCAAATTTCTACAGGTCTTCAATAATGATTATCTGTACAAATTCAACTTACAGAAGAGGCATATACTGCAACATTACCAAACCTAGAAAAATCTTAGCCCAAAAAAGTAGCAAGAAAAGATCGACAAATACATCAGTTCATAAAAGATGTCAAGGAACAAGACCAAGAGGTAAAAAACTTCATAATAACTTAAATTTGTGAATACCATCGAAAGGTTCAGGAAGGACATGTCAAAGGCCAAATGCTCAGCAGAAAAGAGACATGTGCAAATTGCAATGGCAACACTCTTAATATATTACTGGGATGTTTAAGCACATTTGAGTTCATAAAACCTATGCCACCATTTCATGTGATGAATTGTCAACAATGTCATTAGTTTTGCTTTATATTTCACATCCATATACTTCAGTATCTAAGCATTGATAAGTTTTTTTTTTGTTTGTTAGTTTGACATATTTTTTATTATATCAAAGAGAAATATAAAATATAATATACTATTACACATAAATAATTATTCCTAACAGACACTTAGCTTGAATAACGAGAACTCAATGAACGTACCTAATGGCCAAAGGCCCTGAGTGCACTAGCAGTAAAGGCGGCCTCGCAATAGGGCATATTCGTGGGAACCTTGAATAGGCCCACAGCTACACCAACAACAGTGCTCCTCCAATTTGCATTGCATCCTTCTTCGATGCATTACAAAGGTGCTTGTAGAGCTAGGCCAATACTGCACTACCCCAGCTATACTGTCTCGCATTGCTGATTGGATTGAGGAATTGCAGAGGCAGGAGTGAGACGCGGTCCACCGATTTGTCCATGAACAACAGGGCCCCCATCCAAACAAGTAGGTGGTAGTGGGCATGTTGCTACACTACTTCATCACCGGCGTTCGCAGTTGGGGGAGCGGCAACCGTACATCAAGCCACTTGTATCTTATCCTCGCCCCAGCAAGGATAGACTTGTTTGAGTTCTTAATCGTGGGCAGAGGTTCATGGCCCAAGAAATCATGGCACACCTCGCTCCATTCCATGTCTGTCTTCCTAGTGACAGGCAACCCATCCATCGGAATCCCCAGCATCACCTTTATATCTTGTGAACAGTTTTTAGACCCCTTAAACACAACTAGATTAACCTAGTTATTTAGCCAAGTAATTAACTTATGTAAATTATACAGATCTAGGTTAACACATATAAATCATATCATTGAAACAGTGCGGAAAATAAATAACACAACGATAGGATAACCTAGGAAAACCAAATCGGTAAAAAACCTAGGAAGGATTTAACCTAGCTATACTTAAGGTAAAACAAATCCACTATGAAAGAATTGAAGTTTACACAATAGCGACTTAGACCACTAACATCTTATTGCTACCTAGAGTAGGAAACTTACTACCACGACCACGTGACAGCTCCGAGTCCACGGACTACTTCTTTCTTGGATTCCCAACAAGCACAAGCACTCCTGCTTGTATAGCTTTAAGATCTTGAATCTGCAACTGAATTGATCACCAAGCCCTTGACATCAATCTCGACCTTGATAACCCTAAATGCACGTGAAGGCAAACACCTCTAGATCTCACAAGAGATTCACACACACAGCATAAAGAGCAACCTTAAAACGTGGTTAAGGTTTTTCTTTTTATACTTAAGACAAAACATAAAACCCTACACATAAAATGGGCTTGGGCTGAGTTGGAAAATTCAGCAGAAAAACAATCTACACGAGTTTCGATCGATTGAGTCTAATTTTCGATCAATCGAGCCAGACAAATTTACACTGTAAATCCTACAGTACACTCAATTCCAACTTTACACTTAAACATACTTTGAGCAAGTCTAAAACAAGGATAAACGTTTTGATCATGGTTTGCCAACATTACAAATTGAAGTTCTAATACATTTAAACCTAAAGTCTTAGAACCCAACAAACTTCCCCTTTGACAATCCATGACAAAACATAAACTTAAACAAAGTGCTCAAAGTTACATAAACAGCCCATTACAAATTCATTGCCCAACACATCAAATACAACCTAACTACTATCCATCAGTTACAAGTGTAGACAGCAGCATGACTGAATCAACTTGTATATTCTTGTAATACTTAATAAACACATAAATGAATGTGTGAAAAATACAAGTAAAAAAAAATTAACTTCTTGGTTTCACATAACACAAAATAGAGACATATATCATGAATAACCTCATAAATATAAATCAATAAACAATGTGAAACAAGAGACATATATAATCAAAGTATCTCCCCCTATCATGGACAACCCAAACAAAATACATCATGAGCCAAAAAGGTATATACATAATAAAGCACCTAGATACAATCTAAAGCTCTATAGCTCCAAAACAACAAAATCTCCCCTTAACAAAAAAAAAAAAAAAGCTCCTCTACATATGTACTCCCCCTTTTTGTGACAAATTGCCAAATGATACTCACTCATCATCAAAAGGAGGTGGCAGAGGTGATCATCTAATACACTCTAAATCTACTCGCAAAGCATAAAACTCATCAAGCATGTCCACCAAAAGCTGACCATGAGCCGCCTGGATGGTCATAACAATCTCCAACGTACGACGAATTTCTGATCATCCGAAGTAGAAGGTGGAGGAACAGCAGCAGTAGTCAGATCAACAAACGTCTCAGCAGAAGTATCACTTGCAGAAGAGGGAGGAGGAGGTTCGACACTAGAAGACTCAACCTTAGGGCTTTTAGAGTTTGCTCTCATTTGAGCAGCCCTTTGCCTAAGAAAGGTGGATAGGAGTAACTATATGGATAGGCTCAGACGTAGGAAAGTCCTCTAAACCTAAATGCAAAAGGATCTGATGAATAAAAACTATAAAGAAAAGAGCATGAGAAATAGAACTACTCCGATGAACCTCAATCAAAGAACAAATGAAGAGATGAAGAAAGCTCATAGGAGCATCGGTGACAAGGGCATACAAAAACGCACATTTCTCTATAGGAATGGTGTGCAAATAAGAGATAGGCCACAAAGAATGACAAGCAATCCTAAAGAAAAGATAATGAATCTCGGTCAACCTGGCAGACGTGATTCGAGGATCAGAACCTCACTGGATAAAAGTACCAGTAATGTATGACATGATGTCATCAAGGGGAGGAGACTTATCGTAAGGAGGAATAGGATGTTGGACTAGAGGCACCCCAATAGCATCAACCACTACTGAAGGAGTAATGGTATACTCATCACCCTGTATCCAACTTCTCACAAGAGTGTTGGAATCATAGGAGTGGATAGAGAGGTTCGAGTAGAATTCTCTGATCAAGATAGTCGGAGGGGGATGAGAAACATCCATCAATGGTAACCAACACCTACGCTCAAAGTTTCTTCTAATCTTAGGGTCAAGCTCATCTAAAAGAACCTTTCTCTTAGCCCAAACATTTCTAAAGAGGTTCAGAGTCTCATACGTTTCTTGGTTTTTCTCACTCGGAAACCTATCACTCTCAAAGGAAGGAGCAGAGGATAAGGAGGCTTTCCTATTAGCTCTAGTCTTCCTAGTCATGATGCTAAAGAGCAGAAAGGAGAGACAGACAAGAGACAAAAGAGGAAAATCCAAGGGCAGACTGCAAGTTAGCACAAAAATATAGAAAAATAACAATCTATATGATGCACGAACAATATCAACACATGATGCATGCTCTAATGCAGTGAGAATAAGTTCAATTTTACTTTGAAATCACAAAATTGGGTTGAGCATAGAGTTCATAACAAAAACCCCAAATTTTGAAAAACTCACTTTCAGAAATCCAACAAAGTGACCAAATTGATCATTACTCAAGATAGATAACACAAAATAATGATCAAATTAATCAATCTAACAAGCCAATTTCATCAAATTAAGCCCAATTGAACAAAAACCCCAAAACGGGTAGTTTCAAGCCCTAGATTTTCCAATTTTTCCAAAACATCAAATTGATCAAATTAATTCACAAAGATAAGTTTTTTATTTGTTCCACAACAAAAACCCATTGATCAATTTCCAAAGAAAATGCTTAAATCAACAAAAACCCCAAATTTCTTAAGGTTCGAAATATGCCCAATATGCATGAAACAAATGCATGAAAAATGAAAATAAATGAAAATGGGAGGGCAAAAAGGTCTTACCGACCTTAGAAGACAAAAACCTTGCAAAATATTCAAGGGAAAATGACAAAAAATTGATTTGACTCCTTGACCGATTGAAGAGAGAGAGAATAGTTTTTGAAAAAGTTGAAAAAGTGATGAGCACGTGAAGGTTTTAAAAAAACTCTCCATGCGATTTTCGATTGATTGAAAATTACATTCAATCGATCTAGCATCAATCGAGCATCTATCAAGCAGGACAAATTTAAACCAAAATTTTAATTGCAATTTCGATCGGTCGAGAAACAGGTTCGATCGATCGAAAATCTGGAAAAAAATATTTTTTTGGAAAACAGAGCAATTTTATGAAGAAACTCCTCAAATCATAGTATTTTATGAATAAAATGCATGAGTATGAGGTGAAATGCTTTTCAAAAACACTTAGGTTGAACCCAAATCTGCCAAAATTAAGATTTTCAAACGATTTTCCTTAAATTCTCAAACTCCAAACACATTTTGCATTTAAACTCATGAAAGTTTCAATCTTGGATGGCCAAAACAAAATCACACACAATAACGTGTACAAAATTTAGCAAAGAGTAACTTGTGTAATGTGTGCAACTAGCAAAAACTTAAGATACATGTGAGGTGATATGTGAATAGTACTTAAGCACAATTTCTACAAAATTCATCACATAATTTTGAAAGAGACTATCACTTAAAGAGTTACATCATATAACTCTCACATCTCCTAAAATAAAAGCTTGCAATCATGTAAGTATCTTGATTTGCCTCATAATGTACACACAAATTTTATTTGATTAGAAACTTATTAGAAATAGACAAGATAATGTACACACCAATTTTTTTGATTGATTTAATTATAGTCCAATAATGTACACACCAATTTTAGCATTTAAACCGAGGCTACACCATATGTTCTTTTTGTGCATGTGCTATACTTTCTCAAGCACAAAATCTTACGATATGCACTAAGGTATTCATGATTGGATAGAAAAAAGTGGTGAGATGGTTATTTATGCCTTTCTCATTAAGATCAAGTCCGACAATCAAAAGCATGTGACTTCAAGATCAAGACAAAGTGATCAAAAACTATAAACATTTTCCCCACACAACATGCACTACAAAGCTCAAACTAGTAAAGTGTAATAAAATAAGCTTATCCAAGCTAAACAAGGTACACAAACATGTTATGTAAAAGTAAATTGGCCGACCTTGATTTTGAATCCAAGAAAAAAAAATGGAAAACACATTTTGCTTCCCTTTTTTTTTTTTTTTTTGAAAAGGAATAAAAAAGACAATCCTAGAATGAAGTGTATGAATGTTATGAAATGCAAATCCTAAAAAAAAAAAAAAGAAAACCAACAAAGAAGAATGGTCACAAAGAGTAGAGCAAAGAAGCACAAGAACTATGTTAGAAGGACTCAATTAGATCAAGCCTTTTGCATTCAAAGCTTTTTAGATGCAACTCTAGCATTGGAGTTATTAGTCACATTAGAATTCTCAGCAACTCTAGGATTGGAATAAAGGTTTAAAGTCTTTACCAACTCACCAATAAGTACCATAGGATCTTGTGCTTGAGGCACAGGTACTTTTGGTTTATTTGCTCACTTAGCAGCTTGCAACTTGAAACAGTTTGGACGAATGTGCTAGACTTTCCACAAAAATGACAAACCCATGCCGGTCTATCATGCAACTTGCCCTTAGGAGGATTAGAAGTCTTAGGTTTCGATTCTTGAAGATCAACCCTAATCTTCCTAGGAGGTGTAACTTCTACAAGTTTGACAGCCTCACTTATAGGGGGCTTAGAAGAAGGAACAAAGTTTATGGAACATGGTTTAGGCACAGAGATGCTTTCTACAAACCTAAGCCAGTTTTGTCTGAAGGAGACTTTTGAACGCTCAGCAATTGATCAAGTTTGGAACTAGCAGACCAATTAGTTTGTTCTCTAGCAACAGATAATTCATATTCCAAATTCTTAACTTTATCAAGAAAAAGCATGTTCTTAGTCTTCACATTATTCAACAATTCATTAGCATCAAATAGTTTCACAAGCAAATTTTTCTTATCAAGTTCAAGAGATGCAATTTTCTTTAAGCCTAAATCAACACTCATAGCATCCTTGGCAATAACTTGCAAAGTTTATTATAAGCTTCTTGCAAATCTGCATCCTCAGAGAGTTCCCCATCAGAAGGGCTCTCCTCAACAACAACACTTTCATCAACTACAGTAATAGTAGTGAAAGTAATGAAGTTTCCATTCTCATCACTACCAAACTCATTGTCAAAAACTTCATCATCACTAAGGGTTACAACCATAGCCTTACCCTTAGACCTCAAAAATGTTGGACATTTAGATTTTACATGACCATACCCTTGACAACCAAAACATTGTTGACCCATAGAGTTATTAGAAGGTTGACCTACTTTCTCTTTAGATTTCTCATTATTGTTCACCTTAATGGGTTTATTCCTCCTAAAATTTCTAGGTTTAGTATTATTTTTATCTCTTGCCCTTCTGTTGTTGTTCCTAAGAAAGTTTCTAAAGTTCTTGGCAAGATAGACAATATTTGTAGTAAAGAGCTCATCATCAAATCCACTCATATCAACATCATCAACAAACTTAAGAGCCATTGATTTGGATTTGCTAGTCTTAGGTAGGTCCAACTCATAGGACTGAAGAGATCTTACAAGTTCATCAACAGAGATGGAGTCCACATCCTTACTTTCAGTGATGACAGTTACTTTGGGTCTAAAATCTTCAGTTAAAGATCTAAGTATCTTCCTAACAGTTATAAGTTGATCATAAATTTCACCCAAATTATAAGTAGAATTAACAATATCATTAAGCTTAACATAGAATTCATCAAAAGTTTCATCATCAGACATCCTAATGCTTTCAAATCTAGTTGTTAACTGCTGCACCTTATTGATCTTAACTGCCTTTGTGCCTTTATGCACAGTTTGAAAAATATTCCATGCAGTGTGAGCAACCTCAACATTAAAGATTCTCTTGAGTTCCTTCATAGAAACAACATTAAAAATAGCATTCATAGCTTTGCTATTAAAAGCGGCTGCTTTGTTCTGAGAAATTGCCACTCATTCACTAGAGTAGTGGGCTTCTTCCATTTGTATTCAACGGAGTTCCAAACTCTCTCATTAATAGAATTCAGGAATGCTTTTATCCTTACTTTCCAATAAGCATAATTTTTCCCATCAAAGTGAGGTAGGATCACAAGAGAGTGACCGTGTTCCATGACAATAGGGGTCAAGGACCAACTCTTAGATCAAATGATCTAAACACAAGAGCTAACCCGCTCAGATACCACTTGAGCAGTTTTTAGCCCCCTTAAATACAACCAGATTAACCTAGTTATTTAGCCAAGTGATTAACTTAGGTAAATTATGTAGATCTAGGTTAACATATATAAATCATATCATTGAAACAGTGCGAAAAATAAATAACACAACGATATGGTAACCTAGGAAAACCAAACCGGTAAAAAAACTGAGGATGATTTAATTAAGCTATCCTTAAGGTAAAACAAATCCACTATGAAAGAATTGAAGTTTACACAATAGTGACTTAGACCACTAAAATCCTATTGCTACCTCGAGTAGGAAACTTTCTACCACGACCATGGGACAGCTCCGAGTCCACGGACTACTTCTTTCTTGGTTCACAGCAAGCACAAGCACTCCCGCTTGTATACCTTTAAGCTCTTGTATCTACAATTGAATTGATCACCAAGCTCTTGACATCAATCTAGACCTTGATAACCCTAAGTGTATGTGAAGACAAACACCTCTAGATCTCACAAGAGATTCACACACATAGCATAAAGAGCAACCTTAAAACGTGGCTAGGGTTTTTCCTTTTATACTTAAGAAAAAATATAAAACCCTACACATAAAATGGGCTTGGATTGAGTTAAAAAATTCTGCAGAAAAACAATATGCACGAGCTTCGATCGATCGAATCTAATTTTCGATCGATCGAGTCTAATTTTCGATTGATCGAGTCAAGTAGATTTACACAATAAATCCTGCAGTACACTCGATTCCAACTTTACACTTAAACATACTTTGAGCAAGTCTAAAACAAGGATAAACAATATGATCATGGTTTGCCAACATTACAAATTGAAGTTCTAATACATTTAAACCTAAAGTCTTAGAACCCAACATCTAGTAAGGTGGCAACCATTTCTCCATGGAGTAAGTGGAACGTGTGCGTCTTCGGATGCCACCGCTCGACCAAGGCTGTGATCAAAGCGTGGTCGACCTCCATATCAAGAACCTTGAATAACTCGGTCAAACCTGCTGCATCTATGTATTGCATGGTACGTGGGTCTAGCCCACCCCGCGGCAGTACACATTTACGACGTTGAACCTTTATGACACCAGACACCTCCTACACATGGACGAGCATTGTGTTAGGTAGTGCACACAAGGTAATTATAAAATGGAGATGTATTAATAATACAACTACATACCTCATCAACAGCGCGCCTTCAAAGCAGAGTTGACCAATGATCTACCAGTCGAGTCAACTGGGTATCATCATCGGGTCTAGGCTCCACTCTATCTAGTGCCTGCATATTTGACATGGCAGCAAATAGATTGTTAGCAATACACATGGGCCACATCTAAATCCCTTCCAGAAGACATTCATTAGCACCACATTAATGTTATTTTTTTCTTTGGATAAAGAAGAATTAGCTTTAGCTTTTAAGAAACATGGGCAAACCAGAAGCATCATACATACAAAAAGAAAACATGAATCACGGCTTGGGGTTATGATGAGGTTCAAAAATAGGGATGATGATAATTTGAATTTAAGAATGGAGAGGGTTGATATAATTGATATTTGTATTTTTGTCTCAGATATGCCCTATCTTCATCTGGTATTATGTTTAGAGAAGAAAAAGAACTTTAAAGTTCATTAAATGTTTTAGTAAGATTGTCAATTATTAGGACGAAGCGGTTACTCACCACACCAAAAGTTATAGCTAATGTTAAAGGTATAACCTTATTTCCTTAAGGGTGGTAGCCTAACGTTAACAAGTTGATTGAAACGTGGCCCAACCTGACCTCTGCCTCTAGTGGAATGTTGGACTTGGGCCATTAGACTTCCTCCCAACAGTCCCACCCCTAACACCTGCACATGCATAATAGCGAGTCTGATGCAAATCAAGGAGCTGGTCATGCTGATCATACACGTGGAAATGGAGTTGAATTTGCACATGACCCTTTGTCACTTCCTAGTGGCCCAATTACAAGACTTAGAGCCAAACGTTTCAAGGAAGCACTAAATGGGCTAGTCCAAGAGAATTGGGCTGATTCTAAAAGGAGCAAAATGGGCTCAGATAATAATCAAGGCTTAGTTCATGTCATCAAAGCAAACAAAGAGGCCAATTAGCATGTAAATTCGCACCCAACATGGTCTGACCATTAAAAGGGTGTTAAAATACATTAAATCTAGTCATTTAGCTATGTTTGACTGCCTTTAAA
Organism: Castanea sativa; assembly: GCF_040712315.1. Taxonomy (NCBI): domain Eukaryota; kingdom Viridiplantae; phylum Streptophyta; class Magnoliopsida; order Fagales; family Fagaceae; genus Castanea; species Castanea sativa. The sequence goes on from NC_134022.1 coordinate 13,583,690, forward strand.
AGTCCAAAAATCCAAAAAAAAGTGGGAACTTGTTTAGGTTAATTTTTGTGCTGTTTTTAAAGCTGTAATTATGACTTTGCCTATTCTTGGAGGGTTGTTCCAGGTATATAGATGGGTAGTACGAATTTTAAAAATCAATTTTTTGGTTTTCAGAAAAATTATTCTCCTTGTGAGGTCTTGTGTTCCTCTTGGTTCTTAAAAGAATTCTTGAACTTATCAAGTTAATCTTGTGGCATTCAAACAACCAAACTTATCACCTTGATTCTTGAGAGTTTCTTAGGAATTGTTGGTGTGGCGTTATCAATCCAACGTAGTCTTGGTTTTTCATCTGATTAAATGATGGGTCAAGGCTCAACAAATCTTGTCTACACGATCTTGGGGTTCCAAACCATCATTGTTATCGGGTTTCATCACAATTGTTGGTGGAGTTCATATAAGAGTCAAACCTATCATCTTACTATTATAATAATTGTTATTTTTAAGTCCAACAACATCCATTTGACAATTTTACTAACTAGTACTTTTTTTCTCCACTTTCAAAGTTCAAAACAATAATATTTTTAAGTTTTAAAGTTGAAATTTTGAGCTTTGGTGTCTGTTGACATTGTTGCAGGAAGTAAAACTTTAAACTATAGAGCTTTTGCGGTAAATAGTTTTAACTGCAAGGTTCTTTAGTGTTTCAAATGTTTGACAAACATATTACATCGAAAATTATAGATGCCATCTACATGATAAAGAGTTGGCTCCATGAATTTTGAGTATGAATCAAATGATATTTATTTAGTTTTTTTTTTTTTTATGTTTATGGGTTGGAAGTAAACTTTGTCTATTACCTAATCGATTAAAATCAAAAGAAAAATAAAATGGTCAATTCACCATTTTGCCTACAGATAGTGACCACTATATTGATTTGAAATGGAAGTAAAGTAAACAAGAGGAAAAAAAAAATAACAATGCCAGGTACAAAACAATTTTTACGCTCTTTTTTCATATATAATTGTTGACGTTAAAAATTATGACTGAAATAGTATTACTTTTACATAAATTAATTATTAACCTCATTTTATTCATTTTATTAGCACTGGTATAGCATGTCACCTTAATGTTGCATACCAGTATGAGAAAAAAGTTGCATACACGTTACATGGACTGATTTTACACATGCTAGCAAGGTAGATATGGAGCTCTGATCTCTCATTTAAGCATATGCCCATTAAAAATAAAGCATATGTTCCCAAGAATTAGCTAAAAGAGAATAAAATTTTTCGAGAAGCAAAGGGAGGATGAATGGAAGACTTGGGTTCTGTGTGGATAACAACCAAGGAATATTCTTGTAGATGGATATATATATGGATTCTGTGGATATTCTTGTAGACTTGGGTTCTCTCATTTAAGAATATTCTTGTTTCTAGAGCCTTGAATACTAGGACTTGGATAAGTTTGGGCCTCAATTAACACCCTGTGGAATCAACTATTGTTCTGGAAAATTGACTGAAGAAGCATGTAGTCTCACATGGCTAATGGGCCATAGATATGAGTAGCCCACAACATGAACCTACAATTGTATTGTTACCAACTAATAATTGCTTCAATTCTCTTCCTATTGAAGTTTTATTAAAAGTCTCCCACGATTTCACAGTTCACACCCATTAGGTCTAACCTTAAGAAGCTTACGTTTGTCATGGCCCATGAGTTGAAACCTAACCTTAATTAATGGCATATTTGCGATACCATTTATTATACTAATTTTTTGTTTGGTTAAATTAATATTTAGTTCTCTGCTACAAGGTAAGGTTTAATTTCACCCACTAACATTCATTGCATCAATTTAGTCCCTCAATTAATAATTGTGTCAATTTAGTTCTTTAATTTTTAAAATTAAGTTGATTTCATCCTTAAATCAACTTTTTGCTTAAATTTTAACAAATTTATTTAATTTAATAAATGAAGAAATTTTTTTAAAGGTTTATAAAAACTTTAAACTCAAACCAATTTCAACCATTATGTCATTAAAATTTAAACAGATTAGGTGACCCATTGATGGTATTGATTTGATTTTGAAAATTGAAGGACTCAATTGAAACAATTAATAGTTGAGAGATCAAATTTCACTTCATCCAATAATTGAAGGACCAAATTAATAATTTAACCTTTTTAATATAGTTTAGCTTAGCAGTGCAATTTTAAAGTTTATTCTCGGGGAAAAATTTTATAGTCCTAAAATTTGGATAAGGCTTTATTTTAGTCTCTAAAATTTAAAAAGCTCATGTTTAATCATTATAAAAAACCCTAAACATACTAAGTTGGTCATTTTCTAATATTACTATTATAATTCTTACTTCTGTAACAAAATTTGACAAAGGCTCATGACGCTCTACTTTAAAGATAAGATTATGGGAAGACTAACATGATAGCTTTACAATTATAACACTATAAATTTCAAAAACTAAAATAAAACCTATCTCAAATTTTAGGACCGATTATAAATTTTCATCTTTAATTTTTTTTATTATTGGAAATTACATCATTAGCTTCATTTTGAAGGGGATAGTTTCAAATTGGAAACCCCCATTGCTGATGAGAGGAATTCTATCCCTTTCATAATAGGAATAAATCATGGGGATTGTGGAGCATGATGAGGTTGAGACTTGAGAGCTCACATGATTATTAAAAGCTAATACAACTTCACGCAATGGAATTAGGTGATAGGTTAGAGTAGTGTTCGACAAAATCACTCTCAATGGCCATTATAGTCGATTGCGAAAAACTTTGTCAAAACTTTCAATTATTAAGTTTACAGTCACAGCCTCACTCACACTGCTCTTCATTGAACTTGGATAGCTTATTTTTTAGTTTTACCCCATGCTTGGCAATTAATTCACAAGCAAGAAAAAGAAAAATCAATGATCTCAACTAAATAATTCCTACATTAAACTAGTCATATACTATATATAATAGCAAAAGTTTTTTCTTGCAATCAAGGAGGTACTGCCATGTAGGAAAAAAACTCATCTAAAATCCAGCCACGTGCACTATTAAAAAGCGATAAATTATACTATTTCACATTAAAACACCGTTTGAGAGAACCTCTTCGTATATAAATTAAAAATAACCGGTTAAATCAGTAAAACCCAAAACTATCTCTCCCGATAAACCTTTTCTTCTTTGCCTCTTCCTCCGTGTTGAAGTCGTTTTCTCTAGCTCTCTCAATTCTTAAAACCCCTAAACCATAGCCCATCGCCATGTACCTTTATCTAAAATCCAGCCACGTGCACTATTAAAAAGCGATAAATTATACTATTTCACATTAAAACACCGTTTGAGAGAACCTCTTCGTATATAAATTAAAAATAACCGGTTAAATCAGTAAAACCCAAAACTATCTCTCCCGATAAACCTTTTCTTCTTTGCCTCTTCCTCCGTGTTGAAGTCGTTTTCTCTAGCTCTCTCAATTCTTAAAACCCCTAAACCATAGCCCACCGCCATGTACCTTTTAGAATAACTATCAAAAGACACGCCTAAAATTCATGAAAAAAAAAAATTCAAAACCAGTCATTCTACCATTTTTTTTCCTACTGTTTGGAGGAGAATGAAAGCATCTCACGTAGGGGAAGATAGAAAGAGGCCGGAACCACTACCGGTGAGTTTTTATCTTTGATTTAAGTTTTTTTTATTAATTATGATTAGGTTTTGATATTTTGTTTGGATTGGTTTCGATTTTGGTATTCAAATTAAGTTTTTCTCTTCACTTTTCAGTTTGACATTTTGATTAGCACGCCCTCAAGTTCAGCTAGGTACCGATTTCAAATTGATCATGTACGCTTTTAGACCCCTTAAAACACAAGTTGTTTAGCCTAGTTATTTATCCAAGTGATTAACTTAGGTAAATTATTCAAATCTAGGTTAACACAAATAAATCATATCAAGCAAAGCAGTGCGGAAAAGTAAATAACACACGATATGATAACCTAGGAAAATCAAACTGATAAAAAATCTGGGGCGGATTTAACCTAGCTATCCTCAAGGTAAAACAAGATCCACTATGAAAGAATTGAAGTTTTACAATAGCGACTTAGACCACTAACATCTTATTGCTACTTCGAGTAGAAAACTTACTACCATGGCCACGTGACAGCTCCGAGTCCACGGACTACTTCTTCCTCAAACCCACAGCATCCATAAGTATACTACTTGTATTTCTTTAAGCTCTTTATGTAGCAACTGAAACGATCACCAAGCTCTCGACATCAATCTTGATCTTGATAACCCTAAGTATGTATGAAAGCAAACACTTCTAGATCTCATAAGAGATTCAAACACACATCAAAAACAACAACCTAAAAACGTGGCAAGGGTTTTTCCTTTTATACTTAAGGCAAAACATAAAACCCTACACATCATATGGGCTTGGGCTAAGTTGGAAAATTCTGCAGAAAAACAATCTGCACAAGTTCGATCGATTGAGTCTAATTTTTGATCGATTGAGCCTTGCAGAAAGTGAATAGTAATTTTTTGCAATTACTCAATTCCAACTTTACAATAAACATACTTTGAGCAGCCTAAATCTAGACTAAACGTTTTGATCATGGTTTGCCAATATACACACATTAAAGTTCTAAAACATTTAGACTCTTGAGTGTAGGGGCTGGTTACCATTGTTGGACGTTTCTTATCCCCCTCTGGCTACCTTGATCAGAGAGTTCTACTCGAATCTCTCTGTCCACTCCTATGATTCCAACACTCTTGTGAGAAGTTGGATACGGGGTAACGAGTACACCATTACTCCTTTGGTAGTGGCTGATGCTTTTGGGGTGCCACTGATCCAGCATCCTGTTTATCCTTATGATGAGTCTCTTCCCTTTGATGACATCATGTTATACATTACTGGTACTTCAATCCAGTGGGGTTTTGATCCTCGGATCACGTCTACCGAGTTAACTGAGATTCATTATCTTTTCTTTAGGATTGCTTGTCATTCTTTGTGGCCTATCTCTCATTTGCACACCATTCCTATAGAGAGATGTGCGTTTTTGTATGCCCTTGTCACCGATGCTCCTATGAGCTTTCCTCATCTCTTCATACTTTCTTTGATTGAGGTTCATCGGAGTAATTCTATTTCTCATGCTCTTTTCTTTCCAGTTTGTATTCATCAGATCCTTTTGCATTTAGGTTTAGAGGACTTTCCCGTGTCTAAGCCTGTCCATATAGTTGCTCCTATAGGTGCCACCTTTCTTAAGCAGAGAGCTGCTCAGATGAGAGCAAGCTCTAAACGACCTAGGGTTGAGTCTTCTGGTGTCGTACCTCCTTCTCCCTCTTCTACAGGTGATACTTCTGCTAAGGCATCTATCGATCCATCTGCTGCTACTACTGCTACTCCACCTTCAACTTCGGATGATTTAGACATTCATCGTACGTTGGAGACTGTCATGACCATTCAGGTGGCTCATGGTCAGCTTTTGGTGGACATGCTTGATGAGCTTCGTGCTTTGCGAGCGGATTTGGAGTGTATTAGACGATCACCTTCGCCACCTCCTTTTGATGATGAGTGAGTGCCCTTTGGCAATTCGTCACAAAAAGGGGAAGTACATATGTAGAGGAGTTTTTGTTGTTAGGGGGAGATTTTGTTGTTTTGGAGCTATGGAGCTCTAGATTGTATCTAGGTGCTTCATTCTGTATTTACCTTTTTGGCTCATGATGTATTTTTTTTGGGTTGTCCATGATAGGGGAAGATACTTTGATTATATATGTCTCTTGTTTCACATTGTTTATTGATTTATATCTATGAGGTTATTCATGATATATATCTTTATTTTGTGTTTTCCACACATGCGTTTATATGTTTGTTAAGTGTTACAGGAATATACAGGTTGATTCAGTCGTGCTGCTGTCTACACTTGCAACTGATGGATAGTAGTAGGTTGAATTTGTTGCGTTGGGCAATGATTTTGTAATGGGCTTCTTTTTTTTTTTCTTTTTTGTAACTTTAAGCACTTTGTATAAGTTTTGTGTTTTGTCACGGATTTCCAAATGGAGAGTTTGTTGGGTTCTAAGACTTTAAGTTTAAATGTATTAGAACTTCAATTTGTAATGTTGACAAACCATGATCAAAACATTTATCCTTGTTTTAGACTTGCACAAAGTATGTTTAAGTGTAAAATTGGAATCGAGTGTACTGCAGGATTTACTGTGTAAATCTGCCTGGCTCGATCAATTGAAAATTAGATCGAAGCTCATGCAGATTGTTTTTTTTCAAAATTTTCTAACTTAGCCCAAGCCCTTTTTACATGTAGGGTTTTATGTTTTGTCTTAAGTATAAAAGGAAAAACCCTAGCCACATTTTAAGGTGGCTCTTTATGCTGTGTGTGTGAATCTCTTGTGAGATCTAGAGGTGTTTGCCTTCATATACATTTAGGGTTATCAAGGTCTAGATTAATGTCAAGAGCTTGGTAATCAATTCAGTTGCAGATTCAAGAGCTTAAAGTTATACAAGCGGGAGTGCTTGTGCTTGCTGAGAATCCAAGAAAGAAGTATTTTGTGGACTCGGAGTTGTCACGTGGTCGTGCTAGTAAGTTTCCTACTCGAGGTAGCAATAGAATGTTAGTGGTCTAAGTCGCTATTGTGTAAACTTCAATTCTTTCATAGTAGATTTGTTTTACCTTGAGGATAGCTAGGTTAAATCCTCCCTAGGTTTTTTACCGGTTTGGTTTTCATTGGTTATCATATTGTTGTATTATTTATTTTCCGCACTGTTTCAATGATATGATTTATCTGTGTTAACCTAGATCTGCATAATTTACCTAAGTTAATCACTTAGCTAAATAACTAGGTTAATCTGGTTGTGTTTAAGGGGTCTAAAAACTGTACATGCAAGATGAAGCACCTAGATACAATCTAAAGCTCCAAAGCTCAAAAAAAAAATTCCCCTTATCTCCATCGACATGTACTCCCCCTTTTTGTGATGAATTTCCAATGGGCAATCAAGACTCATCATCAAAAGGAGGTGGTGGAGGTGACCACCGGAAACTCGCCAACTCTGCACGTAAAGCCTGAAGCTTTGTGACTACATCCACCAATTGCTGACCATGAGCCACCTGAACGATCACGACAGTGTCCAATATACAATGAATGCTAGAATCATCCGAAGTAGAAGGTGGAGGATCAACAGTAGTTTGATCAACAAACTCCTCAGCATGTGGGATCACCTGAAGAAAGAGGAGGAGGAGGAGGAGGTGCAACGCCCGAAGAAGACTCAACTTTAAGGCGTTTAGAGCTCTCTCTCATCTGAGTAGCTCTCTGCCGAAGGAAGGTGGCACCTATGGGAGCTATAATGTGTACGGGCTCAGATGCAGGAAAATCCTCTAATCCTAAGTGTAACAAAATCCGATGTATGAAAACAGGGAAGAAAAGACCATGTGACCTAGAACTACTCCTATGAACCTCAACCAAGGATCGAATGAAAAGTGTAGGAAAACTCATAGGAGCATCTGTCACAAGAGCATACAAAAACGCACAACGCTCAATAGGAATGGTGTGTAAATGAGAAATAGTCCGGATGGAATGACAAGAAATCGGAAAAAACAAATAATTGAGCTTAGTAAGCTCATGAGAGGTGACATGAGGATCAGTACCCCATTGAATGGTAGTACCAGTGATGAGGGACATGATGTCGTCTAGAGGAGGAGACTCAGAATAGGGATAAACTGGCTGTTATACCAAAGGTACACCAAGATTAGAGGCCACTACCTGAGGAGTAATGGTATACTCTTCTCCTCTTATCCAACTCTTCACAAACTGAATGCTGGATGAAGTGGAGTGAATAGAGAGGTTTGAATAGAACTCTCTGATCAGAATAACCGGAGGAGGATGATCTATATCAGAAAGAGGCAACTAACCCCTACGATTAAAGTTCCTACAAATCTTAGAATCCAACTCATCTAAAATCACTTTTCTTTTGGTCCACACCTTCCTATATATATTTAGCTTCTCAAAGGTTTCTTGGTTTTTCTCAGTTAGAAACCTATCACTCTCAAAGGCTAGAGAAGAAAAGGTGGTGGTCCTATGAGCTCTAGTCTTCCTAACCATGATGCTAAGAGATTGGAAAGGATAGACAAAGGAGAACCAAAAAGAACAAAAACCATAGAAAAACCAAGGGCAGATTGTATTAGGCGGAGATAGAGCACAAAAATATAGAAATGACCAATCTGTATGATACATGAACAAAATAACCACATGATGCATGCTCTAATGCATTGAGAATAGTCCAATTAGACTTAAAAAAAAATTGACTTGAACATAGAGTTTTAATACAAAAACCCGAAATTTTGAAAACCCACTTTCAAAAATTGAACCAAATTGAGTAATTAACCATTATACTAGATAGAAAGCATCATATAATGATATAATCAATCAATTTCACAAGTCAATTTCATCAATTTTAGTCCAATTGGACAAAATCCCCAATTTCTTAAACTTTCAAGCCCTAGAATTTCAAAATTTTCCCAAATCACAAAATTAATCAAATTAATGCAAGGGAATCATGTTAATAGCATGCAAGGACAAAAACCCATTAAACAAACTTGATTAAAAACAACTGATTTGAACAAAAATCCCAAAATCCCTAGGTTCGAAATTTCCAACTAAAATGCATGAAATATGTGATTTGAATAAAAAAACAAAAGGTAAAAGAGACTTACAATCACTTGAAGACAAAAAACCTTGAAGATTTGAGGCAAAAAATGACAAAAATTGCTTTAGGTTGGATCGGTCGAGAAAAATAGAGTGAGGAGTGTTTGAAAAGATTTGAATAAGTGAAGAACACATGAGAAACAATCCCTTTTAAAAAACACTCAGACCGATTTTCGATCGGTCGAAAAATACCTTCAATCGATCGAAAAACATATTCGATTGATCCAGCATCAATCGAGCAGCGATAGAGCCAGGCATATCTAAACCTAATTTTTTTTATCGCATTTTCGATTGTCGAGCAACAGATTCGGTCGATCGAAAATCTCAAAAATTCAATTTTTTTTTTTAAAATCAGAGCATTTTAATGCAAAAACACCTCAAAGCACATTGTTTAATGAATTTAATGCATAAGTATGAGATAAAAAGTTTTTCAAAAACCCTTGAATTTAAGCCAGATCTTCTAAAAGCAAGATTTTCAATCAATTTGTCCTCAAATCTCAAACTTTAAAACACATTTTGCATTAAAATCAAGGAGTTTTTAATCTTGGATGGCCACAACAAGATCACACACAATATCATGTACTAAGTTTAACAAAGAGTAACTTATGTAGTGTGTGCAACTAGCAAAAGCTTGAAATACATGTGAGGTGGTATGTAGATAGTAATCAATCACAATTTCTACAAAATTCATCACGTAAATTTGAAAGAGACTATTACTTAAAGGGTTACATCATATAACTTCCACATCTCTTAGAAAAAAAGCTTGCAATCATGTAAGTTTCTTATTTTGCCTCATAATGTACACATCAATTTTATTTGATTTGGAAATTATTAGAATAGTCAAGATAATGTACACACTAATTTTATTTTATTTTGAATTAATTATAGCCCAATAATGTACATTCCAATTTTAGCATTAATCCGAGGCTACACCTTATGTTCTTTGCTGCACTTTCTCGAGCACAAAATCTTTTGATATACACTAAGGTGTTCATGATTAGCTAGTAAACAGTGGTGAGATAGTTATTTATGCCTTTCTCATTAAGTTTAAGTCCAACAATCATAAGCACGTGACTTCAAGATTAAGATCAAATGATCAAAAACTATAAAGGTTTAAAGCCTTTACCAATTCACTAATAAGTACCATAGAATCTTATGCTTGAGGCACATGTACTATTGGCTTATTTGCTCACTTAGCAGCTTGCAACTTGAAACTTGAAACAGTTTGAACGAATGTACCTAGACTTTCCACAAAAATGACAAACCCATGCAGGTCTATCATACAACTTATCCTTAGGAGAGTTAGGAGTTTTAGGCTTAGAGTCTTTGAGATCAACCCTAATCTTCCTAGGAGGTGTAACTTCTACTGTGTACATTTTTAGACCCCTTAAACACAACCAAATTAACCTAGTTATTTAGCTAAGTGATTAACTTAGGTAAATTATGCAGATCTAGGTCAACACATATAAATCATATTATTGTAAAGTGCAGAAAATAAAAAACACAACAATATGACAACCCAGGCAAACCAAACCAGTAAAAAACTTGAGGAGGATTTAACCTAGCTATCCTCAAGGTAAAATCAAATCCACTATGAAAGAATTGAAGTTTACACAATAGCGACTTAGACCACTAACATCCTATTGCTACATCGAGTAGGAAACTTACTACCATGACCATGTGACAACTCTGAATCCACGGACTACTTCTTTCTTGAATTACCAGCAAGCACAAGCACTCCTGCTTGTATATCTTTAAACTCTTGAATCTGCAATTGAATTGATCACCAAGCTCTTGACATCAATCTAGATCTTGATAACCCTAAGTGTATGTGAAGACAAACACATTTAGATCTCACAAAAGATGCGCATACACAACATAAAGAGCATCCTTAGAGAGCTTTTGGGTACAAAACCCTAGATCTACAAAAGAGGCACAAGATTCACTCTAATCTCTCTAAAAAACTTTGAAAACCCTCTCTCGGGTTAGCTTAAAATGTCCTTTAAATAGTAGAAAAAATGGCTCGTGATTTGGGCTTCAAATGACCAAGTTATGGTCATTTTACGTTTGCTAATTTTTACTGATATGCAACTTTCAACTGATCGAATCTAATTTCTGATCGATCGAGCACTGTAGCAATTGAATAGTAATTTCCTGCAATTACTCGATTCCAAACTTAATTTAAACCAAACTTTGAGCAAGTCTAAACCTAGACTAAACGTTTTGATCATGCTTTGCCAACATTACAAATTGAAGTTTTAATACATTAGTCCCTAAGGTTTTAGAACCTAACAATCTCCCCCTTTGGCAATCCATGACAAAACACAAACTTAAACAAAATGCTCAAAGTTACAAACAAAACAACCCTTTACAAAAACATAGCCCAACACAACAAATTCAACCTAACTACTATCTATCAGTTGCAAGCGTAAACAGCAGCACGATTGAATCAACCTGTATATTCTTGTAACACTTAATAAACACATAAACGCATGTGTGGAAAGAAAGACAAAAAAACAGTAAAACAACAAGTATGCAAACTAACTCTCCCCCTAAGTTAGATACATCACAAAAAAAAATTATTTTCTGCCCCTTTCAAAAACAATTTCAACTCCCCCACGTTTCATCTAAAACTCCCCCTTTTTGTCACGTATTGACAAAGACAACTCAAATAAAGAGAAAACATATGCAACAAAAGTAATGAGAAAATAGAGAATCAAGGAAACAAATGAATCCAGCTTTATAGAGAATAGAGGCATCTCCCGTTATGAAGAGCAATAACTCATCTTATGAACAACAAAGGTTAAAAACAAGCTTCACCCCCTATAAAAATAGGAAAAGCAAAACAATTTTTGAGGAAAACTGTTTTGGGGAAAATATAGGAGGTGGGGATAAATAAAAAGGCACAAACCAAACAAAAGAAATTTGAGGATTCGCTTGAAGAAAAATATTCTATCTTTCAATATGTGCAAACTTAACACTATGTGACCCATAAACAGTTGCATAAGTAGAGAAAACTTGCACATTGATTATCCATCATATCATTTAAGAAAAATATTTTTTGCAGTTCACACATAAAAAATAGCAAATACTAAAATGTACAAAGGATTCAAAAATTAATCAATCAATTTTTAAATCATGTTGAGTACCCAATTTAACAAAGTGTATGCATGTTATATGTGAAAACAATAAGAGATATGACTGCAAAACTGCAAGATGGATACAAAAAACAATGCAATGCATGTGAATCCTAAACACAAATGATGCATGAAAAAAAAAAAGGTTGCTCAAAAATTTAAAAATTGAAAATTTTCCAATTTCGATCGGTCGAGCATCAATTGAATACCAATCGAGTCAGGTAGAAGCTAACCAAAAATTTTAACGCATTTTCGATCGGTCGAAAAACAACTTCAATCAATTGAAAATCTAGAAAACTTAAATTTTTGAAAAACAGAGCAATTTTATGCAGAAACTCCTCAAAGCACAATATTTCATGAATGAAATGCATGAATATGAGATGAAATTCTTACGAAAAATAGTTGTATAGAACCTAGATCTCCCAAAAACAAGTTTTTCAATCAATTTGTCCTCAAAATCATTGTCATTTTGCAACAAAATCAAGGCTTGTCAATCTTGGATGGCCACAACAAGATCACGCACAAGAATATGTACCAAGTTTAACAAAGACTAACTTGTGTTGTGTGTGCAACTAGCAAAATCTTGAGATACATGTGAGGTGGTATATAGATAGTAATCAATCACAATTTCTACAAAATTCATCACATAAAGTTGAAAGAGACTATCACTTAAAGAGTTACATCATATAACTCCCACATCTCCTAGAATAAAAGCTTGCAATCATGTAAGTTTCTTGAATTTGCCTCATAATATACACACCAATTTTATTTGATTGAATTTATTATAGTCCAATAATGTACACACCAATTTTATTATTTAAACCGAGGCTACACCTTATGTTCTTTTTGTGCATGTGATACACTTTCTCGAGCACAAAATCTTACGATATGCACTAAAGTGTTCATGATTGGCTAGTAAACAGTGGTGAGATGGTTATTTATGCCTTTTCCATTAAATTAAAGTCCGACAATCAAAGGCATGTGACTTCAAGATCAAGATCATGTGATCACAAATTATAAACACACAGCATGCACTACAAAGTTCAAACTAGTAAAGTGCAATAAAATAAGCTCATCTAAGCTAAACAAAGTACATAAATAAGTTATGTAAAGATAATATGGCCAGCCTTGATTTCAAAACCATGATATGTAATCCAAAACACAAAAATATTTTTGGTTTAAAAAAATTTGACCAAAAACAAAAGGCACAAATTATGCTAAATGAACAATGCAAAGCTATGCATGATAATGCTTAACTAAGCTATAGAGGGTACACAAACAAGAAATATTAATTTCTTAATTAACCCATGAGTACATGTACAAACTAGTACATACTCACACAAAATCAGAAATAGCTTAGCACTTAGTTGAGCAATACATGCTATTCAAGTTTCTCCACAGTGCCAAGCATGTTCTAAATCAAGAGAGAGATATCATAATTCAAGTAATCCTCAAAACAAAAAAAACAAGACACAAAATAAAATATTTTTGTCTTTTTGAAATTTTTCAATATTTTTGGATTTTTGAATAATCAAAACAACCTAAGAAAATAAAACAACCAAAAACTAAAAGAAAACATGTCCACAAACAATTGAAAGAATTAAATCAGGGACAAGTAAACAACACTCACCTTAGAGAATCTTTTCTCACCCATATAGCACGAGTCTTTGGCTTCGTAGGTGAAAATCCACGAGAAGTAGAGTGCATTTGAGGGATTACACCAATCTTTTAAGAAATATTGAAATCCTGCAAATTCCTTTCACAAGCCAACAAGCTTAAATTTTTCAAAAGAATATGAAACAATTTATATGGACTTATGTTAGGAGAAATATCATTACATATCGTGGATTGAAATACAGAATTTTTAAATTTCAATTTATGACAGTTAGAACGAATGTGACCGGGGGCACCACAAAAGTGACAAACAGGAACAAATCTAGGAACATCAATATTCTAACTGCAAATCTAGTCTCAGATTCAACACCACAAATGTGACAGGTAGACACAAAAACATATTTTTTTTGCACACAAGTAGTAGGTTTAGACATAGATCTAGAAATTTCAGTGTCTACATTAGAACTTTTAGCTTTGTCCAATCTAGAAAAAGAAGCCTTTTTTTATTATTATTCCTCTTGAAAGAAGGGATATAAACTTTTTCAGCTTTAGGCTTAAGAGAAACAAAAACACTTCTGTTATCAACAGCAGGCTTGGCACTAGTCAAATTTTCAATTTTAGCTTTAGATTCAACTAACTCTTACTCCAAGCTTTTCATCTTCTCATCTTGAAAGGAAATTTGATTTCTCAAATATTCATTCTTTTTATTAGATTCATCTAATCTAACAACCAATTCATCTTTTTCAATATTAGCTAATTTTAACTCTTCCTTTAAATTTCTTAGCAATTTTCAAAGATTTAGATAATTCCTTACGAAGAGTTTCGCAGGCATCAATAAAATCAATAGAAACAACAGTGTCCTTTTTATTCAAATCATCACGGTTAAAAACGGTAAGACACTTAAAATTATCCATGATAACAGGGATCAAAGATCAACTCTTAAATCAAAAGACAAAAACACTAGAGCTAACCTGCTCTAATACCACTTGTACGTTTTATGACCCCTCAAATACAATCAGATTAACCTAGTTATTTAGCTAAGTGATTAACTTAGGTAAATTATACAAATCTAGGTCAACACATATAAATCATATTATTGTAAAGTGCAAAAAATAAAGAACATAACAATATGATAACCCAGGAAAACCAAACTGGTAAAAAACTTGGGGATGATTTAACCTAGTTATCTACTATGAAAGAATTGAAGTTCACACAATAGCGACTTAGACCATTAACATCCTATTGCTACTTCGAGTAGGAAAATTACTACCACGACCACGTGACAGCTCCGAGTCCACGGACTACTTCTTTCTTAAATTCCCAGCAAACACAAACACTCCCGCTTGTATATCTTTAAGCTCTTGAATCTGCAACTGAATTGATCACCAAGCTCTTAAAATTAATCTAGATCTTGATAACCCTAAGTGTATGTGAAGAAAAACACATTTAGATCTCACAAAATATTCACACACGCAACATAAAGAGCATCCTTAGAGAGCTTTTGGGTACAAAGCCCTAGATCCACAAAAGAGGCACAAGATGCACTCTAATCTCTCTAAAAAACTATGAAACCCTCTCTAGGGTTAACTTATAATGTCCTTTAAATATTGGAAAAAATGGCTCACGATTTGGGCTTCAAACGAGCAAGTTATGGGCTTTTTACGTTTGCTGATTTTTGTTGGTCTGCGACTTTCGACTGATCGAATCTAATTTCCGATCGATCGAGCACTGTAGCAATTGAATAGTAATTTCTTACAATGACTCGATTCCAAACTTAATTTAAATCAAACTTTGAGCAAGTCTAAACCTAGACTAAATGTTTTGATTATGGTTTGCCAACATTACAAATTGAAGTTCTAATACATTCGTCCCTAAGGTCTTAGAACCTAACATACTAGTTTGATAATCTCACTCACGGGAGGCTCAGAAGAAGGAACAAAATTTGTGGAGTGAGTTTTAGAAAAAGAGATGCTTTCTACAAAACCTAGACCAGTTTTGTCTAAAGGAGACTTTTGAATACTTAACATGTGATCAAGTTTAGAACTAGTAGACCTATTTGTTTGTTCTCTAGCAACAGATAATTCTAGTTCTAAGTTCTAAACTTTTTCAAGCAACAACATGTTCTCAGTCTTCACCTTATCAAGCAATTCATTAGCATCAAACAATTTCAAGAGCAAATTTTTCTTTTTAAGTTCAAGAGAAGCAATTTTTCTATAAACCTAAATCAACATTCATAGCATCCTTTGCAGCAACCTTGCAAAGCTTATTATAGGCTTCTTGCAAATCAGCATTCTCAGAGAGTTCCCCATCAGTAAGGTTTTTATCAACCACAGCACTTTCATCAACTACGGCAGTAGTTGTGAAAGTAATGAAGTTTCCATCCTCATTACTACCAAACTCATTATCAGAAACTTCATCATCACTAAGGGTTACAGCCATAGCCTTACCCTTTGATTTCAAGAATGTAGGACATTCTGATTTCACATAACCATACCATTGACAACCAAAACATTGTTGACCCATAGAGTTATTAGAGGTTTGACCTACTTTTTCTTTAGGTTTTTCATTATTGTTCACCTTAGTGGGTTCATTCCTCCTAAAATTTATAGGTTCAACATTGTTTTTACCTCTTGCCCTTCTGTTATTGTTCCTAAGAAAATTTCTAAAGTTCTTGGCAAGGTAAGCAATCTCTGTAGCAGAGAGTTTGTCATCAAATCCATTCCCTTCAACATCATCAACTGAATTAAGAGCCATTGATTTGGATTTGTTTGTCTTCAGTAGGTCTAACTCATAGAACTGGAGAGATCCTACAAATTCATCAACAGGGATGGAGTCCATATCTTTGCTTTCAGTAATGGCAGTCACTTTAGGTCTAAAGTCCTCAGTTAAAGATCTCAGTATCTTCTTAACAATCTTAGGTTGATCATAGATTTCACCCAAATTATAAGCAGAATTAACAATGTCATTAAGCTTAGCATAAAATTCATAAAAACTTTCATCATCAGACATCCTAATGCTTTCAAATCTAGATGTTAACTGTTGCAATCTATTGATCTTAACTGCCTTGTGCCTTCATGCACAGTTTGGAGAATATTCCAAGCAGTATGAGTAACCTCAACATTAGAGATTCTCTTGAATTCCTCTATAGAAACCAGCATTAAAAATAGAATTCATGACTTTACTATTAAAAGTGGCTACTTCTTTCTGAGAAGTTTACCACTCGCTAACTGGAGTAGTGGGCTTCTCTCATCCGTACTCAACGGAATTCCAGACTCTCTCATCGATGGATTTCAGGAAAGTTTTCATCTTTACTTTCCAGTAGGCATAGTTATTCCCATCAAAGTGAGGTGGGATCACAAGAGAGTGACCGTGTTCCATGACAGCAGGGGTCAAGGATCAACTCTTAGATCGAAAGATATAAATACAAGAGCTAACCTGCTCTGATACCACTTGTATGTTTTTAGACCCCTTAAAACACAAGTTGTTTAAATTAGTTATTTAGCCAAGTGATTAACTTAGCCAAGTGATTAATCTAGGTTAACACAAGTAAATCATATCATGCAAAGCAGTGCGAAAAAGTAAATAACACACGATATGATAACCGAGGAAAACCAAACCGGTAAAAAACCTAGGAAGGATTTAACCTAGCTATCCTCAAGGTAAAACAAGATTTACTATGAAAGAATTGAAGTTTTCCAATAGTGACTTAGACCACTAACATCCTATTGCTACCTCGAGTAGAAAACTTACTACCACGACCACGTGACAGTTCCCTCAATTGTTCACATTCTAGATTTCAGAATTGGAATGATTGTGTTACTCGCTAATGGAGAAATAAGCCACATCACTTCCCAATGAAAACTTCAAAGTCACTGTAACTGAGATATGCTCTTCCACCCTGTTCTGTTTCTTCTCTACAACTCCATACACACAAGGTCAGAATAGCGTGGTTAATTTTTCTCTTTCCGATACTCTCTCTGATGATTTGGCCCATTTTTTACTGTTTCCAGGTTCCGTTCCAAACCAACAGACAGAGGAAAAAAGAAAATCCAAAAGGAAGTGCAAAAAAAAAAAAAAAAAAAAGTAAAAATTGAAAAATTTGTTCATTCTCTGCCCTGTCAACAAACTCTTCAGAAGCTATCCCATTCCTTCTCTGAAACAACAGACAATTCAGAAGGTAAGCATGCTCTTTTTATTTTATTTTATTTTATTAAGATCTGATTTCTTCGATTGTTGTATTGGTTAGATTTTATTTTTGTTTGGCAGATTTTTGTTAGGTTTGCACTTTCTTTGTTTGCCTTTAGTGTAGATTTATTGATGATTTCTCTCAAAATGAAATTATGGTTTCACTAGAATTATTTACTGCATTTTTTAACAGAAACAAACAGATAGATAACAAAGATTTTGTTTTGCCACATTACTCAATCAAGGTTTAAGGTTTGGCTACCTTTTCCCCTAATCTCCCATTTATTTTGTCAATTTCTTGAGTTCTGTTTTGTTCAATTGTTGTATTGATTAAATTTTGTTTTTTTTTGGTAGATTTTTGTTAGGTTTGTGCTTTTTTTGCTTAGCCCCTAAAATTTTAATTGATTTATGCTTTGTGCAGATCTATGTTTCGTTGAATCGTTCTCAAAAGCAAAAAAAATGTTGATTACTAAAAGTACAATTATTTATTATTTTTTTAAGTAAAATTATTGGATTTTTTTATTTTAATTACTAAGTTTTTGCATATTGAACCGCATTTTCTCTGATTGTTTTGCACCTTCTGGCTTAATTTATGTGGTATCATTCTATTTTAATAGATTAGTCCGTAAAATTGTTGGAAATTTGGAATTGCTTTAATTTATTTGTTTTCCCTTTTTCCAATGGCCTTATAGAACGTTAGAATTCTCCTCAAATTTTTGTTCACTATGCTTTGTAATCAATTTGACTTATTTGTGTATGTGAGGTTTTACTCAATTTCAAGCCAGTTTTGCATATTTAGTTTGTGGTCTCTAGCATAGTGTTTCATGTACTGTAACTGTTGATTTTTATTATTCACATAATTTTCATATGTGCATGCACCCACCCTTTGGTGTTAGTTCTTAATTTTTATTGAGAATTTCGCCTCGCAGCCCAATGAAGAGATAAAAAGAAGGCAGTGGGCTGATCTTCTATAGATGAGTAATGGAATTCTCAGGGATATGCTTTAGCAATACAACATTTTGAATCAAAAGAAAGGGTCACATATTAGGATTTACTTGCTCATTTATTATATTTGTCATTTGCTCTATTAAGTCTGACTAATTAATTCTTGCAATATTTAAAATACCTTGAATTGCTCAAATGTATTTTTTTATTGAGATCCATGGAGGAGTGTACCAACTATAGGTTTCACAGTAGTAACTTTTTGTAATACAGTTTCTAGAATTTCGAAGACCACTATTTTATGAGCTTATGATTTACAAATACTGTTAGGTTCTAAGAACTTTAGATTTAAATGTATTAGAACACTAATTTGTAATGTTGGCAAACCATAATCAAAAAGTTTTAGTCTTGTTTAGACTGCTTAAAGTATGTGTCTTATATGTAAAGTTGGAATCGAGTTGCTGCAGAATTTATTGTGCAATTCTGCCTGGCTCGATCGATCGAGAATTAGACTCAATTGATCGAAAGTCGTGTAGATTGTTTTTCTGCAGATTTTTTCAACTCAGCCCAAGCCCATTAAGGATTAGAATTTCAGATCTACTTCTCCCACTATATAGAGGAAACCCTAAACATGGTTTTAAAGGCTTCTAAGAGAAAGAAGAGTGTGCCTCTTTTTGTATCTAGGGTTTGTACTCAAAAGCTCTCTAGAGTCTTTTTTGTTGTTGATGCTATGTGTGTGAATCTTCTGTAAGATCTAGAGGTGTTTGCCTTTGCACATACTTAGGGTTATCAAGGATCAAGATTATGTCAAGAACTTGATGATCATTCAGTTGCTGCATTAAGAGTTTAAAGATATATAAGTGGAAGTGCTTGTGCTTGCTGGGAATCCAAGAAGGAAGTAGTCTGTGGACTAGGAGCTATCACGTGGTTGTGGTAGTAAATTTCCTACTTGAAGTAGCAATAGGATGTTAGTGGTCTAAGTCGTTATTGTGTAAACTTCAATTTCTTCATAGTGGATTCAGTTTTACTGTGCAATTCTACCTAGCTCGATCGATTGAAAATTAGACTCGACTGATTGAAAGTCGTGCAAATTGTTTTTCTGCAGATTTTTCCAACTCAGCCCAAGCCCATTAAGTGTTAGGGTTTCAGATCTACTTCTCCCATTATATAAAGGAAACCCTAAGCACATTTTTAAAGGCTTCTAAGAGAGAGAAGAGTGTGCCACTTTTTGTATCTAGGGTTTGTACCCAAAAACTCTCTAGAGTCTTTTTTGTTGTTGATGCTGTGTGTGTGAATCTTCTGTAAGATCTAGAGGTGTTTGCTTTTGCATATACTTAGGGTTATCAAGGATCAAGATTATGTCAAGAACTTGATGATCATTCAGTTGTTGCATTAAGAGCTTAAAGATATACAAATGGAAGTTCTTGTGCTTGCTGGGAAGCCAAGAAGGAAGTAGTCCGTGGACTCGGAGCTGTCACGTGGTTGTGGTAGTAAGTTTCCTACTCGAGGTAGCAATAGGATGTTAGTGGTCTAAGTCGCTGTTGTGTAAACTTCAATTTCTTCATAGTGGATTCAGTTTTACTTTGAAGATAGCTAGGTTAAATCCTCCCCAGGTTTTTTACCGGTTTGGTTTTCTTGGGTCATCATATCATTGTGTTCTTTATATTTCTGCTGCTTTGCATGATATGATATATTTGTGTTAACCTAGATTTGCATAATTTACCTAAGTTAAGGGGTCTAAAAACGTACAAATACTATAATGAAATGCAAGACTAACCTACTAGGGAAAGCTTACAACAAACCGATACATTATCTACATAAACTTGCTAGAATTATAATCTTAACTTCAATGTTTGTGACTAGACTAGCACATGAGATACCTAATACATCAATTAAATAATCCCGTGCATTGTGCGGGTTAAAGACTATTAGTATAATAGCAGTGTTGTTAATAGAATCAAATTTTGTTGCTCCAAATTTTCTTATCAATTTATTTTCTTGCCAATTATAGTCTGCATGGTCCACCAATATTACTGAAGAATGTGGCCTCCATGATACCTAGAAGGTAGAAACACTGTATTATTGTTCTAAATTCCTAATACACACATTGGTTAAATAAAATATTTTGTAATTACCCAAGTTCTATTAGACTTGGTTTCTGTTAATTTTTATTGCTCAGGCTATTAGGCTCAATTTATTGGCAGGATTTTTTATTTATTTTAATGGTGTTGTTGCTAGCTTTGCTTATTTTGTTTATTCATTAGTTTTTATTTTATATGTCTCAGTGTTTTGGATTTGAGTACTTATAGATGATTTACTTTTATTTATTTATTTTATGAATAGATGATTATATAATAATGGGTGGAAAGTTTCATGAATTCCATAACGTGGGTGTGCTTTCAAATTTTGATGTAAAGCTTAATAAATTTGAGGAACCTTTGTGTAATCAATCTTGATTCTTGTTGTCGAAATTAGAAATTGTTATCAACTTCCTTTCAATGACTATTTTTGACTTTTTTCTGTAGTCTCTCTTACACTATCCCCCTATTTTTACTATCCCTTATTGAGTACTTATATACGAAATAGGACATATAATTATTTTAGTGTTATTAAACTCCAATTTGGTTTTATTAGACATTCAGATTTCTTGCTGTTCACTGCAAATAAACCTGCCATATTTTGTGTTTTCAATGATATTTTTATTCTCATGTGCTATTGTAGATTTATCACTGCTTTATTTAGGATATTTGTGTCACATTTAGTTTGGTTTTGTTTGGAGTATTTGGATTAATTGGTTTGGGGTATTTGTCAATGATGTAATTTACCATTTTCTACCATCATCAATTCAGCCCACTTTTTTACTGTTTGCATGTTCCGTTCCAATCCAACAAACAGAGGGAAAAAGAAAACCAATAGCATCTCTTACAATCTAACCCATTTTGGCTTAGAATAGAAAAAAAGAGAGAGGTTATTATGCATTCTAGAACAGCCGCTAAAGAGAGAGAAATCTCAGGGTCAACGAGTTTTTTTTGTCCAGCACATATATATATATATATTTATAGAGAGAGAGAGAGAGAGAGAGAGAGAGAGAGAAATCTGAAGGACGCTGCCAATGTCAGGCCAGCCTCCTGCACCGTAAGATTCTAAAATTTCAATGATGGGGGTTATTCAACAATGAAATGGGCCACAATAGCTTTTATTGGTAAAGCTAATATAGGGTCCGTTCGGATAGAACTTATTGCTGAAAACTGAAAACTGAAAACTGAAAACACTGTAGCAAAATAATTTTTAAATGTGTAAATAGTACTGCGAGACCCATTTTTAATAAAAAATTGCTAAAAACGTACATGAACAGTGCGCGCACAGTGCGCGTTGTCCCCCCCCGGCAGCAGAAAAAAAAAAAAAAATCAAAACGCAAAACGCAAAACGTGAAAACGTGTATCCAAACTCCACCATAATCTTCGAATCCTACAATATATGTTTCGATGCTTGCTGCTATGTCTATGGTGTTACTAAATGGGACCTGATATGAATTTTTGGGTTTCTTTGAATGCAGATGAAAATTTGCATTGTTCTATATATGTTATTTTGGTATTCTATCTATTTATTGCATTCCACCTGTTCGATGAAATCCCTTTTAGACTTAATTAGTGATGATTGGATTCAATTTTTCCCATCCTCATACCATGATAAATCTAAATGATTTATATTTTTATGAACAATGAATTTGAACAAAAAATTTCAAGGATGAAGTCTAGAAAAGATGGGAACATGTTTATAGGCTTTAATATTTTCACCCAAATGAATTTAAATATATTTTATTGTATTGTTATGTTAAATTGATGGTATTTTGAATATGTTAAATGTTCCCGCACTTTGTGCGGGTTAAATGCTAGTTAGTAATAATGCAAGAGTAATCATTCAAAGTGAAAAGTGAATAAAAGGAGTGTAGAGTGTAGACACAAAGGGATACCTTTTGGAAGAAATGTCCACGTAGCTAACTTGTCCTCTATACCAGACACAATAGGATCCTACAAAAGAATGATAAGAATGAAAAACTTGTACCTATTATAGACAGCAAAATATGAGGTAATTGATGGAAAAGTAAGCAATCAAGTATGACTTTTAAACACAAGGGAAAAAAAGAACTAAAGAAAGCACAATCAAGTAGACCCACAACCAAAAACTATATCAATAGCAAGGTTTAAGACTGTATTTCACCCAAAATGAGTCCTTTAGGTTCTTTGGCATAAAAGAACTCACAAAAGGAGCACATAATTTTGACCATTATCAACTAAACCAAAATTATCAAAGTTATTTTGTGGTTATTTGCTCCCATTTTGGAACCAAATTTAAAATAAATAAATAAAATGTTAAGAGAAGCTTGAAATGCTGACAATTATAATGCAATAATATTAACAAAGTAGAAAGACAATAACATTTACTTCATAAGAAACCCACAACATGACTAAACATTGCCAAACAAGGAGGAGGAAGATAGCATATATGCTATTTGTATATAAAATATTTAGAGAGAACTTAGATTCAGAAGTTATGTTTAAATGACTCAAATAAAGTATCAAAGGACAGAGAAATCCTAAAGATACTACAAATTTTACTACATAAAGTCTTACAAATTGATGATATATCACCAATCACAAAAAAGAAAAGTAAACTTTTGAAGTGGCATCAATAACATTCATTGTCATTGTCATTGTCATTGTCACATCAGAATGTAAACTTTTGCAGTAAAATTGGTGGTAGCATATGCAAAGATTTACACTTTATAAAGTATGTGGATTTGAAATAAGGGTCCAGTTAAGACATATCATCAAGTTAATTAACCAATTAACAAATCATATAATCTCTGGCTTCAACTCAAGTACTCAACAAATCATATTTATTATAGCACAGTTGCTGTATTGTTATATTTGTTCTAAAATGCCACAACAAAAGAAAAACGGTGTATTAATTTAGATTCAAATGTAATTAGTTTGACACAATTTATAACAACTATAAAAAATCATGCCTACAATTGAAAAAGACACATTTTACAAAAACCCAGAGATATAACCACAACACCACCAATCGATTTACCAAAACCCCCCATCAAAACCCTAAGCACATTTAAACTCATTAATAATAATCATTGCAGCATGTATAAGACAACAAAAATCTCATTAATGAGAAAATAACACAAACATAACCATATAGCAAGAAATACTTTAAACTATCATCATTGCAGCATATAAAAGACAACAAAATTCTCATCTTGATAAGTAAATTTACTACTTTTAAGAAAGTTTCAACAAAATAATCAAAATCCCACATAAAACACAACCTAATATTACCCATAATCAGAAAAAATATCAGAGGAGAGCAATGTACCCGTAATCAACGGCGGCAAGTACGGTAAGGGTTCGATGGAAGTAACGACAACTGATTGAAGAGGGTGAGGGAGACTAGATAGGGAGAGTGAGACTGATGGAGAGTGGGGGAGAGTGGGGAAGACTGATCGCAGAGCAGAGAGCGAGGGAGAGTGTAGAGGGAGAGTGATGGCAAAGAGCAAGGGAGAGTGTACAGGGAGAGAGTGAATAGGCGTTGTGAGATGTTAGGGGTTCAAATTGTTAAGACAAACTCGATTCTGTACTTAATGAGTTATGCATGTTCACATGGGCTTTTTTTTATTGGAAAAAGCCACGTCTGCTTCGCCAGCATGACACAATGCTCAGACTAACTCGAGCATATGAATATCGAGTTTCTTAGTTACTCGCTTATAGGATAATCGAGTTTGATATTAAACTCGACCCTTTTAATGTCGAGTTTCAAAACAGGGGTATTTCCATAAATAGTTTAAGAAAATGGGCAAAATGTTGGAAAGTTTGTGAGAAATGGGCAAATGCCCATTTTGGCCACACTTTGATTGTATCTTATAATGTGACCTAGTTTTTCAATCTTGCTATGTCGTGATAATTTTGGCTACAAAGTCAATGTTTGAATGGTAAATGAGACAAGAGTAAGAAACAAAGATTGAGGGCCAGCCCATTTAGCATTTAGCAAAGTTTTTGGATCACAAAATTAGATTCCGTAAACACGTAAAACAATCCAGAAAGGTAAAGAATTTAACATTTTCCTAGCCTCTCCAATAATTGGATTCAGTCTTCGAGTGAGAGCTGCGAACAAATGGAACTTTGTAGTGGTAGTATCTGTACGTTTTTAGACCCTTTAAAACACAATTGGATTAACCTAGCTAATAAGCCAAGTTATTACTTAGTCCAAATTTCAGATCTAGGTTAACACAATCATATAATCATATCAATGTAAAGTGCGGAATATAAAAAATACAAAGATATGATGACCTAGGAAAACCAAACCAGTAAAAAACCTGGGGAGGATTTAACCTAGCCATTCTCAAGATAAACTTGAATCCACTATGAAAGAATCGAAGTTTGTACAATAGCGATTTAGACCACTAACATCCTATTGCAAGCTCCGAGACCACGGACTCCTTCTTTCTTGGATTCTCCAGCAAATACAAGCACTCTCGCTTGTATATCGTTAAGCTCTTAATGCACCAACTGAATGGTCACCAAGTTCTTGACATAATCTTGATTCTTGATAACCCTAAGTATATATGAAGGCAAACACCTCTAGATCTTACAAGAGATTCACACATACAGCATAAACAAAATGACTCTAGAGAGCTTTTGGGTACAAACCCTAGATACAAAAAGAGGCACACTCTTCTCTCTCTTAGAAGCTTTAAAAACGTGCTTAGGGTTTCCTTTATATAGTGAGAGAAGTAGATCTGAAACCCTAATCCTTAATGGGCTTGAACTACTATTTGGACCGACTTAAAATTCTCCAAAAAAATTCCTGATCCATGATTCTCGATCGATCGAGTCTATTCTTCGATCGATTGAGCCATGCAGAAATAGAACAGTAATTTCCTGCAACTACTCGATTCCAAACTTACATTAAACCAAACTTTGAGTAAGTGTAAATCTAGACTAAATGTTTTGATCATGGTTTGCCAACACAATACACATTGAAGTTCTAATACATTAGTCCCTAAGGTCTTAAAACTTAATAGTATCACATTTAAGGCAGCACAAAATTCTCTTCCCCTGACATTGTGTATGTGTGCATATGCATTTTCGTTGGGCAATGCTAGAAACAACAAAAAGTCACAAAATTTTCATAACATTCTTAAATTAATATGCCACATCATTACTCATTTTCGTTACATCTTATAAATATATTTATATTTTTTAATCCAATTATATTCTTTTTTTCGAGGTAAAGCGATAGAATCCAATCATTTTCATTAGAAGGGAGATTTTTTTAAGAATGGAGCATTGAAAATTTGAAACCTAAACTTCGCCATTTGAAATATTAAAAAGCGTTTAAAATATTAAGAAGAGTTGACTAAAACTGTCATTTCCAAAATCTAACTCTTTCGTGACACTTTCGGCTATGAATCCCGCCATTTGATATTCAAAGCCGGCCTTTTGACATTTTCAATTTGGAAATTTTATATCCAACATCATTGCACGCAACACTCTTTGTTTTATTGCGAAGAAGTAAAACTTCAATTTGATTCATTAAATAAGCCATAATGAATCTTAGCTCATTAAGACTCAATGTAATTATATAATACAATATTTACATATTCATTTTATTGTAACTAGTTTGTAACCCCATACATATGCATAGATACACTTAAAGATATACAATAAAATGCATAATATAATTCCTAAAATATATAATTTAAATACTATTGATAGTCATTTTTATATTTTATTAACTCTTTACAAAATTTTGTAAAGATATTATTATGTATAAAATATAAATTGTCCATGTTTTTTTATTATTATTGTGAAGCACTTTTTTTTACTATTCATTTATTCTAAACTCTTTGGTTTTTGTAGTTAATAATTCACTTAGATGAATATTTATGATGTGATCCCACATTTGATTCTAAAATTAAAAAATAAAACTCTTTAGGAATAAATAATTTAGGACACATGGAGTAAAATTAGAACTCTAATTTGGAATTTTGATTTGAATTTCTCTCAATTTCACCTATTATTATATATATAGATTGTTAGATTAAATGAATAAATTCATCATTTATTAACAATTTAAGTTTTTAAGATAATCAATAATTTAACATCATATCATGGTAATTCTTGTTACCACCTCACTTCCCATTTAAATTTTCACTTCTTGCGCTCTCACTTAATGGCACTTCAAGTGGCCCGTGAGTGAAGGGGGGAGTTAAATTAAATGAATATATTCAACTTATCCCTTTGGAAGAATTGGTAAAGCCTACTCAATAGCAGCTCAGGTGACCCACACATGAAGAAAGAGTGTTAGATTAAATGAATAAATTCATTTTAAACTTTTGGAAAAACTGGTAATTTAACAATCATAAATCTTCAACAAATATAAAAACTATGATAAAAAATATATATTTATTTAACAAGGTCATAATATAAATTGAAAAAAATTATAATTTCTATCATCTAATTTTTATTCTTAACAAAAAATAAATAAATAGTAAAACCATTTCCTATGTTATAGTTTTTATATCCGTTGTACCAAACACGCTTGATAAAAAACGGATACCTTTTCAATTTTTTTACTTTTCCACCCTTTTATATATTTTATCCTACCTGCCAAATTAAGCAAGATTTAATTTTTAAGTCACTTTATAAAAAACAAAAAAAAACATTTATTCTTCAAGAGCACTTTAGTGACAAATCATTCAAGTTAATGGATGAAGAACCAAATGAGCTAGTGGCCTCTTCGGCTAATTTTTTCCACTCCATAACCTTTTTTTTCATTTTCTTTCCCATATCTCCTCCCATCAACTCTTTCACAATCTTCTCTACTTTCTCTCTCCTAAAATCATAA
The DNA here is from genome assembly GCF_040712315.1 of Castanea sativa. Classification (NCBI taxonomy): domain Eukaryota; kingdom Viridiplantae; phylum Streptophyta; class Magnoliopsida; order Fagales; family Fagaceae; genus Castanea; species Castanea sativa. The sequence goes on from NC_134022.1 coordinate 13,611,172, forward strand.
TCAATCTCCATGCCATTGCTTCATTTGTTGCAAGTATACTTGCAATTTGTTTGTTGATCCCCAAAGAATGGCCTACAAAGCATAGGCACTCTTGCACACACACTTTCAATGGTTGAATTCCACTCACAATGTGCTAAGAAGCCTCCAATCAAGGGGTGGTTCAGCACTTCCTCTTGAGGGCACCAACTAACTATTAGACATCTTTCTTTAGTTTCTAACTTGAACTGAGGTGGCAATATTGTTGATTCACTGACAACTAAATCAGGCCAAATAAACCACAAAAACATGTGCTTACTATTTGCAAGCCCCCAACCAAACTCAACCAACTACGGTGGTGTCATGATAGCTATGTTGCCAAAATTCACATAAATCACTAAGTTGGGTGCCTTAGAGTTAAGTAAACGAAGGGACTCAATTTCTTCCTCTTATAAACTATACCCAATTGATTTCAAAGGATCATTGGGTAAATGATTGAGTAGTTGTTGGAGAGGGCCAATGGCATACACACGAGGAAATATGGTGGAAAGAGCATCCAAAACCTCTTACTCTAACAAGCCAAATGTGTGAATAACAATTCTTGAGGCCATAGGAGCTCTATTTACCATTTCAAGTAAATATTTATAGAAAATATTATTTGGATTTATGATTCGAATAAAGCTTAGGAGATCTTTCAAATGAATGCCTCTCATACATGGAATCCAATCTATAATTGTGTCCAAATACCCATTAGTTAAATAGTTTTCATCTGCAAAACCAAAAAACAAAAAATAGTGTTGTTAACTTAAAAACTTGTTTTAATCATAAATGACAATAGCTTTCAAGGCTTTTGCATTTTTTGTTATAACTTTAAGTGGTATAAGACCTTTATCCATAAGAGAAGGAAAATTCGTGATAACCATTAAGCTATAGGCAAAGATAGAGGAGAACATTATAATTACGGTTTCGAGTTCTTGAGCAGCAATAATGGTGAATTGCATTCAAATATCTAAGATAATGCAAGTCACTAGAGGAGCGTTTGAAGTTTCACTATTGAGTTTTAAAAGGAGTTCAAAAAAGGGAGCCAAGAAGTTTTTCATAATGGAAGCACAAAGAGAAGCGACGTCTTGGGTGGCGATAGAATTCCATGGAGGGAGGCTATCTGGAATGGTTTCAAATTGGAAGTCACGTAAGCCATCCAAGGAGTTTGAACCTCTAGATGCCAGAAAATGTTGGTGGTTGAACTCAGTGTTGTGGGCGCAGCAGTTTTCTCCTTAAGGAAAGGGGAGTACGCCTCAACCAAGTGGACCGGGGTGGAGAAAAGATGGGTTCGCCTCCTAGATTAGGTCTAGGAACCATAAATATAACACCCTTAGGTGGAATGACTGATCTTACTACCAGAGTATGGGTTCGGAGTTTTGGTATGGGGATGGGAAGGTGTTAGGGACTCAACCCCACCTAACCCGTGGGTTGACTTCTAGTCATTGTGTCTTATGTCTTAATCTCATTAATAGCTCATTCAATATTTTTATCTATACTCACACAAACATTAGCATACATCTAGCAATCAATCATCCCAAAACCCTAACATACATCTATCATGGCAACTCACATCAAGCCTAGCATATATCTATCATGCTTATCATATTATCTTATCCAAGGCAGCAAACAACAAGATATCACAAAGGCAGAAACATAAACATGGCAACATCAAAGAAACATGTGATTGCATTCTCAACATCAAGTACACATCATCCAACCAAGCATGTTCAACTCCTCATTAAGTATATCCAATGCATGTTCATATGGATGCATGACTTACCTTACTGCATCTTAGCACCTATGCATCAATGAATGGATATATGAATGCATGTTCATGGTATTAAAGCAAGAAAAGAAAAAGAAAACCCTAATCTAGCATGTTAAAGGCAAACAAACAATTAAATAGAGGAACAGAGACTCAAAAACATAAAAAGGAGCCAAAACAGAGGCATGTGACACAGGGAAATAAAGAAAAAGAGGCTAAAAAACTCAGATTAGGGTTTCTGAGCTGAAGTATGCATGCACATACATGAGCTTGCGTATGCAGGCTAGTTGTATGCATACGCATACTTCAAGCCTACGTGTGCATACAGAATTATGCGTGCGTAGACATGCCTATAGAAACCCTAACCTAGAAGAAACTCATAAACACAAAAACAAAGCCAAAACAAAAACTAAGGAATCTAACAACCTAACATGCTTTAAAACGTGAAAACTACATAAACCTAAACTAAAAAAGCATATTAAAACATATCAAACATAATTAAAAACATCAAACAAACAAATATAATGAATGGAGAAACTATATCAAGAAAAACATGTGAATCATATTAAACAAAGTGGGAAACTATGGAAAATAAGCTCACCTTTCTTTAAAATCATAGATTTGAAGTTGTTTAACCGACCCCTCAGTGGCTACAACACAAAGATTAGATTGAGGACAAGAATAATCAAAAGAATACAATAGTTTAGATAATCACAACTCAAGAACAAACTTTAATTGAAAAAGGTTTTTGAGAAATCAATTTTGAAAAATAGTTTCTGCCTTAGAACTAACTAAAGAGAGGTTTTTAATTTGTAAAAAAACATGCTAAGGGGTTGTGTGTGTGTTTTAGAAAAGAGAATTAGGGTTTTAAAGAAGATGGAGGGAGAAAATGGGCTTTTGCCCTTTTTTTTTTAACTTTCCAGCAAAATGCCCTCATTTCTCAAACTATTTAGAGAAATGCCCCTGTTTTGAAACTCGATTTTCTAAAAATTGAGTTCTAATTTAAAATTCAATTTTTGGATAATCTAGTTATAGCGAACTAAAAAAAAAACATTTCTGGAACTTGAGTTCCATTCAAGGAACTCAAGTTTCATGAACTCGAGTTCCATGTGAAGTACTCGAGTTCATGGAACTTGAGTTCCTTGAAAAAATTCAAGTGGAACTTGAGTTCCATGAACTCGAGTACTTTATATGGAACTCAAGTTCCAAAAAAAAAAAATCTAATTCCACGTTCACTATAACTCGACATTCCAAAAATCGAGTTATACATTTAAAACTCGATTTTTTAGAAAATTGAGTTTCAAAATAGGGGCATTTCACTAATTTGTTTTAGACAAGAGGTATTTTGCTGGAAATTTTGTGAGAAAGGGGTAAAAGCCCATTTTGGCCAAAGATGGAGGCTAAAAAATAACTCTCCCTAGCTAGGGTTTTGATTGAAGACATAAAATGATTATTTATAAGTTAACATTATAGTTTTTGAGGTTTTTTAATTGTCTTTGGACGTTCCAAGGGTCTATGGGCCAGCCCACCGGACAACATTAAAGCATGATGTTTTGGGCCCTTAAAATGAAGTTTTAAAACCCAAAAAATCGGACTGCCCAGTTGGCCCAATTTCAAATTGTCATAACTTATTTGATATAAGTCCAAATGTGGCAAAATTTATGTTTAAATTGAAGCCCAAGATGTCTACTTTCCAATGAAAGAAACGTTACTTACAAATTCTTTGTGGATCCAAAATTATGGTAAAAACAGTGAACAAAGGTCATTTTTCAATATCGATTTCAAAGTGATTTGAGCACTTTTGAGTTGTGATTACTTCCAAACTATTGTAAACTCTTTAATTACCCTTGGTTGACATATCTCAAGCTCATCATTGGAGCCGGGAACCAAAATTTATTAACAAATACAAAATACAATGTCTACAAATGTTGACAAAGGTTATGTGAAAACCTTTATGCATACGGTGGAGAAGCTTTGAAAACTTTAGCATTGCCTTTATGTGGCTTTGAATTGGGAATGGAGTACAAACTGCATGAGGCTTATCAGCTACTAACGTGCTGGAATCCATTTCTTTTCTTTCTTTTCTTTCTTTTGAAGACTCTCTTTGAGTGCTTGTATGCACTCTTTTAGAGTGATTTTCTCCAAGTGTTTGTTAATGCTTTGCTCTAGAAGGCCCTTTTTATAGTTTAAAATTGGGGTGCAAAAACAGTCCCTCAATAATGTAGGATTAGGTTTTACATCTTTTCTTTTGAAATATACTTCCACAAATTGTTCTTCTAGCGGCCTCCTGCACACTCATGGACCAACCTATATATGTAAACATAATTAGGCATACCGCATACGCAAGTAGGATGTAACCTATGGTATGTAGAGTTAGGGTTTTGTGTGAAAATGGTTTTGTCATATATGTTTGTGAGGGAATACGCACCCTCAATTTATCTTATATATAAAATGACCCAGTATTTTATTTTTCTTTTTTTTCTAAATTATTATTTTCATAATGACCCACTGTTTCAATCTAGCTATTTAATTGGGGACAATTTGGGCTGTGAAGCCGACCTATATATGCACTTTATTGTATCTTATAAATTAACCATTTTTTTCAATCTAGCTATTTCGTCCAAATTTGGGCCAGAAAGCTGAACTCTGGACCATCGAAATATTTTTTCCCCGTGATGGTAGGACCTCAATGTACTTATCAAAGAGGAAGATTTATTAAAAGAAAAGGTTTGGACAAAGCTTGATTGATAGGATCTCAATATATTTATCACAATAAGCAAATATATTTATCGTCCAAATGTTTTTTTTTTTTTTAAACACAAATAAATATAGATTAATCAAAATTCAATAATCAAATATGAGTTTCAAAATTGAATATGAAATTAAGAGATTTTTTTTAATCCTAAAATAAGAGATTGATGAATAGCAGGAATGAATATATACATTTTATATAAGAGAGTATAATAGTAATTAGAATCTAAAATGACATTAATTTTAATTGGATTTACAAAAGGCTATAATAAATTTGAATCTTGATTAGTAAAATTCACTTAATAACATAATTATGTGATAGGGCAAGAATATATCGACCCATTGTGATAAATTAATTGATTAATTAGCCAAGTTTATTAATTAATCAAATTAACATGTAATAAACGTGGTAGCACAAATAAATCACCAACTAAAATAAAATGCAGCGAAAATTAAAGTTGACTCGATGATCACTTAACATAATTATATGATAGGCCAATAATATATTGACTAATTGTGATGAATTAATTGATTAATTGATTAATTAGCCAAGTTTATTAATTAATCAAATTAACATGCAATAAACGTGGTAGCATAAACAAATCACCAACTAAAATAAAATACAGTGGAAATTAAAGTTGACACGATGATTTGTTTACGAATGGGGAAGACCTCTAAGGCAAAAACCCCACCAAGTGATTTTAAGGTCACCACTCCCGAAAATTCTCTATTATCACAACAAGCGATTACAAGTAAAGGAATCCAGTACTTTATACTAACCTACAGTTAAAGCCTTATCCCAATACCCAATTGGACTTGTTCTGTAGTGACAATCTCTCCTTTTAACGCACAGCTCCTAGTACGTGACTAACCAATAGATGCGTGGATCCCAGTACGCGACTTAATCACCAACTTGAGAACGATGTTGGCTGCAAAGTTTTTCAGTTCATCATATGATGAAGATCACAAAACTCCTTGGTTAGAAAACCCTACGGTGTACAAGCATGGCAACTTCTTCAAGAGAAAGATGAACTAGAGCATATGTCTCTGGTTCACAATATGCTTGTGAAAAACTTTTGCATTGATATGCATCCGTTATGACGACCCTTAAAACAATCCTTATATATGTTTAGGGTTATGAGAAAAGAAAGTCCAAACATCTATTCATGGAAATCAGAACTGAAAAACTGACTTTCTTAAATCTTGATAGATACCCTATCTATCGAACAGCTGTCGAGAATCAGGCTAGAATAGTTTTTTAAACCTCGATAGATACTAGCTATTGAGCTTTAAAATCCAACACTTCATCACTTGATTCTTGGACAAATTTGCATGGCTTTAACACTTGAACTTGAAACCTTGTTCCTTGAAGTATTAAACACATCCTAAATCTACCCAATTACATGTAAAGTGTGTTTTGTCAGAGGATTAGCCAATACATGATGACATATGTTCCAAACATGAATCACATATGTCCTAACATTATGTAATGTGTTATTGGTACATTCATGCTATTATAATAAATCTTCACGAATTATAATAAATTTTTTTATCACTTTTATTTCTAAAATATCTATCATTTTGATAAAAGCACTTCATTCACCAAATTGTTCATGTTAATGGATGAAGAACCAAGTGGCTTAGTGGCCTCTTTAGCTAACTTTTTCCACTCCATGGCATTTTTCTTCATTTTCTTACCCTTTTCTCCTTCCATCAACTCTTTCACAATCTTTTCCACTTCCTCTCTCTTGACATCATTATCAATCTCCATGCCAATGCCCCATTCATTGCAAGTATACTTACAGTTTGTTTGTTGATCTGCGAAGAATGGCCAACAAAGCATTGGTATTCCTGCACACACACTTTCAATAGTTGAATTCCACCCACTATGTGTTAAGAACCCTCCAATTGAGGGGTGGTTCAACACTTCTTCTTGAGGGCACCAATTAGCTATTAGACCCCTTTCTTTAGTTTCTAACTCGAATTCAGGTGGCAATATTGCTGATTCACCAACAACTAAATCAGGTCTAATTATCCACAAAAATAAATATTTACTATTTGCAAGTCCCCAACCAAACTCAACCAACTGTGTTGGTGTCATGACAACTATGCTGCCAAAATTCACATATATTACAGAGTTGGGCGCCTTAGAGTTGAGCCATTGGAGGCACTCAGTTTCTTCCTCCCATAAACTATATCCAATTGATTTTAAAGGGTCATTGGGTAAGTGATTGAGTAGTGGTTGGAGAGGGCCAATGGCATATACATGAGGAAACATGGTCAAGAGAGCATCCAAAACTTCTTGCTCTAATGCATCAAATGTTTGAATAACAATTCCTGAAGCTGTAGGAGCTTTCTCTGCTGTTTCGATGACAAATTTAAAGATAGCATCATTTGGATCTATGGTTTGAACTTCGCTTGGGAGATCCTTGAGTTGAATGCCTCTCATACCTGGAATCCAGTCTATAATTGTGTCCAAATACCCATTTGTTAAATAGCTCTTATCTGCAAAAAGACAGAATATTTTTAGCTTAAAATGAAATTTATTTTTAATCATAATAAAACAGAAAAATTACACTTTATCCCCTTAATACAATAAGAAAATTGCAATGTTCTCATTTTAGTTTAAACATAGCGTTGTTGTAATGAGCATTTTTCCATAGGTTAGTGTTTTTGTCAAATAAAAAAAATTAATTCAATCCTTGAAAAAAATACATGGCCAGACCCACACTCTAATGGTATTAATATTTACCATCCAACACAATGATGGTCTTAATACACTCCCATAACAAACACGTCACATATGCACAACTATAATCCTTCAAATTGTCAATTGTGTATTACTGCGCGCATGCGATATGTTTGTTATGAGAGGGTATAAAAGTCATTAACATGTTGGTTCAGAGTCTTCAGACCCATTTTCAACTAACAAAAAAGTTGATTTTACAATATAAAATGATAATAGAGGAGTAAAGTGTTCAGTAGAATTAGTACAATAAAATAAAATAGGATATTGCTACATATTAAACTAAAGAAGTAAAGATGGATATTGTAAGTTTGTAACTATAATCTGTATAAATTAAGAGGATTCAGCAAGTTAGTTATTGTTTTTTTTTCCTGTAAAAAATAATCCAAATTAATTAACCAACAATTTAAAAATGGGGTTAAAATAGTAAATTGGCAAAAGAAAGTTAATTATTTCTTTTTTTATTGTCAAAAATACCCCTACCTCAAACTTAAAAATTGGGTTAAAATAGTAAATTGACAAAAATAATAAATTCCTACATCTACGTTGAAATGCATATTTGCTTCTAATAAACTCCTACTTTTGCGTTGATTTAAATTCCTACTTCTACATTGAAATGTCTTACTAGATATAAATTCCTACTTCTCAATAGCTTAAAAAACTCCTCACTTACTTATCTTACCCTTAAATTTATTTAGCACTACTCTAAACAATAAATAATTAAGTCTATAAAAGTAATTTGAACTACATATATTTAAGAGACATTTAATTTATTTTTAAAAAAAAAACCTACCACGTTTGAATTCCACTCTCACATTTTACTCCTAACAAACTACTTGAACTCCACTCCCCCATGTTATACTCCTAAAAAATTGCTTTACTCTCAAATTTAATAATTTAAATTGCTCTTTAACTTCTTATTAAGAACTACTTATCTGGATTTTTTTTTTTAGTTTCAAGTTATACGTCTCCTCCTCCTCCTTCATCATCTTCTTCTTCTTTTAAAAAAATAATGGCTATAGATAAGGCAAAGCTGCATTTGGGAGTTTCTTGATAACTTGAAGAGAATTTTTCGATGGTAGATTCTCAAAAGTATAACATAGCATTACATGTCCCTCAAATGTGTATTTGTGATAATGACATGTTACTTTCATAGCCGTGCTCTTCACATCATGCTTCCACCAAATCAAGCAGGGCACACCGTAGCCGTGATGATATTTCAAGCCACTAGCTCCTCCTGCTTCATCAATTTCCTCACCAACAACCAATATGTATTTGGTTGTCTTGCTACATGAAAATTTCTATTTGTTTGGTGCTTATTTCTCTTCTTTGATGTCAAACTGTGTTCTTTTTTCTTTTTTTTTTCCTTGCAAATTATTAAAATATACTCAAAAAATAGAAGAGCCTCTGAGCACGCGCGTGAGCACGTGCTCAGAGGCTAGTAATAATAATAATAATAATAATAATAATTCATAATTCATAATTCTTCTCCAAAAAAATAATAATAATTAATAATCCATAAGTGCAATTGCTCTAATAAATTAATGCAAGATTTCAATGGAGTTTCTCACTTTTTTTGTTACATACTTACACACCTTTAAGTGGAATGATGCCTTTATCCTTGAGAGGAGGAATCTGCATGTAACCCATTAAGCTACAAGCGGAGATAGTGAAGAACATTAGAATTGGGATTCCGAGTTCCTGAGCAGCGTTGATGGTGAATTGCATGAAACCGTCTGAGATAATACAAGTCACTGGGGGAACGTTTGAAGTTGCACTGTTGAGTTTCACAAGAAGGTTAGAAAATGAGGCGAAGAAGTTTTTGGTAATGGAATTGCAAAGAGAAGAGACGTCTTGGGAGGCATTAGGATCCGATGGAGGGAGGTTATCTGGAATCGTTTCAAATCGGAAGTCAGACAAACCATCTAAGGAGTTGGGACCTCTAAATTTCAAAAAACGATGGTGGTTGAACTCAGTGTTAACAAAGGTTATGTGAAAGCCTTTATGGTGGAGAAGCTTTGAAAACTTGAGCATTGCTTTTATGTGGCTTTGAACTGGAAATGGAATACAAACTGCATGAGGCTTATCAGCCTTTAGCGTCTTGGAATCCATTTTACTTCTTTCTATTATATGTTTTGCGTTTGCATATGCACTTTCCAAGTTTCAATGTATCTTATAAAATGATTAATTACCCACTGTTTCAGTCTAGCAAAAATCTTATAAAATGATTAATGACCCACTCAGTCTAGCAATTTCGTGTCAATTTTGGCCACAAACTGTGCCTCTGGAATTTTGTTCTTTTCCCCGTGATTGTAGGCGCATGACATAAGAGCGAAAGAGACGTACGGTTGCATGTAATTAACGGCTGCTTCTTCAATTAATATGCCACTTGGTCTAAGAAAGAGACAATTCTTCTTGTTTTGTTTTATATATCCCTAGACTGTGTATACTACTTTTTTTCCCTTGGAAATTCTAGTATATATAATAACATCACCATTTTTTGTGAAAAAGATTACCTTCAATAGTTAAATAGCTTAAATGACTAAAACTACCTGCTAATAGTTTTATAAATTATCACATAGTAAATTGGATAAGATTTTGCTAAACTAATTTAGAGCAAAACTGTGTCTGATTTACTTTTGTTGGGAAATTTAGACTCCAATTAATAGAATTAACAAGTTTTAAACCCAAGTTGTTAATTATATTTATGATGAATAAACCTTGTTAAAATAAACAAACATCAATATCACGTCAATATCATGCACAGTGGAATAGTAAATAAGACAAGATATGATGACCCAGGAAAACCAATGAAACAAACTAGTTTCACAGTAAAAAACTTGGGGGGGGGAAACCTTATCGAAAAGTAATTCACTATAGTAAAGAGAAGTTTCAGATCTAGTACAAAACCTTTGTCCCTAGACTCTACAACCCCCCATAGATGAACTTACAGCAGAAACCTTCTACCGCTTCAGAACCTCTGAACTCTTCAATATATGAACGCCACCCTTTTGTACGGATCCCAGTACATGACTAACTCCAGCAACTTGACGATATTGTTGGCTGCAAAGTTCTTTACTTCATCAACAATGAAGATCAAGAAGTACTTGGTTACAAAACCCTAAGGCGCAAAAGACGCAGTAACTTCTTGCAAAGAGAATAAAGTATTAGGTCACTTTCTGCATTTGTTCTCCATATATAACGACCTTTAAAATAAGCTTCATATATGTATAGAGTTGTGAGAAAAAAAAAAAAAACTCTACACATACATGTAAGGATGAGCCGAAAATTAGATCTGGAAATTTTGATTTTGTAGATCTTGACATATTCAGCATCTGTCGAGCTTTATTCTTAAATCTCAATAGATACTGTTTTTGTCGAGCTTTAATGAATAGTTTTTCTTCACTTGTTTCTTGGTCCAATCTTCATAGCTTCAATACTTGACTTGAACTCTTGTTTCTTGAAGTACTAAACTCATCCTAGATCTACCCAATGACAAGTAAGGTGCATTTTGTCAAAGGATTAGCCAATTGCATAAAATATGTCCTTAACAACTTTCATAAACAATATCCATTTGCACGTACTTTTTCACTTGGAAATAGTATTCTATTTTTACTAAAACTACAAAGGAGGGTATATATAATATTTTTAATAATTCAATAGTTGAAGTGGAGTTCAAACCCTAGATGTCTTTGCTAAAAACATTATGCGGTGAAAACCAATATTGCTACATAACTTGTGACCTTAATTTGGGTGTAGGTAATTAATTAATTAAATGCACTTTCATTGTATCTTAAATGCACCGTCAAATTAAAGAGATCGACAGTAAACGCGTGGCAGAGACATCTAGAGCCCCACCCACAAACTTATGATAAAAGCCAAGCTCTGCATAGAATGCACACAAACCCTTACGCCACACATCCAAGAGAGCTAAGAACCATACCAAATACTAATGGCGACATCATTGTGTTTGGTAAAAAATAAAGTAGAACACAAAAGATCCTACTTTCCCTTCCCTTATGGAGGATAGCTGGAAAGCATCTGAAAATATCCCATCTACTTCCTCCTCCTTATCTAGGTTCCCTCGTCGTCTAGATTTTTTAATGGACAACATCCGTGCCTGGAACATATACCATTTCAGAAACTTATTCCAACGCAAAAATTGTCTTTTAGCTAGACTACGGGGACTCCAAGTGGCCTTAACTAGGAAACTATCTGCTTTTTCATACTCGCTCGAACAACAGCTTACACAAGAATATAACAACGTTCTCCACCAAGAATATCCATATTGGCAACTCAAATCAAGAATCATGTGGTTAAATTATGGGGATGCTAATACGAAATATTTTCACCTTAAACCATCCAATGACGAAGTCAATCGTGAGTTATTACCTTAAAAGATGACAGATTATGGCTTACTGGTGAACCATTAATTCAACACATTAAAAATGCCTTCAAAAAATTGTTTCAAGCTACATCAGCTCATATACGTCTTCCACCTAGGAGTTGGATGCCGTACCGTCAAAATAGTCCTTTCCTTGAACATGCCCAGTCTCTATCCTATATCCCCCAACCTGATGAAATTATTAGGAATATTAGGGATCTCCCTCCCTTAAAGGCCTTGGGACCTGATGGTTATCATGCTCTTTTCTTCCAAAAACAATTGGTCCAATTTGGGATCGAGTGTTATTCAAATTATTCAAGAAATTTTTGAGCACCTTAATATTCCACCCACATAGGGTACAACAAACATGGTCCTTATACCGAAAGTAGCACATCTTGAATCGATCACTCAGTTTTGACCAATTAGTCTTTTTAATACCCTATACAAGTTGCTTTCTCGTATCATTGTGCAACAGCTCAAACCTTATGTTGCTGAGGTTGTTAACCCCTGTCAAGCTGGGTTTGTGTCGGGACCTAGAACGAGTGATAATATAATCATCGTCCAAGAAGTGATTCAGACATTAAAATCTGGACGGGGTCCAAATGGGTACATTGCTATAAAATTAGACCTTGAAAAAGCGTATGATCGGTTAGACTAGTCTTTTATTAAGGAAACGCTTGAATTTTTTCAAATGCCATCCCAACTCATTACACTTATTATGAATATAATTTCATCCACTCGGTTTCATATTTTATGGAACGTGACCCCTCTCCCGGAAGTTGTTCCAAGTCAGGGTGTCAGATAGGGTGATCCTTTATCCTCATATCTTTTTATACTTTGTTTAGAACAGTTGTCGCTTAAGTTAGAAGAGGTTCTTCGTAATAGACTTATCTACCCTATAAATTTTAGGGATAGGGTACGCCTCTCTCATTTATTTTTTGCTGATGATATTTTCCTTTTCACTAAAGCCAAGGCCAGGGATTATAAGAATTTATGCAGGCTTCTCCAACATTTTTGTGATTCTTCTAGCCAGATTGTGAGTGTCACCAAATCTCGATTATGGTTTTCTCCTAGTACACCTAAGCATACAAAAGAGCAGGTGTCTGGCATATTTGGTATCCCCACCACGGACCACATTGGAACATATCTAGGGAATGCCCATTTTTACTACCTGCAAAACAACACAATCATATCAATATTTAGTGGAAAAAATACGCACGAGAATTGAAGGATGGCAACCCAAATATTTATCTATAGTTGGCCGGGTCACCCTCATAAAAGCATCATTGACATCCATCCCAATCTATACCATGCAAACCACGCTTCTTCCTCACAAGATTAGTCACTAGATAGATGAAATGAGTTACAACTTCCTATGAGGGATACCACCCATCATAGAAGCTATCACACGGTTAACTAGGAGACTGTCACTTTACCCAAAGAAGTAGGTGGGCTGGGAATCTCATCCATCATAGAAGCTGCCACACGGATAACTGGGATACTTGCAATTTGTTTGTTGATCTGCAAAGAATGGCCAACAAAGCATTGGCATTCTTGCACACACACTTTCAATACTTGAATTCCACCCACTATGTGTTAAGAACCCTCCAATTGATGGGTGGTTCAACACTTCCTCTTGAGGGCACCAACTAGCTTTTAGACCTCATTCTTTAGTTTCAAAGTTGAACTCAGGTGGCAATATCGTTGATTTTTCGACGACTAAATCAGGCCTAATTATCCACAAATATATATATATATACTCTATTTGCAAGTCCCCAACCAAATTCAACTAATTGTGAAGGTGTCGTGATAGTTATACTACCAAAATTCACATATACCACTGAATTGGGTGCCTTAGAGTTAAGCCAATGAAGGCATTCAATTTCTTCCTCCCATAAACTATATCCAATTGATTTCAAAGGATCATTGGATAAGTGATTAATTAATGATTGGAGAGGACCAATGGCATATACATGAGGAAACATGGTTAAGAGACCATCCAAAACATCTTGCTCTAACGTGTCAAATGTTTGAACAACAATTCTAGAAGCCGTACGAGCTCTCTGTTTCTTTCGGAGGTGCTGACCCGCAGCGAGGCAGAGATGACTAAGTGACATATGGAATATGGCGACGACAACAGCATGTCGTAGAAGGAGATAACAGGTGGAGCCAACGACCCACTAAGACTAACGTATCTACAACTACATCCCCAAGCGGCAGTCAAACGGAGGCATGAATGCAAGATGCCAGCGGAATAATAGGCCGGACAGAGGCTAGGGCTGCTGCTCTCTCTACTGTTTCGATCACATATTTAAAGATAATATCATTTAGATCTATGGATCGAACAAAGCTTGGGAGATTCAGAACATTGTCTCTCATACCTGGAATCCAATCTATAACTATGTCCAAATATCCATTGGTTAAATAACTCTTAGCTGCAAAAACAAAGAAGGCCTTTTAACTTAACGATTTGATGTTAATCATAATAAAATAATGCAAGATTTCAATGCGGTTTTGCATATTTTGTTAGACCTTTAAGCAGAATGATGCCTTTATCCTTGAGATGAGGAATCTAAATGAAACCCATCAAGCTGCAAGCAGTGATAATGAAGAAAATTACAATTGGGATTCCAAGTTCCTGAGCAGCGGTGATAGTGAATTGCATGAAACCATCTGAGATAATGCAAGTCAATGGGGGAACTTTTGAAGTAGCACTATTGAGTTTTACAAGGAGGTTGGAAAATGAGGCCAAGAAGTTTTTTCGTAATGCAAACATAAAGAGAAGGAATGTCTTGGGTGGCATTGGGATCTGACGGAGGGAGACCGTCTAGAATGGTTTTGAATTAGAAGTCAATCAAGCCGTCTAAGGAGTTGGGGCCTCTAGATTTCTAGAAAACATTGGTGGTTGACCTCAATGTTAACAAAGGTTATGTGAAAATTGTTAGGACATATGTGGATCATGTTAAGAATATATGTCATTTAGAACAAGCTAATTCTTTGACAAAACGCACTTTACTTGTAATTGGGTAGATCTAGGATGGTTTAAATCTTCAAGAAACATGTTGTTCAAGTCAAGAGTTAAAGCCATGCAAATCTGTCTAAGAAACAAGTGACGAAGTGTTGTATTTTAAAGCTCAACAGTTTGTATCTATCGAGGTTTGAAAGACAAATTTAGCCTGATGCTTGACAGCTGCTCGACAGCTACTCGACAGATACCCTATCTATTAAGATTTACAAAAATCAGTTTTTCAGATTTGATTTCAGGCATATCCATATGTATGTGTTTAGGCTTTCTTCTCTCACAACTCTAAACATATATAAGAATTATTTTAAGGGCCATCACACTTGATACAACTTGATGCAAAGGTTTTATTCAAGCATATTGTGACCGGAGACATATGCCTTAGTTCATCTTTCTCTTAAAGATGCTACTACGTTTGTACATCGTAGGATTTTGTAACCAATGAGCTTTTTGATCTTCATAATGTGGATGAACTGAAGAACTTTGCAGCCAACAACCTTCTCAAGTTGGTGTGTTAGTCACGTACTTGGATTCGTACATCGGTTGGTTAGTCATATACTAGGAGCCATACATTGAAAACAAGAGATTGTCACTACAGAGAAAGTCCAATTGGGTATTGGGGTAAGGGTTCAATTGTAGGTTGGTATAAAGTACTAGGATTCCTTTACTTATAACCACTTGTTGTGATAATAGTGGACTCTCGAGAGTGGTGACCTTAAAATCACCCGATAGGGTTTTTGCCTTGGAGGTTTTCCCCATTCGCAAACAAATCACCGTGTCAACTTTATTTTCCACTACATTTAACTTAGTTGGTAATTTTTTTGTACTACCGTGAGTATTGCATGTTAATTAACTTAATTAATTCACTTGTCTAATTAATTGGTTAATTTATTACAAGGGGTCAATACATTCTTGGCCTAATAAATGGTATCAGAGCCAAGGTCATGAGTTCGAGTCATGGGAGTATCATTTTGAGGGAGGGATTGTTGGGGGGACCACATATTGACTCCCTACAACCACTCTAATAATAGGCTCACATGGTATGATGTTGAATGCCATAAAAGATTTAAGTGTGTCTTTCTCATCACTAATTGGTTTTGAGGTGAAATGGCATAACTCACGGTCCGACAAATGGTATTAGAGCAGGCACACTCTGATTAGGGTTAATTTTTGTTGTATGATCCATTGACCCATGTTGTCATGGCTGCAACCGGCATGAAAAGATCTTTAGTTTCAGATACATCTTGTTTTTCTAATCTCCACTTGATTGAGTGTATCAGAAAATGCAAGTCTAAAAGTTTTTTGAAATCTATCATGATGATTATTGGAAAAGATCTTAGCATGACAAAAAAGAAACTAGACTATCTTAGAATGAAAATGTGCAGAAGAGTTCATCTGAGAAGAGTGAAAGTTAAAAGCTTTGTTCATAAATGGCAGATGAGAGAAAATACCATTCCTACTAATCTGTCATCTAAGCATGAGGTGTACTTCATGATGAAGTCTGTGTTTAAGGTTAAGGACATGTGTATGTGATACCTTGATAGCGGCTGCTCAAGACACATGATTGGAGACCGATCTCTCTTTAAGGTTTTCGAGTCTAAGAAAGGTGGTAATGTCACTTTCGGTGATGGGAGCAAATCACAGATTAAAGGAAAGGGAACCATCTCTCTACCTAGGCTACTAGACATTGCAAATGTGCTATATGTAGAAGGTCTGAGAGTGAACCTGTTGAGCATAAATCAAATATGTGATCAAGACTTTATGGTGCTGTTCTCAAAAGGGAAATACCTTGGGTTGAATGAGTCTAGAAAGAAACTCATAAGTGGTTTTTGCACTCTAGACAATTGTTATGTTTTGGTTCCTAATGCTGATATTATGTGTAATAGCATTCATTTGCCAAATGAAGATCTATGGCACCAAAGGATGGGATATGCTAGTTACATACATCTTTTAATTGTATCTAAGCATGAATAAGTTTTGGGAATACCAAAGCTCAGTAGAATGGACAATATTGTGTGTGGACCGTGTCAACTTTGGAAATAGACAAAAGTTAAACATCTGGGAACTCAGACATCCGCCACATCTAGACCATTAGAGCTACTACATCTGGATCTCATGGGTCCAACTAGAACCGAGTCTCTTGGTGGGAAGAGATACATCATGATTATGGTAGATGACTTCACTAGGTACACTTGGGTCATTCTTCTAAGATCCAAGTTAGATGCTCCTAAGCACATTGAAGCCTTGTGCAGAAAATTGCAAAATGAAAAGAGCTTAAAGATTGATAGAATTCGAAGTGATCACAGTAAGAAATTTGAGAACTCTTACATGGAGTCCTTTTGCACTAGATCAGGTATATCTCAAGAATTCTCTGATCCTATTACTTCTCAGCAAAATGGTATAGTAGAAAGAAAGAACAGGGTTATTCAGGAGATGGCTAGAGTCATATTGCACAACAAGGATGTGGCTAGAAACTTGTGGGGAGAAGCTGTCAACACTGCGTGTCATACGGTTAATAGGGTGTATTTCAGACCCGATACCAAGAAAACTCCCTATGAGTTATGAAAGGGAAGGAAGCCAAATGTTAAGTATTTTAGAATCTTTGGAAGTACTTGTTTCATTGTCAAGGACAGAGAGAATGTGGGAAAATTTGACTCCCGAAACGATGAAGGAATATTTTTAGGATACTCCTCTACAAGCAAGGCTTATCAGGTATACAACAAGAGAACCAAAAAGGTGATAGAAACTGTAAATGATGTTATTGATGAAGCTTCAGAGTCCGATTTGAGAAAATTAGTGAGGAAATTCCCAAAGAAATTCTTCCTCCCGAGACTAAGGATGTTCAAGAAATTGTTGATCAAGAGCCCGCATCTCCAAGTACTCCCGGCACTCCTAGTGTTGTAGAAGGTTCAACATATATACCTACCTCACTTGATTTTGAATCTCATGAAGAGAAAGGACCTTCCTCTAGGATCAGTTGAATCAACCTCCTGAAGTTATTGTGGGAAACATGAATGAACTTACTCTAAGGAAGCGTATAGTTAATAAACGTGTTGCTAACTTTGTGTCATATTCTTGTTATTTGTCAAAGGTTGAACCTACCAAGGTTAAGGAAGCTCTTCAGGATGAAAGCTGGGTTGAGGCTATGCATGATGAACTACTTCAATTTCAAACGAATGATGTCTAGACTCTAGTACCTAGACTAGAAGGTGAGCAAATCATTGGCACAAAGTGAATATTTCGTAATAAGACTGATGAGAAGGGTAATGTGATCCGTAACAAGGCTAGTCTTGTGGCTCAAGGATACTCTCAAATGGAAGGAGTAGACTATGATGAGACATTTGCTCTAGTAGGCCGTTTAGAATCCATCAAGATTCTCTTAGCCCTAGCATGTCACTTGAAGTTCAAGCTTTACCAAATAGATGTAAAGACTGCTTTCTTGAATGGGTTACTTAAAGAAGATGTCTGTGGCTCAACCAAAAGGATTTCTTGATCCACACTTTTCGGACCATGTGTTGTACCTCAAGAAGGCAGTCTATGGTTTAAAGTAAGCTCCTAGAGCTTGGTATAATCAGCTGACACAATACATGGTATCACATGGGTTCAGAAGAGGAAAAACTGATTAAACTCTCTTCGTCAAAAGCGAAGACGACGAGTTAATAGTTGCTCAAGTCTATGTTGATGATATCATCTTCGAGTCGACAAAGGATGAACTTGCTCATAGTTTCTCCAAACTCATGCAGGCCGAGTTTGAGATGAGCATGATTGAAGAGTTAAATCACTTCCTTGGGATGTAGATCCGTCAACAAGAGTTAGGTTTATTCATATCTCAATCTAAATATGCAAAAAATCTTGTCAAAAAGTTTGGTTTGGAATCTGCTAGTTCTGTTAGAACCCCTATAAGCCTAAATGTTAAACTCACTATTGATTTATTAGGAAAAAGTGTTGATTCATCTCAATATAGAATCATGATAGGTAGTCTTCTTTATCTTACTGCTGGTAAACCTAACATTAGTTATAGTGTGGGAGTGTGTGCTAGATATCAAGCTAATCATAAAGAGTATCATATGATTGCTTTGAAAAGAATAATAAAGTATGTCAAAACTAGTGCCGATTTTGGTGTGAGGTATAGCAAGGACAAAAATGATGTCTTAGCTGGGTATTCTAACACAGACTGGACTGGGAATGCTAATGATAAAAAGAGTACTTTGGGCGGTTGTTTTTATATAAATAATAATCTTGTCTCCTAGATGAGCAAAAAGCAGAATTCCATCTCATTATCCACTGCAGAGGCTAAATACATCGCTGCCGGTAGCTGTTGCACCCAACTTCTATAGATGCAAAAACTCCTCCTCGATTATGGTATTCGTCAAGAACATCTTACCATCTATTGTGACAATACCAGTGCCATCAACATCTCTAAGAATCCTGTTCAACATTCTCGAACTAAACACATAAAGATTCGACATCACTTCATTCGGAAGCTTGTTGAAGATGGTACTCTCACTCTTGAGTTCATTCAAACTGATGATCAGAAGATTGATTTGTTCACCAAACCTCTTGATAGAAAACAGTTTGAATTCCTTCACCAAAAAATTTGTGTTATCTCCATGGATTGATCTTCTCTTCTCCTCCTCCTTCCTCATGCATTTGCATCTAGTTTTTATGCTTTTCTATGTTTAACATGTTTTTGTTTGTCTGTTTTTAGTTTTGCTTTTTTTTTTTCATAAAAATAAAAAAAATTGGAAAATCAGAAAAATACAAAAACAATGTGTGTTTTGTGTACATTGGTACGTGTATACCTTGGGTGGCCATTGAAACAAAATTTTCTAAACTTTGTATCATTTGTAACTTAGACAAGCATCTATATGCACAACTAAGCAAGTGAGCTTTGTGGCTCGTGTTTGTGATGAGTAAGATTAAGTAATCTTTTGTACTAAACACTCGTATCACTCTTTTTTACGGGAAGGACTAGAAAATCCTAAGAAAAAGGCACAAATAACCATCTCACCACTGTTGACCGCCAATCATGAAATGACATTTGTATGCTTCGGCATAGCTAAAGTGCAATGTCAAGAGCTTAACATAATTGGGAATTTTCTTTTCTCTCTTATATGTCTATGCATGGTATGTGATTATGCAAAAAAATCAACAGTTGAGCTCCTTGTCGTTGCGGATGGACGATGCTATGAATGGGATCGTCTCTATTGGAGAGAAACCTACAAAATGAACTGGGTGGAAGAGTAACACGCCGGTGTGGCGTCAGCCAAACCGCCTTCGATGCTTAAGTCAATAAGGAATTCATAAAGTATTTGTGTGTACCTTTAACTTCTGTTATCTTCTCTTTTATAGTTGTATGCCTTATTAATGGGCAATGATGTGCTGCATTTATGCTTAACGGCTAGTGCATTACAGAATCTTTGTCTGGAGGTCACAGCTCATTCTATGACCATTGCTTCGTCCGTTACGTTTCATCATCAATGATTGTAATAAATGCATAATGTTTTCTCTAGGTGAATGACGATCGTCATATAATGACACCATAAATTTCTAGTTCATCGGCTGCCCCCTTGTTCATTTTCTCGTCTTTTAGACTAGATGAGAGCAAATTCATCTAACACTTCGTATTCCGTGTGTTGTGCATTTATGATGATTTGATGTCAAGGTGGTTGGGCGCCACGTGTACGGCTAGGATGTGTTCAACATGCGAACATGTCTCAGTTTTCCCGCGTGAGTTTTGGCCCCCTTTTTTGCATTTTTCCCTCCTTTTTCCTTTCTTCTATATTTTTCCTTATTCAGTTTTCTGTTCTAGGGTTTGTTTCTCCTCTAAGCTTCCTTTCTTTGTTCTGTTTTTCCTGGTAATTCCTTCGCACTTCTTCTTCGTTTTTAATTTTTCCATGGTAGATTATTTTGTTGATAGAGCAAATTGTCCTTTGATAGTTTTCTTTTTTGCTCACTTAGGTAGTTTACTTGAATCCATGGAAGGGGAGCGTCTTGAGAGGATCAGTTCTTTCGTAGGGGATGACTGTCTGTATACTTTTTTCCTTTCTTCTTTGTTTCCTTTAGTTTCCCATTCTGCTAAGGTAGCTAGGTTGCTAAAGATGTTTGAGGTAAGGTCTAGTGACTTGGAGATAGAGTTATCCTCGTCCGATGATCGTGTGGTCTCAAAGGCCACTTCTGTTTCCACCCCCTATAAAGCCTGGAAAATCTCGTGTTCCCTTACGGAAAAAAGATGAGCAACGAATCAAGGACAAGTTTAGTTCCCTAATTATGTGAAATTTAGGATCCCGAGTGATGAGGAGAGGGCTTGTCACTCTTACCAATGGCCTTCGTTACCCTATTCATCCCTTTGTTAGGGAACCTTTTTCCTATTTGCATCTCACTCTAGCGTAGTTAGTGCCTAACTCTTGGCGGATCCTTGTTCCTTGCATGGTGGTGTGGATGTCTGCCAATGATAGAAACATCATTAGGAGGGACGAATTCTTCCGTTTTTATCGAATGAGGAAGTCTAAGGACCTTGGCTATTATGAGTTTAAGCCGTGAGATAGGGCTTCTAGGTTAATCCTTGATTACCCCTCGTCTCTCCAAAACTGGAAGCCTAATTTCTTTTTTATCTTTAGAAGTGGTTGGGAGTTCGTTCCTAGTGAGGACTTGGATGAAGCTCCCAGGTTTTTTCGTAGTTAGGGAGTTCTTGTGTCTAGTACGTCTTTCTCGTCTTTTAGTTGCTTTTCCCTTCTTTTATGAGTGATGATGATAGGTGACTTACTTGTGCTCTTGCTTTGCAATTTCCCAGTGTCCTCGTCTGAAGAAGAGACACCAGCGTCGTGCTAGGAAAGTAAAGGAGTACCTCGAGTCTGTCGAGGATTTTGACGAACTCATTTCTCCTTAGTATTTATTTTTACACTTTTTGGGTCCAGAACCATCTACTAAGGTTTAGAAGAATTTGGAAGTTATGAGAAAGAGTACCTGTTTCTGTCTTCTTCATTCTTTTCTTTTTCTCTTTTTTATTTTTTTATTTTTTTTTTTATAACTTTTTTCCCGTCCTTTCAAGAATGATGACTAGATTTAGCAAGTAGAAGTTGGCTGAAGCCCAAGAGAAAAAGGCTAAGGGTGGCACTGTCAGTGGTCTTTGTCCAAGAAAATGGCTACTGATGTTGTTAAGAAAGATCCCTTGATAATGCCTCCTCCTACCCACTTGCTTGCCAAGTGCCCTGCCTCTCCTACTTCATCACTGGAGATGATTGCGTCTGGTGGAGAGAAGATTAGGAAGAAGAAAAAGGCTACTGGTAAACCTTTCCTTCCTACCTTCTAAGATGACGCTGATGTAGCAGCTTTGAAGGCTAATGAGGCACCTTCTGTGGATGATCTGAGTCCTTTGATGGCAAAGTCATCTAGTGAGGTGATGTCATCTCACATCCAAAAGCTTGTGCAAGTATGTGCTATTTGTCATCTCTACTTCTTCTTTTTCCTTTGCTTTACTTCTGCTAAGAGAAAATCTCTTTGTAGGCTTTAGGAGAGTCTCTGTTCGTCTTTGGGAAGCTCTTGGACTCAGAAAAGAAAGTGGCCACGTCTGAGCCCTTGGTCAAGTCTTTATCTGCTGAGAATGAGACGCTTAAGAACAAGGTTGCTATTCTCATTGCCGGAGCTGAGCATGACAAGGCGCATGTGGCAGCATTGGAGAAGAGCCTACAAGTGGAGAAGGACTTCTGCAAGCTAAAAGACAAGCAGATTGGTGACCTGGAGCTAAAGCTGTAGAACGTTGGGGCCACGGTGGTACAATATTTCAAAGACTCTAATGTGTACTCTGATGAATTATGCAATTACTACGTGGAGGGCATTGATCTTCTCGTGAAGTGGATGGCAAAGCATCACCCTAGCTTGGACCTTTCTAGTTTGGCTATGGATGACGTCGAGAAAGAGTTCATGTCTAATCGTCTCTCTGAGGCTACAATGGAGAATGTGACGGAGGAAGCCACAGACGTTGTTGAAGGAATGAAGGAGGCCAATGTTATAACCCCTAGAGACCCTGTCCCTGATGAGCAGTAATCTTTTTTTTTTTTTCTTTTTAGGCCCGTTGTTCTGGGCAACTAAGCAATTTCTTTGGCGATGATAGACAGGTTTATGGATTTCCTGCTTTTAACCATAGTAAACAACTCTTTTATGCTTGGACAACCCTTTATGACGATGTTAGTTGTGTTGAGACAACTTTTGTGTTTAGCTTGCATTTGAGCAGCTTTATCATATTTAGCTTGTATATGAACAGCTTTTTACCTTCAGTTACGCTGGAATTATTTTTTATTGAGCCATATTTGACTGGCGATTCCCAGCTGTATTTGAATAGCTTAGCGACGATCTTGGTTTGGTTGTGTTTGAACAACTTAGTATTTTTTAACTGTGTTTGAACAACTTTTATCGAGTCATGTTCAAATGAAGATGTTAGTTGTATTTGAACAATCTAGCTGTGTTTGAACAGCTTTTTATTGAGTCATGTTTGAATGAAGATCTTAGTTATGTTTGAACAACTTAGTATTTTTTAGCTATGTTTGAACAGCTTTTCATTAAGTCATGTTTGAATGATGATTTTAGTTGTTTTTAAACAACTTAGCTGTGTTTGAATAGATTTTTATTGAGTCATGTTTGAATGATGATCTTAGTTGTGTTTGAACAACTTAGTATTTTTTAGCTATGTTTGAACAGTTTTTTATTGAGTCATGTTTGAATGATGATGTTGTGCTCTACTCGTGACTTAGAGTCATGGTATTGGAGCATCTTTTAGGTTAACCATTTTTTGTTTTGTCTTGAATGACAATTATACTGGTTGTGTTTAATAAACTCTAATTTAGTCGACTTAGGTAGTTGTGTATCAACAACTTCAATGGCTATGATGTCATTGGCTGTGCGTGGGTAGCTTTTAATTTGAAATTTTAATGATGAAGATCCTTGAGACGTCCCCCAAGGACGGCTCCTAAGCGTTGCCCCACATTTTGATAGTGGTAGATCATGGATAATCATTGATAAATACATATTGTACATGTTTTGACAAGTCATGGATAATCATTGATAAATACGCATGGATAATGCTTTCATGTATCATTGATCTTATGAATGACGAAAGTAATGGTTGTCATACATACTGATTTGAAGATTAGGCAACTTAAAATGTAAAGCGTTCCTTACTAGTAGTATTTCTTCTAGTGTTCTACGGTCCATGGTTGAGGCAATTCCTGGCCATCTAAAGATTTCAAGTAGTAGAAGCCTTCTCTGGAATGATGGATTACTTCGTAGGGGCCTTCCCAGGTTGGTCCCAATTTTCCTTATGATGGGTTGTTTGTTGCCTGTGATACCTTTCTAAGGACGAGGTCCCCTGTGTTGAACCTTCTTACCTTAACCTTTCAGTTATAGTATCTGGCCAACTTCCTTGTGTTTGGTCATTCGCTTCATAGCTTCTTCTCTAACTTCATCAACTAGGTCTAGGTTGCTGTTAAGATCCTGCTGATTCTTCTGGTCTTTATATGTTTTGACTCGGAAGCTCGTTAGTCCTACTTCCACTGGTATGACGACCTTAGTGCCAAACATTAGTCTGAATGGTGTTTCTCCTGTTGGGACTCTTATGGTCATCCTATATGCCCAAAGGACATTTTGTAGTTCTTCAAGCCATGCCCCCTTTGCCCCCTCAAGCCTAGTTTTGATAATTTTGAGCAAGTTTCTGTTCGTCACTTCTGTCTAGCTGTTGGCCTAGGGTGTCTTGGAGAAGAGTAGTGATTCTTGACTCCTAAGTCTTGGCAAAATTTTCAAAACTTGGGGTTGTCGAACTACTTTCCACTGTCTGATATTATGACTTGTGGGACTCCAAACTTGCAGATGATGTTTTTCCACACAAAGCTTGTGACTTTAGCCTCTATTATCGTCGTCACTGGCTCTGCTTCTACCCATTTTGTGAAATAGTCAATTGCGACAATCAAAAAAGGTGAATTGCTTCTTCCCTATAGGGAATGGACCCATGATATCAATTCCCCATTGGGCGAAGGGCCATGGTGAGGATATGGGTGTCATCATCTCTCCTGGTCTTGTCTGGACATTTGCGAAGCGTTGACACTTATTGAATGCTCTAACGATGTTGTATGTATCTTTTTGTAAGGTTGGCCAGTAATATCCTGCTCTGAGTGCCTTTTCTGCTAGGGATCTTGCCCCAGCATGATTTCCACAAATTACCTCATGTATCTCGCGGAGCATATAATCTGCTTCTTCGAAATTAGCACATCTTAGATATGGGAGTGACTATCCTCATATATATAGCACTTTGTCAATAATGACAAAGCGAGCTACTCTAATCTGAATCTTCCTTGCTTCTGTCTTATCTTCTAGGAGCCATCCTTCTTTCAAGTAACGGACAATGAGAGTCATCCACTCATATTGTTCTTTTATCTTAAAAACTTGCTTGCCTTCTGTGCTTGGCTGCCCCCTTATTTCTACACATAGTTTGGAGGTCGCATTGTAATCGTCTGACAAGGCCAGTCTTGCTAGGAAGTCAATTTACGCATTTTTGGCTCAAGGGATTTGCACAAAGTCTAGACTATCAAAGTGCTGTGAGAGTTGTTGGACGATCTTCAAGTACTTTTGCATCCTTTCTTCTTTGGCTTCATAATCTCCTGTCACTTGTCCAATTATTAGCTAAGAATCAGCTTAGATGATAAGGTTCTTTGCTCCTAAAGCCTTTGCTAGACTTAACCCTGTTAGCAATGCTTCGTATTCAGCCTTGCTATTAGTTGTTGGGAACTATAATCTAACTACATACTTCAATGTTTCTTTTTCTGGAGATATAAGCACTACTCCTACTCCTCCTACTTTCCTCGTTGTAGACCCATCTTTTTGGACCGTCCATGTTTCCATAGGAGATTCTTCTTCCCTATATGGGTAAGTGAATTCTGCAATGAACTTTGCTAGCACCTGGGCTTTGATTGCTGCTCGGGGCCTATATTCAATGTCAAATTGACCCAATTCAATTGCCCATTGAATGAGTCATCCTGCTGCGTCTATCTTTTTCATCGTCTTTCTTAAGGGATGGTATGTTATGACGACAATGGGGTGTGCTTGGAAATAAGGACTTTCTAAAGGCAACCAATAATGCAAAAGCTATATTTTCCATCATTGGGTAACTTACCTCTGCTCCTTGGAATGCCTGGCTGGTGTAATAAACTAGCTTCTAAACGTTCCCTTCTTCTATGATCAGAACCAAACTAACTGCAGTGTTGGATACTGCTAAGTAAAGGTACAGCTTCTCTCCCATCACCAAGGGGCTAAATAGAGGTGGCTTCATCAAGTACTCCTTTAACTTGTCAAGGGCTTCCTTGCATTTGTTAGTCCACTAAAAGGCTTTCTTCGTACCTTGAAGAATGGCATGCACTTGTCTATTGCCCTAGAGACGAATCCACTTAGGGCTGCAACCTTTCCTGTCAAGCTCTGCACCTCCTTCACTATTTTTGGTGACTTGACCTCGATTATTACTTTTACTTTATCTGAATTTGCCTCTATATCTCATTGGGACACCATAAATCCCAAGAATTTTCCTAAAGCAATAGCAAAAACACACTTTGCAAGGTTTAACTTCATATTATACTTATGTAGTGTGCTGAAGGTCTCCTTTGGGTTGTCTAAGTGATTGGCTTTATCCTTACTTTTTACTAGTATATCATCCACATACACCTCCACATTCCTGCCAATCTGGTGAGGGAACATACGGTTCACCAATCTTTGGTAGGTGGCTCTTGAGTTCTTCAGTCCTAAGGGCATGACTTTGTGCAATACAACCCTTGGCTGGTGACGAACAAGGTCTTCTCTTGATCGTCTTCATCCATAAGAATCTAGTTGTATCAAGAGAATGCGTCCATGAAACTCAAGAGCTTGTGTCTAGCAGTTGAGTCTACTAGCTGATCAATCCTTGGCAAGGGGAAGCTGTCTTTTGGGCAGGCCTTATTTAGGTCTGTGAAGTCAATACACATTCTCCACTTGCCATTGCTCTTCTTTACCATAACCACGTTTGCTATCCAATCTGGATAGAAGACTTCCCTAATGAAACCAACTTCTAGTAGTTTCTCTACTTCTTCAGTTATAGCTTTGTTGCATTTTGGTACAAATACTCTTCACTTCTACTGTACAAGTTTACATTCTAGGTTGACATTGAGACGATACTGTATGATCTTCCTATCAATTTTAGGCATATCCTCATGTCTCCAAGAAAAGACATCTTGGTTTGCCCTTAAGAAAGAGATCATTTTCTCTTTCTCTGCTATTGGGAGTGTTGTTCCAATCTTCAATACCCTCGACAAATCTCTGGGGACAATCTCAACTTCTTGTGGTGTTTCTGACGGTTCGAGAATGGGCTCTGGTTCATTGATCACCCATGTGTGGGTCTTGCCAGATGCTAAGGCAGCTTGATAGCACTCTTTTACCAAGACTTGGTCTCTTCTGATCTCTCCTACCCCATGGGCTGTTGGAAATTTCACCATCAAGTAATATGTTGACGTTGCTACTCTTAATCTATTGAGTACAGGTCTTTCCAAGATGATTTTGTATGTTGAAGGACAATTAACTATGAGGAAATCGATATTCTTGGTGACTTGCGCTGGATAAGTTCTTGCAATTACAGTTAGAGTGAAGATGCCTCTAAGGATGACTTTATCCCCTGTGAAGCTTACTAGAAGCGAGGTGAAAGGCCTGATCCTTTTCTTATCCAGCTTCATCTGCTGAAATGTGGGCAAGTAGATGATATCTGCTGAGCTTCCGTTGCCAATGAGCACTCGGTGGATGTTAAACTATTCCACTCTGAGCATGATTACTAGTAGATCATCATGGGGTTGCCTGATGCCGCGACTGTCTCTCTCTAAGAAGACAATATCAGGCTCGTCATTCTTTGGCATCTTTATTGGAGGGAGCTGTGAATGGACTCTATTTATTTCCCTTCCCTGTGCCTTTTTCAGGGATTTCAACGTTCCGCCTGATGTTAGTCCTCCCGAGATCATCCTTATTTCTCCTACAAGGGGTTTGGTACCCCCTATCTATGGAGTTCAGTTCTGGTCGTCCTTTCATTGGTACCTGTGTGGCTCCGTCTTTCTGATGTACTTCTATAACTTCGCTTGCCAGATTAAAGTCTCTACCTGGTCTTTCAAATGTTTGCACTCATCTATATGATGCCCATGGTCTTGGTGGAATCTACAGTACTTGTTCTTGTCTTTTCTTTCTACTGGGGTGCTAATTGGCTTCGGCCATTATAGGGAAGTATCATCTCTTATCTGTATAAGGACCTACTTAATTGTCATTATTAGAAGAGTGAACTTGGTGAACTTGGGTTTCCTGTCAAGACGCTCCCTCTTTTTCCTCGTGGTCTGTCCAATACTTCCTGTCTCCTTCTTCTTATCGTGACTGCTACTTGTTCCTTCATCTCTCTTCCTTTTTCCTTTCATCTCCTCTGCGATTCATGTACTTCTGAGCTCTACAAAGCAATTCCATGACTATTTTTAGTGGACTTATAGTGATTGAGAAAAAGAAATCTCTTGGCAGCAACCTTGCTTGGAAGGTCGTTAAAATAACTTGATCTTCAGCTTCATCTACCTGCAGTAGCTCCTTATTAAATCAAGTGAGGTACTGTCTTAGTGACTCTCCTTTTGCTTGCTTGATGTTGAGAAGATGACCAGTTGGTTTTTTGTGTCTTTGCCCCTCAATGAAATAACAAACAAAACCCTTGCTAAGTTGTTCAAAGTCTGCAATGCTTTGGGTATTTTGCTGAACCATACTTTGGCTGCTTCCTTCAGTGTTGTTGGAAATGCCCTACACATCACTTCGTCTGGGGCCATCTGTAATAGCATTAGCATCTTGAATGATTCGATGTGATCTAAGGGATCCTTGGAACCGTCATACGACTCCAACTATAGGAGACAGAATTTTGGTGGGAGAGGACGATTTAGCACTTCATTAGTGGATGGTGAGTCTGTCCTTTGAATTATCCCATCCAAATTCTCTCCGCCTTTGTCCCTCATAACACTTTTTAGTTCATCCATCTCTTTCCTCATATTACGAAGCTCATTCTCCGTCTTGGTGGAGTCTTCTCCTGAAGTTCTGTCTCACCTGTTGGTTTGAGAGTTTGATTCTTCTTCATTTTGGTTTCACCTGTTCGCCGGCGTTCTGCGTTTTGGGATTCCATTGTCTTTCGTAATTCTTCATTCTGGCAAGTCAGCTCTTCCATATTGGCCAAAAGGGCTTGAATTTGTTGTTGTTGCATAGCATCTGGCTGAGGTCCAGTCTTTGCTTCCATCTCGTACTTCAAGGATCTCTTTTGTCATTGGGAAAGATGGCTTGAATGTTTAGCGGTTCCCACAGACGACGCCAAACTAATGATGCAAAAAATCAATAGTTGAGCTCCTCGTCATTGCGGATGGACAATGCTATGAATGGGGTCGTCTCTGCTAGAGAGAAACCTGCAAAATGAACTGGGTGGAAGAGTAACACGCCGGTGTGACGTTAGCCAAACCGCCTCCGATGCTTAAGTTAGTAAGGGAGAAAGGTTCTAGAGAGAAAATAAGTAAAGAGTGATTTTGTAAATTATTTGTTTGTACCTTTAACTTCTGTTATCTTCTCTTTTATAGTTGTGTGCCTCATTAATGGGCAATGATGTGTTGCGTTTATGCTCAACGGCTAGTGCGTTATTGAATCTTTGTCTAGAGGTCACAACTCATTCTGTGACCGTTGCTCCGTCTGTTACATTTAGTCATCAATGATCGTAATAAATGCATAACGTCTTCTCTAGGTGAATGACGATCTTCGTATAATGACGACCATAAATTTCTAGTTCATCAGTATGCTAAAAAGAAAAATATGTAAGAAAATAAAAGCAAAAATAATCAAAATGGTTTATATATGATTCCAAGAGTGTCTTCTAGCAGATGTGAGAGTTATAGGATGTACCTCAAAGGTGATAGTCCTCATCAAGCAGTTATGATTGTGTGTGAGTTAAATTGATTTTCTCATATCTTAAATCCTCATAATATGAAGACACTTATGCAATCTTGCGATGTTTTTCACACACAACACGCAATATTCTTTGCTACTTTTTATACATGTGCAAGATTTGGCCATCACAAGGAATACATGTGTTAATGTATGCTCACTAAACTATCTTGACTTGTTTTTGAAATATAAAATTGGTTAGACTTGTTTAGTGTGTGTGTGTGTGTGTGTGTGTGTGTGTGTGTGTGTTTTGGATCTAGATGCTTGACATTTTTTGTGTTGAGAGATGTTTTTGAGAGCTTAAAATGTTGATTAGATCTTTGGTTGAGTAGCATGCTTGATTGCATTCATTTATGTGTTTTTCTCTTCTTTGAAAAATAGTTTTTTGCATTCACTAGTGAGTTGTATCAAGTGAACACTCATGTCGGTCGTATTGCACGATGACAGGCTCACCTTGGTGGCTTTGTAGAGTCTCCCTCTCCTTCTCCAGAGGCATCTAAGGACGAGGACGACAATGGTGACTCTAGTAGTGATGTTGATGCTACTGATAATGAGGATGCTAGCTCTTCCGATGACGATGAGATAACTACTTCTCAATGACTTACCCTTTGTCATTCGTGACAAAAATGGGGAGTAGTTTTGGGTATGAGAGTAGTCATGTACATAGGGGGAGTGTTTGTATAAGAGATTATTTTGTTAGGGGGAGTGTTTATCTTTTGAGGGATGTAGTGAGGGCTTTTTGTATCTTTTCTATTGAGGTTGTTATTACATTCTTTCACCTATCACTTCATACATTGTTTCTTGTCTCTCTTTATCCACATGCTTCTTATTTATTGTATGCAATCTTTTATTTCTATTTCACACTAAGATGCCATTGTCAAAGTCTTCCATGCCATGAACTCTCTTTTTGCAAAGTTCTTCAAGAGTTTGTGTTAGGGATTGCCAAAGGGGGAGATTGTTAGGACATATATGGATCATGTTAAGAACATATGTCATTTAGAATTGACTAATCCTTTGACAAAACACATTTTACTTGTAATTGAGTAGATCTAGGATGGATTAAGTCTTCAAGAAACATGTTGTTCAAGTCAAGAGTTAAAGCCATGCAAATCTGTCTAAGAAACAAGTGAAAAAATGCTGTATTTTAAATTTTGACAGCTAGCTAGACAGATTGTATCTATCATGGTTTAAAAGAAAATTTTAGCCAAATGCTCGACAGCTGCTCGACAAATACCCTATCTATCGAGATTTAAGAAAATCAGTTTTTCAGATCTGATTTCACGCATATCCATGTGTATGTGTTTAGGCTTTCTTCTCTGACAACCCTAAACATATATAAAGATTATTTTATGGTCCGTCACACTTGATGCAAAGGTTTTATTCAAGCATATTGTGACCGGAGACATACGCCCTAGTTCATCTTTCTCTTGAAAAAACTGCTACGTTTGTACGTCGTAGAGTTTTGTAACCAAGGAGCTTCTTGATCTTCATCGTGTGGAACATCCTTCTCAAGTTGGTGTGTTAGTCACGTACTTGGATCCGTGCATCGATTGGTTAGTCACTTACTAGGAGCCGTGCATTGAAAATGAGAGATTGTCACTATAGAACAAGTCCAATTGGGTATTGGAGTAAGGGTTCAATTGTAGGTTGGTATAAGATGCTCGGATTCCTTTACTTGTAACTGCTTGTTGTGATAATAGTGAATTCTCGGGAGTGGTAACCTTAAAATCACTCGATGGGGTTTTTGCCTTGGAGGTTTTCCCCATTCGTAAGCAAATCACCGTGTCAACTTTATTTTCCACTGCATTTAACTTAGTTGGTGATTTGTTTGTGCTACCACATGTATTGCAAGTTAATTAACTTAATTAATTCACTTGGCTAATTAATTGATTAATTTGTCACAAAGGGTCAATACATTCTTAGCCTATCAAAAACCTTTATGGCGGAGAAGTTCTGAAAACTTCGACATTGCTTTTATGTGGCTCTGAACTGGGTATGGAATACAAACTGCACGAGGCTTATTAACTCCTAGAGTTTTGGAATCCATTTCCTTCTTTTCTGTTATGTGTGTGTGAGCTTATGCACTTTCAATGTATCTTATAATAAAATAGCCCTTCGTTTCAATCTATCTAGCTACTTTGTCACTTTTGGCAACAAAGCAGACCTCTGGTATATTCGTTTCTCTGTGACGCATGACAAAAGACAAGAATGCATGTAACCAGCGGTTGATTCTACAAAGAAGAGAGCCAATGGAAGAGACAAATTAATACAGTTCTTCTGGTTTTCTTTGATGTTTCCAATGTTCATGAAACAAACCCTAGAGTATAATTACCGTAAACTAATAATAGAGATTTTGCCTTTTATAAGCCACTTCAAAAAGCAAATGCAATCGAAAACATGAGACCTCAGGCCTAATTTAAGAACCATATATAGCTGGTGCTATGACCTAGTAACACACCGTTTAGGTTTCTTGTGAACAATTTTGAAGTATTATTATATTTATTTTAAATTTATATTATTTATAATTTTTCAACTTATTCTATTACCTTTCTCTCAATTTATTAAATATTACTATTTTTTTTTCTTTGATAAATTTACTTGCGAGTTAAGAATAATGCCTTTGAAATGAAAATTTACTAAAATAATTAAAAGTGATTTTTTTTTTATTTAATCTAAATGATTTAGACTAGATGGACTATTATACAATTTTTTTTTTCATGCTAATTTATGTTGTACTATTTTATATTAACCTTATAATATCATGAAATTTTATTATAAATTTTGTTTCAATTATTTTTAGAATATTCATCTAGTATTTATAAATTTAATATACCTCTATTTGTATTTTAATTAATTACTAAATTAATTATAACATCATCACAGTTCGACCTCGGTCAAATCTCAGTCAAACCTTAAAAATCTTAAATCTTTTTTTTATTCTTTAAACGATCTGGGTCTGAAAACTATGCTCTTGGCAATATGTGAAGATTTCTCCCCATACTATGCTTACAGGTTGAACTTGCCCGGTTCTATTCTGATAATAATAAACAAACATTAGTGTTCTTTGGACATAAAGACTAGATGACTGTATTCCATGTACGACAATGGCCAAAGCAACAAAAGCATCGCTATCTAGGATTATCATTCAAATTAATAAAGGAAATATAAAATAATAGTAAGAAAAAATCCTCAGAGATATTTTTAATAACAGCATAATTAATTTTTTTTTTCGAATTCGACAAAAAAATAGATCACCAACTCTAGGGATATGATTAATAAAGAGGAAGGCCCTAACCACTTTCCGTAAGATTTCATTAAAAAAAAAAAAAAAAAAAAAAAACCACTTGCATTATGGGATGGTTACACTTTGTCCATTATCCTTATGTACATACGATAGAGTTTATTCAATATGAGATATGAGATATGAGATATATAAGAAGTTCACATATCATCTATTTGAGGGCTACTCCATGTGATATTCCTTGCCGGACAGGAGCAGTGGATGCCTTTTGGTTCATAATTGATATAACCAATAAAGACTATTTAAGTTACAAATAATAAGAATTAAGACCTATTGAAATTAAGGAAAACGAAACTTGTTAGATTCTAAGAATTTAAGATCTAAATGTATTAGAACTTCAATGTGTAATGTTGGCAAACCATGATCAAAACTTAGAGTCTAGATATAGGTTGCTCAAAATGTGTTTATGTGTAAAGTTGGAACGGAGTAATTGCAGGAAATTACTACTCAATTTCTGCAAGTTTCGATCGATCGAAAATTAGACTCAATCGATTGAAGCTTGTGCAGATTGTTTTTCTGCAGAATTTTCCAACTCAGCCCAAGCCCGTTTGACGTATAGGGTTTTATGTTTTATGTCTCATATAAAAAGAAAAACCCTAATCACTTTTTAAAGGTTGTTGATATGCTATATGTGTGAATCTCTTGTGAGATCTGAAGGAGTTTACCTTCATACATACTTAGGGTTATCAAGATCAAGATTGATGTCAAAAACTTGGTGATCTCTTCA
The DNA here is from genome assembly GCF_040712315.1 of Castanea sativa. Lineage (NCBI taxonomy): Eukaryota > Viridiplantae > Streptophyta > Magnoliopsida > Fagales > Fagaceae > Castanea > Castanea sativa. Next base: position 13,644,886 of record NC_134022.1, read on the forward strand.
ATTACTATTTCAAGAGCTTAAAGAAAAACACAAGTGGGTGTACTTGTGGCTGTTGTGAATCTAAGAAAGAAGTAGTCTGTGGACTCGAAATTGTCACGTGGTCGTGGTTGTAAGTTTTCTACTCGAGGTAGCATTACGATGTTAGTGGTCTAAGTCTTTTTGTAAAACTTGAATTCTTTTATAGTGGATCTATTTTACCTTGAGGATAGCTAGGTTAAATCCTCCCCAGGTTTTTTACTGGTTTGGTTTTCCTGAGTTATTTACTTTTCCGCATTCTTTACATGATATGATTTGAATGTGTTAACCTAGATCTGAATAATTTATCTAAGTAATCACTTTGCTAAATAACTAGGTTAAACAATTGGTGTTTTAAGGGGTCTAAAAACGTACAAACCTAGTTAATTTCTTAAACTCGTGACCAAGTGAGGTGGTAAAACAATTGAAGATTATATGTGGGAATTAAGCTACAGGTGGGAGGTGTGGTGGCCGCTTGTTTGTCCAACTTTGTTTGGTGTAAATCTCAATTAAATAAAGAATATAGGATTCTCACCAAAAAAAAAAAAAAAAAACCGAACTAGGTGATATACTGATATGTGCATGCTTGACTCATTCAATTTAATTAAAGGTCCAGTTAATAAACGTGGTTAAAGGTGAGATTTTTTTTTTGGCAAATCAAAAAAAAATTTTTATAAGGATGTTGCACCACATTAAAAAATATTTTTTTTTTTAAAAAAAGACAAGGTCTTCTTTCGAAGTAGTTTAAAGATCTGCCGAGAAGCATGTTCGATATACGCTCCGTTTGTTTTAATGGAAGACCTTGTGTAAAAATAGTTTTTCTTGTTTTCCAGTATTTAGTAACATAAAAAAAATGAGTCAAAGGAAAACTATCTTTGGTCAACATAAAAAGTATGACTTATTTTTAGAGAATGTTTTCCAATAAATTTTTTTGGAAAACAACTCTATCTCACAGCAAACTAAATAAGGGAAGTTGAGAGTTTGTTTTTCAACTTATTTAAAGTTGCTACCAAACATTGGAAAATGACTCATTTTCTAGAAAATATCATTGTTGAAACAAACAGAGCAATAGATACTTCTGATCTTTACGGATGTTTTGGCTTTCAATTAAAAGGATGTATTTATTGATTAGCTTTTATTACTTTCCAATATAGTTGAACTCACTCAATTCTTCTTTTAAGGAGTGCAATTAAACATCTATAATCAAAAGCCTTCAATTAATTATTTGTTACCACCACGCACCTTTGGTACGGTGGTCATTCCACAAGTATAAATGTTTGTGGGATGTGGGGGGCAAGGGCCGGGGTTCAAGTCTCCAAGAGGGAGCTTCACACACATATACACTTAAATTGGGCTAGAGTAGAAATTCTATCTTGTATCAAAAAAAAATTATTTGTTATTTTTTTGGGGTTACTTGGAAAAGGGACTATGATTTCATACTAGTCATCACTTTAGAAATTGTCTGATTTCCGGACCTTGCAAAAATGTGAAGTTTGTGCAATGGACAACCATGTACAAATAACCTATTCAAGTTGATCTGCTTTCAATGTTTCCTACTTAACATTCAATTACTCAACTAAAGCTCAATTGCTTGAAGAGGTAGTGCTGGACAACTTGTCCAACTACTCCGTAAATAATAATAATAATAATAATAATAATAATAATAAAACAAAAAGAGAGAGAGAGCGAGAGAAAGCTCTTGACAAACGAATACGACAAATTTGAGGCTGCGGTAAATAATTTATATATTTTTTAAAAATAAAAAAATTATTTAGTTTGACAAAATTTTAAAATATAAGACTTGTTCTTCCTATTTTATTTTTGTTCATTAAATAGTATATAATATTTTCATAGAAATATAAATAATGATTGTTCTTGTGGTTCAAACAAACCATATAAAAATAAAAGAGCAATGATAAAAGCATGATGCTCTCTCTTGACGAACAACTACGACAAATTTGAGGTTGCTGTAAATAATTTATAGTTTTTCTTAAACTAAAAAATTAACTTAGTTTTGTTAGGACATATGTAGAACTTGTTAGAACATATGTCATATAGAATTGGCTAATCCTTTGACAAAACGCACTTTACTTATAATTTGGTATATTTAGGATGGGTTTTTGGTACTTCAAGGAATAAGAGTTCAAGTCTAGTATTGAAGCCATGCAAATTTGTCCAAAAACAAGTGAAGAAGTGTTGTTTATTAAGCTCAACAGATAGCTCGATAGATATATCTATCGAGGCCTCGACAGCTGCTCGACAGATACAGTATCTATCGAGATCTACGAAATTAGAATTTCTAGATCTAATTTTTAGCTTATGCTTATGTATATGTGTAGAGTTTCTTTTCTCACAACCCTAAACATATATAAAACTTATTTTAAAGGTCATCACATAAGAGAATACAAGGAAAACACATACAAAAAGTGACCAAGTTCCTTATTCTCTTTGAAAGAAGCTACTGTGTCTTTTGCACCTTAGGGTTTTGTAACCAAGTGCTTCTTAATCTTCATTGTTAATAAAGTGAAAAACTTTGCAGCCAATAACATCCTTTTTAAGTTGGTGAGTTAGTTAGGTACTGGGAGCCATGCATCTTTGGTTAGTCACGTACTGGGATCCATGCAAAATGGTAGCGTTCATATATTGAAGAGTTCAAAGGTTCTAAAACAGTAGAAGGTTTCTATTGTAAGTTCATTTACAGGAATTGTAGAGTCTAGGAATAAAGGTTTTATACTAGATCTGAAATTTCTCTTTACTATAGTAAATTGCTTTTCGGGAAGATTTCCTCCTAGGTTTTTTTACTGTGAAACAAGTTTGTTTCATTAGTTTTTCTGGATCATCATAATTTACTTCTTCACTGTGCATGATATTAACATGTATTGATGTTTGTTTGTTTTAATAAGGTTTATTCATAATAAATCTAATTAATAACTTAGGTTTAAAACTTCTTAATTCTATCAATTGGGATCTAAATTTTCCAATAAGTAGTATCAGAGCGGGTACACTCTGATTGGATTAATTTCCTAAGTGAGATCCTTGACCCCTATTGTCATGGATCGTGGACAATCTCTTTTGATTCCTCCTTTATTTGATGGCACTAATTATGCGTACTGGAAGGTTCATATGAAATTTTTTTGCAGGCTCTAGGTGAACATATATGGCAAGCTGTTGAAGTTGGCTGGATTAAGCCAAAGGAAGCGTCGATGGATTGGGATGAAGCAACAATCAAAGTGGCAAATTTCAACAGTAGAGCCTTGAATGCTTTGTTTTGTGGGGTGACCAATGAGGAATTCAAGAAAATATCATCCACGGAAGTTGCCAAGGAAGTATGGACCATTCTTGAGACCACCTATGAAGGTACCAAGACAGTAAAGATTGTGAAGTTTCAAAGACTCACTAGTAGTTTTGAAAAAATAAGGATGGAGGAGGATGAAACCTTTGATGAGTTTTATGCTAAACTCAAGGATATTGTGAATTTTATCTTCAACCTTGGAGATTCTATTGTAGAATCCAAAATTGTTAAGAAAATCCTTAGGTCCCTTCTTGAAAAAATCCATGCTAAGATCACTGCCACTAAAGAAGTGAAAGACATTGATAAAATTCCTTTGACTGAGGTTGTAGGGAACTTTCAAAGCTATGAGATAGGATTAGGTTTAATGAGAAAATGTGGAAAGAGTAGAAACTTGGCTCTTAAAGGTATAGAGGAAGAGATTAATGACTCTGAAGATGAAGAAAAAAAGTTAAGAGGAAGATGAAGATGAAGATGAGGATGAGGATGAGGATCTAACCTTCATAGCTGATGAGATTATCAAGCTTCTTTAATTTAGGAAAAAGGATAAGGACAAACCTCCTAGAAAATCTAAATCCTTTAGGAAGGGAAAAAAATGAGAAACCCCTTATCCAGTGCCAGAAGTGCAAAGGTTTTGGTCTGATAGGCCAAAAATGTATTGACCCCTTATGATGTATTAATTGATTAATAAGCCAAATTTACTAATTAATCAAATTAATATGCAATGTATGTGGCAGCACAAAAAAATCACCAACTAGAATAAAATACAGCGGAAAATAAATTTGACAAGGTGATTTGTTTTCGAATGGGGAAAACCTCCAAGGCAAAAACCTCATTGTGTGATTTTAAGGTCATCACTCTCAAGAATTCACTATTATCAGAATAAGCGGTTACAAGTAAAAGAATCTCAGTACTTTATACCAATCTACAATAAAACGCATACCCCAATACCCAATTGACTTGTTCTGTAGTGACAATCTCTCCTGTTAATGCACGGCTCCTAGTACGTGACTAACCAATAGATACGTGGATTCCAGTACGCGACTTGATCACCAACTTGAAAAGGATGTTGGTTGCAAAGTTGCTTAGTCACAAAACTCTATGGTGTACAAACACAGCAGCTTCATCAAGAGAAGGAAGAACTAAGGCAAACTAGGTTTCCAATCACAATTTGCATGAACAACACTTTGCTCCACACTTCTGCAATTGTGTTCACTGTGACGGCCCTTCAAATAATCTTTATATATGTTTTGGGTTGAGAGAAAAGAAAGTACAAACATATACTTACGGATTGGAATGAAATCAGAAATGAAAATCTAATTTTCATAATTCTCGATAGATACCTTATTTGTCGAGCAGCTGTCGAGATTCGAGCTTAGACAGCTTTTTAAATCTCAATAAATACTAGCTGTCGAGCTTTAAAAACCAGCACTTCATTACTTGACTCTTGGACAGACTTCATGGCTTTAACACTTGAACTTGAAATCTTGTTCCTTAAAGGATTAAACACATCCTAGATCTACCCAATTACAAGTAAAGTGCATTTTTTCAATGGATTAGCCAATACATGATGATATTTGTTCCTAACATGAATCACATATGTCCCAACATGGTCATATAAGGATAGAGTGCCCAAACTACTTTATGAAGGAAAAGACCAAGAAGTCGAAAGATAAAGGGTTGGTTGCTACATAGAGTGATACTGAGAATGACTCTTCTGATGAATATGTGGATGAATGTGGTCACTTTATAGCTTTTGCTGCCACAACCAATAAGGTGATTGTGGAGAGTGCTAGTGACAGTGAAGATTCTTCAGGTGATGAAGTACCCAAGAAGATGACCCTTTAGGAAGCCTATGATAAGCTATAACCTGAATTTATAAAATCTGAAAAGATTTCTCATCTTTGTAGAAAAGAGTTTAATGAGGTAAAAACTGAAAAAGCTAATCTATTAGTCAAACTAGATGAGACTACAAGGTTACTTGAGACTTTTGTTGTGGAAAACACCTCATTAGAAGAGAAGATCAAGAATCTTGAGGTTAAACTTAGTCAAGATAAAACTCAAATAGAAAGGATGTCTAGTACAAGCTTGATGATGTATTAAGTGCTCAAAGCCTAGTTCTAATAAAACTAGCTTAGGATATGATGTTTCTTTCGGCTCCTCCTCTTCTACGGCTTCTAGATCAAAGACTGTATTTGTGCTCCAATCTGAGAAAGGTGATAAATGTATGAAATTTATAACTAATTTTTCTAATTCTAAATCCTTCATTAGACCTCACTCTAAAAAGTCTAGTAGTCCTAAAACAGCTCATGTTTGTCACCATTGTGGTGTTTCTGGACAAATTCGTCCTAATTGCTTTAAGTTGTATTCTCAAAAGTAAGTGTCCAAACGATCACAGGTTTCCTCTTAAGGACCTGCGCCTTTGTTTGGCGAGTTATTAAAAGCTTTGAGCTTTTTAACTTAATTTCAAGAGAATTCTAATTCTTCAGTGTCCTTTAGTAGACAAACTAAGACACGTGCATTTTCATCTTCCTGGCCAACGACTCGTATTGTGTGGGTGAGAAAGGAGCCTAAGACTTGATTGTCTTTTCTATTTGTCCTCTACTTTAATTCTTTCTATCTAAAGTAGAACTCTCTTTACTTGATTTCTTTTATGCCTTTAGAATCATGCTTTCATGCATCTACATCTATTTTCATGCTTTCATGTTGTTTGTTAATTTTTGTTTGATTGTTTAGTTTTTATTTTATTTTGTTTTCAAAATACAAAAATCATAAAAATACAAAAACAGTATGTTTTTGTGTATATTGGTACTTGTGTACCTTGGATGGCCATTAAAACAAAGTTTTCTAAACTCTGTATCTTTTGTAATTTAGATGAGTATCTCAATGCACAACTAAGCAAGTGAGTTTTGTGACTCGTGTTTGTGATGAGTACAATTAAGTAATCTCTTGTACTTAACACTCATATCACTCTTTTTGACAAGAATGACTAAGAAAAATCCTAAGAGAAAGACATAAATAACTATCTCACCACTAAAGCCCGCCAATCATGAATAACATTTGTGTGCTTCAGCATAGCAAAATTGTGATGTTTAAGCTTAACATAATTGGGTATTTCTTCTCTCTCTTATATGCCCATGCATTGATACGCTCAAAAGAAAAATATATGCAAAGAAAATTAAAAGCAAAAAGAATCAAAATGCTTTTAAATATGATTGCAAGCATGTTTCTATAAGATGTGGAAGTTATAGGATGTACCTCAAAGGTGATAGTCCCCATCAAGTAGTTATGATTGTGTGTGAGTTAAATTGATTTTCTCATATCTCAAATCATAATGACATGAGACACTTATGCAATCTTGTGGATTTTTCTCATACAACACACAAAATTCTTTGCTACTTTTGATACATGTACAGGTACAATGTGATTTGACCATCACAAGGGATAAATGTGTTAATGTGCACTCACTAAACAGTCTTGACTTGTTTTTGAAATATAAAATTGGTTAAACTTGTTTAGTGTGTGTGTGTGTGTGTGTGTGTGTGTGTGTGTGTGTGTGTTTTGGATTTATGATTGCTTTGCATTTTTCTTGTTGAGAAATGTTTTTGAAAGCTCAAAAAGTTGATTGGATCTATAGTTAAGTAGCTTGCTTGTTGCATTCATCTCTATGTGTTTTTCCTCTCTTTGAAAAACTACTTTTTATCAAGCTCGATAGCTTCTCGACATATCCTTGACAGCTTTCTACCTATCGAGCCTCTTGTTCTTCTTTTCTCGATAGGGGTTAACAAAATCTCAATCCATCAAGCTTCTCGATAGCTTCTCGATCTATCGAGAAATTTTCTATCTGGCCGATAGATTCTCGACAGATTCTCAATCCATCGAGGTTGGCTTCTGCTCGATAGCAGCTCGACAACTTCTCAATCTGTCGAGACCTTCTTGCATGCATTGCTTTTCACATGTTTTGCATCTTTCTATTATCTTGTCATCCATAGCATCTTGTTTCATTACATTCATGCATTTATATGGATTCCTTGTGCCCCCTTTGATCATCTTTATGTTTCTTGGGTGAAGCTTTATAGCTTCTTATACCCTTTGTCAATCATGACAAAAAGGGGGAGAAAATGTGGTTTCTTTTTAAAATTCTACATGTTAGGGGGAGAAATACACGCCTTTGTAAGGGGGAGTTTTGTTTTATCTTATTAGGAGAAGTGCTTACCTCCTTGTTATTTTAGAAGCTTCTTTTAGCTACTTGTACACCAGTCTTATGACTATTTTCACATACATTGTGCTTATCTTTGATATATATATATATATATATATATATATATATGATGATGATGATGTATGTCTTCTTCACCTATCTCTCCATGTGTTGTTTCTTTTCTCTCTTTATACACATGTTTCTTATTGTATGCAATCTTTTATTTCTATTTCACACTAAGATGCCTTGATGAGTTTTGTTTAAAGTGTTTTAGAAAGACAAGTTGTCAAAATCGATTATGCCATGAACTCTCTTCTTGCAAAGTTTTTCAAGAGTTTATGTTAGGATCAGAGTTTATTGTACTCAGCAAGTGATTATGAGTTTAGTGATTTATGACTTCTCTCATACTTCATTTGTTTCTTGTGGTTTTGTTATGGATTGCCAAATGGGGAGATTGATAGGACATATGTAGAACTTGTTAGAACATATGTCATTATAGAATTGGCTAATCCTTTGACAAAACGCACTTTACTTGTAATTGGGTAGATCTAGGATGAGTTTAATACTTCAAGGAACAAGAGTTCAAGTCTAGTATTGAAGTCATGCAAATCTGTCCAAGAAACAAGTGAAAAAGTATTGTTCATTAAAGCTCGACAGATAGCACGACAGATATATTTATCGAGGTCTCAATAGCTGCTCGACAGATACAGTGTCTATCGAGATCTACGAAATCAAAAATTTCAAATCTAATTTTCAACCCATGCTTATGTATGTGTAGGGTTACTTTTCTCACAACCCTAGACATATATAAGGCTTATTTTAAAGGCCGTCACATAAGAGAATACAAGGAAAACACATGCAAAAAGTGACCAAGTTTCTTATTCTCTCTGAAAAAAGCTACTACGTCTTTTGCGCCTTAGGGTTTTATGATCAAGTGCTTCTTGATTTTCATTGTTGATGAAGTGAAGAACTTTGTAGCTAATATCCTTTTCAAGTTGGTGAGTTAGTCACGTACTGGGAGCCGTGCATCTTTGGTTAGTCACGTATTGGGATCCTTGCAAAAGGGTAGTGTTCATATATTGAAGAGTTCAGAGGTTCTGAAGCGGTAAAAGGTTTCTACTGTAAGTTTATCTACGGGGATTGTAGAGTCTAAGGACAAAAGTTTTGTACTAGATCTGAAACTGCTCTTTACTATAGTGAATTGCTTTTCAAGAAAGTTTTCCTCTAGGTTTTTTATTGTGAAACTAATTTGTTTCATTGGTTTTCTTGGGTCATCATCTCTTGTCTAATTTACTTTTCCGCTGTGCATAATATTGACATGATATTGATGTTTTTTTTGTTTTAACAAGATTTATTTATAATAAATCTAATTAACAACTTGGGTTTAAAACTTGTTAATTCTATCAATCAGGGTCTAAATTTTCCAACAAATTTGATAAATTTGTAAAATACAAGACTTGTTCTTTATATTTTATTTTTGTTCATTAAAATAGAATATAATATTTTCATAGAAATCTAAATAATGATTGTTCTTGTGGTTCAAACAAACCCTATAAAAACAAAAGAGCAATGATAAAAGCATGATTTTAAAGTTTTATCTTAAAACACAATTTCACATTTTTAATTGAAATCGTGTTTAAAAATAAAATAAAATAAAGATTTCAATATATGGAGGGTGCTATAAAGAGTGTCTATCAAAATTTTCCTAAAAAAGAAAAATTATGTTTGAGTTTTTCTTAAAAAATTTTAACACATTTGGTTTAAAAACAGACTAAATAAATTTAGTGTATGTTTTGTAGGGTGTAAAAGTAAGAGAATAGAAGATGGTGGAAAGAAAATGAAAAATGAATAGCTATTTTCTCTTATTTTCTAGAGTAAAAGACGGAAGAAAGGGAAAAAAAAATGGAAGGATGATTATTCTATTTGGATTTGCTACCTTTTATCTTCCCAAAATTGGAGGAAAGTAGGGAGAAAATGTTTCAAGCCAAAGTGTTTGATTAATGAATGATCTCACTCTCATAATATTGAACAGAGATGTTGTATAGTTGAAGAATACAATGAAGATAACATTTGGGTTGCTCTATATCTCTTCCTATTTTGTAGTTAAATAAACATAATCTAGAAATAAGCTTGATTTTGTGTCTAGATACACTTAATTATTTTTATGATATCTTGATTTGGTTTGCTCTTGTTTGAAGTTTATTATTATTATCTGGTCCAATTTGTTGAGTAGAAACTGAAATCGATAATAAAAAAAAAATCAATGGAGTCGTGAAGATGTGAGTGAATTAATCCTTGCAAGAAAGATAAACATGTAATCCAATAGAAGAATATAATAAGAAATAAATATGTTTTATTTTTATCTCCACTTTTATATCCTTGTGTCAAACACATACAAAGCTATGATTTACCAAACACCAGTATTTTATTTCCCCATGTTAGATTGCTCGCCATATTGCTTGCAGGTTGAACCTGCCCGGTTCTGTTCTTATAATAATAAACAAACAATAGTTTGTTTTGGACATAAATAAAGGTTAGATGACTGTGTGCCATGTATGACTGTGGCCAAAATAACAAAAGCATCGCTATCTAGGATTATCATTCAAATTTCAATTAGTAAGGGAAACATAAAATAATAGCAAGAAAAAACACTCAAAGATACAAGATTTGACATTTTAGGTTTTTAATAACTATATAATTAATTTTTTTTTCGAATTCGACAAACAAGTAGATCACCAACTCTAGGAATATGATTGATATAGAGGAAATGCCCTAACCACTTTCCGTAAATTTTCATTAAAAAAAAGTACCACTTGCATTATGGGATGGCCACACTTTGTGCATTATCCTTAAGTACATATGATAGAGTTTATTGTGTCAATATGAGGCCAAAATGGGCAAATACCCTTTTCGCACAAAAAAAAACAGCATTATGCCCTCCTTTCCCAAACTAATTAGGGAAATACTCCTCTTTTGAAACTCGATTTTCTTAAAATCGAGTTAAGCCCTATAGTAGCTTTTTAAGGAGCCTATAGTAACGTTTTAAGGATCATATAGCGGCATTTTGAAACTCGAGCTCCATGAACTCGATTATATGTAAATAAAAAAATTAAAAAAAACTTGCATGGAACTCAAGTTCATGGAGCTCGAATTACAAAACATCGCTATAAGTCCTTAAAACGTCACTATAGGCTCCTTAAAACACCACTATAGGGCTCCAGAATCACTTTTTTTTAAACTCAATTTTGAGAAAATCGAGTTTTAAAAGAGGAGAATTTCCCTAATTAATTTGGAAAATGGAGCATTTGCCTCTTTTTTTTTTGCACAAAATGAGCATTTGCCCATTTTCGCCGTCAATATGAGGTATATAAGTTCACAAATTATGTATTAACCATTTGAGAGCTATCATTCAGTGTGATATTCCCTGCCTATCGCAGTGGATGCTTTTTGGTTAATAATTGATATAAGCAATAAAACTATTAAAGTTACCTATAATAAGATTAAGGACTATTGAACTTATTAATCAAAACGAACCTAGTAACTTCTAGAGCTCATAACCAAGTGAGGTATTAAAATGATTGAAGATTATATGTAGAAATTAAGCTACAGGTGGGATGTGGTGGCTGGCTTTTGGTTTGGTGTAAATCAACGAATATAGGATTCCCAAAAAAAAAAAAAAAAAAAAAAGCCGAACCTTGGTGGTAGGTACATGCTTGACTCATTCAATTTAATTGAAGGTCTAATTAGTGAGTGTTAGTGTATTGGTTAAGGTTGAGTTTTTTTTTTTTTTTTTTTGGGTAGCAATTGACTTGTTTTTCTAAGGAGTTGCACAACATTTTAATTAAAAAAAAAAAGAGACAGGGTTTTCTTTCTAAGCAAATTAAAGATCTGTGGAGAAACATGAATGATATAGATACTCCTCTATGTGGATGTTCTGGCTTTTAGTTAAAGGATGAGCCTTGTTGCTAAATTAGCAATTTCTCATGCACAAAGTGCTTAAAGTCTAGTGGAAAAAGGGTTTAAACTATAAGATTCTATATATTGTAATTATCTCAACAAGAAAAAGTATTTGTTGATTAGTTTTTATTACTTTTCAATATAGTTGGACTTGTTCAATTCTTCCTTAACGAGTACAATAGTTTTTTTTTGTATCTTTTTTAGGTTACTTGGAAAATGGTATACAATTTCATACTACTCATCAAAAATGGCCTATGATTTCCAGGTGTTGCAGAATTGTGAATCTTGTGCTTGGAGGCCCTGAACAATCATATGCAAATAACCTATTCAAGTTGATCTGCTTTCGGTGTTTCCTACTTAGCACCATTTTCAAAATGCTTGCATTCAATTACTCAACTAAAGCTCAATTGCTTATTGAAGAAGTAGTGCGACTGGAACGTGAAGGCCCATTTATAAAACCCAAGCTGCCATAAGGCCCATGACAATACCGAAACCTCTCTCTGTATCCATTCGTCCTAAGCCCACTATATATATAAGAGCATTCACAGCTGGATTCTAAATCCTATCCTATTTTACCATCCCAAAAAGCTACTTTATCAATTATACAATACCATTTTACAATACACCCAACATCCCAAAACTCTATTATTTTACCTATTTATTAAAATAATATTTCTACACAATAAAATAATATATCCCACAACACCACCACCATCTGCACTACACACACCTGAAACCACCAGCAATCCATATTCTACTGTCAACACCAAAAAAAAAAAAAAAACACCTAGACCATCAACACCACAAAAAAAAAAAACAAAGCAACCCACCGCCACCCAGCACCACCAAAACGACACAACCCACAACCGTCGTGACCCACACAGACCCACCACCAAAAAAAAAACAGACCCACAGTGAGCAGACCCACTACAAGCAAAACCCAAACCCACGGTGAGCAAATCCCAGATTTACGCCAGCAAACCACGTCGGAAACCCATCACGTCGTCCACCAGAAAACTCAAAACACGACCCGGATTGCAACCCACCATAAAAAATGAACCAATCTCAGCCATACCCACCTCTTCTATAGGCATCGGTCATAACAGGAAAAAAAAAAAAAAATCACAGAACCCAAAACCCGAAACTCCAAAACCCAGAACACAAAACACGAGAGAGGATCGCAACCCACCAGAAAAAATGAACCAATCTCAGCCATACCCACCTCTTCTATAGGCATCGGACACAAAAAAAAAAAAAAAAAAAAAAAAAAAAAAAAAAAAACCCAAAACCCGGAACCCGGAACTCCCAAACCCAAAACAGAAAACACGAGAGAGGAGAAGGACGATGCCTGATGGTGTCTCTAATGTGGTTTTGTTTAGGTTTGATCATTGATGTGTGAATTTGGATTTGGGAGGAGGATGGTGTTTGGGTCTGAAGAGAAGAGAGAGCAGATGAGAAAGAGAGAAGGAAGAGAGAGAAAAGAAAGAGAAATAATGAGCGAGGAGAGAGAAATTTCGGGTTAAAAAGGGGAGACAGAGGAATTAAAAAATTATTATTTTTTATACCATTCAGCTACAGTACCATCTCACAAATAAGATGGTACTGTAGCACTATGCCAAAAAAAATTTGGCCTTTGGCATTTGGACCCTTCCGTTGCTGGGCATATTGTGGGCCTGAATGCCAAATATATCTTACATTTGGCATTTGAAAGGCCTACTATGAATGCTCTAACCTGTCCAAGAAATATCGCAAAAGGCAAAAGCTACCATATCTGTAGTCATATTGTTAACATTGACTAGGTACGAATTTAAAATTGTACAGATATTATTCCCAACACTCCTCACATCACGATTTGATAATAATAATAATAATAAATAAATAAAGTAATAAACACGTACTAATCATTGGATCTAATATAATAGAGGAGAAATAATAATAAAACGAAGTATGAATGATTTAATCGAAGGTGGTAAGTTCACAACCACTAGTCCCTAGTCCCAAATCCTTTAACGACTTTTTTTTTTTAAGTGAAAATGAAAAATAATAGATGAGACTTATAAATTTTAATCCTCAAGATCTTCTTAAATATGAAAAATTATAGATGATAAAATATATTAGATTTTCTAAATTAAACTATTTATATTTGTTTTTTGAAAGTGTTTTAAATTTTATAAATTTTTTTTAGGGAAGCACAAAGTATTTTACATTCACGCTCTGTTTGTTTCAATAATGATGTTTTCTAGAAAATGAGTCAGTTTCTAAAAAGCATTTTCTATAAAACTATCTCATTTTTCAATGTTTGGTAGCAACTTTAAATAAGTTGAAAAACAACCTCTTAACTTCCCTTATTTAGCTTGCTGTGAGATAGAGTTGTTTTCCAAAAAAAATTAATGGAAAAAAATCTCTAAGAATAAGTCATACTTTTTATATTGACCAAAGATAGTTTTCCTTTGACTCATATTTTTTTATGCTACCAAACATTGAAAAATAAGGAAAACTATCTTTACACAAGATTTTCTATTGAAACAAACGGAGCGTCAATTATTATATAAGGCGAGGAATTTTGTAAATAATGTAATATGTGGCTACAATTTGTTTCTAGTGTTACTTACAAATGATTCATCCATCTTGAATGACCTAAAAAGGAACGAAATATAAGTAAATCCGTCACTTATATTAAAAAAAAAAAATACATTTTTCTTTTATGGAAATAAAAACACATTTGAGTTTATGTGTAACAGAGAATTCAAACAAAAAACATACCTGCATAAGCTAATTTTGCAGTGTTGTTACCAGATATACTTCTCCCACAAATATTATCGCAATACCACCAAGTGCTGATTTTCACTCTGACAAGATGAGAAGTAAAACATCCAAAATGCATCACCACATCAACTTGGTTTGAGAAACAATGATGTATTTATTTGAATCAAGAAACATATGAATGATTTGTCATATTCTTTCTCCTAATATGTGAAGAAAGCATGGGAGATGAAAGTTCTATTAGATGACAAAGGAAACAAGAAATCACTGCTCGATAATTAATTACCACTGAGTTATTGACTTGTTAAACAACTTCAACACCCAAATATTTTGGTAAAGAATTGATTTTTAAGTTCATATTCCTTCTTTTTTTTTCAGTTTGTTATGCATAATGAAAATCAATAACCAAGGAAAAAATTAGCTATAAATTTAAAGTGGGCGTAGAAGAAGATTTTTTTTTTTTCGCATAATGAAATTCAATTTGACAAAGTCTTCAAACTCGAACAATTAGAAATCTTGAGATTTCACGGAGAGGTGGCCTGTTGAAGTCCCACTGGAAGAGAGGCCAATTTTGGATGATCATACAATCTTAGATTTTGAAGCTTCCTTAGGCATTGTCATTCCAATTCCATCCCTATAATTAAATAACACAAGTTCATTAAGTGCAATGAGATGTTTTAAAGTTTGAAGGAGAAGACCATCATTGCCTTCCATTAGACTAATACGCAAAGATTTTAATTTGGAAAGAGGGCTGAATGAGGCGGTAAGTATTGAAGAAGAAGAAGAAGAAGAAGAAGAAGAAGAAGAACTACGAGCAAAAGATATTGACTTTGCTATTGTTTTTGTTGTTGTTGTTGGGTTTTCCGAAGATGTCATACTTATCATTCCCAACGATATTGTTTGCTCCAATGGCCTCAAATTAGAGTTCCCCAAATATAGTTCTTCAAGATAGGGAAATAAAGGCATAGAATAAAGTTTAGGGCAATGATAAATACTTAGAGAAAAAAGACGAGTAAATGAAGGCGGAGAATTCTTTGCCTTCAAGATTGCTATCGTTGATATTCCCCCATAATTATCATCATCATCATCATCCACCTCGTTGGAGTCCCTCCTTCTCTTCCACCATCCCTTTAGATTAGGACAATACCTAATTTGAAGGAACTCTAGGGATGGAAGGTTAACACTCTCGGATATCAGTGATACATACTCAACAGAAGGAAAGTCGATCAATTCAAGAGTTTTGAGAGAAGGAAATTGATGCAATGGTGGCACAATTTGGCATTTCTTAATAGAAATTGACATTAGGTGTACGAGGTATTTTAGTGACGAAAGCCAACTTGGATATCTCACTCCCATGTAGCCTTTTAATTCCAAATGTTTAAGATTAGGGGTGGTTCCAAAGCTTCGAATGACTTTTCATTGTACCTAACATCCACTTCATCGACATCTCCCTTTATCCACTCTAACACTAAGCCTTCAAGGGGTTGCTTCTCTTTCAAACTTGCAGCCTTACATTCTAATTCAGTATCTTTATCATGTCTCAGATTTTTAATCCTAAGATTTTCTCTCTGATGGTTTAATCCATGAAGTTCCTTCAATTCACCACCACACCTAGAGTCTGTACTCAACACACACTCAAGTAGTGACTGGAGATTAGTCAATTGCCCCAGTCCTCGTGGCATATGAGTCAAACTCCAGCACCCATCAATGTTAAGATGCCTAAGATTGACTAATTTAGTAAAATTTCTCAGCCATTCTATTAGTCCTCTATAACAAGAGAGATTTAATGTCTCCAAATTTTGCAACCTTGTAATGGAATTAGGAAGCATTTTTATGTAATTGTTCCCTAAAAGATCAAGATATCTTAAAAGCTTCAACTTTCCAATAGAATGTGGCACACTGCTAATGCCAATGCCATTCAAATCTAACAAGCGCAAGAACTTAAAACTTGAAACAAATGTATCACATGTTGATTGGTTCCATACTCATGATTGGTTCCATACTCGTGATTGGTTCCATACCACTTGTTAAACACTATCTTTAA
The DNA here is from genome assembly GCF_040712315.1 of Castanea sativa. NCBI lineage: Eukaryota > Viridiplantae > Streptophyta > Magnoliopsida > Fagales > Fagaceae > Castanea > Castanea sativa. The sequence continues at coordinate 13,661,155 of NC_134022.1, forward strand.
CAATATGTTATTTTCACTCAAATCCGGTTTACCCTTTTTAGCACAACTTCTAAGAAGCTCAAGTTTCTCTTTTCTTTTGATTCTTTTAAGAGCATGAAGCTTAGAGCATCGAGATCTAAGATGACCAAAGGCACCACAATGGTGACAAACAATGTGTTTAGGTCCACTAGACCTTTTGGGAAGGGATCTAGCAACATGGTTTTGTTCTCTCTTCAACTTATGACATTGAGGTCTTATATGACCAATCACACCACAATGGTGACAAGTTGGAACAAACTTAGATCCATCCAAAACCTTAGGTTGAGACTTAAATAGTGGCTTTGACTTAAGAGTCTTTCTTTCCACCTTTTGATTTCTTTAATGTGGGGGAATGTTCACCGATTTGTCCTTTGAGGTAGAACAAACAATAGGCACAAAATCAGGTACCACAATATGATTGCAACAAATATTTTCATTCTTTTTAGCAATAGGTTCAGCAATCAAACACTTAGCATGCATCTTAAGAGATTCATTTTCACATTTTAGCTCATCAACAAGTTTGTTAGACAAAACAAGTTTAGCATCCAAGTCCATATTCAAACATTCAAATTCTTGCAGCTATTCAAGAGAATTTTTAGCAAGTTTCTTATATTTCTTAACCAATTTGTTGGATTCATTAAGTTTAGCAATCAAATCATCATTTTCACAAAATAACTTGCTCAAATTCTTATGAAACTTCTTAGCATTTTTCTTCAAGAGTTTGATGTTAGGAATATCAACAACACCCAAAGATTCAAGTAACATGTCATCACAATTATGAGGATTAACACTCATAGAGGCATTTTCACAAACACATGGCATATTACACACAAACTTCCATAGAGGCATACAAAACACTATCCATGGCAAATAAACACAAGGGGTCAAGGATCACACTTAGGTATTTAAACCACAACAAGTGTACCCGCTCTGATACCACTTGAAAGTTCAATTAGTGTGAACACACGAATGAATGTTTATACCCTAAATTACAAAATTGCTAATGCAAGCTTATATTCAAACAATATATGTGCGGAATATGAAATATAAGCAATACCCAATTTGGCAAACTACTTTAACACATAATTAATCACAAACACAGCAACAACTAATGGTTAAAGAGTAAGGGAAAAGATATGCAAACATAAAGATAACACCAGCACGTGTTATCGAAGAACTCAGCAAAAAACTGAAGAACTCAGCAAAAAACCTCTTCACCGCCCTCCAAGTGGTAAAATGATCCACTAAAGAATAAAGTTGAGATACACGAATAGCAATAGACCCTTCAAACCTAATCTACCCAATGCACCTAAGCCCTCCAAGCTTCTTGCTCTAACAAGGTTAAGTCTAATCGTGTCTTCTCTAGTTTTTCGAATCCCACAATAAGCTTCATATTGCATCTGCCATCCTTGGCTTCTTCCAATGCTTCCTAAGCTCCAAAAACACTCTCAACACTCTAAATTGGTATAGGTAGTGTTTGGGTACAAATCTCCTCTTAGTGGGTATACAATAGGAGAGAGAATAAGAAGAGACTACAAAGATTTCTCTCTAAAAATGAGTAGCTCTCTCTCTAAGAAGGTGGGTGTGTTGTAGAAACCTCTCTTAAGGTTTTTCTCTCAATAGGCTCCTTACCATTTCTGTGGATAATGAGGGTATTTAGAGTAGTGTACGTGAGGAATATGAGAGGTCATTTTCTGCAAAAAAGGGCATTCTGGCGACTCACTCTTGCGACTAGAACGAGTCGCGAGTTTGATTCGCGAGTTAATTGTCAGGCCAGATTGTACTTTTTGTCCTGTAGTGCTCCAACTGTCATGACTCTTCAACTTCCTGCATGCTTTACACGTGTGGCATTTTGGCGAGTCGCCAGTCGCGAGTCACTTGCGAGATCCAGTCACGAGAATTCTCTAAATGCTCACACACTTGAATTCTTCACACTCTTCCCACACACAACTCTTACATAATTCCCACCTAAATACAAGGTATCTAATTACTAAAATACAAGAAAATTTGGCACGGAATAAAGTCAACACATGATTGAATAAATTCAACCTTAAAATCTCTCCCTTTGGCTATTCCATGACAAAACACCCTAAAACAAACTCTAGACTTAAACATGAGTTTGGGAATAATGAAAAAACTCACTCACAACTAAATCTAGAAGTTGTGATGAACTTGGAACATATATACCTATAACCTGAAATACTTGCACAAAACACATTAAACCCTCAAGGTAAAGCAAGTAATAAAAGGACAAGTATAATGTATCAAGTAAATTGTGATCAAGTAATCATGATGTGAAACATATGAGCAACTTGATCATACACCAAAAAAGTCATATAGAAATGACAACAATGATCACATAGCAAAGTAAATGATCATCCGAACATGCATTCAATGAAACACAATAGCATAAGGATGTATGCTGTCCAACACACAAACATGATACAATGAGAACAACAAAGTATAGCTACTAAACATAACTCAAAGCACCATAAAGCAAACAAGAAAAAAAACATAAAGAAAAACAAACAAAACATAATTTTCTTATTAACACAATGTCTTCTCCCCCTTTGTATATGCATCTCTCCTATAAAATATCTCTCCCCCTGAATGCTCTGAATGTTCACACACTTGAATTCTTCACACTCTTCTCACACACAACCCTTACATAATTCCTACCTAAATACAGGGTATCTAATTACTAAAATGCAAGCAAATTTGGCACGGAATAAAGCCAACACATGATAAAATAAATTCACCTTACATCAAATTATCCTTTTAGCAAATGAAAAACCTTAAGGGGCATTTGGTTTGGTGGAATCGATATTATTCTTAGCCTCTAGATTTCTCGAAATGTGATATATACCACAATTTGGATGCTTAAAAATGTAACTTTTTCTATGCATGTTTGGTTTTATTAGAAATTTAAGACTTGATATTTGATTTATTCCTAAGAATCTTATAAATATTATTTATTTTTCACAAAATATCCTATGGTTTGTAAATATAATATCAAGTTTTTTTTTCCCTTCAAATAAATAATGAGAAATGAAATATACACTATAAATAATGGCAAATTCAATGAAACTATAGTATAACATTGTTTGAATAGCATGTATAATACAAAAATAATTATTTAAATTGTCAATTTTATAATTATTATTCTTTAGTTTTATTTCTATTGGTTAAAGGGTAAGGGAAAATGAGTAAAATTGTCAGTTTAGAAAAAATTAATGTATCTTTTTTTTATTCTTACATGGGAATGCAAATGTCTATATGTTTTTTCTATAAAAATGGGGTTAAGTGAGAATCCAGATTCCCCCAAACATTGATTTCCTTGTGCAATTTGCAACCAAATATGAGAATGATATAGAGTCTTCCAACATTCTTGAGAATCTTAAAATATTACCCCATATCCAACGCCTCCTTAGAGTATTATGGGTAAAGAGAAAGGATGCTTATAAAGATATCAGTTTTTTAAAAAATATGTAAATTATTTTCGTGAAGTACTCCTTTTAGCATGTGTTGGAAAGAGCATACTCTAGATAAACAAGAAAAAAAGCTTAAAAAATCATGGTGATTATTCTCTTGTACTCATTTTACACCATTTTTTACATAATAACTATAATTGTACACATTAATTTACGCATTTTAAAGAGCAAAAATGGGATATCCACATTTAAATATAAAAATTGGATATAAAAGACAGATGCCATAATTGTTCACGTTTGAAAGGTTCAAATAAGTTGTGTGAGACCATAATTACTCTCTACCATCAATGTACACTCAACTCTCAAAGTAGTTGGCAGAACATGATGTTAAAATTGTATACCCACCTTTTCTCTACTCTTTACTACTTATGGTGTAGGCAAATCTATCTACGCAACTCCTTTCCTCTCTTTATATGCCCACCTACTTGTCTCTACTCTACTGCTGATAGTATCACCTATAACTCCTTAGCCTCCTCTCTTTATAGACTATTTACCGTCCTCGTCATCATCTCAAACAGCTCAAAATCATTCAATTCAATAAAAATAAAAATAAAAATTGTCCTTCAATCCATAAATTCATGTTTTGTGTAATCAATTCCAAACCAATTTGGAGAAATCTTCTCTAACCCTATACATGGCAATTTATAAGACCATTCATGTAAAACAAGTGTTTTCTCCAAACTAATTTAGAGGAATCTCTTCTAACCCAACACGTGACGATTTCTAAAACTATCTACATATATTATTTAAACAAGTTATACAACATTTTAGTCCTCCAAAAAAAATTATACAACTTTTTAAAAATGTAATACGACTAAAGCTCCGCATGGATGCTCTTTTTAACCAACACTTAGTTGGAGTAAGTTTTCCTCAAATAGGTTTGGAGACATACTTTCTTCATCCAAATATATTATTTAAATAAATTATATGACTCATTAAAAGTCATGTAATTAAAATTACACATAAACAGTCTCTTCACTCGCTACATAATAGGTTAGAGAAAGATAGCTCCAAACCAGATTGAAGCTAAACTTTTCCTTTGTGTATTATTTCAAAAAACAAAAATAATAAATAATAAAAAAAACTAGAAATTTAAATATGTATAAATAAAAGAGTATTGATTGCTGATCATTTTGATCTTTTGCAAGCAAGTATAAAGTGACAGTGTAATTCAGCAATACAATTATATGATTATAAAAAAAATTAAAATTATATAAAGTTATTAAGTGAAGTAATATTGACAAAAGTTACTCTAAAGGGTTGTTGGGTAAGCAATTGAGTAGTGATTGGAGAGGACCAATTGCTTATACACAAGGAAACATGGTAGAGAGAGCATCCAAAACTTCTTTCTCTAACACATTGAATGTTTGAATAACAAGTCCTGAAGCTTTGGGAGCACTCTCTACTTCTTCAATCACGAAATTAAAGATAACATCGTTGGGATCTGTAGTTTGAACAAAGCTTGGGAGATCTCTTAGTCGAATGCTTCTCATACCAGGAATCCAATCTATTACCATGTCCCAATATCCATTTGTTAAATAACTCTCATCTGCAAAAACAAAATATTTTTAGCTTACAAATTGTGATTGATGAGATAATAAAATAATGCAAAACTTTAATAGGGTCTTTTTATGATTTGTTATACCTTTAAGTGGTATGATGCCTTTGTCCTTAAGAGTAGGGAGCTGCATCTCGCCCATTAAGCTACAAGCAGAGATAGTTAAGAACATTACAATTGGGATTCCAAGTTCTCGAGCAGCAGTAATGGTGAATGGCATGAAACCATCTGAGATAATGCAAGTCATTGGAGGAATGTTTGAAGTTGCACTGTTGAGTTTTGAAAGGAGGTCTAAAAAGGGAGCCAAGAAGTTTTGCAAAATGGAAACACAAAGAGAAGTGATGTCTTGAGTGACATTGAGATTAGATGGAGGGACGCCGTCAGGAATGGTTTTGAATCGAAAGTCAGACAAACCATTTAAGGAGTTGGGACCGCTAGATTTCAAAAAACGTTGGTGTTTAAACTCAGTGTTAACTGTAAAAACAGAGAGAAAGTAATTGAAGAAACTAAAATTGTTATTTAGATGTGTAAAAGTGGTTACAAATAATTAGCAACTACTCTTTATATATACACAAAACAGAGACTAGTTTTTCTCGCCTAAAATAACTAACTAACAGATTTATCAACATAACAAATCAGATTTTGACACTTGGCTTCTTCATTGCTTAACAACTATTTCCAACTTCCCTTTTCTTCTTTCTTTAATACGTAGACTGCTTGACCCTTTTCTATTACTTTCTTCTTTACCTTGCACATGCCACTGTTCTTTCCTTCTTCGATTTTAACACTCCCCCTCAAGTCCTGAGCTGTAAGATCAGTGACTTGAAGTAAAGCATTAGTCTGCAATTGTTTTGGCATAAAAATACCCTTTAAGCCCAATTTCCCTGTTAGTCTTGTGAAAGAATTAAAGTGTAAAGCTTTAGTAAAAACATCAGCTAGTTAAGCATTTATGGCCACATGAAAAGTCTTAATCATTCCTTAAGGAACCAAGGTCTTTCAACCCAAACCTATCATCAAGCACCTTTTTCAAACTATCAACACAGGCAGGATTGTTTCTTGTGAATAATGTGTCATCAACATATACTAAGAGCACTGTAAAAGAAGACCTTTGAGAGTGAGTAAAAATGAATAATCAGATTTTGATTGAACAAATCCCATTTGAAGAATAGTCTTTGAGAATTTATCAAACCATTGCCTTGATGCCTGTTTGAGACCATAAAGACTCTTGTTTAATTTGCAAACAATGTTCTCCCCCTTGCTATGAAAACCAGGTGGTAAGCACATATAGACATCCTCAACCAAATCACCATGCAAGAAAGCATTATTAACATCCATTTGATGAAAAAACCACCCTTTCACAACAACCAAAGAAAGCACAATTCTGACAAAGACAGATTTAGCTATAGGGGAAAACATTTCAAAATGGTCCAAACCAAACTTTTGAGTGAAACCCTTAGCAACTAAAAGAGCCTTATATCTTTCAATGGAGCCATCAGGAAGGTATTTAACTATATAAACTCATTTACAACCAATAGGGCACTTTCCATGAGGTAAAGGAACCAAAGTCCAAGTGTTATTGACCTCAAAAGCCTCTATTTCCTTATCCATAGCAACCTTCCATTCAAGATACTGAACTGCCTGATGAAAAGAGGCAAGTTCTGAAGGAATGGAACTAACTGTCATGACAAAGCAATGAAAGGTAGTGTTAAGGTGAGAATAGTCTAAATGATATGAAAGATCATATGGCAAACCAGAATTAGGCTTAGTGCTAACAGCCTTGCAATAATACTAAGAGAGATAAGATGGAGGTTTATGAGATCTAGTGGATCTTCTAAGAGTGGGTAAAGGAGCAGTAGGCAAGGAAGTCGAAGTGGAAATTAGGTCAGATTGTGAAATGGAAGAGGATGATATGTCAGTGGTGTCTACAGGAGGAATAGTAGTAGGTATTGCAACAGATTTTGTAGTAGGATCTGCAACAGGAAGGACAGTAGTGTCTATAGCAGGTGTAAAAGTGGTGTCTAACAGATGAGGATTAGATGTAGGAAAAGGTGAAGGGGATACAACTTCAATAGAATGGGGAGTATGGTCTGAAGTACAATAAGGAAAAATCATGTCATCCAAATATGAAGATGAAGGTTGGGAAGAAAGAAAGTAGGAAATATATGCTCATAGAAAATGATATTTCTAGAAATATGAATAGAATTTGAAGTAAGGTCCGAAACTTTGTAACCTTTTATGCCATGGGGGTAGCCTAAGAATACACACTTCCTAGCCCCAAGTGCAAATTTGTCTCTATTATAAGGTAAAGTGGAGATAAAACACAAACAACCAAAACATTTGAGATGATTATAAGAGTGTGGAAAGTTGAAAAGAAGTTCATATGGACTTTTGTTACCTAAGGACTTTTGTTGAGGGGTATCAACACATGACAACTGATGCAAGTGTTATGGTTTATGCCTTAAAAATCCAATTTATTGGCATGTCATTAATAATTAAATTGTTTAATTATATGAGACTATCTATAAATGAACTAATGGGACATTATCTTAGTCCATGAGATGCATTGTATGTGATTTATGTGATTTAGTCACAGAAGATGTAAATCACAAGTTCCTTGTAAACTCAAAATGTAGTTCGTAGTCAGTGATGAAATTGGGCGTTTCATCTGGAAAGACTATAACATATCAACTAAGATGATTTGTCTTGATCATGGAAATAGAGATTCTAATTGATATGTTGATATATTCTAAGAGTTAAGACATATTGAACTGAACCACTGTGAGATTTATTATTCTCTCAACGACTGTCAAATGAATGATAAATCTCACGACTTCTATTTATATAAACTCTTAATCTTGAGAGAATAATGGACTTGATCATGAGATGTAGATTGCTTTGATATATCAGGAGTGAGATCTATTAGTCATGGTCAAAACATCAGTATGTTGATGAGCCACATTTAATGTTGATGGAACATATATTTTCAAGATGAAATTCATAGTCTCTTAATGGAGATACAAAATATTCTCTTGAGATAAGTTTAATGGGTTTGGTTATTCAGAGAGTTGGGCCTAACCACTTTGGTAAGGAGTTACTAAAGTATATATTTATAGAATTGGATTTCAAAAATATATAATGAATAACTTAAAGGATTAAACCGGGTACTCAAGGATTAAGATGTAGTAATTTTCAAAGTGGCAGTCTACATTCATGCCTTTGTATTACTACGAATATTTTATGAAGGGGTTGCATATATAAAAAAGTCTTGGGATATAATTTATAGATAAGGCCTAGAGTGCAACTATGTTTATATAGTAGTATTAAATATAGTTAATGGTAACTTTGGAGCTAGTGTCTTATTGGTCCCTTTTGGTCCTACTCCAAACCACACACAAGAGCCCAATTGGAATGGCCCAAAAGGCTAATCCAATTAGATAATCATATATATATATAAGAAGAGAAACATACAAAATATCATAGAAGGTTTTTCCTAAATCTTTTTCATAAATGTTTTCAAAAAGAACATACAATGAATGAAATGGTTTGTATGTGAGTATTGAACACTCTCCTATTCTCTCCTTGGAAACTGATTGAGAGACCACACATCTTAGGCATTAAGTGGAATTGGAGTGAAGATTAAAAGTGTTCCCAAGTACTTCTGATCTTCGTTTTTTAATTTCACCGCACCAAGATACGCTTTCTTGTTCTCTAATTCTGAAACTTACATAGTACATGTTATCAATTGCGAGTGAAGTAGATCCGTTTATTTTTCGCTGCGCATGTTTTGTATGTGATATAAACACATATTTCCATGTATTTTTTCCAACAAATGGTATCAGAGCGGTCTTCAATTCGAATTGTATAACATGTTTTGTGAGTTTTGGAGTTAGGGACAATAGTTTCATGATGTTAGAAATTAATTTTTTGCATGGTTGTTGAAACTATGATTTGATGAAAACTGATTTTGATGTTATGATGTTGTTTAAATTTTGAGTTTAAGTATGTTAAACTAAATTTTAAGGCTATAACATCAATGATATTCAGTTTAGACTTCAATCTCTGTCCATTATGTTCATATGATGGTTGTTTTGTTCATGAAAACGTTGAAAAACTGTCTTAAAAAAATTTTAGGAAATTCAAAATTCGCAACGCTTGATCGATCGAGCATCTGTTGAGCATCGATCGAGCTAACAAAATTTTTCTCGATCAATCGAGGATCTGTTTAGCATCGATCGAGCTTCGTGGAATTTTTCTCGATCGATCGAGCATCTGTCGAGGATCAATCGAGCAGCCAAAACTTTTCTCGATCGATCAAGGTACATTCTCGATCAATCGAGAACTGGGTATTCAAAAAAATTTCTAAGTGTTTTTCACAAATATAAAGAACAAGGATGTGTGTGATGGGATTACACATAGTTCTAACTAAAAGACCTAATGAGATCAATGGTATTAGTTAAATAGAACTCTTAGTCCTAAATTTTTTGGGACTTGTCTTTTAACAAATATTCTAATGAGATTAAAGCTTAATTAAAAGGTATATATTTTCTAATGAGATTAGAACTTTTTATTTAGTAAATTAAGGATAGAGTTCTATATAACTAATTTTTTATTCATTAGTGTTTAAGGAATCCTAAATAGTTTAGGACTTCCATTTTAGTTAGTGATTCTAATGAGATTAGAGTCTTCAACAAGTGCAAGGTTATTAGTTATGATGGGATAACAATTATTTAAGAAAAATTCAAATAACGAGTGGGAGTGCTGAAATAACCCTTTTGTTAAGTTCATTGTAATGTGAATAGATACCTTGTCTTGACTTCGAGTCTTGCATTCCATGCGGAGGGTATTTACTTCACGGATTACAAGGTTAAACTTCTTTGTGATTGCGCGAATGTTCGTTACGCTATAGTGATGTGACTTAGTAACATCACATTGAACTTAAACAATTAAACACATATGATGTGTAGGGTTAAAATTGTAATGAGATCACAATGATTTCAAAACAATCCACTTGTTTTAAAATTTCTAGTGAGAGAGAGATACAAGGGTTGGATCTCACGGTCTCCATTATCAGTTCATAGTAGTGTGGGGTAAGCACCTCATCTTGGCGTATATGCCTCCCGATCCCAAAGGAGGGTGTTTACTTCATGGTACTACAAGATTGAACTTACCCGTTTAAAGTAGTGTGAACAAGCACCTCGTCTTGGCGTATATGCCTCGCGATCCCAAAAGAGGGTGTTTTGCTTCATGGTATTACAAGTTTAAACACTATAAAGGAAGATGAAATGTGGTTACACATGATTCTAGATAATGGTGTACACTAGACTAAGTGTATTGTTAACCTCCCAAAGGAGCTATGTCATTATTACTTAGAAGCTAAAGGAAAAGCGGCAAATTATTTTTGTTTAGTAAGAGTTACCATGATAGCATTAATAATGAGAATGATTCTCGCCTGATGATAGTGATTGGTATAAACTCGCTACCAAGGAATATTAATTGCGGGATTAGGTTGTCGTTGCACCTAGTATAGTATGTTTTTTAGGTTCCATACTATATGGTTATGGATGCAAAATATAATGTCCCTGTAATTAAGTTCGTAGTCTCAAAATAAAGTTGTCATAAATTTTTTTCTCAAGCTACTATTTTAATTGAATCACAATAACTAAAGAAATAATTTTGGACATGGTGCTTAAAGGAGCTAAAGTACATAAATATGTTTCGATTCAACATTGTCATAATTTCCTATGTATAATGCATTGATGAAAGATAGCTTATGATATGATCATAGTCTCCATTGAAATGCTAAAATGTAACATTGGCTTCCATCTCAATTGTACTACAGCATGAGATGCAAGAGTTAGTACTAGACTTAGACTTTATATTAAGTCTAAATGAGCGTTTTGGTATGAATCATATTGAGTGCCAAGAAAAGCTTGAGGAGTTCCAATTTTATATAATTTTATGAAAACATTTTATTTTTAAAATGAATTGGAATTCTTGGATGTAGAGATTAAATGTTAATCTCATATCGATATGATCCACAAGTCCTTGTTAGAATCATTTGATCAATTCAGATTGTTTTGAAAATGAATTTCTTTTATATTATCTGAATTGATGAGTAAGTTCTACACAAAGGAAGACATCCTAAAAGCTAAGACTAGGATCAATATGATTTAATTCAAATTCTTAGCCTAGACTGTAAGGTAAGGGTGGTAAGAAGAAGAATTATAATACCAAACTGTTGAACAAGCTAGTTGTTCTAGTAGTTGCCAAAAGGAAATTAGACTCAAAAGCATGACCAAAAGGAAAGTGTTTCCGGTTTTGGTAAAGCAAAGCATTGTCCATGATTATTTTCTAGATAGTTATTTACATGTTTTACTTTTAAAGAGAAAGTTTTCGTCCTTTAGCAATGTATGTTTTGGGATTTATGTCTAGATCTTATTAATCTAAATGATATTCAAGATTGGTGAAAAATGGGCTTTTAGAACCATTATTTTGTTATATTCCCAGTCTATGAATTCTATTTAGAAGAATAATATGATCTAGGGCTTTTTTTGTAAAGGAATGAAGTTTCAATGACTTCTTTAAGTCAGTGCATACATGAAGAAAGAATAAGACTCTTTTAGAAATAGTAAAGTACATGATAAGTATTTCCATTTGCTTATTTCTTTTGGAGATATACTACAATTATTATTGTGCATTTTCTAAAACTGATTTCAAAAGTTTGTTCCTAGGACATTTGTCAAATTGTGGATTGGGTGAAAACCTAGTATATGATACTTCCACTTTTGGAGATGTCCAGCACTTGTGCTAGAAAGGAAGTCTAACAAATTTGATGGGGTATAAAAATACAACTCCAGCTTCGTCCATGGAGGTCGTCCAAGACAAAACCAGGAAGGTAGAGGTTGTAAGAACCTTGTCTAGGATAAGGCCGTCCACGTGGTAAGGTGTGGGCAAAGCTTTGCATGGACAAAGTTCTGCCACCATGCCATGTCGTCCAAAGAAAACTATCAACCTCGTCCTAGGAAATCGTCTAGAAGGGAAAGAGACCACTTGGAAGTAAGATGCACCTAACTAAAGGTTCCCTGGACGAGGACCCCTAGACGAGCCCATGACACGGAAAAATTCCTAAATGAATATGCCAACTCCGTATCACATGCATAACTTTTAGTGACCGCTTTAGGAGGAAAATTGTAACTCCTAAAGCGGTTGAAGAAGTTATCCCTGAACCCTCACACCCCCTCAAATCTAGGGGAGGTTACAAGTTTGATAACTGTCTTTAGGACACTATATAAACGCCCATTCAGACCAAACAAAGGTAGGTTTTTTCTTCTCCCAAAAAGTTGGAACTCCAAAAATATAAAGAGAAAACTAACTTTGCCATCGGAGGGTTCCCACAGACGGCGCCAACTGATGATACAAAGAAAATCAGTAGGCTGGATGCTTCAAACTTGAAAGGACTACTTGCTCTCTCGATGGCCTGGAAAAAAAAAAAAAAAAAAAAAGAGCGATCAAAGGGTGCGTTGTCAAACTGACATCCGTTATCTGATATTAGTACCCTGGGTACTCTGAACCTACATAGAATATTCTTTCAAATAAATTTTTTATATTTTGCTGAGTGATTTTTGCAAGAGGCTCGGCCTCCACCCACTTGGTGAAGTAATCAATCCCTACTACCAAAAACTTCATTTGTCTGGTTACCATGGAGAAAGGACCTAGGATATCCAGTCCCCACTGTACAAAGGGCCATGGGGCCATCATTGGGGTTTAGTACTCTAACGGCTGTCTAGGGACGTTGCTATAGCGCTAACACTGGTCACACACTTTGACATAGGCCTTAGCATCTGCCTGCATTGTAGGCCAATAGTAGCCTGCACGAACGATCTTATGGACAAGCGATCTCGCTCCTGAATGATTCCCACATGCTCCTTCATGAACTTCCCTCAAAACATAGTTTGACTCATCCGGAGCCAAGCACCTTAGGTAAGGTTGAGAAAAGTCTCGCTTGTACAGCACTTCGTTTATAAGGACGTACTTGGTTGCCCTGACCTTCAACTTCCTAACTTTGTCCTTGTCTTCTGAAAACCTTCTATCTTTAAGAAAGATTACTATTGGACTCATCTAATTTTCTCCCTCTCCTATTTGCTATATGTCTGGAAGGTCTATGCTCGGCATATATTGGACTTTGTCGTACTCGTCCGTTATTCCTCCTGCTGAAGCTGCCTTCGCCAAGACATTTGCTTCCATATTTTCCTCCCTAGGGAGTTGAACAAAACTTACTTCTGAAAACTTTCGTGCAAGCCTTTTCACTTTGCTGAGGTATTTCTTTATATGACGATGCACAATCAACAACAAGGAAATTTACCTCTTTGGTTATCTACTGTGGATATGCTCCAACCACAATTAGTAATGTGATGGTGCCCACTAGTTGCACCTTCATTCCTCCAAATCCCACCAATGGCGAATTCACTGGTCGAAGCTGATCTCATCCTAGCCTCATTTGCTAGAAGGCGGGGTAATACAAAATGTCCGCAGAACTGCCATTGTCTATCAACACCCTCCTGGTCATGTAGTCAACAATGAGTAGGGTGATGACTATCACGGCATCATGAGGGTGGTGAAGTCGTCCTGCGTCCCCGTCTATGAATATAATGGCCTGCTCATCTGCTTCCCTCCCATATGATGACGCGATAGTCATCACCCTACTCATTGCTGACTACATGACCAGGAGGGTGTTGATAGACAATGGCAGTTCTGTAGACATTTTGTATTACCCCGCCTTCTAGCAAATGAGGCTCGGACGAGATTAGCTTCGACTAGTGAAATCGCCATTGGTGGGATTCGGAGGAATGAAGGTGCAACCAGTGGGCACCATCACATTACTAGTGGTGGTTGGAGCATATCTACAGCTGATAACCAAAGAGGTAAATTTCCTTGTTGTTGATTGTGCATCGTCATATAATGCTATTATTGAAAGACCAACTCTGAATAGTTGGAAGGCGGTAACCTCTACCTACCACTTGTCCATCAAATTTCCGACTGAGCACGGAGTGGGCCAAGTACAAGGAGATCAGTTAGCCGCCAGAGAGTGCTACCTAGCCATGCTGGCGACGGACGAACATATACAGGCAACAAGTATAGACGATAGAAGGATTGCAGTGGAACCCACTAAGGTGTTAGAAGACGTCCCTTTGGATGAGAGCAGGCCCGAGAAGTTCACTAAAATTGGGGCTAGCATGGAAGAAGAGGCAAAGCATGCTTTGGTCCAGTTTTTGAAGAAAAGCCTCGATTTTGCAAGGAGTCATGAAGACATGTCTGGTATCGATCCAAGTGTTATTACTCACAGCCTAAATGTGTCTCCCTATTCCAAGCCAGTGCGACAGAAGAAGAGGGTTTTTGCTCCTGAGCGAGACAATGCCATCAAAGAAGAAGTCCAGAAGTTGATTACTGCAGAATTCATCCGAGAAATTTACTATCCAGATTGGTTGGCGAACGTAGTCATGGTAAAGAAAGCCAACGGAAAATGGCGGATGTGCGTGGACTTTACTGATTTAAACAAAGCTTGCCCCAAGGATAGTTACCCATTGCCACGCATTGACTAGCTGGTGAACTCGACGGCAGGTCACAAGTTGCTGAGCTTCATGGACGCCTTCTCAGGCTACAACCAGATAAAGATGGACGAGGCGGATCAAGAAAAGACCTCATTCATTACAAGCCAAGGGTTGTTTTGCTACAAAGTAATGCCCTTCGGTTTGAAGAATGCAGGGGCGACTTACCAAAGACTAGTTAACCACATGTTCCGTCCTCAAATCAGGCAAAATGTAGAGGTTTATGTCGATGATATGCTGGTAAAGAGTCTGGACGAGGGAAATCATCTGGACGACCTTCAAGAGACTTTTGATACACTTCGGCAGTATAACATGAAATTAAATCCAAGCAAGTGTGCTTTCGGAGTCTCGTCAGGGAAGTTCTTGGGATTCATGGTTTCGCACAGGGGAATTGAGGCAAATCCAGAAAAAATCCAGGCGATACTGAATATGGAGCCACCGAAGAACATCAAAGAAGTCTAGTCTCTTACCGGACGAGTTGTCGCCCTTAACCGGTTTGTGTCGAAAGCTACTGACAAGTGTTTACCATTCTTTAAAGTCCTCAGGAAGGCATTCGAGTGGATGGACGAATGTCAAAGGACCTTCCAAGACTTGAAGACTTACCTCATGATAACGCCATTGCTAAATCCATCTGTACTTGGAGAAGAACTATATTTGTATTTGGCGGTGTCTCCACACGCGGTAAGCTCAGCGTTGGTCAGAGAAGAAGGGAGAATCCAGAAACCAGTTTATTACACAAGCCGTGCGTTGAAAGGAGCGGAAGGACGATACCCGATGATGGAGAAGCTAGCTTTTGCCTTGATTATGGCTTCCAGGAAGCTGAGGCATTATTTCCAAGCTCATATTATCAACGTCCTAACGGATCATTCCGTAAATAAGGCAATGAACAAGTTGGAAGCTGCTGGACGATTAATACAGTGGGCTGTGGAACTTAGCGAGTTTGACGTCAGATACCTTCCAAGGAGCACGATAAAGGCGCAGGCATTAGCGGATTTCATTGCAGAGTTCACCCCCAGCCAGGACGAGCTGGACAAAGACGAAGGAGTTGAAAGATGGGTTATCAATGTAGACGGATCGTCCACACTATATGCAGGAGGAATTGGAGTCATACTCAAGTCTCTAGAGGGTGATAAGCTAGAGTACACGGCCCGTCTATAGTACCAAACCACCAACAATGAGGCTGAGTACGAAGCTCTACTCAAAGGACTGGAATTGGCTAAGTCCCTAAGGGCGGAGTCGATAATAATCAAAGGAGATTCTAAGCTAGTCATCAACCAAGTAAATGGAATGTGTGATGCTAAGGAAGATCGGATGAAGAAATACCTCAACAAAGTGAAAAGGCTTGCACAAAAGTTTTCAGAAGTGATCAACTACGCAGTAATCAACTTCTGGACTTCTTCTTTAATGGCATTGTCTCGCTTAGGAGCAAAAACCCTCTTCTTCTGTCGCACTGGCTTGGAATAGGGACACACATTCAGGATGTGAGTAATAGCACTTGGATCGATACCAAGCATGTCTTCATGACTCCTTGCAAAGACATCGAGGCTTTTCTTTAAATACTGGACCAAAGCATGCTTTGCCTCTTCTTCCATGCTCGCCCCAATTCTAGTGAACTTCTCGGGCCTACTCTCGTCCAAAGGGACGTCTTCTAACACCTCAGTGAGTTCCGCTGCGATCCTTCTATCGTCTATACTCATTGCCTGTATATGCTCGTTCGTCACCAGCATGGCTAGGTAGCACTCTCTGGCGACCAACTGATCTCCTTGTACTTGGCCCACTCCATGCTCGGTCTGGAATTTGATGGACAAGTGGTAGGTAGAGGTTACCGCCTTCCAACTATTCAGAGTTGGTCTTCCAATAATAGCATTATATGACGATGCACAATCAACAATAAGGAAATTTACCTCTTTGGTTATCTGTTGTGGATAAGCTCTAACCACCACTAGTAATGTGATGGTGCCCACTAGTTGCACCTTCATTCCTCTAAATCCTACCAATGGCGAATTCACTGGTCAAAGCTGATCTCATCCTAGCCTCATTTACTAGAAAGCGGGGTAATACAAAATGTCTACAGAACTGCCATTGTCTATCAACACCCTCCTAGTCATGTAGTCAGCAATGAGTAGGGTGATAACTATCGCGTCATCATGTGGGAGGGAAGCAGATGAGCAGGCCATTACGTTCACAGATGGGGATGCAGGATGACTTCACCACCCACATGATGACGCGATAGTCATCACCCTACTCATTGCTGACTACATGACCAGAAAGGTGTTGATAGACAATGGCAGTTCTGCAGACATTTTGTATTACCCCGCCTTCCAACAAATGAGGCTAGGACGAGATCAGCTTCGACCAGTGAATTCGCCATTGGTGGGATTCGGAGGAATGAAGGTGCAACCAATGGGCACCATCACATTACCAGTGGTGGTTGGAGCATATCCACAGCAGATAACTAAAGAGGTAAATTTCATTGTTGTTGATTGTGCATCGTCATATAATGCTATTATTGGAAGATTAAATGAAGAAATACCTCAGCAAAGTGAAAAGGCTTGCACGAAAGTTTTCAGAAGTAAGTTTTGTTCAACTCCCTAGGGAGGAAAATATGGAAGCAGATGCCTTGGCGAAGGCAGCTTCGATGGGAGGAATAACGGACAAGTACGACAAAGTCCAATATATGCCGAGCATAGACCTTCCAGACATACAGCAAATAGGAGAGGGAGAAAATTGGATGAGTCCAATAGTAATCTTTCTTAAAGATGGAAGGCTTCTAGAAGAAAAGGACAAAGCTAAGAAGTTGAGGGTCAGGGTAGCCAAGTACGTCCTCATAAACGAAGTGCTGTACAAGCGAGGTTTTTCTCAACCTTACCTAAGGTGCTTGGCTTCGGACGAGTCAAACTATGTTTTGAGCGAAGTTTATGAAGGAGCATATGGGAATCATTCAGGACAAGATCGCTTGTCCATAAGATCGTCCGTGCAGGCTACTATTGGCCTACAATGCATGCAAATGCTAAGGCCTATGTCAAAGTGTGTGACCAGTGTCAGCGCTATAGCAACGTCCTTAGATAGCCGTCAGAGTACCAGACCCCAATGATGGCCCCATGGCCCTTTGCACAGTGGGGATTGGATATCCTAGGTCCTTTCCCCATGGGAACCAGACAAATGAAGTTTTTGGTAGTAGGGATTGATTACTTTACCAAATGGGTGGAGGCCGAGCCTCTTGCAAAAATCACTCAGCAAAATGTCAAAAATTTTGTTTGGAAGAATATTCTATGTAGGTTCGGAGTACCCAGGGTACTAGTATCAAATAATGAACGTCAGTTTGACAACGCACCCTTTAGGGACTTTTGCGAACATTTTGGAATCAAGAATCACTATTCCTCACCCTCCCATCCACAGGCGAATGGACAAGCAGAAGTAGCGAACCGATCATTGCTGAAAATCATCAAGACTCGGCTCGAGGGGGCAAAAGGGATAAGGCCAGACGAGTTACCAGGTGTTCTTTGGGCCTACAAGACGATTGTAAGAACTCCGACAGAAGAAACCCCCTTCAAGCTAGCCTATGGAAGTGAAGCCGTCATACCGACAGAAGTTCATATGGCTAACCATCGAGTGATGAAGTATCAGGAGAGAGAAAATGAGGAACAACTTCATCTTGACCTCGATCTCATTGACGAGGTAAGAATGGATGCGGAGCAAAGGACAGCAAGATACAAGAATCTTATGGCTAGGCAACATGATGCCATGGTGAAACCCAGGCAATTCAGTGTTGGGGACCTCGTTCTCAAAAGAGTCTCCTTGGCAACTAGGAATCCAGCTCATGGAAAATTGGGACCCAATTGGGAGGGACCCTACAAGGTAATCAATTGCAAGAGGAATGGGTCATACTACCTGGAAGCTCTGGACGAACGAAAGTTAGAGCACCCCTGGAACATAAAGCACCTGAGGAGGTACTATCAGTAATGAGCTTGGATGAGATTCACCAAGGGCGAGGTTATAGATATGGACAAGGTCACAACTATGGTGTTTGCTAATACTTACTGTTGTGTTTTTATTATTATTATGGTGTGTATTAAGAATAAAAAGTGCACTAGTTCCTAAACTTTTGCACCGTCTATAGACCAATTTGTGAAAAACGAGGTTATGTATTTTCTTAAGTAT
The DNA here is from genome assembly GCF_040712315.1 of Castanea sativa. Lineage (NCBI taxonomy): Eukaryota > Viridiplantae > Streptophyta > Magnoliopsida > Fagales > Fagaceae > Castanea > Castanea sativa. The sequence continues at coordinate 13,679,988 of NC_134022.1, forward strand.
TTTAATAAGGCACTAGCTTCTAAGCATGTGCTATATTTGTGGACAATGTTCATATAATAATATGGTTTGTATTTCTAATGTATTTAATGCATAAATCTGACTTCCATAATAATACCCACAAGGGGGCAAAAGCCTAAAATGAATGAAAATCTCTGGACGCAGGGATGTAACGTTCATAACTTTTCCTCGAGACAAGGATAAAGTAAAAAAAAAACAAAAAAAAAAACAAAAATAAGCTATGGCATAAAAGGCCATACAGTGAAGCACTAGTCCATGGACGAGCATCTGACCAAGACACTCAGGTGTTCTAGGACGTGTCAAACACTAGCATCTTGACAAAAGGCGAATTCCAAGTCAAACCCATGGACGAGATAAAGGTCTAAGGACCATCATTGCTATCTTGGACCGTCCATACACAAACAGGTCAATCCACAAAAAAGAGAAGTACATGGACGAATCTCTAACATCATCCATAAGAAAAGCATGAAGACGACCCTCAAATACTTGGTATCAATAAGGCTAAAGTTAAAACAAGCAATAACAGCAGCGAGGGTAAAGCTCGTCCATGCAATAAAAATAATGGATGAAAATAGACACTCATTAAAGCTTAAAAAAGGGTAGACGACCACCGTCCAAAAACCCTTACAAAGTAAGCCTCAAAAGGCAATTGTTAATGCACTCGTCCAAAGTACGATGGACGAGAGAATTGTTTTCAAATACATTTTAATAAAGGTCATAAAAACAATGGACCAAGTCAAAAGGAAACAAATAAATAAACACTGTAGTTAAAAATCTCGTCTTCAAATGGAGGGGGCATCAGCATTAGGGTCATCCTAAGGGGGCTTCGTAGAGGCATCTTCTTCAATATTGACGTCCTCTGAACTCGTCTGGAGGAGGGAGCTAGCAAAGCCACCAAGTTGAAGTTTGACAAGGCTAAAATCTACCTTGGGGAAACGTTCAATAGCTTCCATACGGAAGTCTTCGAGGCCAGCAGCATAGTTCATGTCCAACAGATCAGTAAACTGGCTGGAAGCCTTGAATTCCTCCTTAGCTGCCTTTTTGGCGTCCTTGAGAAAGGTACTAAGCTCGTCATTTCTCTTTTGAAAATGATCTAGATGAGTGTCCTTCTCGACGATGTCAGCCCTCAGCTCTTCGACAAGATTTTTCAACTCCTTAATCTCGTTCGTAGCTTTGCCCACTACCTCAGCCCAGTTTCTACACTCGTCCTTAACCTGCCGCAGCTTCGTCTCAAGCATACTCCTCTCCTTGTCTATCGTCGTGGCTTGTCTGGACGCTGCTATGAACTTAGACATAGCTTACACAAACGATTAAAAGTCCAATTAAAAAATAATAAGAAAATAATGGCCACAACAAAATGACAGGACGAGGTAAAACATAGGATTACATACCTTGAAGAGATCATGGATAGCAGAGTGCTCAAATTCCTTTAAGGACATATCATAGCAAACGGCCACATCCTCCTCTGTCACAGATTTTTCAAACCTCTCCCAAGCCAAGTCCTCATTCTCAATTATGTTCATGGGAACCTTAGGACGAGGCTGAGACGGGGCAGGAGTGACGACCTTCGAAGGGGTGACGCCAACAGACTCAGGCATTTCCTCGTCAAGGATTTGGACGAGAGGAGCATGGGAGACAGGGGGTAGTGCTTGGCTTAACAATCCCAGGCTTAGACGACCTATGCTTTGCCTTCTTGTGCCCTCGACGACTTGGAAGGTCTTCCAAGTTTAGATCCTTGGGCAAGTTCTTCCTCTTATCCCCAGTAGGAAGACGAGGCTGGGATTCCTCAAGGGTAGGACGAGATTGAGACTCCCCCAGGGCGAGACGAGGCTGAGGCTGAACCTCTGGCCCTACGACCTCATCCACTACCTCCTTCCCTTTATTCTCTTTCATAGTAGCCATTCCTGCAGAGAAATTTGTTAGAATTACTTTTAAAAATAAAAGGGAGACAAGGGATCACTAGAAGTAAAAACTTACGTCTACGGATTGTGCGCTCGTGGGCTGTGGCTTGAGGAGAAGGCTCATCCACGGGATTGACTAATTTCAGAGGGTTTGTAACAAAAAAGGAACTCATCCACTGTGAGGGGACGATCCCCTTCAAACACCTCTCTCCACAAAATTTGCATAGAGACGACTAATCTCCATGCATTGGGGTTAAATTGACACAACCCCAAACCTAACCTAGTGAGTAGCTCCCTAGCAAAAGAGTTAAGAGGCAACCTAAGACCTCCTAAAAGATAGGCCTCATAAACTCCTACACCAAAACGAGGTTGGCAGCACGATTCTTCTCGGACGGCTAACCTAGGATTCAACTCCTCTAGGATCTGATACCAACTCTTAAGAGACTCTAATTTCTTGTCATCCATCTTAGAAGGGACTCTCATAGCACAACTATAGATGGTTTCTACCTCGTCCTAAGGAACAAACGGGGGAGCACTTGACGGACCAGCCCCAGACCCAAACGCTGCTCTCATCCTAAGTTCTTCTTGAAGGACTTCCAGAGTAACCCCAAGAACTCCAGAAGTATACTCCTCGTCCGTGGTATTTCCCCCACTACTACTAGTGTAACTAGAACCACTATAGCTAAAAGAGTTATGATACTCGTCTATCTCCTTTTCGACACTATTACTAGACGAAGATACGACAATTCCAGACATCTTGAAAACTTAAGGAAAACCTAAAGACAAGTGTAAAGAAGATACCTGGCTCTAAACGGTGGAAAACTAGGACGCTGGAAAACTTCTAGACGAGGCGCTAAGACAAGGATGTCAAATAATAAAATTTGAGAAAATGCAGAGGGTACGAGAGGAATTCTACTATTTATAGGCGTTGAAAAATGATATCTCGAGTTACGTGACCAACTAGAGCACGCTATGTGGCACTTCCCTCAAAAAATTAAATCGACGTGACAAATTACTGACGAAATTGCGACACGTGGCATACGTAACAGCTAATGATGACACGCGTCCAAAAGATGAAGCCAGTTGATATACTCCCTGGATAACCCATGGACAAGGGGGCAACTGATGGGGTATAAAAATACAACTCCAGCTTCGTCCATGGAGGTCGTCCAAGACAAAACCAGGAAGGCAGAGGTTGTAAGAACCTCGTCTAGGATAAGGTTGTCCATGTGGTAAGGTGTGGGCGAAGCTTTGCATGGACAAAGTTCTGCCACCATGCCATGTCGTCCAAAGAAAACAATCAACCTCGTCCTGGGAAATCATTTAGAAGGAAAAGAGACCGCTTGGAAGCAAGATGCGCCTAAATGGAGGTTCCTTGGACGAGGACCCCTGGACGAGCCCATGACACAGAAAAATTCCTAAATGAATATGCCAACTCCGTATCACATGCGTAACTTCCAGTGACCATTTTAGGAGGAAAATTGTAACTCCTAAAGCGGTTGAAGAAGTTATCCCTGAACCCTCACACCCCCTCAAATCCAGAGGAGCTTACAAGTTTGATAACTGTCTTTAGGATACTATATAAACGCCCATTCAGACCAAACAAATGTAGGTTTTTTCTTCTCCCAAAAAGTTGGAACTCCAAAAATATAGAGAGAAAACTAACTTTGCCATCGGAAGGTTCCTGGCCGGCGACCTCGGTCACCTTTATTCGCTCTTCTTTCTTTTTCAGGCCATCAAGAGAGCAAGTAGTCCTTTCAAATCCGAAGCATCCAGCCTACTGATTTTCTTCGCATCATCAAAATTGAAATCAAAAGATAGAAAAATGTGTGTATATGTTGGGTATCCAAAAGGAATTGTAAAAGATTGTTTCGGTAGTCATAAAGAAGATAAGGTGTTTGTAAAGTACAAATACAAAGTTTCTTGACGATGACTATGTGAATAATCTTAAAGCAAAGCGTAGAATCATTCTAGAAGATAAATGTCAGAATTTGTTGTAAGACAACTATAAAATACATTTAGAACTGAGATAGTTGTATTAGATACACCATAAGGCATTATTCTATATATATATATATATATATATATATATAGCTAGTACACCGGTACAATATCGTAGTGGGAGGATTATCAAATAAATTCATACTTTTGGGATAGACTTTTGAAGTAATTCCACAAGGATATGAATTTGATCCTCGATCCTACGTAGAGGCAATAGATAATATGAATATGGATTATTGGATCAAGGTTATGTAAATAGAATTATATTCTATTTAAAGTGTAGAACTTGTAGAGGCGCCTAATGGCATTAAGCCTATTGTTCTCAAATAGGTCTACAAGAAAAATGAGATTGATAGATTTGAAGGTGCAAATCTTCAAGGTCAAGACTAATGGCGAAAAGATTTATTCAGAAAGAAATTGTTCGACTATGAAAAGATTTTTTCACCAATAGTCAATGGATGTCAAGAAAGCTTCTTTTAGTAGCAATCTTGAGAAAGACATCTTTGTGATGTAATTAGACTTGTACATAACAAAGAATCAATAGTGTTTAGTATGCAAGTTTCTTAAATTCCATTTATGGACTAAAGCAAACATATGAATCATAAATGTCATCTTTGATAAAGAAATCAAGTTGTTTGATTTTGATCAAGTATTAAAAGGCCTTATGTGTGTAAAAGCTATATATAGAATAATAAATTTCTTAATATATGTTGATGACATTCTAATCATTTAGAATGATGTAGAGTTATTGTCATTAATGGAGTTTTTGGTTGTCTAGTGTAGTTTGATATAGAGTATTTGGGAACGACTGGTCACATCCTAAGAATTAAACTTTGTTAAAATTTAGATTTTGGGATATTTAGTCTATCTTAAACTGCTTAAATAGATTAGATTCTAGTCAAGTATAGCATGTAATACTTCAAGAAATGATTCTTTCCTTTTAAGTTTGAAGTTTCTTTATATAGGACTAAAGTCCTAAGACATATGAAAGGGAGAGCATATTAAGACGGTTCCTTATATCAAGTTGAAAGGAAGTCTTTATGCTATGCTAAATACTAGGCTAAATATCTATTTTACGGTGGGCATGGTAAGCAAATATCAATTAAATCAAAGATCACTTAATTTAGTGGGAGTAAAGCATATACTCAAATATCTTAGGAGAATGAGGGATTATATGCTTGTCCACAAAAGTGAGGTTTTGATAGATACTGGATGTACAAATACTGATTTGTAGTTTGATCGTAATTCATGAAGTTGGACTTCAAGATATGTGTTCATCCTAGGTGGTGAAGATACAAATCATGAAGTTAGACTTCAAGATATGTGTTCACTCTAGGTGGTGAAGATACACATTAAGAGTAAATAGTATTATATCATTAGATAGATATGAGTACATGAGAAATAGTAGTAGAAAAGATCATTTATGCGATAAATTTGGCTGTAACTTGTTTCCAAGCCTTGCCTTAGAGTGATTATGAATTACTTTAAAGGGAAATAAGTGTCAGATATATGATAAATTGTCTTTGAGGGCAAGTGGGAGATTGTTGGGGTTTATTCCCTAAAAATCCAGTTTATTGGCATGTAATCTATCTATAAATGAACTAATGGGACATTATCTTAGTCCATGAGATGCATTGTATGTGTTTATGTGATTTATTCACAAAAGATGTAAATCACAAGTTCCTTGTAAACTCAAAATGTAGTTCGTAGTCGGTGATGAAATTTGGAGTTTCATCTACGAAGACTATAACATATCAACTAAGATGATTTGTCTTGATCATGGAAATGGAGATTTCTAGTGGATATGTTGATATGTTTTAAGAGTTAAGACATATTGAACTGGACCGATGTGAAATTTATTATTCTCTCAACGACTGTCAAATGAATAATAAATCTCACGACTTCTATTTACATGAACTCTTAATCCTGAGAGAATAATGGACTTGATCATGAGATGTAGGTTGCTTTGATATATTAGGAGTGAGATCTATTAATCACGGTAAAAACCTCAGTATGTTGGACAGCCACATTTAGTATTGATAGAATATATATTTTCAAAATGAAATTCATAGTCTCTTAACGGAGATACAAAATATTCCCTTGAGATAAGTTTAATGGGTTTGGTTATTCAGAGAGTTGGGCCCAACCACTTTAGTAAGGAGTTACTAAAGTATATATTTATAGAATTAGATTTCATAAATATATAATGAATAACTTAAAGGATTAAACCGGGTACTCAAGGATTAAGATGTAGTAATCTTCAAAGTGGCAGTCTACATTCATGACTTTGTATTACTACGAATATTTTATGAAAGGGTTGCATGTATAATAAAGTCTTGGGATATAATTTATAGATAAGACCTAGAGTGCAATTATATTTATATAGTGGTATTAAATATAGCTAATGGTAACTTTGGACTTGTCAAGAGTTGACAGAAAAGCCCAAGGCCCATTGGAGCTAGTGTCTTATTGGTCCCTTTTGGTCCCACTCTAAGCCACACACAAGAGCCCAATTCGAATGGCCCAAAAGGCTAACCCAATTAGATAATCAGTTATATATAAGGAGAGAAACATACAGAATTTCATAGAAGGTTTTTCCTAAGTCTCTTTCATAAATTTTTTCAAAAAGAACATACAAGGAATGAAATGGTTTGTATGTGAGTGTTGGACACTCTCCTATTCTCTCCTTGGAAACTGATTTAGAGACCACACATCTTGGGCATTAAGTGGAATTGGAGTGAAGATTAAAAGTGTTCACAAGTGCTTCTGATCTTCGTTTTTGAATTTCACTGCACCAAAGTGCGCTTTCTTGTTCTCTAATTCTGAAACTTACATAATACATGTTATCAATTGCAAGTGAAGTAGATCCGTTAATTTTTCCGCTGTGCATGTTTTGTATGTGATATAAACACGTATTTCCATGTATTTTTTCCAACAGCAAGATGCCATGAGACTAAAAGAAATGCCTAAGATAAAACTTAGTACCATTATCACTTCTAATAGATTTGATTTTGCAATTAAACTGAGTATTCACCATGGAAGTAAACTGTGGAAGATAATGCTGAGTTTTAGACTATGTTTAAGCAGAAACACCCAAGTCTAACTAGTAAAATCATCCATAATTGTCAACAACAACAAAAAAAACTTAAAACCATCAATGGTACTAGTAGCAAATGGACCCCAGAGGTCACAATGTATCAAATCAAAAGGTTTATTGGATACATGATTTCTAGAAGCAAAGGGAAGCTTCTTCTGTTTTGAAAAATGACAAATGTCACAACAAGATGTTTTATTGGTAACATCAAAATGTACTAATTGCTTTAACAAGAGAAGTTTAGAATGAGAGGGATGTCCTAATCTATTGTGCCATAAGTCTGATGAAGAGACAAAACTAATAGCAACAGCAAGAGCAGATGCATGAGGTCTACATTCTGAATCTTGCAGCAGAAATAAGCCATTGTGTGCTTTACCCAGACCAATCGTGCTCCATTGAGCAAGGTCCTGAATAAAACAACAATCACCATGGAAAATGAGGCAACAACAAAGAGTTTTAGTGAGTTTGCTAACTGATATCAAATTGAAAGTAAAAGATGGCACACACAAAACATTAGTAAGAATTAATGTAGAAGAAACATGCCCTGTGCCTACATGTGTGACTAAAGCTTGTTCCCCATTTGGCAAATAGACACAAGTATGGACTATTGAAGTGACTTTGGTCAATTGAGCAACAGAATGAACCATATGATCAATTGCTCCAGTATCAATGATCCAAGTATTAGACTTGTAAGCATGCCTATCAACAACTTGAGTAGCAAATATGGAATAAGAAAGATTAGGTTAAATCCAATAAGGATTACTTGAGAAATTAGATAGACAGGAGGGTGAAGAGGATATGGAAGGTGAAGGTTGTGGAATGGAAGCATAAGGTGCCATAACATAAGCAGCTTGGTGAGCAATCTGAGCATCATTACCGAATCCAGAAGCCATAAGATTCTTCAGAAAATTCAGAAATTGCTCACATTGAGCTTGTAATAGTGAAACCTGTGGACTAGCTTGCACATAAAAACCTCCAAAAGAGTGACTAACATGGTTGTGTGAAGCAATGTCTGATTGAATACAAGCATTTGGCAAGGCACCAGAATATTGAACACCAACATATGGTAAAACTCCAGCAGGCATAAAACCAGAATGCACATTTGGGGAAAGGACATCCAATCCAAAATTTCCAGAGGTCTACATTGAAGCAACCTAATTTGCCATAGCCTTGTTGCCTCCTTTTAGTTTGCAACCTAGAGGATAGCCATGGAGTTTATAGCATTTATATGCTATATGTCCAGTAAGTCTACAGCAAGTGCAAACAGGCTTATCTTTCTTGCCATTACTCCCTTTACCACCATTCTTGTGACCTTGATGACCAAGAAAGCCCTTGCTATTATTCACATACATAGCAACAGCATCTCCTGATTGAATCATGTTAAAACCTTGGCCAATATTCCTTCTTTTCTCTTCTTGCAAAATCAGGGAACATACTTTGCTAAGAGAAGGAAAATGCTCAATCAACAAAATCTGACTGATTATATGTCCATAACTATCATTCAGTCCCATCAAAAAACGAAAAACATGCTCCTTATGCTGAGCATCAAGTTGAGAAGACTTAGAACCACAAGTACAGATTATGAAAGGCTGGTAATTTTTTTTTTTAATCAAAAGGGGGGGCGGGGGCGACCATATGTGGCTTACCCCCTAAGGCCTGACCCAATAAGGGTACCCCCCCCCCCACTAGGGAATGTTGGATTGAGCCATAGCTATTGTGACTGGGGTGCCACAGACCTCACCCTAGCACCCCAAGAGAGCCAACGGATGAGGCGCAATGCATGCAAGGGACCCACCCCCCACATGGTACCCGCCACGACTCGAACGAGGGACCTCATGCATGCACCCGGGATCTCACACCAACTGGGCCAGAAAGTTTGGTAATTAGCATATTCATCCCACAAAGTTTTAAATTTTGTGAAATAAGAACTCACCAATAATGATCCTTGTGAAAGATGTGATATCTCCTTCCCAAGCTCAAAAAGCCTTGGAGTGTTGCCCTGAGACAGCCTATCCTTAAGATCAATGCATAGATCTTTTGCATTGTTGATGTACATAACACTTCCTTCAAATCCAGGCTAAGTGAATTTGTTAACCAAGAAAGCACTGCAGTATTGCACCTGCTCCAAGAATTATACAATGGAGAAGATGAATCAAGCTCAGGAATTGATCCATCCACAAAACCAAACTTGTTTCTGGAACTCAAGGCCAAAAACATAGATTTTGCCCAACTAATGTAATTCTCTGGACCAGTGAGAGGTTGTGATGTAAGAATAAGTCCAAGATTCTCATTCTCTGGAAGAAAGAAAAGATTATTCGCAGATGCATCTGCCATTGCTATACTTGAAGAAGGCACTGAGTGCGCAGTTTGAGATTGAGTATTAGTTGTGGAATCAAAAGTCATAATGAGAATGAAAATGAAAACTAAACTCTGTTTGGGAACTGAGAAAACGAAAGAAAAATCTCAAAACAGAAAAACTTGTTCTGATACCATGTAAAAACAGAGAGAAAGGAATTGAAGAAACTGAAATTGTTTTTCAGATGTGTAAAAGTGGTTACAAATAATTAGCAACTACTCTTTATACATACACAAAACAGAGACTAGCTTTTCCCGCCTAAAATAACCATCTGACAGATTTATCAATACAACAAATCAGATTTTGACACTTGGCTTCTTCATTGCTTGACAGCTGTTTCCAACTTCCCTTTTCTTCTTTCTTTGACACGTGGACTGCGTTGACCCTTTTCTGTTACTTTCTTCCTTACCTTGCACGTGCCACTGTTCTTTCCTTCTTCAATTTTAACACAAAGGTTATGTGAAAACCTTTATGGTGGAGAAGTTTTGAAAACTTTAGCATTGCCTTTATGTGGCTTTGAATTGTATATGGAATACAAACGGCACGAGGCTTATCAGCTACAAACTTCTCAGAATCCATTTCTTCCTTTCCGCTACTTGTGGGTGTATGTGCGTTTGCACTTTGATTGTGTCTTATAATGTGACCCAGTTTGAAAATCTTGCTATGTCGTGACAATTTTGGCTACAAAGTCAATGTCTGAACGGTAAATGAGACGAGTAAGAAACAAAGATTGGGGGCCAATCCATTTAGCATTTAGCATAGTTTTTGGATCACAAAATTAGATTCCGTAAACACTCAAAACAATCCAGAAAGGAAAAAAATTTAACTTTTTTCTAGCCTCTCCAATAATTGGATTCAGTCTTCCAGTCAGGGCGGCAAACAAATGGAACTTTGTAGTAGTAGTATCACATTTAAGGCAACATAAAATTCTCTTCCCCTGACATTGTGTATGTGTGCATATGCATTTTCATTGAGCAATGCTAGAAACAACAAAAATCACAAAATTTTCGTAACATTCTTAAATTAATATGGCACATCGTTACTCATTTTCTTTACATCTTATAAATTTTTTTTTTTTAATCCAATTTTTTTTTTTTTTTTTTTTGAGGTAAAGCGACAGAATCCAATCATTTTCATTAGAAGGGAGATTTTTTTAAGAATGGAGTATTAAAACCTAAACATCGCCGATTTGAAATATTAAAAAGCTTTTAAAATATTAAGAAGAGTTGACTAAGACTGTCAATTCCAAAATCTAACTCTTTCGTGACGCTCTTGGCTACGAAGCCGGCCTTTTGACATTTTCAATTTGGAAATTTTATATCCAACATCATTCCACGCAACACCCTTTGTTTTATTGAAAAGAAGTAAAACTTCAATTTGATTCATTAATAAGCCATAATAAATCTTAGCTTATGAAGACTCAATGTAATTATGTAATGCAATATTTGCATATTCATTTTATTGTAATTGTTAGATTAAATGAATAAATTCATCATTTCTTAATAATTTAAGTTTTTAAGAGAATCAATAATTTAACATGGTATCAAAGTAATCCTTGTTACCACCTCACTTCTCATTTAAATTTTCACTTATTGGGCTCTCACTTAATGGCACTTCAAGTGGCCCATGAGTGAAGGGTGGGGGGGTGGGGAGTTAAATTAAATCCCTTTGGAAGAATTGGCCTCCTTTTGGGAAGCGCGTTTTGTGTTTCTCAACGGTGAGTTTTTTTTTAGTGAGTCTCGTGCACTGTTCAAGAGACCCGCAAACTATTCATTTAAAAATTATTTTGCTACAATATTTTCAATTTTCAATTTTCAGTTTTCAGCAAAAAGCGGCATCCAAACAAACTCTTGGTAAAGCCTACTCAATAGCAGCGGTGGCCCACACATGAAGGAAAAGTGTTATATTAAATGAATAAATTCATTTTAAACTTTAGGAAGAATTGGTAATCTAACAATCATAAATCTTCAACAAATATAAAAACTAAGATAAAAAAAATTTATTTAACAAGGTCATAATATAAATTGACAAAAATTATAATTTCTATCATCTCATTTTTATTCTTAACAATAAATAAATAAATAGTAAAAACATTTCCTATGTTATAGTCTTTATATCCGTTCTACCAAATATGCTTGATAAAAAAACTGATACCTTTTCAATTTATTTATTTTTCCACCTTTCTATATAATTTATCCTACCTGTCAAATTAAGCAAGATTTAATTTTGAAATCACTTTTTTTTAAAAACATTTATTCTTCAAGAGCACTTCAGTAACCAAATCATTCAATTAATGGATGAAGAACCAAATGGGCTAGTGGCCTCTTCAGCTAATTTTTTCCACTCCATAACCTTTTTCTTCATTTTCTTTCCCATATCTCCTTCCATCAACTCTTTCACAATCTTCTCTACTTCCTTTCTCTTGAAATCGTAATAAATCTCCACGCCAATGCCTCATTTGTTGCAAGTATACTTGCAATTTGTTTGTTGATCCCCAAAGAATGGCCTACAAAGCATAGGCACTCCTGCACACACACTTTCAATGGTTGAATTCCACCCACAATGTGTTAAGAAGCCTCCAATCAAGGGGTGGTTCAACACTTCCTCTTGAGGGCACCAACAAACTATTAGACCTCTTTCTTTAGTTTCAAACTTGAACTCGGGTGGCAATATTGTTGATTCACCGACAACTAAATCAGGCCTAATAATCCACAAAAACATGTGCTTACTATTTGCAAGTCCCCAATCATACTCAACCAACAACGATGGTGTCATGATAGCTATGCTGCCAAAATTCACATAAATCACTGAGTTGGGTGCCTTAGAGTTAAGTCAATAGAGGCACTCATTTTCTTCCTCCCATAAACTATACCCAATTAATTTCAAAGGATCATTGGGTAAGCAATTGAGTAGTTGTTGGAGAGGGCCAATGGCATACACACGAGGAAATATGGTGGAAAGAGCATCTAAAACCTCTTGCTCTAACGAGCCAAATGTGTGAATAACAATTCCTGAGGCCATAGGAGCTCTATTTGCCATTTCAATCAAATATTTATAGAAAATATTATTTGGATTTATAATTCGAATAAAGCTTGGGCAATCTTTCAAATGAATGCCTCTCATACATGGAATCCAATCTATAACTGTGTCCAAATACCCATTAGTTAAATAGTTTTCATCTACAAAACCAAAAAACAAAAAATAGTGTTATTAACTTAAAGACTTGTTTTAATCATAAATGACAATAGATTTCAAGGCTTTTGCATTTTTTGTTATACCTTTAAGTGGTATAAGGCCTTTATCCATAAGAGAAGGCAAATTCATGATAGCCATTAACTTTAGGTAGAGATAGAGGAGAACATTATAATTAGGGTTCTAAGTTCTTAAGCAGCAATAATGGTGAACTGCATTAAAATATCTGAGATAATGCAAGTCACTAGAGGAACGTTTGAAGTTGCACTGTTGAGTTTTAAAAGGAGTTCATAAAAGGGAGCCAAGAAGTTTTTCATAATGGAAGCACAAAGAAAAGCAACGTCTTGGGTGGCGTTGGAATCCGATGGAGGGAGGCTATCTGGAATGGTTTCGAATTGGAAGTTAGGCAAGCCATCAAGGGAGTTTGGACCTCTAAATTCCAGAAAACGTTGGTGGTTGAACTCAGTGTTGTAGGCGCAGCAGTTTTCTCCTTAAGGAAAGGGGAGTACGCCTCGACCGAGTGGACTGGGGCAGTGAAAAGATGGATTCGCCACCTAGATTAGGTTTAGGAACCATAAATATAGCGCCCTTACATGGAATGACTGATCTTACTACTAGAGTATAGGTTCGGAGTTTAGGTATGGGGATGAGAAGGTGTTAGGCACCCAACCCCACCCAGCCCGTAGGTCAACTTCCAGTCCTTGTGTCATATGTCTTAAACTCATTAAAGGCTAATTCAATATTTTTATCTATACTCACACACACACTAGCATACTTCTAGCAATCAATCATCCCAAAACCCTAACATACATCTATCATGGCAACTCACATCAAGCCTAGCATACATCTATCACTCATATCATATCATCTCATCCAAGGCAGCAAACAACAAGATATCACAAGGGCAAAAACATAAACATGGCAACATTAAAGAAACATGTGATTGCATTTTAGAAATCAAGAACACATCATCCAACCAAGCATGTTCAACTCATCATTAAGTATATCCAATGCATGTTCATGTGGATGCATGACTTACCTTACTACATCTTAGCACATATGCATCAATGAATTGACATATTAATGCATGTTCATGGTATTAAAGCAAGAAAATAAAACCATAATCTAGCATGTTAAAGGCAAACAAACAATGAAACAGAGGAATAGAGACTCAAAAACATAAAAATGAGCCAAAACAGAGCTATATAACATAGGGAAATAAAGAAAAAGAGGCAAAAAAACTCGGATTAAGGTTTTCGGGCTGAAGTATGCGTGCGCATACATGAGCCTACATACACGGGCTAGTTGTATGCGTATGCATACTTCAAGCCTACATGCGCATCCAGAATTATGCGTGCGTAGACATGCTCCCAAAAACCCTAACCCAGAAGAAACTCAAAAACACAAAAACAAAGCAAAAACAAAAATTAAGGAAATTAACAACCTAATATGCTTTAAAACATGAAAACTACATAAAACTAAACTAAAAATGCATATTAAAACATGTCAAACATAATTAAAAACATCAAACAAACAAATATAATGAATGGAGAAACTATATCTAGAAAATCATGTGAATCATATTAAACAAAGTGCAAAACCATGGAAAAGAAGCTCACCTTGCTTTAGAATCACAGATTTGAAGTTGTTTAACCAACCCCTCAGTGGCTACAACACAAAGATTAGATTGAGGGAAAAAATAATTAAATGAACACAATAGTTTAGATAATCACAACTCAAGAACAAACTTTAATTGAAAAAGGTTTTTGAGAAATCAATTTTGGAAAATAGTTTCTGCCTTAGAACTAACTAAAGAGAGGTTTTCAATTTGTAAAAAAAAAAAATGCTAAGGGGCTGTGTGTGTGTTTTAGAAAAGAGATTTAGGGTTTTAGAAAAGATGGTTGCAAAAAAATAACTCTCCCTAGCTAGGGTTTTGATTGGAGACATAAAATGAGTATTTATAAGTTAAAATTAGGGTTTTGGGGGCTTTTTAATTTTCTTTGGACGTTCTAAGGGTCTATGGGCTGGCCCACATCAAAGCATGATGTTTCGGGCCCTTAAAATGAAGTTTTAAAATCCAGAAAAACGAACTCCCTAGTTAGCCCAATTTCAAATGGTCATAACTTACTAGATATAAGTCCAAATTAGGCAAAAGTTATGTTTAAATTGAAGCCCAGGATGTCTACTTTTCAATGAAACAAACTTCACTTAAAAATTCTTTGTGGATCAAAAGTTATGGTCAAAAAGTGAGCAAAGGTCATTTTTCAGTATCGATTTCAAAGAGATTTGAGCACTTTTGAGTTTTGATTACTTCCAAACTATTGTGAACTGTTTAATTAGCCTTGGTTGACATATGTCAAGCTCATCATTAGGGTCGGGGACCAAAATTTATTAATGGATACAAAATGTGGTGTCTACAAATGTTGACAAAGATTATATGAAAACCTTTATGCATACGGTGGAGAAGCTTTGAAAACTTTAGCATTGCCTTTATGTGGCTTTGAATTGGGAATGGAATACAAACTGCATGAGGCTTATCAGCTACTAACGTGCTAGAATCCATTTCTTTTCTTTCTTTTGAAGACTCTCTTTGAGTGCTTGTAAGCACTCTTCTAGAGTGTTTTTCTCCAAGTGTTTGCTAATGCTTTGCAATAGTCTAGAAGGCCCTTTTTATAGTTTAAAATTGGGGTGCAAAAACAGTCTTTCAATAATGTAGGATTAAGGTTTTGCATCTTTTCTTTTGAAAAATACTTCAACAAATTGTTCTTCTAGCGGCCTCATGCGCACTCATGGACCAACCTATATATGTAAACATAATTAGGCATACCGCATACGCAAGTAGGAAGTAACCTATGGTATGTAGAGTTAGGGTTTTGTGTGAAAATGGTTTTGTCATTTATGTTTGCGAGGGTATACGCACCCTCAATTTATCTTATATATAAAACTAGTCGCTAACCCGTGCGATGCACGAGATGGTTGGTTAAATAACAATTACAAATAATCATACAAAGCGCGCAAAATATGTTCTTTGATTATAAATGTAGGGTGTTTCACATAACACATAAAGATCACACCTTGGTTTCTCTATGTAGATGAAAAAATTATTTCCAACATTCCAATAGCTCATACACAAATTTGGACATAATATGAATTCTCATAATGCTCAATTGCAAATCAATTTATAGTCTACCACCAATATAAATCATATAAAAAAATTATTGATAAAATGAATATTTAAATGTGTAAATAATCTCATGACAGCATTAGCAAGACCATGCATTTGCTGCCAGGGATTAATATGCCACATAAACACATGGGACACAATGCCACTATCTCTTATAAGAAGCAACTCATAAACACAATATTCAAAACTTTGAAAAGAAACAGCTGACAAATAGTCTAAGTATTTGTGCTTATCTACTCCTTTTGGCCCCCAATTTTAATTATGCTAGCTTCTTAGAAACTGTTGAGGAGATCATTTGCAGCAACATATATTTGTGTCAAATGCATCTAATTTCCTTTAGATACATCTTAAGTACATGCAAAAAATAGTAGTTTGAAAGAGTGTCTATTTGAAAGGAATCAAACAAAATGCCTATATATTTCAGTTTCAACTATCTCAATAAACAATTAAAACCAAATTTCATAAACTCTTTGGATACATCTTAAGTAAGACATACAATCAATTTCAAAAACACCAGATGTTGGGTTGAAAGTAATACACAATTATTTGAAGCAGTGCTATTAGGCTCAGCCAAGCCACTCTCTATGGAAAAAATTTTAAATACAGTAAGGTTCATTTAAATAGAGACAATGCAATAATGTATTAATAGCTATTTCTATGAGCAAGAAAATAAAAAATATTTGAAGCAATTGCTTGAAATCATTTAAGTACATGCCATCAATGAAGCTGCTTGAAATCATTTTAAGTACATACCATCAATGAAGCTACAACATTAACATTGTTCATAACATTATTTTATTATTTATAGCACAAGTTCTTGGTTCGTGATAAGCAATGTGGGCATGTAAGATATACATCAGTGCATGGAAATCTACAAAATCACCTACACAAAAACAAAAAAGGAGAGAGTTAAATCAATGATTGTGTAATAATCATAGTGCAGTTTAGATAGAGATGAATTCTAAATGCAGGTTTAGTCACCTCCTTTTTTGGGTCTATGAAATTTACAAAATCATAGATGCATTGCAAACAAACACCAACTGATTTTATCAATCTATGATCAAATTAGAATGGAGTACATACCTTCATATTATGCTATTCTTTTTTATTTATTAAACAAATTAACAACTTTCCTAATACCTGAACAACATGAACTTTTATAAAGGAAAGAAGTGAGAGACCAACCACAACAAATTAATATCTTTCCTAGTATTTAGTTTTTTAAAAGTTGGCAATATCCTGCAAAGGTTTGCATTTTGAATTTCTCAACTCCAAATATTTTCCTTGTTCATGACCTTTATTTATTTATTTTTGTTGTATATAATACAACAATCACACTCATTACTTAAAATTAGGACTCAGATTCATTAACTTATAATTCGAAGAATTTTAATGCAACACCTATCAAAATGAATACTCATGGCAGTCTCAATTTTCAATCAATCTTGTATTCCCAAACTAAGGCTACATTGAACAAAGTAGAAATCTAACAAAGAGGCAAATGAATTGCAATCTGCACTTCAATTTTCTTCAATTGGACAAAGACATAGGAAATGAAAAGATAGAAAAAAATGACATCAACAAAGACAGATGTAAGCAAGAATCTACCTAAAAAATCCTCTCTATATTTGAAACTTCGCAACCAACATTAGGAAGGAATTATAGTTGGATTCAAAATTGGAATCACATATATTACAGCACTTGCAACTCATGTTGATATAAGAGTCTTAGGATGCTCAGAACATCCTATGACAAAACTTAAAATTGAATGAAGATGGCATAAAGAAATTGAAACAAATCCTCTAACAATGACAAAACCATAACCTAAATAAAGAAAACTTTAAAATCTCACAAATGTATACCAAACAGGAAAAATATTCTAACCAAAAAACAATAATTGACAAAACAGATCCCCAAAAATTGGAAAAATAAAATGGGAAATCAAGGTACCTTTAACCCTGATTCAATTTTTTTTTCTTTGGCATAAGACCCAATGTCTAGTACAAAAACACGATATCCTACAATTGGAGAAAAAGATGAAAAAGAATGAAAATAAGAAATCATAAATTAATTAGGAAGATGGAATCTTAACAACAGTGAACAATTTAGAAGTATTAAGGCATAAACAATGTAAGAATGGAACCTTTGTTGTTGCAGGGAAGGAATGGCACAAAAGCAGCAGAAGAAAACTATACAGTATGATGGAAGGAAAAAAAAAAAAAAAAAGCTATACAACAGTAAAAACTAATCTGAACCGTAAATTTAAAACTATCTTCACATTAAGACAGAGTTTTGATTGAAATTAACAAAACCCACTACGGGCTCCAAACCCATCAATCTAAAAGAGAAAACACTCCCAAACAAAACCCTAAATCATATTTAACAGGAAAACTTATAAAACAAAATTAGAAAACTTACTGGTAATAGAGTCTGAGTAAGACTGGTCTCTGACGGTAGTAAAAAGAAATCACGGAGTGGGCCTAATTTCTAAGCTTTTCTCTACAGCCAACGGCAAAAACTAAAAATGCAAAAAATTGCAGACCATAAACTCAAACTCAATAGCCAAACTAAAAAACACAGAAGAATTAACCCCAAAATTTTTAAATGTAAATAGAAAATAAAATTGAAGTATGCCTCAACCAATTAGTATTAAAGTGGGTAGCGCCTGGAAACGTAGATTTTAAAAAAATTACCACAAAATTTGCCTCCACTAATTTGGTTGGAGGGGCGGTGACAATCTTCAGAGAAAATTGCAAATGGGCGGACAAACTATAGATGACCCATTATTTTCTTTGTTTTTTTTTTATAAATTATTGCTTTTATAATGACCTACTGTTTCAATCTAGCTATTTAATTGGGGATAATTTGGGCTGTGAAGCCGACCTATATATGCACTTTATTGTATCTTATAAATGAACCATTTATTTCAATCTAGCTATTTCGTCAAAATTTGGGCTAGAAAGCCGAACTCTGGACCATCGAAATATTTTTTCCCCGTGATGGTAGGACCTCAATATATTTATCAAAGAGGAAGATTTATTAAAAGAAAAAGTTTGGACAAAGCATGATTGATAGGATCTCAATATATTTATCACAATAAGCAAATAAATTTGAGATATTTGATGCAACTAAAAAAAAGAATGGTTTTTTTTAAAACTCAAATAAAGAATAGATTAATCAAAATACAATAATCAAATATGAGTTTCTAAATTGAATATAAAATTAAGAGATTTTTTTAAGCCTAAAATAAGAGATTGATGAACAGCAGGAATGAATATATACATTTTATATAAGAGAGTATCATAGTAATTAGAATCTACAGTGGCATTAATTTTAATTGGATTACAAAAGGCTATAATAAATTTGAATCATGATTAGTAAAATTCACTCAACATAATTATGTAATGCGTTATTGGTACATTCATGCTATTATAATAAATCTTCACAAATTATAATAAATTTTTTATCACTTTTATTTCTAAAATATCTATCATTTCGATAAAAGCACTTCATTCACCAAATTGTTTAAGTTAATGGATGAAGAACCAAGTGGCTCAGTGGCCTCTTCAGCTAACTTTTTCCACTCCATGGCCTTTTTCTTCATTTTCTTACCCTTTTCTCCTTCCATCAACTCTTTCACAATCTTTTCCACTTCCTCTCTCTTGACATCATTATCAATCTCCATGCCAATGCCCAATTCATTGCAAGTATACTTACAATTTGTTTGTTGATCTGCCAAGAATGGCCAACAAAGCATTGGTATTCCTGCACACACACTTTCAATAGTTGAATTCCACCCACAATGTGTTAAGAACCCTCCAATTGAGGGGTGGTTCAACACTTCTTCTTGAGGGCACCAACTAGCTATCAAACCCCTTTCTTTAGTTTCTAACTCGAATTCAGGTGGCAATATTGCTGATTCACCAACAACTAAATCAGGTCTAATTATCCACAAAAATAAATATTTACTATTTGCAAGTCCCCAACCAAACTCAACCAATTGTGTTGGTGTCATGACAACTATGCTGCCAAAATTCACATATATTACAGAGTTGGGCGCCTTAGAGTTAAGCCATTGGAGGCACTCAGTTTCTTCCTCCCATAAACTATATCCAATTGATTTCAAAGGGTCATTGGGTAAGTGATTGAGCAGTAGTTGGAGAGGGCCAATGGCATATACATGAGGAAACATGGTCAAGAGAGCATCCAAAACTTCTTGCTCTAATGCATCAAATGTTTGAATAACAATTCCTGAAGCTGTAGGAGCTCTCTCTGCTGTTTCGATCACAAATTTAAAGGTAGCATCATTCGGATCTATGGTTCGAACCTGGCTTGGGAGATCCTTGAGTCTAATGCCTCTCATACCTGGAATCCAATCTATAACTATGTCCAAATACCCATTGGTTAAATAGCTCTTATCTGCAAAAAAGACAGAATATTTTTAGCTTAAAATTAAATTTATTTTTAATCATAATAAAACAGAAAAATTACACTTTATCCCTTTAATGCTATAAGAAAATTGCAATGTTCTCATTTTAGTTTAAACATAGCAATGTTGTAATGAACATTTTTTCCATAGGTTAGTGTTTTTTTCAAATAAAAAAAATTAATTCAATTTAAAAATATATATATTTGGGGAGACCCACACTTTAATGGTATTAATATTTACCATCCAATAACAAACACAATATATGCATAATGATGGTCTTAATACCCTCCAATAACAAACACAATATGTGCATAATAATGGTATTAATACCTTCCAATAACAAACACGTCACATATGCACAACTATAATCCTTCAAATTGTGTATTACTGCGCGCATGCGA
The DNA here is from genome assembly GCF_040712315.1 of Castanea sativa. Taxonomy (NCBI): domain Eukaryota; kingdom Viridiplantae; phylum Streptophyta; class Magnoliopsida; order Fagales; family Fagaceae; genus Castanea; species Castanea sativa. Next base: position 13,700,564 of record NC_134022.1, read on the forward strand.
TATGATTGTTATAAGAGGGTATAAAAGTCATTTTCAACTAACAAAAAAATTGAGTTTTTAATATAAAATGATAATAGAGGAGTAAGGTGTTCAGTACAATAAAATAAAATAGGATATTGCTACATTTTTAACTAAAGATGGATATTGTAAGTTTGTAACTATAATAATAATAATAATAATAACTAGCCTCATCGCACGCCTTTTGCGCGTGCATGAGGCTTTTTTTTTTTTAAGTGGTCCTATTTTGTAGAAAAAAAAACTGTATTTTTTTATTATATACATAATTTTTATTTTGAAAATCTAATTTAAAAGTGAATAAATCAATTTAAAAATTAATAGGAGAGTGGTCCTATTTTTTAGGCAATGTTTTAGTGGGAGTTAGAGTTGCATTTTTATCAAATTGTCCTTTAGTTTTGTCTCTACTTAAACATAGGAGTGTAGAGACATTTTTTAATTAAATAATAATAATAATAATAATAATAATCTATACTACTATTTAAGGGGCTTCCCCTGTTTGGATTCCACATTTTGGATGCCTAAAATACCCTCATCATATCCACTTACAAGTTTTCAACTATCGATGATAAATAAGTAAATTAAAACTCTTACACTTTAAAACTCACAAACTCACGTAGCTTTGCAGTTTCTATCTCACTTTCTATCTCTCATTCTTCTTCAGATTGAAGACATTTAGTTTAGTTCTACATCCTCATTTCTTTTTCTTCAGATTAAAGACATTTATTGATAAAGGTTTCAACAAATTTCCAGGTTCTATCTTTTACAAGTTCCTCTTTATTTTCTTTTCTTTAATTTATGATTGACTTTCTTTGAGCTTTACTTTTTTTTTTTTTTTTAATATGTATCACGTAACTCTCTTTTTATTTCTTTTTCTTGTAAATGTAATTTTGAAATGAATGGTTCCTTCATATACTTTACCACTGTACTTCTTAATGAACTGTCATTTCATGTTATAGGTATTGTGATCCAAAGATAGGGCTGCCTTATGCTACAAAAGAAGCACTCAACTAACAAATTTTCAGGTTCTATCTTTTACAAATTCCTCTTTATTTTCTTTTCTTTGGTTTATGATTGACTTTCTTTGAGTTCTACTTTCTTTTTCTTTTTCTTTTTTACGTTTATCACGTTAACTTTTTTTTTTTAAATGTAATTTTGAAATTTTGAATTGAAATAAAAATAGTTACTACAATACTCCCTGATTAAAGATCAAAATATAAATGATTTCCTTCTATTTCCTCACTTCTTTTTTTTTTTTTTTTTTTACCATCATTGTATATGTTTTTGGCAATAAAGTTTTTTATTTATTTTTTATTTTTTTATTACCATCATTGTATATGTTTTTGGTGTTAAAGTTTTTTAGTTTTTTTTTATTTTTTTTTATTACCATCATTGTATATGTTTTTGGCGTTAAATTTTTTTTATTTAGTTATTTATTTAAATTTTTGATGATGCAGTGATTAAATTTTAAAGAGTCCATGATAGAGTTAAATTCTAAAAAATCTTTATCTTCTACTTCCTCACTTTTTTTTTTTTTTTAAAGAGTCCATGATTAGATTTTAAAGAGTCCTCAATTTTGATGTCCAAAATACTCTCAAATTTATCAATTTGTAAAACTTAAATGATAGGGTTAGAAATGTGAAAAAAAAAAAAAAAAAAACCACATTCAAACATGTTTCTCAAAAAAAAAAAACCACTTTCAATTTTGTTTTTGTTTTTTTATTAAACCACTTTAATTCTATAACAAAAGTTTCGGATAACTCCCATAAAAATAAAAATAAAAAGTTTCGGATAAAAAATAAAAACCACGTTCAATTTTTTTTTTTTTTTTTTTAAAAACTTTCAATTCTATAACAAAATTTTCAGATATCTCCCATAAAAATAAAAAGATTAGGATAAAAATAAAAACCACGGTCAAATTTTCCCTAAAAAAAACCCATGTTCAATTTTTTTTTTTTTTAGAAAAAAAAAAAAAAAAAAAACCACTTTCAATTCTATAACAAAAGTTTCGGATAACTACTCTGCTAAAAAAATTGAAAGTTAAAAAAAAAATCCAAAAACTTTTAAATACCACGTCAAAACCCAACCCACGTTTGGATTCTTACCAAAAAAACAAAAACAAAAACAAATAAAAAAAAATGTTATCTTTGACCAGAGTTTCGGATACCACATCCGAACCCAACCCACGTTCAGCCCTATCAAAAAAAAAAAAAACATGTTTTTTTTACAAGAGTTTCAGATAACTATGACTAAAATAACTGAAGGAAGTAAAAAAAAAATGTAACACATGTATATATTTTGAAATTGAGATTCTTATTAAAAAAAAAAACCCACATCTCTAACAACTACTACTATAAAAAGTGAAGGAAGTTAAAAATCTACAACACGTCTTGGTTGGTGTTCATAGTAAGCCTTTAATCGAGGCTGCTTCGGGATTTTACACCATTGTACAATTATGAGAGCAGAACTTGAGTTCCAGCCGAGAGGGGTAATTGGTGAGTTGAGTGTTTGGAGGTATGGGTTTTAATTTAGAGATTTTGTGAGTGTGTTTATGTTTTTTGTTTGAACTTTCATTTAGAGATTTTGTGAGTTGAGTGTTATGTGTGATAAAATAATTAACCTTTATCCAAAAAATAGAAGAGCCTCTGAGCACGCATAAAACAATTACCAAACACGTAAAACATTTACCAAACGCGTAAAACTTAGCAATGTGGGAAATCTTTTTTGTTTTCCAGTTTTTAATATTCATCATACCCTTAGGTTTTTTTTGTGATTAGAAAATGTAGTACTCCCAAATTATAATAAATACTCTAAATTAACTCTTACCCAAAAAGTAGAAGAGCCTCTGAGCACATGCGTGAGCGCGTGGTCAGAGGCTAATAATTCATAATTCTTCTCAAAAAAATAATAATAATTAATAAACCAAAACTGCAATTGCTCTAATAAATTAATGCAAGATTTCAATGGAGTATCACATTTTTTGTTACACACCTTTAAGTGGAATGATGCCTTTATCCTTGAGAGGAGGAATCTGCATGTAACCCATTAAGCTACAAGCGGAGATAGTGAAGAACATTAGAATTGGGATTCCGAGTTCCTGAGCAGCGTTGATGGTGAATTGCATGAAACCGTCTGAGATAATACAAGTCACTGGGGGAACGTTTGAAGTTGCACTGTTGAGTTTCACAAGAAGGTTAGAAAATGAGGCGAAGAAGTTTTTGGTAATGGAATTGCAAAGAGAAGAGACGTCTTGGGAGGCATTAGGATCCGATGGAGGGAGGTTATCTGGAATCGTTTCAAATCGGAAGTCAGACAAACCATCTAAGGAGTTGGGACCTCTAAATTTCAGAAAACGCTGGTGGTTGAACTCAGTGTTAACAAAGGTTATGTGAAAGCCTTTATGGTGGAGAAGCTTTGAAAACTTGAGCATTGCTTTTATGTGGCTTTGAACTGGAAATGGAATACAAACTGCATGAGGCTTATCAGCCTTTAGCGTCTTGGAATCCATTTTTACTTCTTTCTATTATATGTTTTGCGTTTGCATATGCACTTTCCAAGTTTCAATGTATCTTATAAAATGATTAATTACCCACTGTTTCAGTCTAGCACAAATCTTATAAAATGATTAATGACCCACTGTTTCAGTCTAGCAATTTCGTGACAATTTTGGCTGCAAACTGTGCCTCTGGAATTTAGTTCTCTTCCCCGTGATTGTAGGCGCATGACAAAAGGGTGAAAGAGACGTACGGTTGCGCGTAATTAACGGCTGCTTCTTCAAAGAATATGCCACTTGGTCTAAAGAAAGAGACAATTCTTTCTTGTTTTGCTTTTATATATCCGATCTTAATGAATCATCCCTAGACTGTGTATACTACTTTTTTCACTTGGAAATTCTAGTATATATAACATCACCATTTTTTTTGTGAAAAAAATTACCTTCAATAGTTAAATGGCTTAAATGACTAAAACTACAAGTTAATGGTTTTATAAATTATCACATAGTAAATTAAATAAGATTCTGCTAAATTGATTTAGAGCAAAACTGTGTTTGATTTACTCTCGGAAACAATATCCATTTGTATGTACTTTTTAACTTGGAAATGGCATTCTATTTTTACTAAACTACAAAGCAGAGTGCATATAATATTTCTATAATTCAATAGTTGAAAAGGAGTTCAAACACTTGATGTCTTCGCTAAAAACATTAAGCGGTGAAAATCAATATTGCTACAGAACTTGTAACCTTAATTTTGGTGTAGGTAATTAATTAATTAAATGCACCGTCTAATTAAAGAGATTGACAGTGCACGCATGGCAGAGCCATCTAGAGCCCCACCCACAAACTAATGATAAAAGCCAAGCTGCATAGAACCCGCACAAACCTTTACGCCACACATCCAAGAGAACTAAGAACCAAACCAAATACTAATGGCCGTACCATTTGTCTCTTCTGAATACATAGCACATTGTGTTTGGTGTAACATTAAGTGGGATACAAAAAATAAGATAAAGAATTTGCATTCCTGTCTCACACTAACCGATATTATTGCACACCCTTACTAAGCAATAATAATTAATTAAAATAATAATTAATTAAAAGGCGAAACTTTTCAAAAATGTCAAAAACGATGAGGGACATCTAGACTAATTCAAACCATACACAGTAAAACGATATGACAGAGCCTGTGGCATTATTCAAGCCACATCATATGTCTATATCTCCTTCATAGGCCAAGTGCATGTACCCAGCGGCTGCTTCAAAGAATAGGCCACTTGAAGACATGTGGCTTGAAAAAACGCCACTTGAAATAAAGCAACAGACTCGGTTATATCGGTTTACTGGCTATGGTTTGAATTAGTATAGCTAGATGCCCCTCATCGTTTTTAAGGTTTTTGTAATGTTTCGCCTTTTATTTAAGTATTATTGCCTGGTAAGGGTGTGCTGCAAATCAGTTAGTGCAAGACGGGAATGCAATTTTTTTTTTTTTTTTTTTTGTGTTCTACTTATTGTTACACCAATCACAATATATTATATATTCAAAGAGACATATGGTGCGGCCATTAGTATTTGGTTTGGTTCTTAGCTCTCTTGGATTTGTGGCGTAAGGATTTGTGTGGGTTCTATGCAGCTTAGCTTTTATTATTAGTTTGTGAGTGGGGCTTTGTTTTAGACTTTCAGTTTTAGGTGCGGTCATCTCTTCTGAGGGTGCTGTACAGTAATTTTAGGTAGGAAAAAAAAAATTTGTCTTTCTATTAGGTGCAAACCTTGATCTTGGCATTTGTGAAGAAGAGCTAAAGAGGACAAAACTAAGGTAGACGGTCAAATTTTACAGAACCTACCATGGGCGACTAGACTAGGTTGATGGACAAAGAAAGGAAGCAACACGACGACGCGTGTTGCAGGTGGACGGATTACCTGCGATGGACAAACAAGGAAGTAGACAGATACAAAGTGGACGATGGCAAAGCCACGTGGCACCCACATGGTTTAATTAGTCCCCAAGGAACTTCAAATGGAAATGTCTTGTGCATCACGATTAACCTTAGTCAACAAAATCTCTATATGGAAAGGGTCCTGTAAAATACGCGCGTTTGTGAGGATCTTCTCTACAAGGAAATAATCATCTTCGCCAAGAAACCAAAGTCGGTTCTACACTACTATTAAAACCCTAAAACCCTCAGAAACCAAGGTACACACAATTCTCCCCAACTCTGGCACTCTAGGGTTGTGAAAGTTTTCTGACTTAACCTTCGGAGGGTATTTGGCCAGTATCACACCAATACTCTCCTGAGGTCTTCTTTTTCTATGTTGTGCAGGTGTTGTCTTAGGCACGTGAGGTCCGTGTGACTAACTTACGATTTTTGGCATCATCAGTTGGCGCCGTTTATGGGGAAGTATGTAAGCCATATTACCTCTTCTCGGAAAAAAAAGTTGCATGGTGCTTACTCCCTCAATGGCGACCACAAACAATAACTAAGAAGACGAACCACGTACCACCGCCCTTGAAAGACAGGTTCAAACTCTTGTCACGGCTGTTGAACGCCTCACCAAGCAAAACCATGACCTAGAAGAACAACTGCGCCAAAGGGACGCCAAGCCCCGAGATCAAGAAGAGGAGCAGGAGGGCAACAGCCTTCAGCACACTAACAGTAGGCAGAATAGGGAAGGGCCAAAAGGCAGCAACGCCGTGAGCAGACCAACTGCCACAAATGGATCTAATGATGAATGCCCTCAGAGGACGGGTATCAAACGATCTTTATGAACTGGTACACCGGATGGACTCCCCCTTCACTGCACCCATTACTTCATTCCCCCTCCCACCGAAGTTCCGTATGCCACAAGTAGAAGCCTACGACGGGTCAAAGGATCCTTTAGACCACCTGGAGTCATTCAAGACCCTCATGCACTTGCAAGGAGTAGCGAACGAGATCATGTGCCGAGCCTTTTCCACTACATTAAGAGGTCCCACAAGAGTATGGTATAGCAGGTTGACACCAAACTCTATCAATACCTTCAAAGAGTTGAGCACCCAGTTTGCCTCACACTTTATCGAGGAACACAGGTACAAGAAGTCCACTGCATGCTTGATGAATATCAAGCAACGGAAGGATGAGACAGTGAGGTCTTACATCACCCGCTTCAACAAGGAGACCCTTTCGATTGATGAAGCTAACGACAAGATGCTTGTGGCTACGTTCACCAATGGGCTACGAAAGGGGAAGTTTTTGTTTTTCTTATACAAGAACGACCCGAAAACAATGTCAGATGTACTTTACAAGGCTACCAAATACATGAATGCAGAAGACGCATTGCTTGCCCGAAAAGAAAAGCCAAGGAAGAGAGAAAGACAAGAAGAAACACGACAGGATAGGGGAAGGAAGGCCCCAAGGACAGGAGATGGACAAGAGGATAGACGCTTCAAACCACCCACTGGAAGATTCGTGAATTTCACCCCACTAAATATTCCGATCGATCAGGTACTGATACAGATCAAGGATGAAGGATCCCTGACGTTTCCTAGCAAGCTAAAAGGTGACCCCAACAAAAGGTCCAGAGACAAGCACTGTCGTTTCCATCGAGATCATGGTCATGATACGTCCGACTACTACGATTTGAAGTAGCAAATAAAAGCCCTGATCAGACAAGGAAAATTGCAGAGGTTCGTCAGCAAAGAGAGGACGAACCAACCATAAGAGCAAGGCCCCCGGAGGGAAAACAAGCATCCCAAACCACTTATAGGAGACATAAGGATGATTGTAAGGGGCACCACAACTTCCTGCTCAACTAGGAAGGCGCGTAAGACCTACCTCCGGATGGTTCAGACCGTCTAGCTGACGGGTTTGGTCCCGAAGATGGCATGCATTGATAACCCTGTAATCGGGTTCATAGAGGAGGATGCTCAATGTCTCCATCATCCACACGATGACGCGCTTGTAGTGAGCATACAAGTCGAGGACTACAACACTCACAGGGTCCTAGTGGACAACGGGAGCTCCGATGATATACTCTACTACCCTGCCTTCCAGCAGATGAGGATTGGGAGAGAACAATTGATCCTAACACACCAATCGTTGGATTTGGAGGAACAAGAGTGTACCCACTCGGAACTGTCACTTTATCCGTAACCATCAGCGATTATCCTCAACAAATCACCAGGGATGTCACATTCCTGGTTGTGGACTGTTCATCCGCTTACACTGCCATCCTGGGACACCCTACACTTAATTCGTGGAAGGCCATAACCTCCACTTACCACCTGATAATCAAGTTCCCTACCGAATACAGAGTAGGAGAAGTACGGGGAGATCAAGTAGTGGCGCGCGAGTGCTACATCGCCATGCTGGAGATGGACTACCATTTACCAACAATGTGCATAGAAGAACAACGAACGGTGGCAAAACCAGTAGAAGGGTTGGAAGAGGTACACCTTGATGACTCTAAGCCCGAGCGAACGACAAGAATAGGTACTCTTGCTAACTTGCCAGTCCGTCAGGCCCTAATATCATTTCTAAGAGAGAACCAAGATGTCTTCACCTAGAGCCACGAAGACATGCCCGAGATCGATCCTTCGGTCATAGTCCACAAGCTAAACGTATCGCCTTCTTTCTCTTCCTTCCGCTAGAAGAAACGGGTATTCGCTCAAGAACGAGATCAGGCCATAGCAGAAGAGGTTCTCAAGCTACATGAAGCAAAGTTTATACAAGAGGTATACTACCCCAACTAGCTGGCCAACGTGGTGATGGTCAAAAAAGCCAACGGGAAGTGGAGGATGTGCATAGATTTCACGGACTTGACAGGGCATGCCCCAAGGACAGCTACCCACTTCCCAAATTGATATTTTGGTGGATTCAACGGCAAGACACCAGCTGCTGAGTTTCATGGATGCATTTTATGGTTACAACCAGATCAAGCTGGATGAAGCCGACTAGGAAAAGACTTCATTCGTCACCAGTCAAGGCCTCTTTTGTTACAAAGTAATGCCCTTCGGGCTAAAGAACGCTAACGCCACGTATCAGAGGCTGGTGAATAAAATGCTCGCGCATCAGATTGGAAAGAACGTGTAGGTCTATGTGGACAACATGCTGGTAAAAAGCAGGAGGACAACCACCTGGATGACCTCAAGGAGACCTTCGAGACCCTTCAACACTATAACATGAAGCCAAATCTGAACAAGTGTGCATTCGGAGTGACGGTAGAAAAATTCTTGGGATTCATGGTATTCTAGAGGGGTATTAAGGTCAACCCAAACAAGATACGAGCCATCATAGAGTTAGCTCCACTAAAAACCATCAAGGAGGTACAAAGTCTGAACAGTAAGGTCGCTGCATTAAACAGGTTCGTTTCAAGAGCGACGGATAAGTGCCTACCCTTCTTCCGCACATTAAAAAAGGCCTTTGAATGGACAACCGAGTGTCAACACGCATTCAAGGATCTGAAGGCATATCTTTCTTCCCCACCTTTGTTGAGCCCATCCAAACCAGGAGAGGAATTTTTTCTCTACTTGGCCGTCTCCTCAACTGCTGTCCGCACAGCCCTAGTCAGGGGAATAAGACGAAATGAAAAATCCCGTATACTTCACGAGTCAAGCACTCCGGGGCGCAGAAGAAAGGTACCCCTCAATGGAAAAGCTAGCCTTCGCCTTGATAACTGCTGCTCACAAGCTTAAACCTTACTTTCAAGCACATACGGTTATTGTTTTTACGAATAAACCTCTACGAAGAGCGATAAGAAACCCTGAAGCCGCCGAATGGATGACAATAAGGGTGATCAAATTAAGCGAGTTTGACATACAATATTGCCCACGTACAGCCATAAAAGGACAGGTTATTGCCAATTTCATTGCAGAGTTCACCCACACGGATGAGCAAGGGGCAGAGGAGAATCCCCAATGGAGTGTCTACATGGATGGATCATCCAATAGACAAGCAGGAGGAGCTGGTGTGGTAATCCACAGCTCGGAAGTAGACGAGATCAAATGCATGGTCCGACTTGACTTCCCCACAACAAACAATGAGGCAGAGTACGAAGCTCTGATAGCAGGACTAGATCTCGCCCAAGTAGCAGGAGCCATGAATGTGTTTGTGCATTGCGACTCCCAAGTGGTCACTAACCAAGTTAATGGCGATTATGAGTGCAGGGGTGAACGGATGAAGAAGTACCTTGAGCAAGTGAAGAATCAGATGAACAACCTCCATACAAAGTTCATTCAAATCCCAAGGGAGGAGAACGAGCATGCCAACCGTCGCCAAGGTGGCATCAACAGAGCACATGCTCTTCCTCGGTCAAGTACTCTTTCTTGTTCAGGCCTCACCTTTGTTAAACATCGTCAGTGTGTAGAAGATAAGTTCCAAGAACAACTAGATGACACCAATAACCTTCTACCTAAAGGATAGCGTGCTGCTTGACAATAAGGAAGCTGCAAGGAAGTTTAAGGTCTATACTGCACGATTTGTACTGATTAAAGATATCTTATACAAGAGAGGTTTCTCTCAACCATACCTGAGGTGCCTTATCCCTGAGGAAGCAAACTATGCCATGCAAGAAGTTCACGAGGGAATCTACGGAAACCATTTTGGATCTCGGTCGTTGGTACACAAACTAATCCGCGCAGAATACTATTGGCCTACTATGTAGAAGGATGTCCTTGCATACGTCAAAACTTGCAACAAGTGTCAGAGGTTCGGCAACATTATCCAACAACCAACAGAGGAACTCACCCCAATGACGGCCTCGTGGCCTTTCGCTTAGTGGGGGTTGGACATCATGGGTTCGTTCTCGACGGCTATTCAGCAGCTGAAATTTCCTAGTAGTCGGTATAGACTACTTCACCAAATGGGTGGAGGCCGAAGCCTTGGCCACCATCACAGAGAAGAATGTACGGAGCTTTGTATGGAAGACTATCATCTGCAAGTAAGGTATACCTAGGGTACTGGTCTCAAACAATGGAAAAAAATTCAACAATGATTCATTCCAAGATTTTTGCTCACTATTGGGATTCAAAAATCACTACTCATCTCCTACCCACCTACAAGCCAATGGACGGGTTGAGGTGACAAACCAATCCTTGCTCAAAATTATCAACACTAGGATCGAGGGGGTAAAGGGGATATGGCCAGAGGAATTGACAAGCGTTTTATGGGCCTACAAGACAACAGCAAGGACGACTACAAGGGAGACTCCGTTACGACTGGCGTACGGGAGCGAGGCAGTCATCCCGGTCGAGGTCAGACTCAAAAGCTATAGAGCTGGAAACTATGACCGTAGTAAGAATGATGAAGCGATGCGCCTTCAACTTAACTTGGTGGACAAGGTCAGGGCAATGGTTGAGCAGAGGTTAGCATGGTACCAAGACCTCATGGCGAAGCATTACAACTCCAAGTTAAGTTGAAGGCACGATAAGAGATCCCGTTCATGAATAGTTAGGACCTAACTGGGAAGGATCATATAGGATCACATCATGGCATAGGAAGGGCACCTACCACCTCGAGACGCTGGACAAGAAAAAGCTGCACCATCCATGGAACACGGAGCACCTGAAGAAGTACTACTAGTAGACAAGGGCACAAGCGATGACACTCCTTACTTCCATTTTATTTCATTTTAGTTAATTTTTATTATCTACAGTACTTTTTAAGCCCAAAGGGCAATTTTCTTATTTTTTAAAAAAGAACAATTTCTACTTGCATATTTATCACAATAAGAGAAGTTATTTAGAAACGTTGTAAGTGTGTCTACAGAGTTAAATTTATCAAGTCCATAAAGTGGATAGGATCCTAAAAGGATGAATTTTATAAAGTCCATAAAGTGGACGGGTTCATCCCAAAATGATGGGCTATATTTATCAAGTCCATAAAGTGGACGGGATCATCCTAAAAGGATAAGTTTTATGAAGTCCACAAAAGTGGACGGGTTCATCTTAAAGGGATAAGCTATATTCATCAAGTCCATCCCAAAAGGATGGGCTATATTTATCAAGTCCATAAAGTGGACGAGATTGTCCTTAGAGGGATGAGCCATATTTATTAAGTCCACAAAGTGGACGGGATCATCCTACAATGATGAATTATATTTTTTAAGTCCAAAAAAGTAGATGGGATCATACCGAATGGATGACTAGGTGAACGGAGTCATTCAATGAATGGGTTGTATTTATTAAGTTCACATGAGGACGGGTTCAATCGTTAAGTCCAAAGTAGACGGATATATGGCAAACCTATATTTACAAATACATGATCAAAATACCAATATATTATAGAAAGCCCAATAAAGGGCAAATGTCTACATGTAAGTCCTAAATAACAAGGCAAGGTAAAATAGAAGCATTGTTCTACCAAAAATCTTTGCATACAAAAAAGAAAGGAAAATTAAAGACTAAGCTAAGAAAGAAAAATCTAGTTCTCGTCAATAGGGTTTTCTCCGTCCTTGGCTGTTTGCTCCCCCTCGAGTGGATGAGCGTCATCACCGAAGGAGGTGACCTGATCTGTAAGAGTTGTCTCCTCTTCACCTCAGGGGTCAGAAACGGTGTCATCAACAAACAACTCATTAGTGCTTTCAAAGTAGACAGGCTGGGCTAGAGTCTGGATCTGGGGGTCGATGGAGATGCGGGACAGGTCCAGGTCAGGAAAAGAAAACTTAACTTGACGGAAGCAGTCATCAAAGCCATCCGTGAATGAGCTACCAAGATCCGCTAGGAGAGCATCAGAGTCGCGGTACTCCTGTATTGCATCCTCCTTGGCCTGATAGAGGTGGTCCTTGGCATCTTTGATTTCACCTTCCTTGTCCTTAAGGACCTTCCTTAGCACCTCCATCTGTTTCTCTAGTTCGCCCCTTACTTGCTTTGATGCAGCAAGTTTCTTTTCCTGGACCACCTTCCAGGCCTTCAACTCTTCCAGTTCCATCGCCGTTGCCTTTGCCCTCACCCTAACCCGGTCCAAAGCTATCTCATGGGAGAGGCAACAGTCCATTATACCCTTCATCATTACCACCCCTGCAAAACAACAAAAAAAAAGGGGGGTTAAAAGGGGACGGAGACAACTTGACTCCAAAAAGAAAACAGACAGAAAAATTTACCTGTGCGATACTGAAGAAACCCGTCTCCCCATCGCTTTCGTTGCGTGATTGCTTAATTCCTCGTAATATTAACTTTGGTGATGGACGAAAGCTGCTCAAGGGCATACTGAGGGTCCTCACAAAGAAGGACGAGTGGCTTTGGGGTAATAGGTACCTGACCCGTTATCAAACCCTTGCCCTTCCCTGAACCGGGTAGAGTAGCCGTCTTTTTGCTTCAGCTTTCACCTCAATGGTTGACTCCGCCACCTTGGGCTTTCTAGGTGGATGGTCAGACTTCTCTAACAGTCTCTTCTTTGACGGAGGGACTTAGGTGGCAACCTTAAAAGGCAAGGTGCCCTCCTGTTTCTTCGCAACAACAACCTACTACTTAATGTAAGCTCTCCTCCTGCCTTCCTCCATTTCCACATCAAGGTGGACGGAAAGAAAGGGTTAGGTGAATTACAATTAGAAAGAAAATACTATAAAGAGAAACAGACTTACGTCTGCATGCCTAGCTATCGTAGCGACGGGCAGCTTCGGTAGGTTCAGGACCGTCACAATACCAATGGATTGTTTCCAAAGTGACGAGCTTAGCCCACGTCCTCTTCTTCAACTTAATTGCAAAAATTTCTCCAAGAAGCTCCACTACTCCAAAGTCACTTCGGGATGGTCTCAAGCTGCAAGAAAGGGACGGTTAGAACAACGACTGTAAATAAAATGTAAAATTCAAAAAAAATGGATTCTCACCAAACAGAGGCATTATGCCCCAAGTTTTTTCTACAGGCATGAACTCCTAATCATCAGGGTGACACATCTAGTCGTCACCTTGGATAAAGAAATAACGACTCTTCCAGTTTTTGTTGGGGTCAAGAGTGTCACACACCAGCCTAAGTACATGCTTTCTTGGTAAGAAGCTATACATACCTTTAGACTGGGTGATCTCTAACGGATGTTAGCAGTAAAAGAACTCCTCCATCGTCATCCTTCGCTCCCCATCACTTAAGACTCCATACAAAACTTTAGCGCCTAGGAAGACTTTCCAAGCATTCGGGGAGATTTGGGAGAGGTACTGAAGAAGATGACGATGAAGAGCACTTAGAGGAAACCGAAGTCCCGCTTTTGATAGGCCAAAAACGTATTGACCCCTTGTGATGGATTAAGTTTGTTAATTAATCAAATTAACATGTAAACGCGTGGTAGCACAAACAAATCACCAATAAACTAAAGTACAACAAAAAATAAATTGACACAGTGATTTGTTTACAAATGGGGAAACCTCCAAGACAAAAACTCCACTGGGTGATTTCAAGGTCACCACTCCCGAAAATCTACTATTATCACAACAAGCAGTTACAAGTAAAGGAATCCCAGTACCTTATACCAACCTACAGTTGAACCCTTACCCCAATACCCAATTGGACTTGTTCTGTAGTGACAATCTCTCATGTTCAATGCACGGCTCCCAGTACGTGACTAACCAATTGCGCGGATCCCAGTACGCAACTTCAATCACCAACTTGAGAAAGATGTTGGCTGCAAAGTTCTTCAGTTCATCCTCACAATGAAGAACGAGAAGAAGCTTGGTTACAAAACCCTATGGTGCAAAGACACAGCAGCTTCTTCACAAAGAGATGAACTAGGGCAAACTTTGTCTCCGGTCACAAATTACTTGAACAGACTTTGCTCAATGCTTGTGCAACATGTGTTTACTTTGACGGCCCTTAAAATAATCATTTTATATGTCTAGGGTTATGAGAAAAGAAGGCTCAAAGACATGTCCACAGATTAGAATCAAAACAGTACTGAAAAACTATTTTTCTTAAATCTCAACAGCTAGAGGTATCGAGGTGCTGTCGAGCAGCTGTCAAGCCACGAGGCTAGAACAGCTTCTTAAAGCTCGATAGATACAGCTGTCGAGCTTTAATAAAGAGCACTTCTCAGCTTGTTTCTTGAACAGTCGTGCATGGCTTTAACACTTGATCTTGAAACCTTGTTTCTTGAAGTATCAAAAACATCCTAGATCTACCCAATTACAAGTAGAGTGTGTTTTGTCAGATGATTAGCCAATTACATAACAGAATGACATATGTTCTTAACAAGTAAACCACATATGTCCTAACAGCTTCAAACATCTGCTCATATACCCCAACATCCTCAACGCCCTCATAGTAACATTTTTCAAACCTAAGAGGTAGACAAATGGGTATGCTGGTAGGAATCTAGTACCTCTCCCTAACGGTTTCGAAATGTTTTTGCTTAACGGTAGAGTTAAAATCATTTACCGTCCACAATGGAAGGAGGATGAACTCCCTAAGGCCATCTGGACCTATGACAGATTGGACGGGAGGATCAACGTAGACAACATCGATGCTATGTGAATCACTGCCTGAACCTCCCTCTAATCCAACCACATCCACATCCTTATCCTCCTCCAAAAGAGAACTGGCAGACGGATCCCTTTCATCATGAGAGGTGTCATGGTCATCATGACTAGACGAATACACCTTATCGTAGCCCGCTCTTTCGCAGACCCACGATTGATCACTCAACGCCTCACTAGATATCTGTCACCTACACATGATAGGTAAACCCCTAAGACTCTACAGGTCTATGAAGAAGATGGATAAACAATATTTAAACTAAAGAATGAAATTAAAACTGAGAGGAAACAGATGCTTACCAGTTAACGATTCGAAGAAACGAACACAGCGTAGTAGACGGACGCAACAAGTGAACAATCACCAAAAAACGACAAAGAAGGCAAAGCTGAAATGATAAGTAGATGATATCGCTCTAGCTCTAAAAAAAATTTATAGAAAGTAAAAATGAAAGGGAGAAGTAACAGATATATATAGAGGGAACGGCACAGAAGACGAAGGGACGCTTCGGTATGAGCAATTAACCACTAAAAACATGCCACGTGCCCCTACTACACTAATGGCACCAGGCTAGCCTGTCAAATCAGGACACATTTCCTAAAAGTTGTGTTAAACCGTCACTCTCCATCTAGGAAACATGGCGACAGACCCATAGAGTGAGGGGGTAATAGAAGAGAACAAAATTAAGGTAGACGATCAGATTTTACAGAACCTACCATAGGCGACTACACTAGTTTGACAGACAAAGAAATGAAGCAACACGACGACTCGTGTTGTAGGTGGACGAATTACCTGCGGTGGACAGGCGAGGAAGTAGACAGATACAAAGTGGACAATGGCAAAGCCACGTGGAACCCACATGGTTTAATTGGTCCTTAAGGAATTTCAAATGGAAATGTTTTGTGCATCACGATTAACCCTTGTCAATAGAATTTCTATATGGAAAGGGTCCCATAAAATACGCGCATTTGTGAGGATCTTCTCTACAAGGAAATAATCATCTTTGCCAAGAAACCAAAGTCAATTCTCCACTACTATAAAACCCCAAAAACCCTCAGAAACCAAGGTACACACAATTCTCCCCAACTCTGGCATTCTAGGGTTGTGAAAGTTCTTTGACTTAACCATCAAATGTCATTTGGCCGGTACCACACCGATACTCTCTTGAGGTCTTCCTTTTTTGTGTTGTGCAAGTGTTGTCTTGAGCACGTGAGGACCATGTGACTAACTAACAATTTTCGGCATCATCAAGAGCTATTTGGATAAGTTTGAGGATTTGGGTCTATGAGAATATCCCTACTTCATCTTAGTATTCTGAAAATTTGTTTCTAAAATCTTTGTTGTCGTTTTTTAACGTAAACTATTGTTAAGCTACAAATTCTTGATGTTCTCTTTGTGTGTTTGGATCTATTTTTCTTTTGGATTTTTTTCTTTTTTTTTTATTGCATTCTTGTTATTCATTTAGAAGATTTTTCTCAAGCATATATAACATTTTCACATTCAATCTTGGTATTTTAGCTTTCACTTTTACCACAAGAGACAAACCCTTCCTGCTTTGCTTTAAAATTTCCAGTGGTAAAAAAACAACATAGACTATTTGTTAGTTTCACTTGGAAATTCTGTAGCCAACATCTTTGCAAATAAAAAAAAAAAATAGAAGAATAGTTTTATTATCAAATAATAAACGTAGATGAATCAAAATACAATAATCAAATTTTGAGTTTCTAAATAGAATATAAAATAAGAAATAGATAAATAGGTGGAATGAATATATATACATTTTGATGAAGCAGAATTTCACCTCTTTAGTATGTTCCTCGTCAGTACGATGGACGACCTAGAGCTCATCAGTATGTACCTCGTTAATACAATGGACAACCTAGAGTTCGTCAGTATGTTCCTCGTCAGTACTATAGACAACTTGGAAATCCTGTACCAAAGTAAGCACTAAGCAGATAATGACACCGGCTTGGGGCTTGCCAAGACCCTCCGATGCTTAAATTAGCTTAAACTGTTTAGAAATTTGTAATCTGTAGAGTAATTTGTGTGTGTGTTCAACATGCCCCACTTACTTGTCTCTCCTGGCTTTATATAGCCTTTGTATGAGTAAATGCTCAATTTACTGGCCTCTCTAACGTTGTACCACAGCTGGAAGATTTATGGCCTAATAATTATCATTTATCCTTAGCCCTTTAACGCCTGTAACGGCCATTAAATATGCATAATTGTACGGCAATAACGACTATGTACTCATTTATCATTTGGACATTAAATGCTGTCTGGAACTAATGCGTTTACACTCGTTCATACTTTTACTCATCATTAACATGGACGGTTTGCAATATGGACAAGCGTTTTATCCCATTAGTTATGGTTGAGCTGGAGGCTTAAATGCTCATTTAATAGCCATTTGACTTCCCCATTCAATGTTCTGTAACAGTTATGTAAGGATCAGCTTGAGGTAGTTGTAACAGCTGTAAGTTGGTGGCTGGAAAGGTTGTACGTCCATTACACTTGCATCATTTAAGTGAGAATTTATATTTGAGCATTAATGTGTGTAACGGTCGTCAATGTTACTAACGACCTATTTTACTGATAGTCTGCAATTTTACAGACGACCAAATTCACCGAAGGTCTGCTGATCAAATGTTACTCTTTACATTTTATATGATGAAGGCATAATAGTAATTAACATCAAAAGTAACATTAATTTTAATTAGATTTGCAAAAGGCTATAATAAAATTGAATCATGCTTAGTAAAATTCATTATATTATTGCATTCTTTGTATATTCATATTATTATAATAAATATTCATAATTATGAAAATTAATTTGGTTCTTTTGTAACAAGGACATAATAGAAAATTGGTTAAAATACAATTTCTTCCAACTAATTTTTTTCTCCTTAATGGTTAAAAGCTTTATAGCTTGACTGGTTAGCACCTCCTGGTATCTCCAGAAAAGATATCTAAGGTTCAAATATTTCATCCCTCATTATAATATAGGACAACTAAATTTCTTAGTTTGAAATAGGTAAAACAATTAAAATAATTTCACAAATGCGAATTTGTATTGATGAACGTATGGTACAATTCTCTAAAATTACAAAAGAGTGATCCTCTTATTTGATCTCCTTGAATGACTTGTTAGTTGGAATTGTAATAATGTGATTTTGACTCGAACAACAAATATCCTTCAATTTGGCTAAAGAATGGATCGAAGACCCTTGAAACAGATTACAATGAATCTCTAGTTATGAGCTTGTTAGAAATTATTTATTCTTCATGTTCTTCATGTTCTTGGTGCGTTCTTCATCTTCGAAGGTTTGTGGTGGAAGTTCTTTGGTGCTTTAGAGGCTTGAATCCAAAAAGCTTCGTTGACTTATGGTTTGTTAAGGTTTCTAGAGGCTTTTGAGCTTGATTCCAATGAACTTTGAGATCTAGGAATATGATTTGGATGATTCCTCTTCAAATGTTTTTCATATTCGAAGGTTTGTGGTGGAAGTTCTTCAAGGCTTTGGAGGTTTGAGTTCGCAGAGCTTCACCAATTTATAGTTTCTTAAAGCTTCTAGAGGCTTTTGAGCTTGATTCCAGTGACCTTTGTGATCTAAGAAGATGATTTAGGTGATTTCTCTTCGAATTTTCTTCGTATTCAAAGTTGAAGTTCTTGAAGTTCCTAGAGGCTTCAGGACTTGATTCCAACAGAGCTTCTATACTTCTGAATCTTCTTTGATGCTACTTGTGCACTAGATCTCTTGGTCCCTTCCAAGATCTCTTGGTGTATTGAAATGCCTTAGGAAGGCTTCTACTTATAGGAGTTTGGGGGTGGGTGAGCGACACGTGGCAAAGCCTAATTGGTGACATGTGTCACAATATGATTGGAGGAGTTTTAAGACTTTTTCTTCAAGACATGTGGCATCTTCTAATTGGTCGAAATGTTTTGATTTTCAAGGTGACACATGTCAGCACCCGATTGAACTGCTTATGTCATCGCTTACATGCGCTGGGTTGCTTATGTCATTACTTACACATGCCGATGTGTGAATGGTTTTTGCATGCATTTTATGTCCCTATTTCAACGACATTTGGCAAATTTTTGTTGGTTTCTAAATAATGATAGCAAATCTAGTAGTAGTACGTGACACTTTATAATTGGCCGTACTTTGTGGATTTGGTAGTATGATGTGTCAACTTGTAATAGGTCAGGAATTTTCCCTCTTTACAATAACTATTGAATTATCCAAAAAATTGAATTATCCAATGAAAAAAGAATTTCTTAACCAACAAAGTGAAATGTAGAACCACTTTTTATCCTTTTGTTTTTACACCTCTTTTACAAAACACATGTGATAGAGAGCTTATACATCATTCTGTTATTTCACTTTTTTATCTTCTATATTTTTCTATTCTCCCTATCAAATAGAGAAAGGTTTTTTATTGTCACTTTTTTTATAAAACAACTATCCTTTTGATAAAATCACTTCATTCACAAAATTGTTCAAGTAAATAGATGACGAACCAAGTGGCTCAATGGCCTTTTCGGTCAAGTTTTTCCACTCCATGACTTTTTTCTTCATTTTCTTACCCTTTTCTCTTTCCATTAATACTCTCACAATCTTCTCTATGTCTTCTCTCTTCACATCATTATCAATCTCCATGCCAATGCCCCAATCATTACAAGTATTCTTGCAATTTGTTTGTTGATCTGCAAAGAATGGCCAACAAAGCATTAGCACTCCTACACACACACTTTCAATAGTTGAATTCCACCCACTATGGGTTAAGAACCCTCCAATTGATGGGTGGTTCAACACTTCCTCTTCAGGGCACCAACTAGTTATTACACCTCTTTCTTTAGTTTCAAACTTGAACTCAGGTGGCAATATCGCTAATTCGCTAACAACTAAATCAGGCTTGATTATCCACAAAAATATATATTTACTGTTTGCAAGTCCCCAACCAAATTCAACTAAGAGTGATGGTGTCACACTACAAAAAAACTACCTATAACAGCGTTTTTTTTTTAATAGCGTTTACAAAAAAGGGCCACTATAGGTACCCTATAGTGGCATTTTCTAAAAACGTTGTTATAGGCATATCTATAGCCATGTCTAGAGGGCTCTATAGTGGCGTTTTTAAACACTAGGCCAATAGCAGCGTTTCCAAGGGCCTACAACAGCATTTTAAAAACACCACTATAGGTCTTGGTCTTACAAGGGTCTATAGTGGCGTTTGTAAAACGCTACTATAGGTACTTTAAAAAAAAAAACTAACCAAAAAAAATTAAAATTAAAAAAGTACCTATAGCAGCTTTTCATAAACACCACAATAGGTCCTTTAAAAGAAAAAACCAACCGGAAAAAAATTTTAATATATATATATACATATGAGCTCATATATGAAGTACCTATAGTGGCATATGTAAAACGTTGCTATAGCCCAACCCCAAAAAAGAAAATGAGGAACCTAGAGCAGCATTTTACAAACACCACTATAGGCCTTTTTTTCTCTTACAAGGGCCTATAGTGGCGTTTGTAAAACGCTACTATAGCCCAACCCCAAAAAATATTTTGAGGGACCTATAGCAGCATTTCATAAACCCCACTATAGCTCCTTTAAAAAAAATAAAAAAAAATAAAAACCAACCAAAATATATATATATATATGTATATGAAGGACCTATAGCAGCGTTTTAGAAACGCCACTACAGGCCCTTGACTTACAAGCGCCTATAGTGCCATTTGTAAAACACTGCTATAGCCCAATTAAAAAAAAAATGAGGGACCTATAGCAGCATTTTACAAACGGCACTATAGGCGCTTGTAAGTCGAGGGCCTATAGTGGCGTTTGTAAAACACTGCTTTAGCCAAACCCAAAAAAAGAAAATGAGGAACCTATAGCAGCGTTTTACAAATGCCACTATAGGCCCTTTGTCTCTTATGAGGGCCTATAGTGGTGTTTGTAAAACGCTGCTATAGCCCAACCCCCAAAAATAAAAATTTGAGGGATATATAGCAACATTTCATAAACGCCACTATAGGCCCTTTGTCTCTTACAAGGGCCTATAGTGGAATTTGTAAAACGCTGCTATAGCCCAACCCGAAAAAAAAAAATTGAGAGACCTATAGCAACATTTCATAAATGCCACTCGAAAAAATAAAAATAACCGAAAAAAATATATATATATATATAAAGGACCTAGAGCAGCGTTTTACAAACGCTCCTATAGGCCCTTGTAGCCAAACCCAAAAAAGTAAATAAGGGACCAATAACAACATTTTAGAAATGCCACTATAGGTCCTGGTCTTACAAGGGGCTATAGTGGCATTTGTAAAACACTGCTATAACCTAGCATTAAAAAAAAACAAAACAAAAAAAAAAAAACAAACTTTAAAAAAAGAGTCCAGGCAGCCAAAAAAAAATTTCAAAATAGGGGACCTATAGCGGAGTTTGCAAATGCCACTATAGATCCAAAAAAAATTATAAAAAAAGTTAAAAAATGTTCAGAACTAAAAAATAAATAAATAAGGGACCTATAGCAACATTTGCAAACACCACTATAGGTCCAACAAAAAAAAACCCAACCAATTCCCACACTTTCCCACCTAGCCCCACTATCTCCTCTTAAATCCTATCCCCATTATCTCCATTCAAAATTCAAAGCACACCTACCCCCACTCCCTTATCTCCATGCCTCTTCAAATTTCTCTTCTCTTTTTTCTTTTCTTTTTTTCTTTCTTTTTCCCCTTATCTCCACTCCTCCATCTTTCTTCTTTTCTCTTTCTTTTTTTCTTTCTTTCACTCTTCTTTCACTTCACACCTGGATTTATTCTTTTCTCTTCCTCTCCATTTTGATTTTAGTTCCCCTATTTTATTTGTGATGGTGTTGATGTTAGTGGATTTTGAATTTGCAAATGGTGTTGCAACTAGTTGATTTTATTCAAATTTGTAGATAGTGCTACTATAATGGGATTTGTGATTGAAGAAGGAGTGCAATTGTGTTTGATGCCATTGGTTGTATAGTTGCAAGTAAGCATTTAAAAAAAAAATTAATGATTGTTTTAGTCTATTCCTTTTTTTATAATAGTTTTGGTCTATTCCTTATTTGATGTCAACTTTGCTTCGTGGGTCTCTGAGATTTCTGATTATTTTTTGTGAACTCTTTGGCTTTTTATTATTGATAGGTATAGAGATCTCAAGTGTGATAATGTCTTTGTTAATAGAACCAAGAAAGTAGTGAAAAATTCAAAATCCATTTGATGATTTCTTTTTCGAGGTTGGTCTTCGGCGGCTGAATGTGTTGGGTTGGAGTTTTTTTTTTTTTTTTAATTTTTGCATGTGAGCATGTTGTGTTTGATTTTAAATTTTTTTTGGGTGGGTTCGTGTTTCATATGAATTTGCTAGGCTAGCTATAGTGTTTGTATTTTGTTTTACTTATGTATTTTGTTTTGTTTTTTGTTTTGTATCTTTTAATTAAATTAAAATTGTAATTTTAATTTAATTAAAATTGTAATTTTAATTTAATTACAATTTTAATTCATTTAAAAAAAAAGATTACCAAAAATTAATTTTTGGTAATCAAATTTTTTTTGTTGGTGGTTTTTGGCTATAGTGGCGTTTTGAAATGTTGCTATAGCTGATTTTTTAAAAATATATATAAATATATATAAGGGTCTATAGCAGTGTTTTAAAAACGCCACTATAGGGTATGGAGCTGTGGTGGCATTTTAAAAACGCTGCTATAGGCTAATTAAAAAAATAAATGAATTTGGCCTATAGCAGCATTTTACAAATGCCACTATAGTGTATGGACCTATAGTGGCATTTATATAAACGCTGCTATAGCCTTTTAAAAAAATGGGCCTATAGCATAATAAAATAATGGCACTTGCTATAGCGGCATTTGTAATGCAAGATTTCAATGCGGTTTTGCATATTTCGTTAGACCTTTAAGCAGAATGATGCCTTAATCCTTGAGATGAGGAATCTGTAAGATAAAATTTAAAGTATGTAGCGGAAATAAAACAAACATAAACATACCTCCAACTATAGTTGTTAAAGTAAAACAAACATAAACATACCTCCAACTATAGTTGTTAAAGTGTTTGGAGAAAAGAATACTCACTATATGATGATAGTTTCTATAAAAGGTGTCTTCTTGTCTATGGCCTATATCTTACATATTTCCTTTTGATGGAGACAAGCAATATATATAGGCTAGACTAGGGACCCTTTTAAATCAAGATTTGTTTCATAACCTCCTTCCATCAAGGAGTTTAAAACTTGTAACTTCAAGATGTTTATTAACCAAAGGGGTTATTCCAATTGAGAGTTACTTAGAAATTGTTATTCACCATAACGTATTTCACAAATAAAATCCTTAAGACATGAGTTTTCATTTATCATTTAAATGTGGGCCACATAAAGTTTTCTTGAAATCTTACATTCTTCCACTTGGGACACTTGACATTTAAATTACTTGATAAATGATATTAACTTTAACGTGGCCATGATATTACTTATGTCAACCAGTTGTGAAATACTCCCACTCATATAAAGAATCCAATACATGAATCATGGCAGTAATACCCTTAATTATAATGAGTACTTCCTTCCATGTATTATAATGTATGGTAATCCTTACATGAGAACTTTATGAGCCATTAATTCTTTATGAATGAACTACCTATTAGTCATTCGGGTCTTTTGTACATCCCCACGAATATATCATCCTTATATATCTCCACAAATATATCTAACTTAATACATATACTTTATGTGCACAAAATAAAAATCAAATATTTTCTTCTCCAAAACTAACCAAATATGTGTCCAAAATATAGAATAATTAGAGAGAAATTAAACACCAAATGAGCTAAGAAGTTCCATGTGTCCAAAAGACTTTCATACTGCTTTGCCAGCAAACGTTTAGTTATGAAATTAACATATATTAGCTCAATCATTTTAACACAATGAACACTTTCAATTTCTTAAAATTCTCTCTTAGACTGAGTTACTTTATGTCGATATGTTTATTTCGGCTTTCACAATCATTGTCCTTAGAGAAGAAAATCATGGCCGAGTTATCTTTAAAATCTTTCAAGGTCTCATCATAAAATCGACAACCTTAAGACCTATCCATCATGCTTGTCTTATAGCTTCATAACATATACGATATCTTACACGAAAAAATCAAGTCACTACTTCCAAGTAGTATGTCATTCATATTTAGGTGTAAAAACAATACATTTACTCACACTGATCTTAAGGTATATCCATCGAATAACAATGTGACCAGTAAAACCAATGGCACAACAAAGTTGGTGAACCCGTATATACTATTAGTGGGATGCCTATATGCCTAACTTTTGCAAAGTATAACTTTTATTGGGAGTTAATCCTTAATGGATCTTGTAAATTAATAGTAATAGCTTTCACAAAACCTTTAGCATTATAGGAATAAATTCTCAAGTTCTTACTCTTGAGCAATTAGATCACTCTCACCCTCATACTCAATTTCTCATTTAACATATTTATTCAATGAGATGGGTGGTTCATCCACATGACTACCAAAACAAAGATCCACAAACCCAAACAAAATAAACTTTAATGCTATGAAATTTAAACTTTAATTTTAAATTAACCAATGTCAATTTAATAGTAAATTCGACCTTCCTATGGGCAGAGGCGTATCATGCATGAATTTACTATAAAACTTTATTCATAAGACTAGTAAATATAACAATAAGAATCAAATTTTCCATACCTATGGGCCTAGGAAAAATCTCATCTTAATTCTACATTCACCATTTTATTCCAATTAAATCATAAAAATAATAACCTCCCTATAGGGCCAAGTAATTATCTTCATAAATTAATTGCCACTTAGATGCCTTTATTCCTAATGAAGTCTCATAAAAATTTATTGATGTGATTATCATCATGGCTTAGGATGCTATGGCTACTCCCATGTCATTTTAATATCCACTACTTCATATGGCAGCATAAAGATCAACCAATCCTAATATCGATCATGTCAATTAAAATAAACCATAATATAATATTTAAAGACAAGTGTAAGAAACTGTAAATACACTAAAAATATCATATATTTTAATGATGTAATGATCAAATTTTCATATATAGTCACAAACTTTATAAAATCATTGCACACTATATGCAAGTCAAACAAGATAAGTTCTACTAGCCCAAACCATTTTTTATTTCTATCAAAGAAACATAATAATCTATATGCAAAAAGTTATCATGACAGATGTCCACTTTCATGAGAAGCTTAAATTTGAAAAACCAATCATTATCTTCATAGAAACATTTGGCCAATGCCAAATGCAAAAGGAATAATTTGTCATAGATAGTTGCCTATATCTAAAAACTATCTCATATTAAAGCCATCCAGCCCAAATGATGGTATGTGCTATTTCAGTGATAAGCTTCAACATTATATGCTATGAGCCAAACATGAGATACATGGCATAAAATTTAACATTATTCCATGCCTCTTAAAACTGAGTTTGCTAACATTGGTTAAAAGGCCAGATTTTGATGGCATAGTTAATTTAGCCGAAAGGTCCCAGCACAAAAGAATATGCAATGCAAATACTTTATATCCTAAAATCCATATGTGCATCAAAAAAACTACTAAACAACATAGCATGAAGGAGGCTCTGATACCAAATGCAAGATAAAATTTAGAGTATGCAGCGGAAACAAAACAAACATAAACATACCTTCAGCTATAGTTGTTTAAGTGTTTGGAAAGAAGAAGACTCACTATATGACGATAGTGTTTATAAAAGGTGTCTTCTAGTCTATGGTCTATACCTTACATATTTCCTTTTGATGGAGACAGGCTATATATATATAGGCTAGATTAGGGACCCTTTTAAATTAAAATTTGTTCCATAATCTCCTTCCATCAAGGAGTTTAAAACTTGTAACTTCAAGGTATTTATTAACCAAAGGGGGGTTATTCCAATTGAGAATTACTTAGAAATTATTATTCATCATAACATATTTCACAAATAAAATCCTTAAGACATGAATTTTCATTTATCATTTAAATGTGGGCTACATAAAGTTTTCTTGAAATCTTACAGAATCTGCATGAATCCCATCAAGCTGCAAGCAGCGATAGTGAAGAACTTTACAACTGGGATTCCAAGTTCCTGAGCAGCGGTGATAGTGTATTGCATGAAACAATCTGAGATAATGCAAGTCAATGGGCCCACTCGAAGTAGCACTATTGAGTTTTACAAGGAGGTTGGAAAATGAGGCCAAGAAGTTTTTCCTAATGGAAACACAAAGAGAAGGAATGTCTTGGGTGGCATTGGCAGGGACGGAGCTATTGTTGGACCTGGGGGATCAGTCGCCCCCCCCTAGATTTTTTTAAAAAAAAAATTTACTATATATGTAATCTATTATTTTTAGCAATCTGTTTCAATAAAATTGCTATTTGCCCCCTCAACAATATTATTGATATTTTTAAAAGCTATAAATATTAACTCAACAACAAAAATTAAGCCTAGACATCTGCCCAAAACAAATAAACAAAAGCAAAAAAAAAAAAATTCTAACTAGAAGGGGATTTCTAAGCCAACTTAAGGCAAGACACAATATATAATAAAAGGGAAAAACAGGGGATTTCTAAGCTACTACCAAAAAAAAAAAAAAAAACCTAAAACCTAACTTACGGTAGAAGACCTCAAAACTGAGGACTTGGGTAGCGGCACTGCAGCAGAAGCAAAGGCAAAACAGTGCACCATGCCTGACACCATCGGCCACCACTAGTCCACCGCAGCAATCAGCACCGCCCAAAGGCCCCAAACCCGGTAACATTTTATCCCTCTCTCATATCTGAATCTCTAATGCTTGGTTAGTTGGTTGATTAACTTAGATTTAATCATATGTGTTGACAGTGTTGTGAAGAAAATTGAAAGAGAAGCAGAGCTGAGAGACTCATCCAAAAATAGAAGAAGAGACTAGAAACAAAGAGTGAGAGAGAGAGAGGTAGACTCTGACTTGACTCAATCTTTAATCTTTCTCTTTCAATCTTTAATCTTTCTCTTTCAATCTTTAATAAGGCCAAAGTTATATATATTTTTTTATAATAAATGGTGGTCAGGTGGTGTCTCGTCTCTAGTCTAGTGATTAACAACTGTAAACTATGTAAAACAACACAATGCCGTTCTGTGCACTTTAGTGTAGATTTGTAGTTTTGTTTGGTAGTGTTGTTGTCTATTAGTGTCTTTTGAAATTTATTTTTTTTTCAGGTAAATAAGAGATTATTTACCACTTTAAAATTTGTTGGTTATTTGTTAACTACTTGTGCGCATGGTATTTGTTTATTGTGTGAAATGATTAGAGATTATTGACCATATAATAACATGATAATTTTAAATTATATTTTATTTATAAATTAAGAAAAAATTCACTACCATGTTTGATTTTTTCAAAAGAAAAACTTCAAATGATTTAGAAGCTAATAATAGTGGTGCAACATTACCAACTACTAATATTGAGAAAAATTTAATGTCTTATTTTCATAAATAATTGCATTGTAGCATCTTAAAAAACAATAATTTTGTGTATTTTTCTTTGTTGATGGTATATAAAATGAATATTTATTTAGAGTTTCAATTTTTTTTTGTTTATACTTTTGCCCCCCTTAACTTCAAGTCCTAACTCCGTCCCTGGACATTGGGATCCGATGGAGGGAGACCGTCTAGAATGGTTTCGAATCAGAAGTCAGTCAAGCCGTCTTAGGAGTTGGGGCCTCTAGACTTCAAAAAACGTTGGTGGTTAAACTCAGTGTTAACAAAGGTTATGTGAAAACCTTTATGGTGGAGAAGTTTTGAAAACTTCAAAATTGCTTTTATGTGGCTCGGAACTAGGTATGGAATACAAACTGCATGAGGCTTATCAATTCCTTGAGTTTTGGAATCCATTTCCTTCTTTTCTGTTATGTGTGTATGAGCTTATGCACTTTCATTGTATCTTATAATAAAATAGCCCTTCGTTTCAATCTATCTAGCTACTTTGTCACTTTTGGCAACAAAGCAGACCTCTGGTATATTCGTTTCTCCGTGACGCATGACAAAAGACAAGAATGCATGTAACCGACGGTTGATTCTACAAATTAAGAAGAGAGCCAATGGAAGAGACATACAATTCTTCTGGTTTTGCTTTGATATTTCCGATGTTCATGAAACAAACCCTAGGGTATATGTACCGTTCACTTGGATTTTCTGTATGTAACGTACATCGATCATTGCTGTTTGCAGACAATATGGATCTGTTGTAACTCTCTTCCTCCCCCTCCCCCCATTTTTTATCTTTCTTTTTGGAAGCAATATTTATCTGTCCTTTCTAACTTGGAAATTGCTTAAGATTTGGCTGCAAGGCCGACCTTTAACCTTCAAGCATTCTATTTCTCTTTCCCTTGACAGTGAACGCGTGACAGAAGACAAATGCATGTCACCAACGGATTCTTCTTCAAAGAATAGGCCACTTGGCCAATGAAAGAATCAATCCCTTCTTGTTTTGCTTTAATATTTCCGATGGTAATGAAACAAGCTGAGACTATTTTTACGTTTCACTTGGAAATTATGTGCACAACATCTTTGCAAACAATATTTGTGTATTGCATCTCTAATTTTGTATTTTTGCCTTACAGAATATATATATATGGGTTTTAAGTTACATCTAATATAATTCTACAAAAGTTACACTTTTTTATAGCCATTGATTTTCAAAATATCTAACGGTTAATAAGATAACATCATTATGCATATTAATATATATATATATATATATATATATATATATATATATATATATATATATACCTTTTTACTGGATAAAAGAATTAATTATTTGCTTTAAAAATTGGTTGCATAAAAGGAAAGAAATGTCCATGTTTCAAGAGAAAATTAAGAACAAATTTATCCTCATCGAAATAATTTGTTTTGTAAGTCATAGAGTTCAAAATTCTCTACTCAGAGATAATATTTACTAAAAAAAAAGGGAAAATATGGGTTTAAAAAATATGGACATAGTTAAAGTAAACAAAAAATAATATAATAAAAATCCTTTCCTTTTCTCCTTCTCAAATATTAATTTACAAAAAAAAAAAAAGAAGCTTCAAACGCTATGAATAAGTCTCAAAGATATTGAATTACAAGTGTCCAAGCAACTTTGGAAGTTATTAGAGCAATCCTATTGAAATGAACTTGAGGCTTATGTTTATGAGCGTCATTCATTCCCTCTTTTCCTTGTCAAATTATCCTCTTAGCAAATGAAAAACCTTAAGGGGCATTTGGTTTGGTGGAATCCATATTATTTCTAGCCTCTAGATTTTTGGAAATGTGGTATATACCACATTTTGGATGCTTAAAAATGTAACTTAGTCTATATATGTTTGGTTTTATTAGAAATCTAAGATTTTATATTTGGTTTATTCTTAAGAATCTTATATATAAACATTATTTATTTTTCACAAAATATCCTATGGTTTGTAAACACAATATCAAGTTTTTTTTCCTCCAAATAAATAATGAGAAATAAAATATACACTATAAATAATGGAAAATTCAATGAAACTATAGTATAACATTGTTTGAATGAGTCTTTTGGCTGAATATTGCGGAATCTCGAGTTTATTTGCGTTATAGGTATACTATTCCAAGTTATTTAGGAAATTGAGGAAAGAGAGTGAATTTCGGTAATGGTGTTGCCAAAATTCTAACAAAAGTATGAGAGAGAACGAAAAAGTAAGAGAGAGAAAAAGAAAAAGTAGGAGAGAGAAAATTTTGAATTTCAATACTCTCATTATCGAAATTCCTACTGCCCAAAGCAACTGCCCAAGTGAGTGTGAAGTGCCCGAAGTGCTAGTACTAGGTGGGTGCCCAAAGGAAAACCAATTGTGGCAATGTCATTGCCAAAATAGAGGGGGGGGAAATTGTGGCAATTGATTTTACTAGAATGACTTTTTATTAGATTATCCCATAATAATTGCATGTCAAACTACTGTACAAGCAACTTTCTTGGAACTTTTTTGCACCGAAAACACTTCTTTGTATATGGATATCATTTGATCCTCATTGCACCCCATAAAAACAGATATGTGAATCAAACATTTTGGTTTAAACTAAACATATTGTCATTACCCACCCCTGCGCACATCACCACAAATCATTGACACTATTTTTTTCTTCCCTTCTATTTCGGCAATGCCATTGCAAGGGAAAAAAAATTTTAAAATTTTCCCTCCTATTTTGGCAATGCCATTGCCACAAATCATTGACACGAAATTTTTTTTTTCCTTCTATTACGGCAATGACATTGCCATAAATCAATTGTCACAAATTTTTTTTTAAAAGAGAAATGATAAGTCTGCAACATTTTCACAGCATTTTTACAACAAATTTTAAGTGGTAGGTTGTTACTGGTTATTATTGTTGGGGCAAAAAAATAATCTTAGTCTTAAGTTTAAATTTGAACCAATAACAACTAACCACCTATTATTTGTTGTAAAAATGTTGTGGACGTAACACTTTTTTTTTAATTCCACCCTAAGATTTCAGTAACTTGGTTGCCACAATTATTTTTTTTTTTTTTTCTTCCCATTTTCGGCAACTTGGTTACCACAATTCATATTTTCTCTCTCCACCCTTCCCTACAATTTCGGCAATACCATTGTTACAATTGGTTTCCCTTTTCGAGCACTCCCCCCATCATGCACTTGAGCACTTCATGTGCAGGAGCTTGGCACTCCACGGGCAAGACAAGAATTTCGGTAATCTCATTACCGAAATTCAATTTTTTCTCCCTCCCCATCACATCACTTATCTTTTTTCTCTCTCATACTTTTTCTTACAATTTCGGCAACAGTGTTGCCGAAATTCAGTCTCTTTCCTCATTTTGCCAAATAACTTTGAACAATACCTATAACACCAATAAACTCCATTTTTTGCAATTTTTAGCCAAAAGACTCTTGTTTGAATAGCATGTATAATACAAAAATAATTATTTAAATTGTCAATTTTATAATTAGTATTCTTTAGTTTTATTTCTTTTGGTTAAAGGGCAAGGGAAAATGGGTAAAATTGTTAGTTTAGAAAAATTGTAACTTTTTTTCCTTACATGGGAATGCAAATATCTACCTGTTTTGAAAGGAATTTACATTTTTATAAAAATGGGGTTAAGTGAGAATCCAAATACCCTCAGATATTTGATTTCCTTGTGCAATTTGCAACCGAATATGAGAATGATATAGAATCTTCCAACATTTAATCCTAATAATCTTAAAATATTACCCCATACTCAACGCCTCCTTAGAGTATTGTGAGTAAAGAGAAAAGACGCTTATAAAGATGTGAGTTTTTTTTTTCTTAATAAGTAAATTATTTTCGTGAAGTACTCCTTTTAGCATGTGTTGAGAAAGAGCATACTCTAGATAAACAAGGGAAAAAAAAAAAGCTTAAAAAGTCATGGTGATTATTCTCTTGTACTCATTTTACACATTTTTTTACATAATATCTACAATTGTACACATTAATTTACACATTTTAAAGAGTGAAAATGTAATGTCCACATTTAAATATAAAAATTGGATATGAAAGACAGATGTCATAATTGTTCACATTTTAAAGGTTCAAATAAGTTGTGAGACCATAATTACTCTCTACCATCAATGTACGAGTAGCTGGCAAGAGGACATGATGTTTTTTTTTTAATACAAGATAGAATTTTACTCAAACTTAATCTAAGTGTATATATGTGTGAAACTCCTTCCTGGAGACTTGAACCCCCGACCCTTTTCTCTCACACCCAAGCTTTTATATTTGTGAAATGACCACCACACCAAAGGTGCTCGGTGGTCGAAATTAAACAAAGTATCAAACCTCTTTTCTCTACTCTTTACCGCTTATGGTGTACGCAAATCTATCTACACAACTCCTTTCCTCTTTTTATATGCCCACCTACTTGTCTCTACTCTACTGCTGAAAGTATCACCTATAACTCCTTAGCCTCCTCTCTTTATAGACTATTTATCGTCCTCGTCATCATCTCAAATAGTTCAAAATCATTTAATTCAATAAAAATAAAAATTGTCCTTCAATCCATAAATTCATGTTGTGCAGAGTGTACGAACAATGATTAATTCCAAACCAGTTTGGAAAAATTTTCTCTAACCCCGTACATGGAAATTTATAAGACCATTCATGTAAAACAAGTGTTTTTTCCAAACTAATTTAGAGGAATCTCTTCTAATCCAACATGTGACGATTTTTAAGACTATCTACATGTATATATTATTTAAATAAGTTATACAACATTTTAGTCCTCTCCAAAAAATTATGCAAGTTTTTAAAAATGTATGTGACTAAAGCTCCGCGTGGATGGTCTTTTTAACCCACACTTAGTTGGAGTAAGTTTTCTTCAAACAAGTTTGGAGACAACTTTCTTTATCCAAGTATATTATTTAAACTAATCATATGACTTATTAAAAAAGTCATGTGATTATAATTACACATAAACAGCCTCTTCAATTGCTACATAATGGGTTAGAGAAAGATAGCTCCAAACCAAATTGAAGCTAAACTTTTTCCTTAGTGTATTATTTTAAAAGACAAGAAACTTGAAATTTAAATATGTATAAATAAAAGAGTACTGATTTCTAATCATTTTGATCTTATGCAAGCGGGTATAAAGTGACAACGTAATTCAACAATACATTTATATGATTATAAAAAAAAATTAAAATTATATAAAGTTATTAAGTGAAGTAATATTTACAATAGTTACTCTAAATTGATGTTTATGGAGAAACTAGCAAAAAGTCCATAACACCGACACACCTGCACACACGCACAGCTGACACTGATATGCTCTTTTTAAGCACAAAGAATTGCCCCAGTATCTTCACAAAGCAATTTGATATGCTCTACCTTAAGAATGAAGCTTTTCCCAGGGTCTTCACAAAATAACTACAAAAGTCTCATAACATTTGGAGAAAGAAACTGCTCTGCAACTGCCTAAAATCAGAATCTGATTGGACCAAACCAAAGTGCCAATCCATATTTTCTAAAATCGATTCCTTCTTAGATCCTCATGTAGCCAGCCCAAAAGCTACTGGAAGGTCCCATCTTCAAGTGCTCCATGACAGCTTCTGCACTGCCAATTCACTTGAGGATGACGGATGGACAAAGTTCCAATACGTCAATGCTCGTAGTTCTGTTTTATCATACTGTTATTCTTTCCTCTCAGACCAAATCATCACAAGAGAGAAGCCCATCAAAGACATGATTACAGTCTGCAAATCATAGAAACAATGTGGATATTCCTCAAAATCCCCCAGCAGACTAATATTCAACACCTAATGCAGCCTAATTCAAAAGATGTGTTGTGTGTGTGTGTGTGTGTGTGTGAGTATATGTGTACATTGTGTATGTATAAGTAAGAGCAAAAAAGAGAGCTTTGAATAAATTTTGGTGGAATTTTGTCAATGATCTTTAGCTCAATTAGAGAGTTTCCTCCCTCCATTAAAGATTGTAGTGAAAGGTGAGATCATGAGTTCAAAACCCATAACATGTATGTGTAATCTTACCAAAAAAAAATTGTTGTAGTTCGGTAAATCTTCTGCAAGATTTTCTTATCATGTGATATATGCTACGATTCTATATTGGCTATAAACATATTCCTAGCAAATCAAACAACAGGTCATTATAGCCAATGAATATAATAAATTACCGATTCTCCCAAAAGCTTAAATTATAAGGAAATGGCAAATTTAATCACTTAACTATAATTTTATCACTCCCCCCTCACGTGTGGACCCAAACTCTCCCTTAATAAGTGAGGCCCAACGCATGGGATTTTTAACATTTTAATTGGGAGGTATAGTGGAGGCAAGGATCAAAATCAGGATCTCCTACTCTGATATTATAATAAATTACTAATTCTCCCAAAAGCTTAATTTGTTAGGAAATTGTGAATTTGGTCATTTAAACATAATTCTAACAAGATAACTCGGAAATACTAAGCTTTTAGATTGTGGTGTGAGTAGCTACAACGGTTATTCCAATGGGGGAGAGCACACTAGATGAAAAAGTGCACAAAAACCAAGAGGAATGAGAATGCTATAGCAGAAATGCAGTCATGTGCAAGTCATTAAGGCTAATTTCAAGATCTATTTTATAAGTAGATCCCATCGGGCATTGAACATGCAAATTGAAGTCACAAGCAAGAAGAAGCTCATTTGTAACTATTTTTAGGGTAATATCAAAATTTCAACAACAAATTCAATACAAGTCTGACATGCTCTGCATGGTCACATTAGATTCCCATGCAGATGTGCCTGTTCTTACTTTCAGAATTCTTCCTATATTTGCTATATTGAAATATTGCTTATGGAATTTGAGATGATAATATAGCTGCAGAAAGAGATGCACATTCGATACATGATGTATGTCTAATATGTACCCATAAAATTAAAAAACTGGATATATCAGTGACAAAAAATAGTGATACCCGAAAGTCATGAAACCCATTATAACACCATGACAGATATACCATGTTTATGTCCCAAAATGACTGTCTCCATTAGTAGTAGAAAAAACTAGATTTTGATCCATTGCAGTCAAACTATTCGGAGATGGAGTTGCTACATAAGGAGTTAATATCATTTTATATATATATAAATAAAAAAATTAAAAAAAAAACCCTGCTCCTAGTAAGAAGTCTGACTAGATTTGCAGTTTTGTGTTTGGAGGAATAAATTTTTTTTGATAAGTAATGAAAAAATATTATCAAAAGTG
The DNA here is from genome assembly GCF_040712315.1 of Castanea sativa. Lineage (NCBI taxonomy): Eukaryota > Viridiplantae > Streptophyta > Magnoliopsida > Fagales > Fagaceae > Castanea > Castanea sativa. The sequence goes on from NC_134022.1 coordinate 13,735,345, forward strand.
TCAAGCCGACTACATTGGGGATGTACTATGGGGGCACAAATCAGGAACCAAAAGTACAACGATCAAGAAAGATAGGAAAAGAAAAATAAGAAAAGACCACACTCTATTCAAAGAGAGTGTGCAAGAAAAAAGACTTAAATCTCTAGCAAAGAACGTTCACAACCCTCAAAGCTTCTAGCATTCCCTTCACGCCAAATGCACCAAATCAAGCAATGAGGCACTAATCTCCAAACATCTATGTGACGATGTCGCGCAAACTTTCATTGCCAAGCCTCAAACAACTCAAGAACAGTATGAGGCATAACCCAGTGAATACCAAACAAGCAGAAAACCAAATACCACAACTCCCAAGCTTTGGGGCAATGAAGCAGAAGATGATCCACCGACTCCCCACTTCTCTTACACATATAACACCAATCAAGCACTAGCACACATCTTTACGAAGGTTGTCTTTTGTTAAGATCTTACCTAAGGAAGCAGACCAAAAGAAGAAAGCTACCCTTGGAGGGAACCTTCGATTGCCATATCATTCTCCATGGGAAGAATACAAGAGTAGGAGGGTAGAAAGAGCTATAATATCCTCTAACCTCAAAACCTCTATTCCTTGCAAGCTTCCAACAAACCTTATCTGGGCCAAACTCCCGCACTATCGTAAAATAGACCAACCCCATAAACCAATCAAAGGCTTCTTGTTCCCAATCTTGTGGCGGACGACGAAATTGCACATTCCAGTGAAACCTCCCAGTAGACCAACCCATAACTTCAGCCACCGAGGAATCCTTTGACCTACTAAGGCAATAAAGCTCCAGAAAGGCCTCTTGGAAAGTACAATCCCGCACCACACATGCTTTCAAAATTTCACTCTAGTACCATCCCCTACATCATATACAAGGAGTTTAGAGACGTTCAACCAACCACTTCTAATGTATCTCCACAGGCTGACCCTATAAGGACTTGTCACCTTTTTCGTACACCAACCACCCCAAATATTCTCATATTTTGCCTCTATAACCCTCCTCCATAAAGCATCAGTCTCCATGCCATACCTCCACAATCATTTTCCTAGCAAGGCAGAATTAAAACTTCCCAAACATCTTATACCTAACCCCCCAACTTACAAAGGCTTATAGACCTTGGCCCATTTAACTAGATGTAATTTAGGTTCACCACCAATTCCACTCCACAGAAAATCTCTCTGTAATTTCTCTATACGCTTTGCCAACCTTACCCGATAAAGGAAGAAGAAAAAGGAAGCATGTAAGTAAAGACGAGAGTGTACTTTTAATGTGTCACCTTATCCCCTTTAGATAAATATAGTCTCTTCCAAACTGCTAATCTGCTCTCCATTCTCTCTAGGATAGGATTCCAAACAAATAAATCCTTCCACTTAGCACCTAATGGAAGGCCCAAATATTTCAAGGGCAGAGAAGACTGCCCACACCCCAACAGATCCACCAAAGCCTCCAAATTGTGCACCACACCAAGTACCAACTCAGATTTTCTCAAATTAATACAAAGCCCTGAAACCTCCTTGAATCTAGCAAGAATTGCCCTCAAATTAGCAATCTAAGAAGGTTCAGCATCACAAAAAATCAGAGTATCATCTGGAAATAAAAGATGAGACACCATCACTGATGAACTAGCCATACTACCCACAGAAAAGCCTAAGAATTGCCAAGCAGAAGCAGCCACATCTAACATACGACTTAATGCCTCCATAACAATATCAAACAACAATGGAGATAATGGGTCCCCTTGTTGAATCCCCCTAGAACTTCCAAAGAAATCAGATGGACTACCATTGATCAGAATAGAAAATTTTACAATTGAAATGCAATACCTTATCCATTTTCTCCATTTCTCTGAGAACCCATAGCGCTGAAGCATATACATTAAAAAATCCCAACTCACATGATCATACACCTTCTCCACATCCAATTTACACAACACACCTGGAATTCCTTACTTCAATCTGTTATCAATACATTTAGAAGCAATCAAGACGAAGTCCAAAATTTGTCTGCCCTTCACAAAGGCATTTTGTGAATTCGAAATAAGCCCATGCGCCACCCTACGAAGCCGATTAGCCAACCCTTAGAAATAATCTTATAAATCCCACCAACTAAGCTTCTAGGCCGAAAGTCCTTTACCTATACAGCATCCACTTTCTTGGGAATAAGGGCAAGGAACGAAGCATTAAGACTCTTCTCAAACATAGCCTAAGTATGAAAATTGTGGAATACAACCATAATTTCTTTTTTCAGAACACACTAGCAAGACTGGAAGAACGCCATGGAAAAGCCATTCGGGCCAAGCGCCTTATCACCATTAAAATCATTGATCACCCCAAACACCTCTTCCTCCTCAAAAGACCTATCTAGCCAACTTGCATCTTCCACTGAGATGCTAGAAAAGTCCACATCATCTAAGACAGGTCTATGAGCCACATCCTCAAAATAAAGCTGCCTATAGAACTAAGAGATACAATCTACTATAGTTGTCGGGTCTACAGACAAATCCCCATCCACCATAAGCCTATCAATAAAATTACCATCCTGTGAGAGTTACCTATGCGATGGAAAAATTTAGTATTCTTGTCTCCTTCCCTAACACAGAGAACTCTAGATTTCTGCCTCCAACATATTTCTTCCAACAGAGTAGCTTTTTCTAACTCATCACGAATTCTTCCCACTTCTAATGTTTCCTCGGCTGATAGACCCTGACTATCCTCAATATTCTCTAGAACACTCAAATCCTTCCACAATTTTTTAATCCGATCTTCAACATGACCAAACACCTCCACATTCCATCTTTTCAAATCATTTTTCAAAAGTTCTAATTTATTGGCCAGAACAAAACTCAGTGCACCTTGAAACTGAGAGGATTCCCACCAAGACCAAACCCTATCCACAAAACCCTCATCCTTAAGCCAAATATTCTCAAATCTAAACGGCCTACTCCCTCTCTGATAAGATCCACCCTCAAGGACAATTGGAAAATGATCCGAGCACAACCTAGACATCCGTCTTTGAGAAACTGTTGGAAACTTATCCTCCCAATCTGCAGAGAACAAGAATCTGTCCAGCCTAGCCTTCGAAGCAACTTCTCAAGAATTTGACCAAGTAAAAGTTCCCCCTTGCAATGGCAAATCAATGAGACCCTATTCCGAAATAAAATTGGAAAACTCCCACATTGCAACAGTGAAAGAATTAGACCTCAATCATTCTGAAGGGAACCTAACCACATTAAAGTCACCACACACACACCATGGAACACTCCACCAGCTGTTCAAACCACAAAGTTCCTCCCATAAAAACCTTCTATCTCAGTGTAAATTAGGACCATAAACACCCATACAAACTGATCTGACACGCTTGTAAACTTACAAGAAACTGAAACTCTCCCCACTGCTTCCTTCATTTTATTCACAACCCGTGTGTCCCACATCACTAACACCCCTCCAGAAGATCTACAAGAACCTAAGACCAATCAACATGTTGGCCACCCCACAAACTACAAATCACCGTTCTATTTATCAGCCCCATTTTGGTTTCTTGAAGACAAACCACATCTGGCCCCCATTTCCTAATCAATTTTCTAACCTTGAGCCTTTTGTCCTGCTCATTCAACTCTCTAACGTTCCAAGAAATAATCTTCAAACTCATTGATAAGGCATAACAGCCTGCTCCATACTCACACTCCTTACTTTATTTGGACCATACTCAACATTCAAGGATGACAACAAATTTTTTAACTCTCGCTGACCTTTCTGGCCTAACTTGACCAACTTCGTCTGATCGCCCACCACATGTTTCTGTTTCTACTCTTTTCTAGGCTCTATAGCTAATAACAATCCTGTAATTTTCTCCTCAAAACCTTCCAACAAAGTGCCCACAAATTTCTTAAAAGCCTTTATCCTATTGGTTACCTATTGTGATAGCTAACAGTTATCAACACTCTCCTTACACCCAATCTCCTTCATATGACTAGACACCAACTCTAAAGGACCTTCAGTGGCCAAAGGTACCACCGCTAATGGCTCATCACCTCTCTCCCAAGACCTCAACCTTTCATCAAATTCCCACATCTCATTCTCTGACCCAGGAACCACAGACGAAGACTCTACTAGCCCCTCACCCTCATCTGCCCAACTAACCCTCTGCCCTTCATTAATAATAGAAGCATTACCTGGTACACACTCTCCCTCCATGCTTAAGCAGACCAACATGCAATCTGGAGATCGATACAGTGACAGTGGAAGCACTAATTGCTGTCCATCACGCAATTGTAGCATCCAGACTTTGGAATTACCCCAAGACTTATCCAATTCTCCAACCAATTCCCTAATAGTAGGGCCAGGTAGATGAACTCCCTCAAAATTAGAATCATTATTTGTAGTGGCCGATCCTTCCAAACCCACAAAATCCTCATCCCCATCTTTCGTTGCCACTTGAGAAGTCAAAGACACCAGCGCCGACACTATCTGGTCACTAGAGGTCGTTACCAGTTCACTGGATGCCTGGACCACCCCCACTGGCTTGACTGGCATGGTGGAGAACCGAGTCTGACTTCTCTAACCACCAAAACCATCAACACCCGTTGCTTTTGATACCATAATGGAGGACACCGTGGCCAAGGACACCATCGGCACCAAAATCGACCCACTCGGAGCATTGATAGCCAATAACGGTTCGTGGGAGGCATGGGCCACCACCGCTGGTCCTATCGGCACGGTGGATGGCTGAGCAAGTCGAGTCGGGCTATGCTGACCACCCTTACCTGCCACTTTCGTCACTGCTAAGGAAGAGATCGTGGCCAAGGGCACCTTCGGCGACATCACAAGCTTCACCGATGTCGTAGGCGAGACCATTGAGCTCTCATGTTTCTTCATGGCAGTGAGTTCACTCCTACCTGAACTCGGAATAGAGAGACAATTCTAGTAAGAAGGCTCCAGAACAGTTGGGCCACTAAAAGAGCTCTCGCCAGTCTCAAAATTATATGGGCTTGACAGACCCAGGCCCAAAGCAGAGTTTTTACTGCCCAACAGAGCTTGGGCTTTCTAATTGGATGGGCCCAGCCCCACTTTTGTATTCTGGGCATTATTACTCTCCCTTGCTACCCATCTGCCAGCTTGCTTACCACCCTTAACACCATCTCAAGATACCCGCTTCTTTCCAAACTCATTCACATCCACAATCAGCCCTTACCCTAACCAACGTGACTTCCTAATATCACACAACTTCCGGCCTGAGTTTCAAAAACTACTACCTGTTTGCAAGAATTGTTACTCGGAAGCTCCAATATATTCTTCATGACACCACCCTTGACCTTTTCTTTGATGAAGGGCTGCTAAACAGGCTTCAACCTTGCCTGCACTGGAGCTTTGACAGCTTCCACATAGGACCTGGCAGCACGATATTTTGGGATTTGCTTAGACTTGTACGGTACAAAATTCAATCCACCCGACACATATTGGGAAGGTTCCAATATTCTTCTTAATTCAATCCCAAAAGTTCTCCATCCTTGCTGTAACTTTCCAGCAGGGATAGTGATAGTTCACCACAATCCGCCTACCTTAAGCTTTGTCACTGATAAGTACTGCCCAAACAAGTTGGACCCCCGTTGCAAAGTGTAAGTAGTATCACCTTCCCTGAACATGAAAAATTGCTTACGATTAACCCCCAATCACGGTATGTTCCAAATTCCACATTACCCAAAGTGCTGCACTCTTGCCCATAAAAACCGATTGCATGTAGTATTTTCCCCATTCAAAAATCTTAAGGGAGAAAAAACTCCCTCCTTCCTTAACCACCAACTGAAACAGCTTAGATTCAATAAAAAAAACTTCTAAATCCACTCACACTAATCCAAGGAAATAAACTAAAACAGGATTTTTGACTAATTTGAGGTAGCCGGGCCTCCAAAGAACCTACTACTTACGGCTCTATAATCAAAATTATAAAGCATACCCCTTCATTATTTCTTACAAGAGTAAAACCAACCTCTCTTTCTGCTTTGAAGCTTTGAATAGTGGTTCAACATTTCTTCTTTTCCTCTATTTCTTAACACTTGGGAAAATGGAAATGTCACTATGTCTATAGATTGCCACAAAGGGTGGAAGAAATTGAATGCAGTTTAGAACCCCAGGTTCAAATCAAGGATTTACACATGCTGAGTCCAAAACAGGAGGCTTTCGACCTTATTCTCACAATTGATAAAAAAGCAATAGTATGGACTCACCGAGACTGCGGGAGGCACACTCACAAGTGGATCTTGGAAGAACCTATTTGCCAGTGCAAGGGCCAGAAGACTGCTTTGCATACCTGCAAAAGGAAAAATATCAGTTAGCCAGAATATTATGTTGCCAGGTACTATATTTTGATGATAATCAATAATGGCAGAACCTGTCTCATAGGAAAGTGTTCTTTGCAGCTCTTTCACATCAGGTGCCTTATGGAACACTAAACCAGTAAAGACATAACCAGCTATGAATGCTGACAAATGGAATGCAACAATGAGCAGCAAAATGGTTGCTCCGAAAGGAGATAGAACAGACTTGATGTTAATCGCAAGTGGGGCTCCAACACAGAGAGATGTCACTAATACTGATAGTGGAGGCAAAAATGGCCGAATAGCATTACAGATCTTGGGGAAGAACCTGTAAGCACAAATATAAGAGGCAGGTAAGGACCTCTAAAAGAGTTCGATATGTTATCATCAGGAGTCAATATATTACCGATTCAATAGCAAGCCTGCAGCAATGGGTGCAACTACAATCTGCGTAATGCTAAACACCATTCCTTTTACATCAACAGGAAGTCTTTTTCCAATGAGCAAGAGTGATAACATTGGTGTGACAATTACTGCAGTAGCAGTAGACAATGATGTCATAATAATGCTTAGAGGGGCCATTTGTGGGTCTGTGAGAAAAGTAGCATAATTTGAGAGCTGAGCCCCGCTAACACAAGAAACCAACATAATCCCAGCACCTGATACATGATGAGACTGACAAAATGTTAGCACAGTGACCGATCCTACCAATCAAAAAGGGGAGAGAGAGAGAGAGAGAGAGAGATCTCCTGACCTATGGAGGTTGGAAGACCAAAAAGTGTGACTGAGATAATGCCAAAAAAATATCCTAGCAGAGGTTTCACAACAAATTGGCCAACATAACCAGCAAAAAGAGCTGCTGGTCTCTTGAATGCTTCAAGGAAATCATCCTCTCTAGAATTAACCCCTACTGCAAACATTAGAAACCCCAATGCAGGTGCATAGTACCTGGAAATAGAAAACATATAAATTACGAATTACAAACATATGATTTGGATAAACATTTTAATATCTTTTTATTGCAAATCAACATTTATGTTCAGATGAACTAATCCAAATTTTTAACTTCTATCACTCAATGGTTGTACTCAAGAATATGGCAGAGCAAAAAAGTTCAATAGATCAAGAATGAGAGCTCATTCTAGTTTAGTCTATTTTAAATGGATAAATGCTTATTGATGATTTGGATACATTTTTCAATGAGTGCAAAAACTTAGCTTAACCCCTGCTTTACTTTTTAGATAGCAAAGGAAATCAATATGCAATGGCTTCTCATTCTTCCTTGAAGTTGCTCTTAAAAATAAAACTTTTTATGTGTTTAGGCATATGTTAAACCATCCAATTCATCTCAAGAGTGTTCAACAACCTGGTAGTAAACCATGTAAAAGAAGGCGGATAGACAAGAGCCAACAGTGTACTAGCAAGGACTACATGTGGCAAAAGGGAATTTGATTCCTTCAAGATCTTCAAAATAGAAATGTCCTTTTGTTTAGGCACCTGAAACAAAGACACAGCAGTGTGGTCAATGTGGCCTAAAATTACTCCGCAAATTAGTTGTATATATCACTGAAACTGGTGAAACTTCAGAACCAGTACATAAAAAACACAAACATACACAAACCTTTTACAGTGAAACTGAGTGTATGCTCGGATTAGAAAGTAATTAGTCATTTTCCCCTTGTTTCACAAACAAAACATCCTTTTGTTAAACATGCATTTATTTAATATGAGATTTTAGCAACATAGTCTTGTAATCTACCCATCCACAGTATAGAAAGTGTTGAGATGGTTGTGATCAGGATAAGACTGAGCCCAATCTAAGTTCTCCTCTGGTACATCTTTATTTGAACAATTCTAACTGATGGCTCGTAGAAAGAGGATGGCAAAGACTGAAAAATCTGATGACTCTAAATTATTGTTTGGGTTGCTTAAACCATCTCTTCTTTTTGGAGGATTTCAAATTCTGTCCCTTGTCTGATTAAGTTGGAGACTGTTATTGCCTTTGTCTAATTAAGTCAGTGGGAATTAGTATATATGATCATATTTGTCTTAACAGAGTTGAAGATTGTTATTGCTTCAGGCAAAAACACTACACCCACCTTTAAATAAGTGGTTGTTTCACCAACACACCATGAGAATAATTGACTCGCATGACACATAAAAGTTTTCAGGGATGGTAGCAGGATGGGGTGGGGTCGGATCATGGGTGCCCCATCCCCACCCCATTTGCCTATTCGGGGCAAGAAAAACCTGCACGGGGCAGGAGCAGGGCAGGTCAGGGCTGGACGAAGGGCGGAGAAATGTTGCCATCCTTAATTACATAGTTCTATCATTGAAGAGATAGAGATGAGAAACGAAAGGGAGGAGAGGAAAAGATAAGTGTGTTTAGGAGATGAAAATAGATTATGTACACAAATTAAATCATAAATAGGATATGTATAAAAATACTACATTATCTACATAGATATATATAAATATAAATAAATATATGTGTGTGTGTGTGTGTGTGAACACGCGTGTATACACACACACACTCTCAGGGCAACTCAGGCTAATGCAAGATGGAGTGAAGTAGGCAAAACCTATCCTCATCCTATTCCCTCTTTAGGGCGGGGAAAACCTGTATGGGGTGGAATGGGTTAAGCAGGGAGGAGAATGTTTTCCATCCCTATTCTTCACCATGATCAAAGGCCAATTGGTGGATGTTATCCAAAAAAAAGGTTGCATGACCTCTGGTGTCCCTTAAACACCAGCTAAAAATCAGCAAACATACTGCTCCTAATACAATTTCTGATTTTGTAAGAGTAAATATATACCCCTAGCTCAAATGACACCTCCTCCTAACCCCATAAGAATGGGGTGGAGGTTATGGTCGTGGCTTCAAGATTACCAATCTGAAAACATACATGCACACAAACCTCAGCTTATTTTTTGACAAATCCACAACTGGATTACAATGTAAAATGCTTAAAATTCAAGTCTTTGCACTTTAAAATTATACACTAAAAGTCCATGGATTGGATGGTAAATAACTTGCAATTAAAATGAAATTGGCATGTTAAAAACAGAGATAGTGTATAATCTGATGCTGGGATTTTCAAAATATTAAATCCAATTAAAAGTTATCCCCATTAACAAAAAAAGATTGCATGCGATGTAACTTGGACTTGAACATATATATGATACACACACAAATTTGTACCATTTTAACAAGAAGATGAAGGCTTGAGAGCACGCCCATTCTTTTAAACAAACCATATAGTTTGCATCAATATCCTTAGCTAAAACTACCCACAATTTCCTATAAACTAGTATGTACTATAACACTTTTTTTTTTTTAGTTTTCCAACTTAAACAACTAAATAGTACTGTTTTTTTTCTTATAAACTTAACAAAAGATAAAAACGGTACACACCTGAGCTGGTCTGGTTGCATCGTTTAGACCCGTACCCGGTTCCAGAGGATCCGAAGATATCCCATTTACACACTTGCTGATTACAAACCTTGAGCTACTCCAATCTGATGTTATTAAAGCAATGTGCAAAAGAAAAATAAACACCCAATACATATAAAAATAAAATTTTTACAGAGAAGTACACAGTAATATAAAAAACCCACTTGGTAAATTAAAATCAGAGCGAAATGGAAACCCTAGAGACCGCGAGAAATATAGAGTTGAAAATAAAGAAGAAGAAGAAAATGGGGGCTGAGGTTTTCGTCTATCGGAGACATTTCGCGAGTGGGGCTCCGAGAAATGTGGAAGGTGGATCTTCAATTGGCTACTGCTACTTACTGAATTCATTTTGAAAACAAATTCCCAAAACAAAAAATAAGAGAAGGATTTGATTTTATGGGGCTTTTTGTTGTTTGGGAATTGATAAGGTTTGTTGCTTGTGAGTTGTGAAGTTTGTGACTCTGGTAGAAAATAGTAAAATAGCAATAGTTTTCAAAGAATACAAACTATATTTTTTACTAGTATCTTGAGTTTAAATGACTCGATTTTAGGTTATAAATAATTTTGTCCGATGTGGCATTTTTTCCACGTGTCGACTACTTGAAAATCGAGTCTTTAAGACTCGATTTATATGCTAAACCTTTCTTCCGTGTTTCACATTTCTCTCCTCACTACCTCTCTCCATCTGCTTCTTTCTTCCTCTCACTACCTCTTCATCTGATCCTTTCTTCCTCCTCAACACTGATCTGCACAATGGTCGTCAACCCAGCTGACCCAGGCCGCCGCTCCCAGACCGCGACGCCCAGGCCGCATGCACCCAGGCCGCACGAGCCCAGGCTGCGCGTGCCCAGGTCGCATGACCCAGTTGGGTTTTTTTTTTTTTTTGTGCAATGGGTTTTGGGTTTTTTTTTTTTTTTTGTGGTGGGTTTTGCTCAGCCATTTCTATGGTGGTGGATGGATTTTGATGTGGGATGTGAGTTTTGGTGGCTATAGAGTATTTCTGGGAAGGGATGTTAAGAGAGTTGGGCTAAAATTATTTTGCTGGTAAATCGAGTCTTAGAGAATCGATTTTCAGGTAACCTCCACATGGAAAAATGCCACATCAGACATAAAAATCGACCATCAAATACTCGATTTTTAACCCCAAAATCGAGTTTTTTAGACTCGAGATGCTAGTAAAAAATATAGTTTATAAACAGAAACTAATAATTATATTGTTTAGAAATTATTGCTATTTTACTATTTTCTCCCTCCAAAATCACTGTGAAATTGAATATTCTCAGGTGGAAGGGTCTTTGTCTTCGATCGGCGGTTAATCGTTATATCTATCCTATTATTTAAGGGCTTCCTGTTTGCATTTCACATTTTTTTTAGTTTAAAAATACCCCTACTCCCCTATCTTTAAATATAAACAAAACTAAAGACAATTCGGTAAAAATACAACTCTAATTCCCACTAAAAAATTGCCTAAAAAATGGGACCACTCTTCTATTAATTTTCAAATTTATAAGTGAATAAATCAATTTGAAAATTAATAGAAGAGTGGTCCTATTTTTTAGGCAATGTTTTAGTGGGAATTAGAGTTGTATTTTTACCGGATTGTCCTTTAGTTTTGTCTATATTTAAACATAGGGAAGTAGGGGCATTTTTTAACTAAAAAATTTGGAATCTAAACAAAGAAAGCCCCTTAAATAATAGTATAGATAAATTAGATTTTCAAAATAAAAATTATATATAATAAAAAACACAAATTTTTTTTTCTACAAAATAGTACCACTAAAAAAAAAAAAACTCATCGCACACGCGTAATAATTTTTTCTACAAAATAGAACCACTAAAACGTGACCTAAATAGACATAATAATATATCATTTTTAAGGCATACATTAACTAGAACTATAAATTTTTTTTTTTTTTGAGAAACACACACGCACATATATAGGGGAAGAGATGAGATAAGGGAATACACTCACACACTAACACCAAAACTCACCAAAACTGCATGCGGCAGTTAGTGTCGCGGAACAAGTGATAAAACTAGACCTATAATTTGCATTTATTATAATTTGAGATTTCTATTTTTCCACTCACATGAAAAAAAAAAAAAATGAATACAAGAGAGTTTTGTAGATTGGAAGAGTTTTAAAATTAACAAAAGAGTAATCCTATCTTGTAAGGAGTTAACGAGTAGAAGTAGGAATTTAAGTCAAGGTAAAAGTAGGAGTTTATTAGAAGCAGGAATGGATTTCAACGTAGAAATAAAAATTTATTACTTTTGTCAATTTATTATTTTAACCTCATTTTTAAGTTTTAGGTAGGGGTATTTTTTATAGTAAAAAAAGTAATAACTAACTTTCTCTTGCTAATTTACTATTCTAACCCCATTTTTAAGTTGTTGGTTAATTAATTTAGGGGTATTTTTGACAGGGAAAAAAAAAACTAACTTTCTGAATTCTTTTAATATATACAGATACACTAGCCTCTAAGCATGTGCGCGTGCTCAGAGACTCTTCTATATTTTGGGTAAAGATTAATAATTTTTATTTTATTATAATTTGAAATTTCTACTTTTTCCAATAACAAAAAAAAAAAAAATTCTAAGGGTGTGATGAATACGTGGGGTGAGTTTTGTAGATTGGAGGAGTTTTAAAACTAACAAAAGAGTGATCCTATTTTGTAGGGAGTTAGTGAGTATATGTAAAAATTTAAATCAACGTAAAAGTAGGAGTTTATTAGAAGCAGAAGTTTATTATTTTTGTCAATTTACTATTTTAACCCCATTTTTAAGTTTTAGGTAGGAGTATTTTTTACAATAAAAAATAATAATAACTAACTTTCTTTTACCAAATTACTATTTTAACTCAATTTTTAAATTGTTGGTTAATTAATTTAGGAGGTATTTTTTACAGGAAAAAAATAATAACTAACTTTCTTAATCCTCTTAATATATAAAGAGAGAGAGAGAGAGAGAGAGAGAGAGAGAGAGATATATATATATATATATATATATATATATATAATATACACACACATACATATATATGTGTGTGTGCGGTGATGTCAATAACAAAAGTAAAGTCCACACTCTTCCTATTGGATTTGGAGTGTGCGTGTAGTGTGAGTGAGAAAGTGGGGGAAAGCCAAAATCAAGTCTTCATGAGGAAGCTTTACACATATATACACTTAGATTATGCTAGGGTAGAATTTTTATCTTGTATTAAAAAAAAAAAAGTTCATTGGGATTAACTACCCTTTTTTTTTTCTCTTTGTTAAGTTTATCCTCTTCAAAAATAAACTAGCCTTATTCCACACGCTTCGCGCGTGAGATGAGGTTTTTTTTTTTTTTTTAGTGGTAGTAGCAAAAAAAAAAAATCTATGTTTTTTATTATATATATAATTTTTATTTTAAGAATCTAATTTATAAGTGGATAAATTTGAAAATCAATTAGAAAGTTACCTATTTTTTAGGTAATGTTTTAGTGAAAGTTAGAGTTGTATTTTTACCGAATTGTCCTTTAGTTTTGTCTCTACTTAAACATAGGAATGTAAGGGTATTTTTTAATATAAAAAAATTCAGATTGTACTTTAGTTTTTTTTTTATATTAAATTTTTTTTTATAGGATATTTAGATTTGTTTTTGGATAAACATGGAGTGTTTAACTTATTTTTCTATTTTAAAAAAAAAACAATAAACGTATAGTTACTTTAAAGAAGTGGGTTAGTGAAAGAGTGTTCCTATTTTGCAGACAATATTTTAGTGCAAGTTAGACATGTATTTTACCAAACTATCTTTTAGTTTTGTCTCTACTTAAACTAAGGGGTGTAGGGGTATTTTGGAACAAAAAAAATCCGGTCTGAACAAGGGCAGCCGCTTAAATAATAGTATAGTTTTTGGATAAATGTGGAGTGTTTAACTTATTTTTCTATTTAAAAAAAAAAACAATAAACGTATAGTTACTTTGAAGAAGTGGGTTAGTGGAAGAGTGTTCCTATTTTGTAGGCAATATTTTTGTACAAGTTAGACATGTATTTTACCAAACTATCCTTTAGTTTTGTCTCTACTTAAACTAAGGGGTGTAGGGGTATTTTGGAACAAAAAAAATCCAGTCCAAACAGGGGCAGCCGCTTAAATAATAGTATAGATAATAAAGTTTATTTAGTTTATCTTCTCTCTCTTTTTCATTTTGTTTTATTTGTTTGTTGTTTACGGCATTTTGGTTCTCATTTTCATGTTCCTTAGGTTCTTAGAATAAAGTTTCTCTTCAAACTAGTTTATAATAAAAAATAAAAATAAAAACTCAAGAAACTCCTCATATATTTTTATATTTAATGTGAATTTTAGAAATCTAACCGTTGGATTGCATGTTCTTATTATATCCTTCATGCTTGCAAAATTTCAAAAAGATCAAAAATCAATTGCTATGTCATCAAACAAATGTTAAAATTTCAAATTTTTGTGATCTAAAATTATGTATAAAAAATAAGTTTATTAATTGAATAGTAAATAACATTTGATTTACATGTTAAGAACATAAGGAAAATGAAATTCAACGATTAGATTTTTAAGATTCACATCCAAAAAAGAGAAATATAAAAAGTTTGAAGAGTTTCTCTTCACACTAATTTGGAGAGAAACTTTGTTTGATTTAAGACTTGACTCTCTCATCCTAAGAAAGAACCATGGGGACTTGGATGGATAGATTGGGTGAGTTTGATTCAGATTATTCAAACTATGTTTTTTGAAAAAGTGTTGATTTTAAGAAGTGCGTTATGAAATTACACTTTTTTTAAATTATTAGGGAGGTAATATGTGGGGACTTGGGGTTGATTCACTTTTTTTAATAAATGCAAAATAGAAATTTTATTCTAACCTAATTTAAATTTATATGTGTTTGAAACTCCATTCTGGAAACTCAAACCATGTGGCCAAGGATGGACCCAGGTGGGGCCCAAGCCCCCCCGGGTCCAAATTTTTTTATTATTTTTTAGTTATTATATATTTCTTTTTTTTGCAATTGGGCCCCCTTCTCCTCAATCAATCCAGCTAACTTAACCTAAATAGCAATTATCCAACCAAAAAACTTAACAAAAACAATAAAAATATTCACAATGTGATTGTATTTTAGCCACAAAAAAAAAAAACTATTTTACCACCAAAGAACAAAAAAATCGTCTATTATTGGAGAAATTAAAGCTAATTTTTTTGCAACTATAATAAACTGGTATAAATACTAGTTGACTATAGCAAGTTGTTAAAAATAAAATACAATATTTTATTAAGATTATATATTTTCATTTAATTAAAAAACTTAAATTCTCCCTCTTCCTTATTATTTTAATGAGTTATTTATATTATTTAAAATGAAGTGATAAAAAAATAGAACGTTTGATATTGGGTATATTGTAAAGTGAGGTATCAAAATAAATAAAGTAGCTTTATGAGGTACTAAAAGCTAAAATTTTTAGCATCAACACTATAAATGCTCTAACTTCAACTATAAAATAAAATAAATAAATAAAAAAATCCTAGCCATCTTAGTATTAAAAAAACCATTATTTTATATTTGCTTTTTTCTTTGTTGGTTGATGATTGCATCTTAATGTATTTAAAAACAATAATTTTGTATATTTATAATTTTTTAATACTATATAGATGTACCCTAGCCCCCGCTAACTTAAAATCCTAGGTTCGTCTCCACATGTGGGGATTGATACATTTTGTTCATATAATGGTTAAGATGGACTTGAAGTATTGTTGTTCTTTCTTCTTCTTTCTGTTTTTTTTTTTTTTTTTTTTTTTTTGCTAAATAGAGGTATTGTTGTTCTTATAAGGTGTCAAGCATGTCATAATGTGGAAATTAGATAAATTGGATTTATCTTGAAATTTAGTCAACTTTTTAGATGTTTTAGTGGATATTTTTATCATTATAAACAAATTTTATTTGTTTATAATATTAATCAAATTATATTATTTATTATGTCACCACAAAACCGAATATCATTAATTTATCCTGTTCATTTGACTAGGTTTTTAAAACCATGATTACAATGTAGAATAGGAATTAAGCATCGCAGTCTCAACTGCCATCTTTTTTTATAATTTTTTTTTATAAGTTCATCTTTTGTTTATAATTAAACTAAAGATTATTAATAAAGAAATAGCTTCATATTAATAAGTTCATGATAATGACTCCATCCTCTTAAATGGTTGACTTTATAAATCTGCATTTTATTTTACTTTATTTTCTTTCCGGTTTTAACTCTTTAAGCTAAGGCCCTATTGGCTATTTGACAGTCGACACAAACTATAATATAGTATGTTCATTGAAGTCCAAAACCCAAACTCCAAACTGAAAGTCACCCTGACTGATAAAATTTGACCAGCTCACTTAAAATAGTTTGGATCAATTCCTCGTGGCCTTTCAAATTTAAAAATTTTGGGCCCAGGCCTGTAGCAAATTGGATCAAACTGATTTTACATCCCAATCATTTTCTTAGGGTATGCTTGGAATGAAGGAAAGCGAAATGAGAATAATGAGAACTGTTGCTCTCGTAGCATTAATAAAGCCTACATGTCTCTCTATTTGCTTAGTGTTCAATTTTTAACAACAATTAAGAGGAAGATAAGTGGCAGCCTCTTCCTCAAGGTTAAAAGAAGATCATTTTATTCATCAAAAAAAAAAAAAAGAAGTGAAGATCAATTTTGATGCAGTAGTTAAATACCAGAGCAGTGGCAGTAGTTTGTGGAGATCATTGCCAAACATCTTACATGTTTAATTGGATGGGGATTGATGGTGAACTAAAAATCTAACTCCAACTCGTCCTAAAGGCGTCCATAGCTAAAGGAATATCCCTCATCAGAAGTTCGTCCACACCAGGACGACCGTCTATGGAATGAAAGTTGTCCATCAGGAAAGCTTCTAGATGACCCCACTACACTTAGGCGTGAAAAGGATCCAGGTTCATTTCTACAACTCTTTAAATACTTGACTTCCAACGATAGTTATGCAAAAAGACATAACTCCCATGGCAGTTGTGGAAATTATTCTTGAACTCCCGAACCTCCTAAAATATAGAGGAAGTTACAAATCCAATAACCGTTTCTAAGGTGCACTATATAAACACTCCTTCAAACCAGAAAAATGTACGTTTTTACAGTTCCAAAAAAGTTGGAACTCCAGAACTTGAGAGAGAAACTAACTTTACCATTGGATAGTTATTGGCCGGTCCACCCCGGTCACTTTTGATCACTTGTTCTTTCTTTTTCAGGCCCTCGAAATGGTCGCTAGCCCTTTAAAGCCCGAAGCATCCAGTCTATTAATTTTCTTCTCATCATTAGTTGGCACCATTTGTGGGAAAGTTCTTTTCGTTCGATTATTTGTTTTTAGCGATTCGCCTTTCCCAGACAAAAGGTTGTATGATTCGGACAAGATCAAGGGTTACCAGCCCAAGCCACAAGGAGAGTAGGGATGCTTCTAGTAATCTCTACCGTGATTGTTTGTCAGTGTCTATCATGCAACCGTCTTCCATTCAACATATACAGCCCACGGCTGCCGCTATGACGGAACTAACTCGTCAGAACCAAGAGTTGAATAGGGAGATCAATTTAAGGAGGTAGCACCATGAAACCGTCTTCCATTCAACATATACAGCCCACGGCTGCCGCTATGACGGAACTAACTCGTCAGAACCAAGAGTTGAATAGGGAGATCAATTTAAGGAGGTAGCACCATGAAAGACATGCGGAAAGGCAAGCCCAGAGTCAAGGGGTACTGCTTTAAGAAAAGTGCCGCACCTAGAGAGGGAGATGAACCAGATGAGAAAAACTATGGATGAAATGAAGGAGAACATAAGACGGGCGAACCCCGTGGATGACTTAGTCCATCTAACGGACTCCCTTTTACAGCTTCCATCAATAGTCATCCCCTACCCCCGAAGTTCAAGATGCCTTTCTTGGATTCATATGATGGAACTCGTGACCCGTGTGATCATATCGCCACCTTCAAGACTACTATGCACCTTCAAGGGGTTTCGGACGAGATTATGTGTAGGGCATTTCCTACCACACTCGCGCTACCACCTTCAAGGGACCAGCACGAGTGTGGTTCAACAAGATACCCCCAAACACGGTGGGCTCATTTGAGGAGTTGAGTAAGTTGTTCGTCTCCAATTTTATTGGAGGACAACACCACAAGCGTTTCTCTTCCAGTTTGCTAACTATAGAGCAAGGGAAAAATTAGAGTTTGCGGTCCTTCATTACCCAGTTCAATAGAGAAACCTTGACGATGGATGAGATGGACGACAAGTTGCAATTGGCCGCCTTCCATAATGGGGTCAACTCTGACTTGTTCATTCATAAGCTTTATGAGCAAAAGCCACAAACTATGGCGGAACTCGTCCATTTGGCCCAAAATTTCATGAATGCGGAGAACGCGATCATAGCCAAGAAGAGGAAGAGAGTAGAGCGTATGGAAGGGGATCTCCCACGTCATCCTGATCAGGGTCCTCGTCCAACGAAGGCTAGGGCAAGAGAGAAAAAATATAGAGATAGTAAGAAGGCGAGTTTTTCAACGAGAAATCAACAATACACTCCCTTGAATTTGCCACTTGAGCAAGTGCTTATGCAAATCAAGGACGATCCGTCCTTGAAATGGCCAGAGAAAATGAAAGGAGATCCTAATAAGCGCAATAGGAACAAATATTGTCGCTTCCACAGAGACCATAGGCATGACACCGACAAGTGTTTTGATTTGAAGCAGCAGATAAAGAATCTCATCAGGCAAGAAAAGTTGAGGAATTTCCTTGGACGAGACCACAAGGACGAGAAGTTGAAGGTCAAGGTGGAAGAGTCGTCAAGACCCCCACTTGCAGAAATAAGAGTTATTATAAGAGGAACCTCAGCAGGACAGTCGTCCAAATCGAGGAAGACATACCTGAAGATGGTGCAGAACGTCCAGCTGTCTAGACGATCTCCCAGGATGAGGGTAGCTGACGAGCAAGCCATCATATTCACGGATGAGGATGCTGAAAGAGCTCACCACCCACATGACAACGCGATCGTCATTACCCTGCTCATTGCCGATTATATGACCAGAAGGGTGTTGGTAGACAATGGTAGCTCAGTGGATATCTTGTATTATTCCGCCATCCAACAAATGAGGTTAGGACGAGATCAGCTCCGTCTAGTGAATTCGCCCTTGGTAGGATTTGGAGGGATGAAAGTGCAACCGATGGGCACCATTACATTGCCTGTGGTGGTCAGAGCATGCCCGCAACAGATAACCAAAGAGGTAAACTTCCTCGTTGTTGATTGTTCATCGTCATACAATGCTATCATTGGAAGGCCGACTTTAAATAGTTGGAAGGCGGTAACTTCTACCTACCATTTTTCTGTCAAGTTCCCGATTGAATATGGAGTGGGTCAAGTACAAGGAGATCAATTAGCCACCAGAGAATGCTATTTAGCTATGCTGGCTATGGACGAGCACGTGCAGACGATGAACATAGATGAGAGAAGGATCACTGCAGAGCCCACTGAAGTACTAGAGGATATTCCTTTGGACGAGAGCAATCCCGAGAAATTTATTGATTGAGGCGAGTATGGAAAAGAAGACAAAGCAAACCTTGGTCCAATTTTTGAAGAAAAGCCTTAATGTGTTCGCATGGAGTCATGAGGACATGCCAGGTATTGACCCTAGTGTCATTACCCATCGTCTAAACGTGTATCCTCACTCCAAGCCTGTGTGTCAGAAGAAGAGGGTTTTTGCTCTCGAATGGGATGAGGCCATCAAGGACGAGGTTCATAAGTTGGTGACAGCAAAATTTATCCCAGAAGTCTATTATCCAGACTGGTTGGCTAATGTGGTTATGGTCAAGAAGGCCAATGGTAAGTGGCGGATATGCGTGGACTTTACTGATTTAAACAAGGCTTGCCCTAAGGACAGTTATCCTTTGCCATGCATTGACCAATTGGTGGACTCGACAGCAGGTCATAAACTGCTGAGTTTCATGGACGCTTTTCCGGCTACAACCAAATAAGGATGGACGAGGTAGATCAAGAAAAGACCTCCTTCATTACTAGCCAAGGGTTATTTTGCTATAAGGTGATACTTTTCGGTTTAAAGAACGCGGGGGCCACTTATTAAAGACTTGTTAACCATATGTTTCATCCATAAATTGGGCGGAATGTGGAGGTTTATGTGGATGACATACTGGTGAAGAGTTTGGACGAGGAGAAGCATCTAGATTACCTTTAAGAAACCTTTGATACACTTAGGCGGTATAACATGAAGTTGAATCCAAGTAAGTGTGCTTTTGGAGTTTCATCAGGAAAGTTCCTAGGGTTCATGGTTTCACATAGAGGAATTGAGGCAAATCCTGACAAAATCCAAGCGATACTAAATATGGAGTCACCGAAGAATATCAAAGAAGTTCAGTTTCTTACCGAACGAGTTACCGCCCTTAACAGGTTTGTTTCGAAAACTACTAACAAATGGTTACCATTCTTTAGAGTCCTCAAGAAGGCATTTGAGTGGACGGACGAGTGTCAAAATGCCTTCCGAGACCTCAAGGCTTACCTCATGACGGCACCATTGTTGAGCCCGTCTGTACCTGGCGAAGAATTATATTTGTATTTAGTAGTGTCCCCGCACGCAGTGAGCTAGGCATTGATTAGAGAAGAAGGGCGGATTCAGAAACCAGTTTACTATACGAGCCGGGCACTAAGAGGAGTGGAAAGATGATATCCGATGATGGAAAAGCTAG
This sequence comes from Castanea sativa, assembly GCF_040712315.1. NCBI lineage: Eukaryota > Viridiplantae > Streptophyta > Magnoliopsida > Fagales > Fagaceae > Castanea > Castanea sativa. The sequence continues at coordinate 13,755,892 of NC_134022.1, forward strand.
CCTTTGCTTTAATCACGGCTTCTAGGAAGCTGAGGCATTATTTTCAAGCTCATGTTATTAATGTCCTAACGGATCATTTCCTAAAGAAGGCAATGAACAAGTTGGAAGCCGCAGGACGACTAATCCAATGGGCGGTAGAGCTTAGTGAGTTTGATGTCAATACCAGCCAAGGAGCGCGATAAAAGTACAGGCGTTGGCAGATTTCATTGCGGAGTTCACCCCTAGCCAGGACAAGCCGGACAAAGAGGTAGGAGCTGAAAGGTGGATTATCAATGTAGACAGATCGTCCACACTATATGCAAGAGGGATTGGAGTCATACTGAAGTCCCCTGAAGGAGATAAGTTAGAATATGCAGCCCGTTTACAATACCAAACCACCAACAACGAAGCTGAGTATGAAGCTCTTCTTAAAGGACTAGAGTTGGCTAAGTCTTTAGGGGCAGAATCAGTAGTAGTTAAAGGTGACTCTTAATTGGTTATTAACCAAGTGAATGGGATATGCGAAGCTAAGGAAGAACAAACGAGGAAATATCTTAACAAAGTGAAGCGGCTCATCCAAAAGTTTAAAGAAGCCAGTTTTGTTCAACTACCGATGGAGGAAAACATGGAAGCAGATGCTTTGGTGAAAGCAGCTTCATAGGAGGTACTACAAACGAATATGACAAAATCCAATACATGCCAAGCATAGACCTTCCTGAGATACAGCAGATAGGAGGAGAAGAAAATTGGATGAGTCCAATAATAGTCTATCTCAGGGATGGAAGGCTTCTAGAAGACAAAGACGAGGCTAGGAAGTTGAGGGTCAGGGCTGCCAAGTACGTCCTTATAGATGAATTACTATACAAGCGAGGCTTTTCTCAACCCTACCTAAGGTGCTTGGCACCGGACGAGTCAAACTATGTATTGAGAGAGATCCATGAAGGAGCATATAGGAATCACTCGGGAGTGAGGTCACTAGTCCATAAGGTCGTCTGTGCAGGCTACTACTGGCCAACAATTCAAGCAGATGCTAAGGCTTATGTCAAAGTATGTGACCAGTGTCAGCGCTTTAGCAACATTCCTAGACAGCCTTCGGAGTACCAGACCCCAATGATGACCCTATGGCCCTTTGTGCAATGGGGATTAGATATTCTAGGTCCCTTCCCACTAGGAACCAGACAGATGAAATTTCTAGTAGTAGAGATCGACTACTTTACCAAGTGGGTAGAGGCCGAACCTCTCACAAAAATTGCTGAGCAAAATGTTAAAAATTTTGTTTGGAAGAACATTGTATGTAGGTTCGGGGTACCTAGAGTACTAGTATCTGATAATGGATGACAGTTTGACAACACACCTTTTAGAGACTTTTGTGAGCAATTTGGAATCAAGAATCACTATTCCTCACCCTTTCACCCATAAGCAAACGGACAGACAAAAGTAGCAAATCGATCCTTGTTGAAAATCATCAAGACTCAGCTTAAGGGAGCATGGCTGGATGAGCTACCAGGTGTTCTTTGGGCATATAGGACGACTGTGAGGACTTTGATAGGAGAAACCCCTTTCAAGCTAGCCTATGGAAGTGAAGCAGTCATACTTGCGGAAGTTCATATGGCTAACCATCGAGTGATGAAGTATCAGGAGAAAGAGAATGAAGAACAACTTCGTCTTAACCTCGATCTCATTAACAAGGTAAGGATGGATGCAGAGCAAAGGACAACAAGATACAAGAATCTTATGACTAGGTAGTATGATGCTATGGTAAAACCCAGACGTTTCAACATTGGGGACCTCATCCTTAAAAGGGTGTCCGGCAACCAGGAACCCAGCTCATCGAAATTAGGACCTAATTGGAAAGGACCCTATAAGGTAATCAACCGCAAGAGGCAGGGGTTGTACTACTTAGAACCTCTGGACGGACGAAAGTTAGAACATCCTTGGAACGTGGAGCATCTGAGGAGGTACTATCAATAATGAGCTTGGACGAGGTTATAGTTGTGGTCTACGTGTTTACTCTTGTTTACTGTTATTGTGTTTTTACTACTATTATGTGTTTTAAAAATAAAAAGTGCACTAGTTCCTAAACTTTTGCACTGTTTATAAACAAATTTGTGCAAGACGAGGTTGTGTACTTGTATAAGTATTTTAATTTCCTAAGGCACTAGCTTCTAAGCGTGTACCATATTTGTAGACGATGTTTATATAATGAATATGGTTTGGATTTCTAATGTGTTTAGTACATGAATCTAATTTTCATAATTTCACCCACAAGAGGGCTAAGGCCTATGACGGACAAAAATCTCTGGACGCGGAGATATAACGTTTATAAGCTTTCCTTAAAGGATAAAGCTACGTTTATAAGCTTTTCTCAAAGTAAGGATAAAGCAAGAAAAAATATGCTAAGGCATGCTCGTCCATAAAACATGAACGAGGAAGTTTATACTCATCTAAAAGATGAAATTAAACCTAACCTTAAGCATGGACACCCAGGAAATGGATGAAGGAATGCATCCATATAAAAAATATAAATATTCAAACTCACGGATGGACTTACCTAATCAAGGCCATCCAACATCTTGGACGAGTTGAATGCTGGAGACGTCTCGTCCAAAGATGGAGATAAATCGCCCAACCCATGGGCGCAAGAAAAAACTGGAAACCAGTCATTTATAGGACGAGCTACACTTGAAAAATTAAAGAATAACATGTCTAACATAAAAATAAGCGAGTGAACTCGTCCATGCAATAATGATCAATAATAGGTAAAAATAGCCATTCATTCATCAAAGTTTAAAAATGGTAGACGACCACCGTCCAAAAACCCTTACAAAGGAAAAGCCTCAAAAGGCAATTGTTTGGAAACTTGTCCAAAGTACTCTAGATGAGCGAAATGTACTCAAATAAATCTTAAAATGGTCCCAAAACAATGGCCTCATAGAAAAAGAAGAAAAAGAAAAGTAGTAAACTGGTCAAATTTTCATGCTTTTGCTGAGGAATCTTCTCCGGTCTTAGACTCGTCCTGCGCTGGCTTGGTTGTGGCGTCGTCTTCAATATTGACATATTCAGAACTCGTCTGAAGAAAAGAGCTAGCAGCGCCACCAAGTTGAAGTTTAATGGAGATGAAGTCAACGTCAGGAAACTTCTCCTTAGCATCCATACAAAAGTCTTCAAACCCAGCTGCATAATTGGCGTCTAGCAAGTCAATCAGTTGCTTAGAAGCTTTGAATTCCTCCATTGCACCTTCTTTGGCCTTTTCAAGAGAATTGCTCAGCTCGTCGGTCTTCTTCTGGAGGTGATCAAGACGAGTGTCCTTCTCTACAATATCAGCTTTCAGCTCTTCGACGAGGTTTCGCAGCCCCTTAGTCTCGTCCTTAGCCTTGGCTGCTATTTCAGCCTAACCCTTGTAGTCATCCTTAATTTCCTTGATGCTTTTTTCCAGTAAGATCCTCGTCTTATCCAGCTCTGTAGCATGTCTGGACGCGACGATGAACTTCAACATAGATAAGTGTATGATGCCGTGATAACATGGACAAGATAAAAAAGGAGAAGTTGTTTTAATTACCTTGAAAAGATCATGAACACCTGAGTGCTCGAATTCTCTCAAGGACATGTCATAGCATACTGCCACGTCCTCGCCAATCACGGCCTTCTCAAATCTCTCCTAAGCCAAATCCTCATTTTTGACGATGTTTGTAGGAACCCTCTAGGGAGGTTGGGACAAGGTAGGCGCAGTGGTTTTGGACGATGGGGTGTGAGCAGGCTCAGACGACTCTACATCATGGATCTGAATGGACGGCTGCTGAGATGGTGGGGGAATGGGAAGACTAGGTGTAACAACCCCAGCCTTGGATGACCTGTGTTTCGCCCTTTTCTCCTTACGATGACTGGGGAGATTCTCCAAGTCGACAGCTTTCGATAGATTCCTCTTATCACCCACAGCTGGACAAGGCTGATTTTCAACCTCCTGCTTGCTTGCCTCGTCTACAACTTCCTTGCCTTTGTTCTCTTTCATAATTGCCATACCTGAAGGAAAAGAGTTAGTCATCCAAGAGGTAACAAAAGTATAAACCCTTTTTTTTTAATTAAAAAAAAAAAGAAAGAAGAAGAGAGGGGGATAAAAAACTTACGCCTGCAAATAGTAAGTTCGTGAGATAATGCTTTTTTGGATGGTTCGGGACCAAGTCCCCAAATGGCAAGACGATGAAGACTTACTAAAGAATGGAAAACCCTGTCAGTATATAGACGAGCCTTATGGACGCGGTCAAGGTAAAACTTGTTTAAAGATGGACGTTTAACACCTATAATAAAATAAAATAAAAAGAATGAAAAATTGTCAGACCATTGCAGGAACGAAATAAGAAAATATTGATGATAAAATAAACATAGAAGGCATACCTTCAGGACGAAGGTTCCCTAACTCTCTAATATAGGGGGCAGAAGGATCCCTGCCAACCTCAACAGGATGTCCACCCTAAAAACCAGAGACGAAGAAAAACTCCGTCTTCCAGTTCCTATCTGAGGTTACCAAGGATTTAATTAACCTACAATCTCTCCCTTTGGCTGAGAATTGGTAAAAACCAAGGGATTGGTTAATTTCTGAGGGCTTCTAACAGTAAAGGAACTCGTCTACAGAAGATGATGGTTCCCTTCAAACACTTCCCTCCACAAAATTTGCATAGAGACGACAGGTCTCCACACATTAGGGTTAAATTGGCAAACTCCTAAGCCTAACCTAGTAAGTAATTCTCTAACGAAAGCATTCAAAGGTAACCTAAGACTCCCTAGAAGATAGGCCTCATAAATGCCAATCCCAAAACGAGGCTGGTAGCACCATTCCCCATGGACGGCTAACCTAGGGTTGAGATCATCAGGGATTTGGTACTAGCTCATAAGGCAGTTAATTTCTTCTCGTCTATCTTGGAAGGGATACCTACAGCACAACTATATATGGTCTCTACCTCGTCTACAGGATCGGACGGAGGAACACCTGTTGAGGTACCAGCCAGAGACCCAGAGGCTGCCCTCGTCCTAAGGTGTTCTTGAAAGACCTCTAAAGGAATCCCAAGGACCTCAGACGTGTATTCCTCGGTATCCCCACTACTACTACTACTACTATCGCTACTAGAACCACTGTAGCTAGAGTCACGATACTCGTCTATAGATTTCTCTACACTATCACTAGATAAGGAAACAACAACCTTAGACATTCCAAAATTTGAAGGAAAACCTAAAAAAGGGGATGCGGAGATTACCTGGCTCTAGACGAGGAAATACTAAGGATGCTGGAATACTTCTAAACGAGGCGATGGACGAGGGATGTCAAAGAAGAAAATTTGAGAAATGTAAAGGGTACGAGAGGAATTCCGCTATTTATAGGTGTTAAAAAATGGTATCTGAAACAACGTGACCAATCAGGAAGCACCACGTGGCATTTTCCTCGAAAACTTAAATCGACGTGACAAATCACCAATGAAATTATGACGCGTGGCACAATCTGAGACAATAAGATTTGACCATTGAGATTGTGGCACATGGAATAACGTATGATCACTGATGTGGAGACACGCGTCCAAAGAACAAAAGTAGATCCTTCGATGCTCTGGACGACCTTTGGACAAGGGGGATAACTAATGGTGAACTAAAAATCTAACTTCAACTCGTCCTTAAGACGTCCATAGCTGAAGGAATATCCCTCATCAGAAGTTCGTCCACACCAGGACGACCGTCCATGGAACGAAGGTCGTCCATCGGGAAAGCTTCTAGACGAACCCTCTACACTTAGGCGTGAGAAGGATCCAGGCTCATTTCTACAACTCTTTAAATACTTAACTTCCAATGACAGTTATGTAAAAAGACATAACTCCCATGGCGGTTGTGAAAGTTATTCTTGAACCCCCGAACCTCCTAAAATATAAGGGAAGTTACAAATCTAATAACCATTTCTAAGATGCACTATATAAACACTCCTTCAGACTAGAAAAATGTACGTTTTTACAATTCCAAAAAAGTTAGAACTCCAGAACTTGAAAGAGAAACTAACTTTACAATCTGAAGGTTATTGGCCAGTCCACCCCGATCACCTTTGATCACTTGTTCTTTCTTTTTCAGGCCTTCGAAACAATCGCTAGCCCTTTGAAGCCTAAAGCATCCAATCTACTGATTTTCTTCGCATCATCAAGGATGATCTACTTTTGCTAGTATTGTAAAGGATAATTGATGAATCTACTAATCTAAGGAGTTTATAGATGGAATCATAGATTTCTTCTTGGGGTTATGGTGATATATTGGAGATTGTAAAGTTGTTTTTTTATTGAAAGTTTTAGTAAATAACAAAGATATTATGAAAATATCTATAATTTGAGGGGTTAAGAGCATTATTATTGGTGGTGCTAAAAAGTTATACTACTATTTTTAGCACCACAAACTCTAATTATTGCCCAACATTGGTGGAGCTAAAGACAAATTCTTTTGCCTTCTTGTTACAGTAAACATCCAAGAGTAGTTGTTTATTGTAGTTGTGGTTGTGATGGTGGCGGTGGTGGTGATTGTGGCTCATGGAGGAGGAGATTGTGGTTGGTTCCTGAAGTTTGTGGTGGACGTTTTTATTATGATTCTAATGAGTTTTTTGTATTATTTTAATCAAATAGCTAAAATTATAGATTCATTGATGTTGGATGTATTGTAAAGTTAAGAGGTAAAATAGATAAAATGATTTTGTAGGTGCTAAATAGCCAAAATTTTGCCTCCACCAATGTGGATGCTCTAATATAATATATATATATATATATATATATATATATATATATATATATATATATATATATATAATATCTTGAAAGATCATTTATATACTTTCTTGAAAATGTTATTATAAACCATGGGGTAAGGGAGATATCAATTTTTTGGGGACCATCGAGATCCACCCATTCTAAGATCTACTTTTATAATTGTGTATTTGTATGTGTATTTAGTGACATATCCAAAACAATAATTAATTTTAACAAGGGTTAAAAGTTTATGTTGAGGTTGAGTCTGGTTCAAAAGTTGTTCAAAAACGGTAAAATCATGATATATTCAAAGATGATAAACTAATTATATTTTACCCTTATCTTTTACATCGTAACATGTTTTTTAGTGAAATTTATTTGGGAACAAGACATTCAGGGCTTCAAAATTGACAAAAAATTTACTCAATTTAGATTTAAAATGAATGAGATTTAACCATTTGAAGTTGGTATAGTTGTACAGTCTCCAATAATTTCAAATTTGCAACAGTTTTTCCCTTACCTATTTATTGTCTTATCAAGTCCGTATATTAACCATCCTATAAAAAGCCCCAATTTGCACTTTTTTCATAAGGAGAGGTAGTTGTTTCAATTACATTGAGAAAGCTTTAACTCCTTGAGTCTAAACTATCGGATTACCTCCTCAAGATTTTATCTTTGAGTTTCTTGTTGTGAGTTTTCACATCTTCAGTTATTCTTTAAAACTACAAATATTCTAGAACCGTTACTAGTGACTTCATAGGAAAAAATCCTTCAAAGAATTCTTTGGAGTATAGGAGTTCCAAATTCATGTGGAGCAAATTCAATCATGGAGGAAACTTTATATAACAATTTCAGAGTTGTAAGACCATTATAGTGGGAGGCAAATACATCACTTGTTGAGGTTACAAGTTGAGTCTAGTTTACAAAGGTTTTATGAGTCTAGTTGTTACGTTGTGCTTCGTACATGTTTTTTAATTATGATTTTGTAAATATTATAAGTAAAAGCGTTTTAAGAAAATTATTATTATTTATTATATGGAGAATTATTTATTATTATTTTGTGTTGGCCTCTTTTAATTCATGAATGAATTTGATTATAAATATTTTACTTTTTTATTTTAGAAAAACATAAGTGCTATATAATAAACTATATCTTGCATTTTGCTTGAAATTATTCAGTGCATTTGAGGAACATGTCAACAATGTCTGATGGTTACTTGTTTCAATTGATCCTTTTCCATTTGTTTCATAATTTGTAGTAAGTTCTTTAGCAACTTCTACACTTCAATACCAAAAAAAAAAACAAACTTCTACACTAACCGTTACCTCAATGGGAAAATTATTAGATACTCCTGAAGTACCATAAATACGTACTCCCCCTCTCACATAAATGGTAGGTCTTACCATAAATTTAATTAGTGAGATCCACTATTTATGTGAGAAAAGAGAGTATTGATACTTCAGAAGTACACAGTAATTTTCTTACCTTAATGTGCTTCTCATGTGTTCATTAAATTAAAGTTGTTCAAGATAATTGTCTTGAGTGTCTTCCAAAGAATTAATTCCACTTGTCTCTCTTTTGGGGCTGTAATCTAGTGTTTGTTTGATGACATAGGGGTCTTGTTAGTGTTACTCTCCATGTGAAATAATTTCATCTTGTGAACTGTGTAATTAATGAATTAAATATTTGGCCTAACATGGCAATTAGGTTATTGGCTCATCATCAACATGATAAAATGTGTAAGGCTGTCCAAATGATGAATGGTAGATAAAGGTTTGCCTCCATTAAACATTGAACTTTTGAGTGAAACCTAAGCCTACACTCAATAGTCTCATGCTTGCACCAATTATGTTTCCAAAATAAGGAGATATTATATGTTGCTTGATTTAGTATCCCACATTGTCTTGCTTGTTAAAAAAAACAAAGATTTCAAGCTTAGAAGGCATACCAAATTTATCTTTCAATATTAGTCATGCCTTCACTGGTTTTCATGGTTGCTTTGAATTTTTTATTCTTTAATGGAAAAGCAAAAAAATAAGGGTTGTTTGGTTTCGTAATTTAAACAATATTTTTTAATTTTTAAATAATATTATATATATTTTAACACAATTTGTTATGCACATATATTTTTAAAAAATATAAACAATATTAATAATTTGAGTTGAAAAACACGGAATAATAATATATATAAAAAACGAGTCTACTTGTACGAGTCCAATCCAACTTCTTCTATAATTGCGGCTGCTGGCTTCGATTACACGCGTCAAGAAACTATTGGTTGGTCACAAATATTATCCACACATGTCGGTCCAGAAAGTCCAAACCCCAGCCGAAACAACAAAAGGAAAAAACCTCAGAGATGTCAACTTCACTAGTGTTAACGTTAGAAATCAAAAAGAAAAACCCCAATAGTGAGCGAGTCAACCCATCTTGGACCAGCTCAGTAGTGGCTCTCTCTCTCTCACTCACTCAGTAACTCGGTAAAGAAAAAAAGAAAAAGTAAGGAAACTCCAAAAGCATACCTTTCGTGACGGTGAAGCCACGACAAACCAATGACGCATCACCACCCCATTACTCAAAAGTTATCACCAGCTGTCACACAATTGCGCTCTCCTTCAGCCACGTTATTCACTAAGCTTCAAAACGACACCGTCTCTTCATTGATGAACCGAAAACCCATAAAATGTGCTAAGATTCTGAGAATAATTTTAAAAAAAGAACCGTTAATTAAATTAGATTTTATACTTAACCCATACGTTTAGATATTTCAAATTGAACCCTATTTTTTGATAAAAAATTTAAGCTGTTTATTATTTCCCAAAAAACACGAGCCAAAAAAAGGGTGAATGATTAAAATATTATTTGCATAAGTGTAGAGTGTACAAAGAGACTAATATTTTTGTTAATATTGTTTGCATAAAATGATTGAGAGTTAAAATTTTTAATAAAAAATTATACAAAGTGACTTGTTGAAGTGTTATAATGTTCATAAAAAATAGACACAACTACTTTTTTTTTTATATATGATTTAATCAAAATTGATGTGACAATAGAATTTAAGTATTCCATATAGACCACAATACACACTTGGTGCAATGATCATTCTACATGTATAAGTGCTTGTGGGGTGTGAGGAGTAAGGGCCGAGGAAGTCTCAAAAAGAAAATTTCACACATATGCACTTAGATTAAATTATAGTAAAATTTTTATCTTATATAAAAAAAAAACTTCATATAACTTTGTAATAATCACTCTTTACCATTAGATGAAGCCATGACATTTATTGATTTTTTTTTTCAAGTAAGTGAGAATGAGAATCAAGTCAAAGTATTTTATTAAACGACAAAAGATTCTACGAGTTAAGCAAATTGAATCTTATAGCAAATATGTTGATTAAACTATACACTTTATATTTGTTTAAGCAATTTTTGTTAATGCTTGAATTGAAGCATTTAAAAAAAAAACATATAGGGTTCAATTTAAATTTTCATAAAATGTAGGTTTAATTTAAAATCTTTTGGGGTCAAAACATGATTTACAAAACAAATAAACAAAAAAATCGTTTTTAATAAGAGGTTTTATTTATAAGTTATAACAATCCGTAGGCATTGGCTAGTGGTAACCACCTCCGCATCTACCAGTCTTTCTTTGCATCGCTTCGCTGTTTTTGTTTCTCTCTCTCTCTCCTACAGTACTTTACATGGCATTTTGCTAGGGTTCCCAATTCTTCACAAAAATTGTAATTGGATAATAAAAAAAAAATTGCTATTCTCACGGGGGGGGTGGTAGGAGGGTTATCTGTGCCACCGACAATTCTTGGGGTTATACGATGACGTATTACGAGGATGATGGTGGTGAGGTTGTGCCGGAACTGAGGCTGAGAATCGGTGGCGAAGATAACAATGGGGTTGGGGGATACGTGAAATTGAGTGAAGGTCCGAGCGATTGCGAGGAGGAGCAGGCGATCGGTGTGGTTGCGGAGCCTTCGTCTCCGAGAAGAGGAGGGTGTTTGTGGAAGTGGTTCAAGTTGGTTGTGCTTTGTATCTTCTTGGCGTTGTTGGCTGCGGTTTTTATCAAATGGGTCGGGCCGTTTTTCATGGACAAGGTCGGTTTTTGTTCTATGAAGTTGATTGCTTTTGTTGGTAATAGACTAATAGTCGTGTTAGAGTTGAATAATTGGGTGTTTTGCGTAATGGGTTTTTGTTCAATTACCGTTTGGTTGGGTTTTTTGTGGGTTGAATTAAAATTCATGGAAAAAAGTTACTTATTCACGTGCACTTAGATTTTTTTTTGGGTGCTTTTATAATGTGTGTAAACTAAATGGCCAAGGATGAGTAATTATGTCTCTTTTGAATTTCGATTGTAGTTCTAATAAAAACTTTATTACTTGAAAAGAAAGGGCGGGCGGGCGTGATTGTTGAATTTCCTGGGAGATTTTTGTTTTTGTGTTTAGTATTTGCTTATAGGGTCTGTTCGTTTGCTCCTGCAAGCGTTGTTTTTTTTATAATAAGAATAACAATAATTGAAATATGTTTTTAACAATGTGGACAGCTCTAGGATGGCTCTTCATTGCTATATAGGGGGGCGAAAATTAATGTGTAGTAGTTTTGATAAAATAGTTCTTTACTTGTTGATGTTTGATTTTTGTTTTTGTTTTTGAATAGTGAAACTTGGCAATTTTGATGTCTAAATAAACCATGTGGCAATTATAATAAGCATTGAAGTATGCTTTATTAGATAGATTTGGTTCCCTTTAAAATTGTTACTCTTCAATCCTCATGTATTTTAATGGTTCTTCTGAGTTGTTAAAATTCACTATGGATACTTGAGGTGATATACCAGCTTATTTGTTAAATGATACTTTGTTTATCGAAAGCAATTGATTCTTCAACACAAACTTTCAGGTGTATTTTAAACGGGATTGTGAGTTGTGGCTGATTAATATGCTGTCTTCCAAAGCAAACAAAATTAACCCAATTTCTGATAGATTGGGGTATCACTACTTTCTGATACCACCAGTTTGGTGAAAAAGTTTGCATATGTATTGTGGAAATGCTTGCATATGTATAAATTTTTTTGTATCTATTACTACCTTAATAATGAGATAGTATTTTGCAGGAGATTATTCCTATTCTAAATTGGGAAACATCAACATTCAGTACTCCTGTTCTGGCGGTTCTGGTTTTTGCTTCTTTGGCATTATTCCCCACCCTACTTTTTCCATCTTCGCCATCAATGTGGGTTGCAGGGATGACCTTTGGTTATGGCTATGGATTCTTGTTAATCTTTTCCGGGATGGCTGTTGGTGTATCACTTCCATATTTCGTTGGCTCTCTTTTCTATCATAAAATTCAGGTGTGTCTGTCTGCTGTTTTCATTATCTACTGCTAACTTACCTCTCTCTCTCTCTCTCTCTCTCTCTCTCTCTGTGTGATTGTGAGTGTGTATGTCCACATTTGATTGTGTGTGCGTGTGTGTGCATGTAAAATGCACATTTAATGTAATTCAACATTTGTTGATTCTAATGCAGGGGTGGTTAGAAAAGTATCCTAAGAGAGCTTCTATTCTAAGAGCAGCTGGTGAAGGAAATTGGTTCCATCAGTTTCGAGCTGTGGCATTAATCAGGATTTCTCCATTCCCTTATATCATATATAACTACTGTGCTGTGGCAACCAATGTGAAGTATGGTCCTTACATCATGGGATCTTTGGTGGGGATTGTGCCAGAAATTTTTGTTGCAATCTACACGTAAGAACTCTCTCCCTCCCTCCCTCTCTCTCTCTCTCTCTCTGTGAATTTTAATTTTGCATATTTTCATGTCTTTGTGCATGTATTTCCAATGCTTGCATTTAATATTTGAATTCCTCGGACTGTGAATTTCCCTGTTGCTTAGAACTGGTGTAGCTTGAGAATGACCTATGCTATACGGAACTTCTATGGTGATTTGAGGGGAAGATTTTTTTTTTTTGATAAGTAATAAGTTATATTGATATAAAAAAGGAACACCCTAGTACACAGGGAGTGAACAAGGGTTAAGAAATCAAGTACAGAAATTGCAAGAGTCTAGGAAATCAATAAAAGAAGGGAATGATTGTTTTTGCAAAGCAAACAACCAATCCATTAAAGTTTTAAAAAAGAGTAGCTTGAGGTCCGGAATAGATCTCTCAATATCTTCAAAACATCTACTATTTCTCTCCCTCCAAAGACACCACATTAAGCAATGAGGAATGATGGACCAAATATAACAATTTCAATGACGACCAAAGCTGCCTTGCCAACACCCTAACAGCCCCAAAACAGTGTGCGGCATAACCCAAGTTACTCCAAATAGACCCAAAACCATAGACTGTAGATCCATAGCAAAAGGACAATGAAGGAATAGATGGTCAACCGATTCACCATTTCTCTTACAAATGTAGCACCAATCCAAAATCCACACCTTCCTTTTTCGTAAATTATCAATTGTCAAGCATTTCCCTAAGGCAGCAGTCTAAACAAAGAAAGCTACTCTAGAGGGAATCTTCTGCTTCCAAATACTTTTCCAAGGAAAACCATAGAAAGTGTTGCCAACTAAAATTCTATAATAATCACTAACCATGAAACTCTTATCTATGCTAGGTATCCAACACATTTTATCCTCACCTGGCCCCCTTATAGGAGAACCATATATGGTTTCCTTGAAGTCTGACATAGCCTCTAGATCCGAGAATGCACACCCCTAAAGAATCTCACATCCCAAAAGAGGACACCATTGGAGGGCTTCATAAGCTCAGCCACACTAGCATCCTTATTCCTGCAAAATCTAAACAAGTCAGGATATCTAACAGCAAGAGATGTCTCTCCACACCACCGGTCTTGCCAAAACTTCACTCTAGACTCATCACCAATATCATATAGAATATGGCATGAGAAAGAAGGCCATCCCTGACTGATATTTTTCCATAAACCAACACCATAAGGGCCATTCACAGATCTAGTATACCAGCCCCCCCACACACATCCATATTTCATCTCTATCACTTGTCTCCAAAGGGCATCTTTCTCAATCCCAAATCTCCATAGCCACTTCCAAAGTAAAGCTTCATTGAAAAGTCTTATCTTCCTTATCCCTAAGCCACCCCGAAGAAATAGGAGCACAAACAGTAGCCCATTTAACCAAATGAATTTTAGGATCATCTCCTAAACTGCCCCATAAGAAATTCCGCTGGAGCCTCTAAATTTGATTAGCCACACTCACAGGTATAGGATATAAAGATAGAAAATAAGTGGGTAAATTAGATAGGGTGCTTTTGATTAGGGTGACTCTACCTCCCTTGGATAAATATAAGTGTTTCCAACCCGCCAATCTCCTCTCCATATTTTCCAGAATTGGATTCCATATAGTCTTATCCTTGAATTTAGCACCCAAAGGAAGAACTAGATATTTCTTTGGAAGAGAACCCTGCTTGCAGCTAAGAACAACCGGCAAAAGGTCAATATTATGGACTACCTTAACCGGAACCAATTTTGACTTGCTTAGGTTTATCTTTAGACCCGACACCGCCTCAAATCAGATAAGAATCAAAATCTCACATTTTCTCAGCTTCCAAACAAATATTATAATAGGAAATCCGAATATATAAACCAAATCAACAAAAAACATAACAAAAAAAAAAAATCAATTTTTCTCAAAATAAGCACTGATTGTGAGAGAGGGAGAGAGAGAGAGATAGATTGAGAGAAAGAGAGAGGTAAACTGCAGATCAGTGGGTGGGTTTGAAGGAGGCAAGATTGGCCGGTGGGTTTGACGGCGGTGAGATCAGCAAGTGGGTTTGAAGGAGGTAACTGCGACGAGATCGGAGATTGTGTTAGCTTTTCATCCTTGTTTGGTCAAAGGGAAAGAGAGAGGAAGAGAGAAGAGCTTCCTTGACTGGTGGTGTAGATTTGTAGCGAAGACGATGACGGTCTGGTGTCCCGTGAGGCCGAGGCTTGAACCTGCGGCGCGATCTAACTAGCGAAGGTAGGTTGGGTCGGCTTCTTCACTTTCCCTTCTAGCTCTCTCTCTCTCTCTCTCTCTCTCTCTGGGGGTGTGTGAGTCCGGAAAACGAATTGAAGATAAAACTAATGTGTAAAATATTTTATAGGTCAAGGGGCCTTATTTTACGGTCAAATGAAAAGATTTCAGTTTGACCGTATTTTACATGTGCAACCAAACACGCATAGGGTGTAAAATATTTTTCCAAATCTATCTACACCCGAAACAAACACAGCCTAAGTGGCATTTCTAAGAGAGAAAAAAGGGGGGGGGGGTGACTCTAAATTTTGTTGAGTTAGATATTTCCAGGACTCATAAATCTTTTTGAGTGAGTTATACTTTATAATGGCTCATTATTAAATCTTTTGCTATTACTCCAAATCAATCAACAGAGCTCTTAATTCCACTTGGTTGCTTCTCCATGTTCATGAGGTCTGCTGAAGGCCTTATGGCCATGGTTTTCTTGAAAATGCCTTCTATAAGCTGTCATGCCATTGCCAGATAACTAAGTAACAACCTTCATAAAAGTTACTTTGACAAGATCAATTGAGGTTGACAGTGGCAACGAGAATGAGAAAACTAACTGGAAACTAATCTTCAGTCCTTGAGAACTATAAATATAGCAAGACCTCCAAAGACTCTAGAGGTATATATGCCCCTGAAGACAATAGATTGAAGCTAGTTCTGATTGTAGCATGCTCAGGCTCTTTATTATTGTAAAATGCCTTGGAGAAACCCAATTACTTCATGTAGAAGTGGTTCCAAATGTGTGAGGCAAATTCATTATCTTATAGAATTTGGTACAATGCTTTCCAATCTTTGTGCAAAACTTGGACAGTTATAGTGGTGAAGGGGCCTTGGGTTATGTCAAGTCCTGTAGAAGTTTCAGCACTCAATAATTATTGGTGTGGTAACTACCTTTTGTTTGATGAAGGTTAAAAGAACTCTTTGCAATATCTTAGGTCAGATGAGCCAAATCCAGGCTGTAGGATTTTCCTTATTTAAGGACCTGTTTGCTTGATCAAGGTAACTAAGAGTGTTTACCGTGTAATTACGACTTGTGTTTAATTAGAAAAAAAAATTCAAAAAGCATGAGGGTATTTGGTCAGCAAAATTATGTTTGATGTCAATTTTCCCCCGTGTTCTTTTTTCTTGCCTGCCTGGAAGTTGGTTATTAACTTAATGGCTTTGCAGTTGGTTATATTTGTTTCATATTACAATTTTCCAAATTACTTCTATTCTTTCCCCATGTAGCTGTACAGATACTGATTGGAAAAGATGGGATTTAAATGGTGTATCTGTATTTGATAATCTCCTCAACTCATGGTCACTTTGTTTCATTTCAGTGGGTTGTTCATAAAGACTTTGGCAGACGAGCGACACTCCCTTTCAGCCCCACAGATTGTCTTCAACATTGTGGGCTTCTCTGCGACTGTGGCTACCACTATTTTGTTCACAATGTATGCAAAAAGGCAGCTCAAGGTATTGCAAAATGAAGACGAGCTATTATTGCAGTAAGCTTCTGGTTCTACTTTGGGGGGCACCAGCTTCCAGGAGCTAGCTCTGGGTTGCATGTGAAACATTGTGCATGACTGGATGAGGTTTTATTTATTTAAACGGCTTCATCCATAAGATAAAATGGTGCTGCTATGTAAACACTCTGGTAGGTGGCGACAGAGAGGAAGCCAAGACAAACACATCTAACATAACTGACATAAATGTTAACACCATCATTTTTTTTGCTTAAAAAATTGTGTTCTCTCTCTCAAGATCTCTCATTTGTAAATGATTTAATAGTCTGCTTCAAAAGGAGTGAATGGACTTGGGGCAAGATTCTTGACTGTAAAAGTTGAATGTAAACAGTGTTTGGATTATTGCAGTAAGATTCTTGACTGTAAACATTGACGTAGCATGTATATAATGTTCTATAGAAGTTGTTGGTGTTTTTTATTTATTTATTTCAGTTACTTTGTTGTATTGCTGCTGCCTTTAGACTGAGTATGGGTGTAAATAATGCCAAGAAAATCTTATTAAGAGTTATTTTTATTCGTATCCCCCAAAAATTAAAAATTAAAACTTATTGTTTTTCTTTTTAACCATTTTTTTTATATATGTTTTTTTATTAGTTAGTTGGATCTCTTTAAATTCAAAAATAAAAAATAAGAAATTGACGGAGTTTTTGGGACACTTAACAATAATCCTCTATTGGAAGGGAACAACTAAATTAAATAAAGTTACTAAATTAAATAAAGTTAAAACTTATTGGAAGTGGACAACTAAATTAAATAAAGTTAAAACTTATTGGAAGTGGACAACTAAATTAAATAAAGTTAAAACTTAGAAGATTGTGCAATTTGTAATATAGCATAATTTTTTACTATGAAATAGATTCTCTCTTTAAAATCATCACGTTTACATGAGGTGAGCCTTGAAAGTAAATAGTAAATAGTTTTATTGACAATACATACTTCTTCTTCTTATTTATTTATTTATTTTTTTTCCGATCTTAAAAGTTAAAATGCATTACATTTCCATGTCGCCTGTTTGGCTTTACCTCAGTTTTAATTCAATGGGCAACAATTACCAATTGTTTTTTCTTTTTCTTTTTTTGAGAAAAACAACAATTACCAATTCTACGTGATGATGTTATTTATAATTAACTGAGATTATTGCGCTTTTATAAAATAGGTGCATTATCCATGAGGTTATTGTTTCTTAGCACAAGTGCAGCATCCATCATATTATGATTACAGATATTAATTTTTGCTGCCATTTGTCGAATCATGTTTTACTGGAAAAATAACTCGTTCGAAAATATTTTTGTAAATAAGGAAAACATTCAAGATAAAACAATGTTCTCAATAAGATTTAAGTTGTCTGATATCCTTACATACAAGAGATAAACATAATAATCATGTCAGAATGGAGCTAAATGATAACAATAGTTACTGGTAGTTAATGGAGGCAGCAAGAGTAATTCCGAAGAATCCCTTATACGGAGAGGACTTGTTTAACTAATAAGGAGTTTGGGATGGTGCTGCTGATAATGATGCCTACTTGACCATGGGAAGACCAAGGATCTAAAATGAAGGAAACATGGTGCAATCCCCGAGGAGACAAATGTAACTTGGTTCTGAACAAGGAAGAGAAGAAAAAGGAAGGACAAAGCAGCTATCCTCTCTGCATTAAATGCACTGCAACCACTTAATTGACTGCATTAATGAAAAAAATGACCATGAACACTGTCCATCACAGCTCATAGTTTGTTGTAGAAACCTTCTAGCAAGATCTTGATGGGACAAGTATCAAGAGAATCTAATCTCGACCCTCCAAATGTAAGATCCAGATGCATCCTTGCTAATTTATATAAAGTCAAGGAGCACTTGGATCAAAGGGGGGAGAGGAGGAAAAAAAGAGGAAAAGAAACAAAAACAAAAAGGAGTACAACCATTCAGTTGTAACTACATCCTTGGATTGAACCCGAGGACGAACACTTAGCTGATTTCAATGCAAATTCTAATTGAATACTTCCACTTCACATACAAAATTTAACCCTGACCTTCATTTCATCTTACACAACGGTTATTTCAAGGTTGACCTTGCATCCCATCTCTATAAATTAATTGTGTGAGTGAACTGTAGCATAATTAAAACTAGTCTTAATTAATTAATTTACTTTTCATTGGCCACAGTTGGCTCTGTCTGTGGGAACGTCACCTGAGGTACCCTTGCAGTTATGGCTGGTTCTAGGCACAGCGGATCACTGGAGTCTGTTGGTTCTCAATGCAGAGACCATTTCATTAGTCTGGAGAGAAGAAGGGATCGTCATATAGCACACACTCATAGTCAGGGAGCACCCTTCATCCATTTTGAGCAGATTGGACAGCACGAGGCTAGTCATCACTAGCGTGATGAAGAACTATACAACTTGGAGAAGAAAGTTGAGCGGCTGCATCGACGTCTTCATTGCCGAACTCGAATAAGGGGAAGTAAGACTCCTTCTCCAAACCAATATTCAAGTACTGGAAGTGACGGCAACCCAAAAGCAGGATTCTGCCTAGTGAATCATTTACATCATACTCCTGTCGCACTTCTGGACAAAAATATTACTGTAAGAAATCTTGTACGTAGCCGAGGAGAGGCCAGGGGCATGACGCCATGGGGGAAGGCTCTCCTTCAAAGTTCTCGCTCTCCATTTTCTCAGCGCATTGAGCAAGCTAAGCCCTCTCATCACTTCAACCAGCCTATTTTCAACATCTATAATGGTAAAACCGATCCTGTCGAATATGTGAGCCATTTTAACCAGAGATGGCCACTCACTCCAAGAATAAGGCCTTGATGTGTAAGGTTTTCCCTTCGAGCCTTAGTCCAGTGGCCATGAGGTGGTTCGACATCCTCGAGGAAGGATCAATACATTCCTTTGAGGAGCTTACGAGGGGTTTTAGGCCAGGATTTGTAACCTGCAGGAGAGTTTCTAGACCCTTAAACTCTTTGCTTTCGATGTCTATGAGAGAGGGAGAGACCCTGAAGAATTATTCTGACTGATATTAGGAGATATATAACGAAATCGATAGAGATTTTGAAGATGTCATTGTACGGACATTCAAAGTAGATCTTCCTATGCAATCTGACCGATGGAAGTCACTTACCATGAAACGACCTTGGAGTATGCATCAATTGATGGATTGGATAGAAGAACATAAACGGGTCAAGGATAACCAAAGTTCTAGTAAAGGTAAAGCTAAGGCTTTTTCCACTAATCGAAGGGATAGTTCAGTAGGCCGGTTCGCATCTTCCAGGCCGAGGAGGGAAGTTTATAACCAAACGCCCCATAGTATCGCGGGCCCTTAAGCGGTAAACTCGATGTTCAAAAAGCCAATATATCGTGTTAAAGAAGATTAAGTACGAGCCTTACTTTAAATGGTCAAATAAGATGGGAGTAGTCCCCACTAAAAGAAATCGGAATCTTTATTGTCAGTACCACCAGGACCGAAGTCATACGACCGAGGACTGTAGAACTTTATAAGCCTTTTGGGACCAATTGATTAAAGCTAGAAAGCTGAAGCAATTTCTACAATAACCAAATAGTCAGGGAGATCGACCTACCGTAAGACTACAGAGAAGTGGGGAACCTCAGTCATCCTTGGGAACAATAAATGTTATATTTGCGACCCCAAGAGAAGCACCTCATCCAGCTACTAAGGTGATGTTGGTGTCGCCACAAGTGGGAGAATCTACAAAAGAGACGCCATGTAAGAAGTCTGGGGTTTCAAAGCAGCCAGTCATGGGATTTTTCGAGGAGGATAAGTTGGGAATGATTTAACCACATGATGACGCCCTAGTGGTAACCTTGTGGATAGCAGGGTTCGATGTCAAGAGAGTGATGGTTGATCAAAACAGTGGGGCAGAGATTATATACCTTGACTTATTTAAAAGTTTAGGACTTAAACTTGAAAACCTAGACCAGTATGACGCTCCGTTGATTGGGTTCGATGGAAACACTACTATTTTGAAGGGGATGATCCGGCTGCCCGTTCAAACGGGGGGTAAGGTGGTAGATGTAAAGTTCATAGTGGTGGATGCTTTTTCGCCATACACCACCATCTTGGCCAGGCCATGGCTACATGCCATGGGGGCGGTCTCATCCACGTTGCATATCAAGTTAAAATATCCTACCTTTGAAGGGGTGCCCGAGCTAGTGGGATGCCAATCAATAGCCAGACAGTGCATGGTGGCGGCGATTGGTCACCGTGTTGTCGAGATTGGTTCAGAGGAAGTGGCTCTGACATTGTAGCAATTACAGCTTGGGTCGCTTGCTTCCTCAGATGGTCTAGTGTCATCTGAAGAGTTAGAAAAGGTCACCATTGGAGAGGATGTAGATAGATACTTTCAAGTTGGAATTCAACTCCCAGTAGAGGCTAAGAAGCAATTGGTGGACTTTCTCAATGATAATTTGGATGTTTTTGTGTGAAGTGCATATGAAGCACCCGGGGTTGATCCTAAGTTTATCTGCCACCACTTGAACGTTAATCCCAAGGCTACCCCGAAAAACAACTACCTTAGCGTTTGTCTAAAGAATATGTCGAGGCTGTTAAGGACGAGATCAATAAGTTTAAGCAAGCTAGGTCAATCAAAGAGATTTTCTATCCTGAATGGTTGGCTAATATTGTGGTGGTAAAGACGAAATCGGGGAAGTGGAGAGTATGTGTGGATTTCACTGATCTCAACAAAGTTTATCCAAAGGACTCGTTTCCCGTCTCGAGAATAGATCAGTTAGTTGATACAATGTACGAACATCCTAGGATAAGTTCCCTAGATGCGTTTCAAGGATACAATCAATCCTACAAGCGCTGCCTGACCAAGAGAAAAAAACCTTCCTTACCCCGACAGGCAATTACCACTATAGGGTAATGCCATTCAGGCTAAAGAATGCAGGATCTACATATCAAAGGATGATGACCAGGATGTTTTAGAACCAATTGGGAAAAAATGTGGAAGCATACATTGATGATATGGTGGTTAAAAGTAAAGAAGAGTCCGAGCATCTGTCAAACCTTGGTGAAATTTTTGCAATCTTGAGAAAGCATAAGTTATGTTTAAACACTTCTAAGTGCTCTTTTGGGGTAGGGTCTGGAAAGTTTTTGGATTACATGATCACCCATCGAAGGATAGAAGTTAATCCTGACCAGATTAAGGCTATTCGCGACTTGCATCCTCCTCGAAATCCAAAGGAAGTTCAGCGCCTTACTGGGATAACATCAACTTTGAATCGGTTTATATTGAGGTCTGCTGAGTGGTGTAGACTATTCTTTCAACTATTGCATAAATGGAAGGGTTTTTCGTGGTCCAAGGAATGTGATAAGGCTTTTGAAGAACTGAAGGTGTATTTGGCTAAACCACCAATCTTGTCTCAGCCAAAGAGGGATGAGGTTTTGTATGCATATGTAGTTGTTGCCGAACATGCAGTGAATTTGGTTTTGATACGAGTTAATGAAGGAATTCAAAAACCAATGTACTATGTTAGCAAATCCCTCCAGGAGGCCAAGGTCAAGTATCTCCATTTGGAGAAAGCAATTCTTGCTATCATCCATGCCATGAAGAAGTTGCCCCACTACTTCCAAGCCTACACCGTGATCGTCCTGACCCAGTTGCCCTTACAAGCATTGCTTCGAAGGTTGGATTACACAGGAAGAGTGGCAAAATAGGGAACTATGCTCGGTGCGTTTGACATTAAGTATCTGGCTCAAACAGCTATGAAGGGCCAAATTCTGGCGGAACTGGTAGCAAAATTTACCAAGGAGTTAAGTGACTCATAAGAGGGAGCAAAGCCCGAGGAAGTAGTGATAGTGGGCTCAGTGGAAATTCAACAAGTTTGGCATTTATTTGTGGATGGTGCGGCTAATCAGAATGGATTAAGGATAGGAATTGTGATGATCTCTCTAGATGGAATTACTTTAGAAAAATCCTTGAGGTTGGGTTTTGCAGCAACAAATAATGAAGCAGAATATGAGGCTTTATTGGCAGGGTTGGCAGCCATGCGCAAGCTCGGAGGTAAGGTGGTGAGGGCATACTGTGATTCAAGACTTATAGTTGGACAAGTTCAGGGTGATTTTGAAGCTAAAGACCTAAGGATGCTTTGGTACTTGAATCAAGTTAAATATTCTTTGAGGGACTTTCATTCCTTTACGCTTGAACATGTACCTCGAAGTAAAAATTCTCACGCTGATTCGCTCTCAACTCTGGCTACCACAAGTAGGGAGAATCTTCCTAGGATTATACTAGTGGAGGATTATGCGTTACCTGATTATGATGTGCCCGTTCCAGTTGGTGTCCATTTCACTTGGATGGGCCCAAGTTGGATGGATCCATTGTTTACATTCCTCAAAAGTGGACTATTGCTCGAGGGCAAAACCGAGGCAGAGAAAATTGGTAGGAAAATGCCGAGGTTTTCGCTATATGAGGATGAGAAATTATACAAACGCTCATATTTGAGGCCATATCTACTGTGCATTCATCCTGAGGCAGTGGAAATACTACTGGAGGAGTTGCATGAGGGAATTTATGGTAGTCATACAAGGGGTAGGTCACTTGCCTATAGAGCCTTAACGCAAGGTTATTGGTAGCCAAGCACATAGAAGTCCTATCAAGAACATGTTAAGAGGTGCGATCAGTGTCAGAGATATTCTCCTAACATTCATCAACCAAGGGGAGTGCTGAATTCATTGAGTAATCCTTGGTCTTTTGCACAATGGGGGCTGGATATCGTGGGACCTTTCCCTAAGGCAACAGGGAATCGAAAATATCTCCTTGTTGCAATTGACTATTTTACTAAATGGGTCGAGGCTGAGCCATTGGCTAACATCCAAGATCAAGATATCAAAAGGTTCGTGTGGCGAAATATTGTAACGAGGTTTAAGGTCCCTAACATACTTATCTCGGATAATGGGCTTCAATTTGATAGTAAATCCTTTCGAAGGTATTATTGTGACTTAGGGATAAAAAATAGGTATTCCACCCCTTCGTACCCACAAAGTAATGGACAAGCGGAGGCCACCAATAAAGTCATTGTGGATGGATTAAAGAAAAGATTTGAGGATGCCAAGGGGAAGTGGGTGAACGAGTTGCCCCATGTTTTGTGGACGTATCGCACAACTTCTAAAAGATTTACGGGCGTGACCCCATTTTCAATGATGTAAAAATCTGAGGTGGTTATTCCTACAAAAGCAGGTTTCCTAACATTAAGGTCCGACCAACTCCTCGGTGGCAACAATGAATGATTACTATCTCTTGATCTTGACTTAGCTGAGGAATGAAGGGAAATAGCTACGGTCAGATTGGCACAGTACCAACAGAAACTTAGGCAAGGATTTGACAAAGGAATCAAGGTCGGGGTGTTCATTCCCAGAGATCTTGTTTTGCGTAGAGTGGTCGAGAATATGAGGAACCCCTCTTAGGGAAAACTGGGTCCTAATTAGGAAGGTCCTTACAGGGTAACTTCTATAGCCGGAACAAGGGCTTATCATTTGGAAGATCTAGACGGGGTTGTAGTTCCTCGACTGTGGACTGTGAATAACTTGAAAAAAATATTATTATTAGTTGCATGTTTTGTAAACAAATATCTATATCTATATCTATATATATATATATATATATATATATATATATGGATATTCGAGATGTATTGATCAGCTTTGTTGCACTCTTTTTTTTGATTAAAAATGTTTTTAAATAAATAGTCAAGGGTTAAATAGAACCTCGGTCGGGTTAGATTCTTCGAATCACCTACCTTGGGTAAATTAACACCTAAATAAATTGTCAAGAGTTAAACATAACCTCGGTTGGGTTTGATTCCTCAAATCACTTGCCTTAGGTAAATTAACATCTAAATAAATAGTCAAGGGTTAAACAGAACCTCAGTCGGGTTCAATTCCTTGGATCACCTATCTTGGATAAATTAATACCTGAATAAGTAGTCAGGGGTTAAACAGAACCTCGGCCGGGTTCAATTCCTTGGATCACTTGCCATGGGTATATTAACACCTAGGTATATGATTATGGTTTAAATGGAACCTCAGTCGGGCTCAAGTCCTTGAATTTCCTACCTTGAGTAAGTTAGCGCACATTGGAGATGATAAATTGTCTGTTCAAAACTAATTAGTACTTAAAAAAAATGAATTGAAGAGTGTAGGAATTGAATTTTACTAAAAAGTGTGCATAATAAAGCAGGAATTGAAGTTTTCTTGTATTAGCGAGATTAAACATTCATTAACTTCAATATACAACAAGATATGGAAGAGGCCATAATACTTAAGGCCATATAAAAAAAATGACAAATATAGCAAAAGGGTGTTCCAATTCAGCCTCTACTGTGTCCCTAAAGCCTTTGGTGTCTTTTGCTTGCCAACATCCTTCGAGACTTGCTCTTCTGCATTAGGTTGAGATGCCAGAGGAGCTGCTTTAACCCAGGTTGGATTCTTTTCCAAAGAAGGTGTCTCGGCTACAATAGTGGAGGTAGAAGAGGTAGTTGTGTTGGATTTCAAGGGTGGATTCTCGATCGGGGAAGGCTGTGTAGTGGCAGTGGTGTTAGAAGGAGATTAAGTAGAAGTTTGCACTCTAATTTCTGGAGGGTAAAACACCTTCTCTGGATTTCTTAGCTCTAAAGAAAGGTCTACACTGGCAGCATTTAAGGCCTCAACCCAAGTCCGAATACAGAAGCTTTAGCACACCACTAGGATCTGGGACTTGAGGTGGGCTTCAGTTTATTTTTGTCCCATATCAAACGCAGCTTGCTCAACCTTACTCATCTCCTTCGTTTTTTGCTCCAATTCCTTGTTCAACTCAGAAATTTTCGCCCAAGCAGTAATAAGCTAACTTTCTGCCTCTCGCAAGTGGTGGAGTTATTCTTAGGCCTGCCTTTCAAAACTCTCTATTGAGGCCTCAACGCTTTTTCTAGCCTTATCACTCTCAGAGAGTTTGGAGAGAGTTTCCTTTAATTTTTTGTCTATCTGAGCTTATGCCTTCTAGGCAGCATAGCGTTTAGACTCCTCTTCCTTCTTTTCATCGAGAGTCTGATCAACCCACTCCTCGATCACATGCATCACCTGGGTTGCCTAAGTATGTGGAAAAAAAAAAGAGTTATAAGTTAGACATGTCTAAAAAATTGATCAGTGTACGCTGATAGTAAAACGGTGTTAGTAAACGAAGAGGAAAGAAAGTGTACCAGGGCTAAGTCCCTCTTTAGGGATAGAAACATCTCATGCTTCTTTAAGTTCTGAAGTTCGGCCATGTCTCTTGGAAGAAGAAGCGCTTGCTCGATTGAGTTGGCCACGTAGCCTGCCCTCCCATGACCAAAATTATGAATCGAGGAGTCTGTAGGGAGGGGGGCATTGTCTAGTACGAGCAGAGGGTCCAGCTCGGAACGCGAGATTGACGGTCGGGTATCATCTTGGCTCGTCTTTGTTACCTTTGTTTACTCGGGAGGAGTTTCCTCTTGGATCTCTCCCTCCTCTGTTGAGCCCTTTCCACCTTTCTTGTCCCTTTTTCACTTCTTGTTGGTTGGTTCATTTTACGGAGGAGAAGGAGGAATCGGAGTAGAAGGTCTAGGAACTACTGAGGCTTTGGGGGTGGCGGTCCCAGCAAGGAATTCCAGCAAAGATAGCAAGTCGAGCATCCTTTTTTTAGCACCATTGCTTCAATTACCTCTTGGTTTTCACCATCAAAAGCTGTGGTTAACCTTGAACTGGATGCTATATCCTCGGTCTCGTCTGGACAGTAAAAGACCTCGAAATCCTCATCATAGACAAGACTTTCAGTGCTTTCCCCCGATTTATCTTCTTCGGATTGGGGTTCAACTTCGTCATCCGAAGATAAGATTCCCTCAGCTACTGGTTGAGGATCTTTGAAACTAGGAAGGTTTATAGTTTGTGTGCCAGTAGGGGGAGGTTTCCGAATAAAGCCCTCAATGGCAACGTCAATCAAAGCAAGACACGAATCCCTGGCTTTGATCACGTGCTTGGACACTTGGAATCGATTGGAAATAGGTTTGAAACCGAGAATGACATATACTGCCTGAAGTTACCCATCTCGGTGTAGGAAAATCTCGGATCTCAAAACTTGGTTTAGTAAATCAAAATTTACCAAACCTCTTCTTTTGACAATAGCTTTTTTGTCTAAAGAAAGAAAAGAAATTTTTGTTACTCATCTGATTAAGCCAAATTAAACTAAGGGGTAACGAAATCAAAAAAATAATAGTAATAAATATTTAAAGTATTGGTATCTTCCTAAATAACACAAGGTCTTAAGGACTTCCCTAAATTATCCCACCTGGAATGCCATTTGAGGTCGGGCAATGAAGTCCATCA
Source organism: Castanea sativa (assembly GCF_040712315.1). NCBI lineage: Eukaryota > Viridiplantae > Streptophyta > Magnoliopsida > Fagales > Fagaceae > Castanea > Castanea sativa. The sequence continues at coordinate 13,782,511 of NC_134022.1, forward strand.
TGCCATTCCCTGAAAACGATGAGGAAGTCCTCGTCCATGCCTTTGTTTGTCTCGGGGAGGTAAGAAATTAGTCTAATAGCAGGAACCCTAGTTTTGAAGTAGTAGTTTGCCTCGTTATTCTTTTGGCAACCATAGATCCAATTGATGTCGTGATGGGTGAGGTTTATACCCATCTTTTCGTTCATTGCGTCCACACTACCTAACACCCTAAACATATTTGGGACGCATTAAGTTGGACAAAGTCTAAATAGAGTTAAAAAATCCCTAGTAACTCTACCCATAGGAATCCTCATTCCTCCCTCAATAAAGGCTATCATCAGAATCACAACGACTTCAGTAGGCCTTTTCTCATGCCATTCACCTATATTACAGTGTTGTATTGATACATTACTAGGGATCCTATAGTATCTCTTAAACTCTTCTTTGTGTTTAGGAGTGTCAACCAATTTAAAAAATCTACCCATGTGGGAAAAATAAAAGATAAAAGAGGAGAGAAATCTATGAATGCGAAGGAGGAAGGAAGAATTTTTTTTATAAAAAAAATAGTAATGATGTGCACTTACAATATTTGGAAAAGAATGGCTCCTCGGGCAAGTTATTTGGAGTGAGGAGTGTTTGTTTGTTCTTGAAAGGAAGAAATGGAGACAAGAGTTCCCTATCTCCCTGTATATATAGAGGATGGAGGAATAAGGACAGTACGATGTTAATCTCACCGTAGAACTTGGGGGACAACAAGCCACCTACAACATTTGTTAAGGCATTGTGGTTTTTGAAGCGTCAGGAGTGTGCTTCAGTCATTTGCAAGGACATCCTCACGTGGGATATTCTGGAAGTGTGGTATCAGAAGAAACAGTCCTAAGAAGACAAAACGTCTCTCTCCTAACTCGGGAACGAAGAGTAAGGTTTTGGGGGGCTATTGTGGGGGGACGAGGATCAAAGGTAGTTAATGGAGGCAACAAGAGTAATTCCAAAGAGGGGAACTACATGGAGAAGACTTGTTTAACTAGTAAGGAGTTCAAGATGATGTTGTTGATGATGATGCCGAGGATTCTTACTTGACCTCGGGAAGACCGAGAATCCAGAATGAAGGAAACATGGTGCAACCCCCGGGGAGATAAAGGTAACTTGGTTTTGAACAAGGAAGAGAAGAAAAAGGAAGAACAAGGCAGCCATCCCCTCCACATTAAATGCACTGCAACCACTTAATTGGCTACATTAATCGAGAAATAACCATAAACAGTGTCTATCATAGCTCATATTTTGTTGTAGAAACCTTTTAGTAAGATCTTGATGGGATAAGTATTAAGAGAATCTAATCTCAACCCTCCAAATGTAAGATCTAGACACATCCTTGGTAATTTATATAAAGCCAAAGAGCACCTGGATCAAAGGGGGGAGAGGAGGAAAAAAAGAGAAAAAGAAACAAAAATAAAAGGGAGTAAAACCATCCATTTGTAGCTAGATCCTCAGACTAAACCCAAGGACAAAAACTTAGCTAATTTCAATGCAAATTCTAATTGAATACTTCCACTTCGCATACAAAATTTAACCATAATCTCCATTTCATCTTACACAACGGGTATTTTAGGGTTGACCTTGCATCCTATCTCTATAAATTAATTGTGTGAGTGAACTGTAGCATAATTAAAACTAGTTATAATTAATTGATTTACTTTTCACCCGCACAGTTATGATTGTAGCAGAATTAAAGTCACTTCTCTAAAGTTCTCTTCAACTCTGTCATTCATAAGTGTTCATTAATATGTTGCATCCCTCCCCTTTTAAAAGACCTTTGTGCTTGGAACATAACAATGTTTTTTGTGTGTGTGTTACACATTGTTAAGCTTTATTCTAATAAATAATATTCTCTTAAACAAAATATTTTTCTTTGGTTGATAACATATCTATTTTGGGGGGATAGGCCCATTTCCTTACAAAGGGGTTAAGGCAATCAGGTTCAAGGGCCCTCAGCTTAAGATGGCCACTTAATTGGGGAATATCTACACAATAGCTGATGACCATGACCCATGTATTCCTTAGGAACCCTATGCAATCTTGTCCCAAACTTTCTAGTCGAACTAAGAAAACCTAAGGATGGATGATGACTGTGCTAAGAAAGGCCCGAGGATGGAGGATGACAGAGTTGAAATAGCCCGCGCAAAGTAGACACCTTGGTTTGTTTATGGGATAGTGTTTAGGTGAAGCAAATTGTCACCTTCACATTAATTATTATTACCTCCTAATAGCCACCCAACATAAATGTTGAATGACCTATCTAAACAATAGAGGAGATAGTTTTAGGCCTACAACCGCCTCATTATTTCTAATGACGGTGAGGGAGATGGGACAAATGTCACAGTTGCCTTTTTGTGTCTGGGACAAAAGGTGGTATACCTTGACATAAATAAAGAATGAAAAAGATTGAAATGGTGTATGCAATTTAAGGGTGAGAAATTTGAGAGTAAAACTTGGCTGAACATCCCTTATAAGAGCATTCACATCAGATGTTTAAAAAAAAAAATGCCATTTTGACACACCAAACACCTACTTTATCATTTTACCACATCATTTTACAATATCTCATTTATCAGATGTTTTATCCTTCACTCATATACATTAAAATAATATTTACAACAAATTAAAATAATATTTCATCTCCTTCCATTGTCAACAGCAACAACAGCAACAACAACGGCACAACCAACACCACTACTACAACAACACCGACGACCACCACCGGCACAAACCCACATCCACCAACTCCACCATATTAAAAAAAAAAAAAAACCAGAAAAAAAAACCACAACAACCTAATGGCACAAACACCACAACCACCCAATAATCACCCTCACAACCACTAAATTGCCGCCACAACCACAGTACCACGGCCACAACTAACCCACAAGCCACCACATTTACAAACCTCAAAACCCATCCCAAATCAAACAAACCCACAGCTCAAGCGGCGAGATTGATGAGATCGGATTCAAGCAGGAGACGTTAGCGGCGAGATCGGCTTCAGGCGAGATTGGTTTTAGCGGCTTTAGGCTAGAGAGAAGACGAGCGGCTTGAGGTGGCTTTAGGCGAGAGAGAAGACGACTATGGCATGAGGTGGCTTTAGGCTAGAGGGAGCTGTGGAGGACGACTATGGCGAGATCAGCGAGCGGCGGCTCTAGGCGAGATCAGCGTGCGGCGGCTCCAGGCAAGTGTGTATTGATTCTTCTGCAGAGTAGAGTGAGGACGAGAGAGGAAGAGAGTGAGAGAAAAAAAAATGAAGGTGAGAAAGAAATAAAGAGCAACGGGAGAGATGGAGACCAGATAGGAGAGAGAGCTGTTGCAGACGGAGAGAGAATGCGTTGGGAGAAGAGAGAAGAAAATAAAATAAGGAAAAGAAGCAAATAAAATTATAACACACCAATCTGTACCGTCTCAAAGATGAGACAGTACTGTAGCTGTGTGTTATGATTTTTGGAATTTGAGCTATCTGATGAGATCTGATTTTCAGTGTTTGATATGCCAAATGTGTTATATTATAGCATTTAACACATTTACAATACCTGCTATGAATCCTCTAAGGGAGAAACTGTGGTAAAGGCGTATTTCTTGTGCCATTCTAAATCAAATTGTAATCTTTGAGCTTCATTTGTAATTCTCATAAAAAAGCTATAATTTTATTGTATTGAGTTTAATTAATTTGTTTTACCCACTACATCTATCTTCTAGATTTTGTGGTGTTTATTTAGGCTTATGTTTTTGAAGAACTTACTTATTTTCTTAAAAATAGATAGAAAATTATTTTAAACAAATAAGTTGGCTTATAGACACACTAAACATTAGAGTAAGATGTCCTTCTAGTTCTTTTATACACTCAATAAAATTAAAATATGGGATTGAAAGTGATCATTTTAAGACACATGTCATGTTTGTGTTGCCTCCAATGCACAAGAGCATTGAAAGCAAGCCAAACCCCAAGCATAGAGGCAAGCAAAACCCTAAACATTATTTTATCAAAAATTTCAAAGAAAATAATGTAAATAATAGACATCATTACCTTATATACACGTAACATGTGAACAAGCCTCATGTATATTTTATTGCCTACCCAGCTGAATATCTACATTTGGGGTTCTATTAAACTTGGGATATTCATCCAAAGTGTGTTACAATCTTACCTCATATACCAAACTGAAAGGGGTGTCTAAAGACTTGTTGTTTGGTAGTTGAAACATCCCTATTTGAACAAGTTTTTGGTAGGTTGAATTCATCAAAATCTATTATCTTTGAGTTGAAGCATTTCCAGTTTCCACTCCATTGTAAAGATTGGATTGCTTAAAAACTTCGCTCCAAGTTATTGTCTCATTAACGAAATGTTGAAATTTAAAAACCAGATTCCCCATATAAATTATTAAATTGTCTCATTTCAGAAAGCTACAGAAAGAGACTCGGGCTTAATGCCATAACAATTGCACATGACAAAGATTCTGCATAAAGCAAGAGAGACTGTAAACAATCCACAACTACCATACCATCGGGTACAGTGCTTGCTGATTACACTTAACCCATACTACTAATTTTGTGATTAATGCTTACCAGGCGTTGTTAAATTTGTTAAGAAAAGTTAATGAATACTTTAAGAACATTGGGTTTGAAAATATTTATGAAAAAAATGAGTTCATTTTTTTGAAAACTTTTTACATGTGAAGAAAATAGTGTTAAAATTTGCTTAAAATAATTTATTAACAATTCCGATCCACATTTGTTTAGCACAAAACTAATGATATTTAACTGGAGGTTGATGTACACGCACCTTATTGTTGCGTGTACTTAGAGTTAACTTGGCCAATGCACCATTTTGGAGCCATATTAAAGTGCTTCGCAGCAGTATTTTTGCTTAAAAAAGTGCATTGTGACGTTGATATTGGGAGCAGAGAAAATTAAAAAGAAAAACTCATAAATAGAAGAAAAATCATAAATAGTGCTATGGGGTCACTGTTTGTGGACCACAAATGCAAATGCCAACTGTTATTGAACGTATTAAAAGCATTTCATAGACCAGCCAAACACGGCATAGAAACCTGGATGAGGACCTTCCGATAGTAAAAGCCGCAATAAATCGGACGGTCATTAATAACTTAATGTTATTGGCTTCTGCTAGTGTACTTTTCTTGACCATTGATTCTTCTTATTCCCTTTAGTCAATGTAAACGGACAAAAAGTTTGAAAGGGAAAATAAGGTTAAAACGGCCAGATTTTAAGACTAAATCAAACCTTTGAAAACATATAAAAAGGAATAGCCCTTAACACGGTTGGCCTTGAACGCACAAAAGAGTCATAGACCCAGTCACCTAGATGATCCTGTCTGTGTAACCCTATAACATATGGAAAACCATGTAAATACTATTGAGTAAGATTACGACCACAATATTTTGTACACATCATGTTTGACAAAAAGATCAGGGACATAGTATTTTTTACAATATTAATATATATTTTGTTAAGAAACAAACACACAGAAGGAGTAGAAAAGAAATTCTAATATAAATACACACCACAAACTTCATTCAAAGGCATAATAACATTACTTTTTAATATGATTTGTTGTGATTAAAATAACAATACTTTTATTTGTCAAAAACTTTATAGTTCAACTCGTTAACACATTCAGGTGTTTCTAACGAAGACATATAAGAATTAAATATCATCTCCCAAAACTGTTGAATTATTAATAAATAAATAAAAACATCAATTTTATTTGATTCTATCATTAATATTATTTTTTTAATACAATAATCAAGACATATTATGTGTGAAAAATGTTATTTCTTACTTAGCAAGAGTCTTTTAACTCAACTTATTAATATGCTTTAATGTTTTTGCAAGAGACATCTAAAACTCAAATCATCATTCCTTTTACTATTGAAGTATAAAATAAATTTAAAAAATTGATGTTTCATACTTATTTAATATTTTTATGTGATTAATTTAAAAATAACAATAGGCACTGTTTTATGAGAGTGACCTCAGAAGCCTTCTTACATGCATCTTCCATAATCAAAGAGAAAACTGCCACTCAAGCTAAGTACGTAAGCGAACAAGACTGTGTTGATTATTGACATTCAGCATAATTGCATAAATCAAAATAGAAAGAGTCTTATCCATCCAACTCAATCAAATGAGAGAAATTATGCTACTTTGATCAACATGCGTGGCAATTGGATTCAACTTTCCAAGAAAGTTTTCAGTCATATCATATTTAATACAACTTGCTAATGATTTCCCACCGACAAAAAAACAAATGAGCGATTAGGTAAATGTATGTTTTTTTATGGGTGGTTGGAAATACAAGATTTAACATAGATGTGGGGGAAAAAAATTCATAGCAGTTATGGCTATGTCAAATCCTTTTCCAAATCATAAATTGGAAGAAATTTAACTTTTTTTTTTCTTCATTTGGTTAGAGTAGAGCTTTAGAAAAGTTTTGAAAAAAATAATAATAATAACTGTGACGTTTATCATCTGCTGAAATTAATATTAGTAAAACTTTTAATAAACAAAAAAAAAAAGATAAAACAACGAAAGTCACAATCGAAACGGATAGAAACTAGAAAGAAGGTTCAAAGCCAAAAAGCAAACAAAGCAAAGCAAAAGCCCCCTCTCTTCGTCAAATAGTACAGACAGACAAAGAAGGCAAAAGCTTCTCTTCCTCTTCTTTTTTTTTTCTCTTTCTTTTTTTAGTTTTCTTATTACTACTTTGTCTTTATGTTTTCTGGGTGGTAGAGTAGTAAATAGTTGATAGTGATGGTGGTCTTGTGGGTGTTGGTTGATTATGGCAGTGGTGGCGTGGTTGGTGGGTGAGAGAGAGTAAATGCTGGGTTTGAGTAAACAAAAGGGCCTACACGGTGCTTATATGAGATACTAGAAAAAGAAAGAGCAAGACAGGTTGGGTTTCATATTTGATGCATATGAATCATTGTTAAAAGAAAAGTTTTTGAAACAAAAGAGAGAGAGAGAGAGAGAGAGACAGAGAGAGAGAGAGAGTTTTTGTGTGTGTAAGAGATTCACATGCACGTGGTTCAGCTTCTGTTGGTGGCAACTGCTAAATACATGGTTTTTTTTTTTATAAAAGCAGTTAAGTATTAAATTTGGCTCACTCACTCTCACCTGCTTTCTTTCCAGCCAAGACAGTCACTATTTCACCATTTTCATTACAAACACTCCCATGCCTGCCTGCCTGCCTGCCCTCCATTCATTCTCTCTCTTTCTCTTTGCAAGCCTAGATTTTTGGTACTTTTATTTGATTTGATACAAACCCAGAACACAAAAAGTCCCAGATCTCCGTTGTTCAGGCTAAACTGAGAGAACCAAGAAGCAAAAGAAGAAGCTATTTCAATAGGTACTTGCATTTCCATTTTCTGTTTGAATTAATGCGTTTAGATTGTCAGAGTACTTTCCTTTTCAATTCCAGTGAGAAAAAAAAATGTATTTTTTCATTCTGGAAAAGAATTGTTACATTCATAGCACAGTAGCTAGAAAGCTCAGATCTTCTGTCAATTGGATCCAGCTACCATAATGCCAAACGGATAGACACTCTGACCAGCACAGAGTTGCGAGCATGAGAAGACTTTATCAATTTCGTCTTTCTCATGCTCTTTTATGCTTTCTTTCCTGCTTTATTGGGATTGCTACAGTGTCACCAGCAACTGAGAAGGAGATTTTGCTTCAATTCAAGGGAAATATCACCAGTGATCCGAAGAGTAGCTTAAATTCATGGGTTTTGAGTGCTGACCATTGCCAAGATTACAGTGGTGTGTTCTGTAACTCGGCTGGATTTGTAGAAAGGATTCTTTTATGGAACACTAGTCTTGGTGGGGTGTTGTCACCAGCCTTGTCAGGTTTGAAATATTTGAGGATTTTGACATTGTTTGGGAATCGGTTTTCAGGCAATATCCCACAAGATTATGCTAACATTAAGACATTGTGGAAGATCAATGTGAGTTCTAATGCATTATCCGGGTCAATCCCAGAGTTTATTGGTGATTTACCGAGCATTCGGTTTCTAGATTTGTCAAAGAATGGTTTTTCCGGGGAGATACCATCAGCTTTATTCAAGTATTGTTATAAAACCAAGTATGTTTCTCTGTCTAGTAACAAGCTTTCGGGTTCAATTCCTGTATCAATTTTGAATTGCAGGAACCTTGCAGGGTTTGATTTCTCTTTTAATAATCTTAGTGGTGGCATTCCTTCGGGGGTTTGTGGTATTCCTATGTTAGAGTATCTGATTTTAAGAAGCAATGTGCTATCAGGAAGTGTTCAAGAGGAGATTTCAGCATGCCAGAGCTTGAAAGTTTTGGACCTTGCTAGCAATTTGTTTACAGGGCTGGCACCATTTGGGGTTCTTGGATCCAAAAATATTTCTTTGTTCAATGTATCCTATAATGGGTTTCATGGGGAGATCCCTGAGATCACCTGTAGTGAGAGCATGGAGTTTTTTGATGCTTCAGGCAATAATTTGGATGGGGAAATTCCACTTAGCATTACAAATTGTAGAAGTCTCAAGGTTTTGGACTTGGGGTTCAACAGGCTGAATGGGAGTATCCCAGTAGGGATTGGAAATATGGAGAATCTATATGTGGTTCGATTGGGTAATAATTCAATAGGCGGGACTATCCCAAAGGAGCTGGGAAGCATAGAGCTGCTTCTCATTCTGGATTTGCACAATCTCCACCTTGTTGGCCATATTCCTGATGATATAAGCAACTGCAGGTTTCTTCGTGAGCTGTGAGTTCAATCGCCTTTTTAAATTATTCTACACTCCAATCAAACTTTTTTAATTCAAACCTGAAGAAATTCTAATTTGTTGATGCAGGGATGTTTCTGGTAATGCTTTAGAGGGAGAAATTCCTGATACCCTTTACAACATAACTTCCTTAGAAGTTCTTGACTTGCATCAAAACCGGCTCAATGGAAGCATTCCTCCGAGCCTAGGGAACATTTTAAAAATCCAATTTCTGGATTTGTCAAATAATTCACTTTCTGGGCCCATTCCCCCTTCTCTTGGAAATCTGACGAATTTAACACATTTAAATGTCTCCTACAACAAGCTCTCTGGCACCATTCCTCCATCCATACAGCATTTTGGTCCATATGCATTTTTTAACAATCCCCTACTCTGTGGCACCCCCTTGGACACACCTTGCTCAGCAAACGGCAACGGTACAAGTTCTACACGAAGGAAAACCAAGGAGCTGAGTAATTCTGTCATTGTCGCAATTGTTGCTGCTGCAGTGATCTTTGCTGGTGTTTGTGTGGTATACATCATGAACATCAGGGCTAGCAGAAGGAAAAAAGTTGATGAAACAATGGTTGTTGAAAGCACACCACTAGGTTCCACGGAATCAAATGTTATAATTGGGAAGCTGGTTCTCTTCAGCAAAAGTTTGCCATCTAAGTATGAAGATTGGGAAGCTGGCACAAAAGCTTTGCTTGATAAGGAATGTCTGATTGGTGGTGGGTCCATTGGTTCAGTCTACAGGACTAACTTTGAAGGCGGGATATCAATTGCAGTGAAGAAGCTTGAGACTCTGGGAAGGATCAGAAGCCAAGATGAATTTGAGCAAGAAATTGGACGCCTAGGCAACCTTCAACACCCGAATCTGGTTGCTTTTCAGGGTTACTACTGGTCCTCAACAATGCAGTTGGTTCTATCTGAATTTGTCACAAATGGGAATCTGTATGATAATCTACATGGACTTAATTATGAAGGCACCAGCTCTGGTGGCAGCAATAATGCGTTGTTTTGGTCTAGGAGGTTTTACATTGCTCTTGGAACAGCGAGGGCCCTAGCTTACCTTCATCATGACTGCCGGCCTCCAATTCTTCATCTCAACATCAAATCAACAAATATACTCTTAGATGAGAAGTATGAGGCTAAGCTATCAGATTATGGGTTGGGGAAATTGCTTCCCATTTTGGATAACTATGGTTTAACTAAATTCCACACTGCAGTTGGGTATGTTGCGCCAGAGTTAGCTCAAAGTTTGAGACTGAGTGAGAAATGTGATGTTTATAGCTTTGGAGTTATCCTTTTAGAGTTGGTTACAGGGAGGAAACCAGTAGAGAGTCCAAGAGCAAATGAGGTGGTTATCTTGTGTGAATATGTTCGGGAGTTGTTGGAAAGTGGCTCCGCTTCAGATTGCTTTGATAGAAGTTTGCGAGGTTTTGCAGAGAATGAGCTTATTCAGGTTATGAAGTTGGGGCTCATTTGTACATCTGAGGTTCCTTCAAGGAGGCCAAGCATGGCAGAGGTTGTTCAGGTTCTCGAGTCTATCAGAAATGGATTGGGGTAATATGATTATGTACACATTACAGGATTTATTGGACAGCCTCCAAGTTAGATTAGCAGTATATTTTTGGAGCAGAGATCAAAGCAAGTAGTCTAGCTGCAAAGGGGACATTGTTTAGTTGTGCAGAGGGGACAAAAGAGTTGCTTATTTGACATATATAAGAAATAGAAATTGATTCTTTTGTATTTGTTCTCCAGTTACCATCATCAATTGTTCATGACTTTTAATTTTTTGCAATAAAATCATTCGTTTAATGTATCTCATTTGCAGATCAATACTAAACATTTCTCCCAATTTTTAATCTTCTCTTTAGTGCATGTGCCCGGGATTAGCCTCAAAAAAAAAAAATTAAGGGTAAGGTTATCTACCATAACCTCTCTCATACTCCACAAAATCTTTGTACATTGGATAAGACCCTTTTTTTTTTTTTTTTTTTTCTTTTTTTCCTTCAGTGCATGTGCGCACACACACTGATGGACACACCTGAGTGGAATGGTAGGTAGCTACTAAGATCAAGTAAGAAAAAAAAGGAAGTGTGAAGAAAAGAAATTTAGACAAGCTAAGACGAGCAGCAGCAGCTAGCAAGCTCCTTATATGCTGCAGCTCTTTTACTATTTTCTACTATAAGTCTATTATGACTGGTGAGAGGAAACTGCATTATGTCGGTGTGTCAATGGAGGGACTCATTTTAATACTACCACAAGAAACAGCCTGGGAGAGATTCTTGAGTGTACCACTTATTGTTTCTTTCAGCTCTGATAAACTTGATGGAGTGGATTCCATAAGGACTTCAGAGGGGAAAAGGTGTTTCAATTATGTAAAGCCATAATGGCCTGTGACTAGAAGGCCACTAAGAGTTGAATTCTGACAAACTAAAATAATTCAATCAGAAGAAGATTGCCATGGGGACCCGCTCCCTGGAAGTTTCTGTTTGAAGTATCTTTAACTACATTTAAGGAATCAGTTTGTGGTGTTTTAAAAGAAAAGCATGTAGCTTTCACGGATTGCCATTGATCAATTTTCTAAAAATGTACCCTTGTAGAATCATTTTTAGCCAAGTTTGTCTAATCACAAGTCACAACTACCGCTGCATCATTTCAAATAGGGCCGCTAAACCGCAAGAAGAATCAAATATGTTTCTAGCTGTCTGCAAATCATTGATATTAAAGGCGTAAAAGTGCACTCTAGAATGCCAAGTGGCAGAAAATAGAAGGTGACCTTCTGCCCTTTTCCTTTGGGCCATGCAAATATGAGCATAGAGGCCAGAATTTTTACAATGAACCTGGTTTATTTATATCTACACAGTCCAGGTAACCAAGTTTCTTTTAATCACCTCCAGATCCATATTCCAAATCTTAAGCACAAGTCCCAGCACATTAAATATAAGGCAACTTAATCCATTGCATTGCACTTGGTCGATTCAGAGTTGAGGTATGCTTCTGCCTTCTACAACTGTGACCCTAAAGCTACAGCAACGGCTTGTAAAAATAAATCTAACCCTGTTTGACATTTCAACTATGAGATTTACAGGTTTCGGTAATTTTCCGAATTCGATCCATAACAACAGGAATATCTTTTTCGGTCAATGTAGTAAAACAGAACCGAAACCATCCAGGTTCAATACAGTGACAACAAGATCCAGGAGTTACATTAACCTTAGCTATATTCAACAACTTATCCCAGAGCTCAAGTTCCCCTTTCTCACTGTAAGAGGGGATATACCCACGCATGTCAGCCCAACAGTAGAAACCCCCATGGCTCTTTATGCACTCTATTCCCAATTGCTTTAACCCTGCCACGAATTTTATGTACATTCTTCGGAGCCTCTCTCGATTGATCTCAATGAATTGTTGAATAAAGTTTGAATCTGAAAGCATAAAGACAAGCAAACGCTGCGATAGTGCTGAGATAGAGGAGAACCTTGTCAACTTTTTAGCAGCAGCCAGTACGTTATCATTGAAGGAGTAGATAATGCCCACCCTAAAACCTGGAAGAGAGAGGTCTTTTGATAGACCATATACAATATGAACCCTGTTCCGGTCTAAATCTTCCAAATCAATGATTTCGGCCATGCTCACAAACTCTTCATTTCCATGAGTGGATCCAGCAAATAATTCATTTGAGACAATATGTATGTTCTTCTCTCTGGCAAAGTCTAGAAGGCTGTACAGTGTTTCCCGATCAAGCAGACTGCCCACAGGATTTGAGGGGTTTGATATGATAATCCCACGAACTTTTGTACCACGTTTCTTTGCCTGGTTGAATGCTCGATCAAGAGCTGTTATACTTAATCTGAAATTGTCAGCACTGCGGCAGGGAACGGGTATTATTTCCACCCCAGTTCGCCATTTTACATCCCTGTCAGAACTGCATAGCATGTTCAAATTCTCAGTATTCTCACCAGATAGCTGGCAGCCTAAAGATAACTTTTGAAACACTGAACAAGTAATTACCAAGGGTAATATGGGGTGGGAACAAGAAATGCATTTCCAGTGTCAGCTAGGCAGAAGCTAAGCATCTCAATTGCAGGGTTTGCACCAGCAGTTAATATTATTTGCGAGGGGTTGAAGAAAACTGACTTTTTCATGACTTGAGACATGAACCCTGCCACTGCCTGCAGAACAAGAGAATGTTGATACGACAACAACTGTAATTGTAGTCCAATGATATACTACACATACAAGAAAGCTACATACATAGTCCATGGGAGTAAAAGCACTATATGTTTGAATTTTTAAGTGCCACATAAATGAAAGGTCATAACTCTGCCAAAAACTGATGTTGGCATCCATGAAGGGATTAATGTCCATCCAGAGAACCAGGCTTTTATTAAAGAGAGGAGAGAAAGGATGCCCCAAACTAATAATCATTACTTACATAACTCTTCTAATCAAATGGATTCATGTGTCTTTTCTATAGGTAAATTAAGTACACAAGAGTTATAAACCTCACCCTAATTATTCAAATTTCCAATTATCTATAGGAAATAATGTGAACAATAAACTATGACATAAAACAAAAACGAAGTTTTAAAGTGGCAGTACTAAAATCCCACAGTATTGTATGGCCAACTAGTCATGCCAGAGAATATCAGCTCTTAGTCTTGAATAACTTAAAATGAGCACTTTTACACAAAGTTGGGAATATACAAATCATTGAACAATTTATATCTATACTTGAACATAATTGTCTATTGCCAAACATGGTAGCAACTGTCCATTCATTCTGTGTTAAATCCAAATCAGATATAGTTAAGACAGAAGCCACCAGATCAAGAAGGTATCAATTATTAGCTCAAAAATATTGTATATTCCACTTGACCATCTATAATCTAGTCTAAGAGCATGCTTGAAAGGTCAACTGCTGCAATGGCAACAAATAATAGCAAATCATACTGAAAGTTAATTGAGCTCAGCATCTGTTATGTAATACCTAAAGAGAGTGCTATCATTCTTTAAGTTTTATCTTGACTAGGACAAGCACACAAAATGATCTCTGCCAGGGCTGTTTAAGATCAACAGCTAGAAGAACATCCATTTGCTTTAAACTGCAAAGGATTAGTAGATTCCTTTGGCTGGAAACAAGTCGTTCTCAAGATGCCAGGAATCTATAGATGAGGAACCCACAACTGGAAATGTTAGATTAATAGGAGAATATTTATCAGCCACAGAAAGTTGAGCCTGCCGAGGCCCAAGACAGAGTTAAGACTAATAAACCTGCTATACATCCTAGTCCAGTGAAGTAGGACTTGTTTCTTAAGGACATATCCAACAATTACAAGAAGAAAATTACATGTAATTCATTTAGTGAAATTCTTTTAGTGCTTACATACACATTGAATTAGTTAAGAGTTTTTTTTTTTTTAAAGTAGTGGATATGGAACTCTCTCATGAATTGCCTTCAGCAAGGTAAGGCATTCAGGATCTGAACTCAGCTTCAGAAATCATAAAAACATTACCAATTATAAATCAGCAAAATCACTCTGAAATGAATCCATGCATACACAACTTCTATGTCAGCAGCCTAGAACAGTCTACGACATTGTCACTGCCAATCAATCACATTTACCAGGAAATACAATTTTGTAAAAAGTCCAATCAAAACCAATTCATACAATTAAAAACTTGGATTCCACCTCATTATCTAAGCAATACAGAACTAGAATTTAAATTAAAAAAAAAACATAACCAGACAAATAAAACACAGCCGTAGTTCTACTCCTTGCATGCAACAACCCAAAAACATTCAAACCAATTACAATTTACACAGAGACAAAAAGCTCATATCACAAATATAGATTTATAGGTATTAAATTACCACTTTGAGCTCCATCAACCCATCAAATGGCTGGTAACTAGCAATCCCACCAATACTCAGCTCTTCCCCAAATATAGCATTCTTCGCAAGCCATTCTCCAACCAAGTCCAATGATAACTATAACCCACCAAAACATTTATAAAAAAAAAAACCAATAATCAAAATTAGTTTACAAAAAACAATATTAAATTTTCCAAGCAATCATTGAAATGAACAAAAAAAAAAAAAAGAAGCAAAACCCACTTTGTTTTCAGCCAAGCCAAGCTGGATAACCCCATCCGGGTTACTCGACTGGTGATACGGATCCTCCAAGGCCTTCCTCAAACCGACGTCGTGTGGCGAGTCACCACCCTTAACAATTGAATTAGCACGACCCGACACGTAAGCGGGTCCACCGGGGCTCCTCGGTGTGAGATGGACCCGAGAGAGCGAGCGTGGCAGCACGGACACAGACACCTCAGCCAACTGTCCCCCCGAATTCTCCGGCGGTGGCTGCGGAGGCGGAGACTTCGGTTCAGAACGGTGGCGTTTGAGGTAGAGCTGAAAAAAGTAAAAGAGAGCGCAAGGAATTACAGAGCCTAAGAAAAGGCCACCTCGTCCTTGAACCACGCCTTGTAGAGGCACTATAACTCTCATGCCTGTGCTTGTTGTGATATTGTGCTTGCTATAATGTTGTTGTTGTTGTTGTTGTTGTTGTTCTTCTTCTTTTTCTTCGGAGCTCCGAGAACGGAACAAACGGGTCCGGGTCATTATTACAGTATAGACATGTGGGAAGCTCGATGAAAAACGCTGCTTTTTTTATTTTTATTTTTTATTTTTTATGTGTGGTATTGGTTGTCGGAGAGTTCGAAGAAGAAGGAAGTGGATTGTGTGTTGGTGTTTGTGTTTGTGTTTGCGTTTGTGTGTGGGAGTGGGAGAGGGAAGTGTAAGAGTGACGATTTTTTTTTTGGACTTTTGTTTAAATTTTGATTTTGGATTTTTGAAATTTTATAATGTTGTTGGGCACTTGTGCGGCGTTCCTTGTTTGAGAGGATAGATGATGGATTTAGGATCTAGTTGCTGGGATTTTTTTTCTTCTTCTTACTTGAGTTTTTACTTTCTTAGCCTAAAATGAAACAAATTGTGTTATTAACAAACTTTGTCATCATCTACTTTTTTTTTTTTTTTTCAGAAAATTGTCAACATTTAAGCTTTTGTACCATTTACTTGGTAGAGTTTTATAATTCAACTGATTAATTGTCACATTCAAAAAAAAAAAAAAATTTGTCACCTAATAAATATTATGTCTCAACCAAATTAGCCAACATAAATAAATAAACCAGCCAATAAATTTGTAATTTTCCATTTGCTTTTAGAAGCTAAGGTTTTATTTATTTTTTTATAAACCCCTCAATGGAAAAAGTATAAAATAAAATGGAGGATTAGTCATTACAATTTACAATAGCTTTATTGTCTAATTTTGGGGCATTTTTCTTTGTATTGTCAAGTGTTGTGTTTGGATTGACTTCACTTTTAAACCAGGGTTGAATTTGCTATTCTCATCAACACATATTGTGATGAAGGCTAGTAGTATTATCCTAGGAGATGCACACAAAATCGTTAATTTGCAAATAAAAGGGGGTTAGACAATGAATACAATAAGCAAAGGCATCGAGCCTAAAAATATGACTGATGGAGAAAATTTTAGAGTGATGTGATAGTTAAGAGGAAGAGAATTAGGAAGAGGATTCTCCACATGTGATCATGAACCTAAGAAACTTGTTATGCCTTCTATTGTTTTTGGCACAAAACGTTGTATTTTGTGAGACAATAGTAAACAAAAATATTTGAGGTTAGTGAAGCTTCGGAATGGCAACATGGTGGGTTTCCTATTCCCCAACCCCGCCCCGCCCCACCCCACTTCCATTTCAGCGCAGGTTTTATTTCTTCGCCTCGTTCTAGCAGATACCTGCGGGTGCCCACGAGTACCCATCTAGCCACATTCAAAATTTTTTTATATAATTTATTATTGTATAAGTTTATTTTGAATGCATTAAATTAAAACTCAAAAAAAAAAAAAACAAGTTCTAACTTTTCAATACCTTCTCAAAGCATAACAATACAACAATTTAAGTAATAAGAAATACAAAAACAATTCAAACATAGGAATACAAAAATTACAAAATATAAACAATGTAAATATTAAAACATAAAAGTATAAATTCAATAATACAATATGCAAAAACATTATAAATTTAAGAATACTAAAAGCACATATGTATGTCTTATAAAAAAACCTATAAATGAATAAATTTTAATTGTGTTAAAATATAAACAAGATGGATGCCGTGGGGGGGGGGGGGGGGGGGAGATGTTAACCCTCATCTTAGCCTTATTTGTTATTGGCCGGGTAAAACTCGTACGTCAAGGGTGGGAGAGGCAAGTACGCACAAGTGTGGGTTTAAATTACCATCCCTAGTGAAATTTATTTTTCCTCATTCTCTAAAGTTTTCAACTACTTCGCTTTTTATAGAGATCTTTAAGGATGTCTAAAATTCCTAAGAGGCTACTCTTAACTGATAAGACTTCTGAGTTTTTGTAGTCTTAAGCTATGGGTCTCGTAAGGAGGTGAAAATGGTTTGGTTCAAAGTTGATTTTGGGTAATCTAGTCAGTGGAGGTTAATTATTTTGCTTCCCTTATAGATTTGAAGGTTGCTGGGAGTTATGGATTTGGAGGATTATGTCGATGAGCATTTAATGGTGATGAATATACATTCATTCAAAATTAAATATGTTCATGCAATAGATCTTGGATATTGGGGCAATTTCCCCCAAAAGAGATCCCTTTAAGTGTGCTTGGATCACATGGGATAGGATAAAATAAAAATGATGATGAGCTTGATCTTGATTTGGATGTTGGGTTGTTTTATTAATTGGGTATACAGTGAATTAAACATTAAGTGACATTACAAAGATTTTTTTTCTTAGATAAATAGGAGGAAGTGAGGATGGATTTGTTCTATGAGAATTGTTTTTTTTTTTTTCATTAAGCCAAGATATCAATTGGTTTTATGGTGTAAGAGAGTTTGAACCTCAAATTTTTTAATTGACAATAAGAAATTTTATTAAATGAGTTAATTGGATACACAATAATTATAATTAGTTTTTTTATAAACTATAATTATAATTAGTTATTAAAGAAGTTCGTAATGAAAAAAAAAATTGTAGTACTATTCTATGCTGTAACTTCTGCAATAAATAATTGATCGCATAAACAAATAGTAAAATTGAGTATTTGAGGGTGGATCTCAAATCTCTAACCTAATGCTCAATCTATATTAAAAGATCGTGGTGATCACCATAAATAAATATTCATCCAATAGATCTTTGGGTATTTGGGTAATTTCAAGGATACTGGTAATAGTATAGTATAATATATAAAGCAAACATTGTTTATATCTCAACCGTTGTAGGATTCTCACGACATTAGAAATCCCAAGAGGAATCTTAAAGACAAGCATGGCCAGAATCAGCCCATAATTGGCCCACAACTACAAAGTCATTGGCTCCTTGCTAGATGACAAAAATGCCGGTTTTGTCCCCTCTCATGGTTTACCACTACAAGCCACGCAACCAAAGACTTCCAGCTAGGCAAGCCACCGTACATCCCCCAAGCCATTATACAACACATAAACTATGCCCTCATCTTGTTTATCAATCATAGAATCATAGTATACATACATGTGTCCAATAATGCCATATGCAATGTCTTGTCACTTTCCTTAACCTTTTAGATGGCACCATAATACAATCTCCTTACTGAGAAGTAAGGACCATGCATATCGAGTTCTTCCACAATATGCGACCATTGACATTGTCTTAGGAAGTATAACTTTAACAGTAGAGTTTTAGTAATAAAGCTATCGTAATGTATTTGTAAACACAAAATTTTTCAATTGCAGAAAATCAAACAATTGAAAAGAAATATGATTTATAAATATAAATTTGTATTGATGAATAATGAGTACAATCTCTATTTCAATTTTTTTACAAAAGAATACCCTCTGACTCTATCTTCTTTGAACTTGACTCGAACAAGAGATCTTCTTGACTTTGGTTGGAAGATGGATTAAACAGTCTTCACAACAAATCACTAGCTTTGAGCTTGTTAATGATTTATTGTTCTTCAAGTCTTAGAATGTGAAGGATCTTAGGTTGAAGTTCTTCGGGCTTTAGAGGCTTGATCCGTTGAGCTTCAAAGATTTGGGTTTGTTGAGGTTTATGGAGGCTTTTTAGCTTGATTTCTAATAGAACTTCAAAGAACTTGAACAAGAGATCTTCTTGACTTTGGATGGAAGATGAGCTTCAAAGATTTGGGTTTGTTGAGGTTTATGGAAGCTTTTTAGTTTGATTCCAATAGAACTTCAAAGAACTTGAACGAAAGATCTTCTTGACTTTGGATGGAAGATGGATTGAACGGTCTTCACAACGAATCTCTAGCCTTGAGCTTGTTGGAGATTTGTTGTCCCTCAAGTTCTTCAAATTCTTTGGATGTTCTTCAAGTTCAAGTTCTTCAAAAATGCTTCAAGTTCTTCAAAGATTCTTGAGACAGAATTTCTCTAGAGCTTGGGCCTCTTGAAAACTTGGTCCCAAAAATGAGAAAGGATGCACTTTATTTATAGTGATTTCAAAGGATAAACTCCACTTTGAATTGATAGGCTTGAAAGTATGTAGTAGACTTTCGATTTGGCCAAATTCTTCTTAGAGATAAATATCTCTATTTATCTATATCATATATTTAATAATCAACAAAGATAAATAATTATCTCTATTTAATTTATTTTAATAAAGATAATTATCTATCAATTTGAAATATAAAGTTTATCTTTATTTTATTTATTTATTTTAATAAAGATAATTATCCATAAATTTTGAATATGAAATTTATCTTTATCTTATGGGTCCAATGAGATGTGACAAATTTTGATATGCCAATATGATGTCAATTTGGATGACACATATCATCATCTAATTTAATGACATTAATTTAGAATTTGCTACTAAATTTTAATGTGGCATTTTATGATTGGCTTGCCTCTTACTGTATTAGTTTGACATTGTTGTTGGAAGTCAACCTTTAATTGTAGATATTTAATAGTTGTGCTTTTGCAATGATATAGAGCTTTAGTTGAAAAGTTTTATGAACTTAAAAGATATGAACCGTGAATTGTAGATTTTTTATCTCTTATTAGAAGCTCGAAATTTTCAGTTTTAGTAAGTTGCCAAACGCCCCTATTTTTTTTTGTCCCATAAATTTTCCTAAAAATTTTAAATTTGAACTTTAAGAACCATTAAAGAGCTCTTTAATAAAATTGCTAAGCACCACCACACACCCTTGGTGTGATGGTCACTCCACAAGTATAAGTGCTTGTGGGGTGTGGGGGGCAAGGGTCGGGGTTCAGGTCTCCAAAAGGGAGCTTTCACACACATATACACTTAGATTAGGCTAGAGTAGAATTTCTATCTTGGATTAAAAAAAAAAAAAATTTGCCAAGCAGTTTCAGTTTAAAAGGTTTTAACGCCCTTTAAGACACTTTCTGACCAAAAGCAAAACCAGACAACCCTATGTAAATAAATTTGCATTTAGATGAATGGAAACTTATTTAACCAGGACAGCACATAATTACTATACAAGGACAATATAAGTAGGAAAATAATTATTTTTATTTGTGCATGCTCGACTTCTCACACACTTAAGCATATGTTTTTTCAGGAAAATACTATTTTTAAAACTTTTTTTCGGTAAAATAACATTCTTTTCAAGTTATTTAGGATTTTTGGGTACGTGTAAAGTCATCTTTTGAAAATGCAATTTCAAGGAGAAAATCATCACATTCTTGTTGTGTTTATTTGGTAATGTTGAGTTGGCATTAATTCACATGCAAATAAATTTTTTTGATAAATTACAAAGTTGATCCCTATTTTTTACACTAAATTTCAATTTAGTCCATAACATTTTAATTGTGTTAATTTGATTCTTAACCTTTTTAGTGTCGTGTCAATTTAATCTCTGCAATCATCCCTTAGATGAAAAAACTGATATGTCAAATGAGACAGTAAAAATTTATTTTCAATGCCATATCAATTGCCAATTGTACCGCCACGTCAATTAAAAAAAGAATTAAAATTTGCCCATGTAAGATAAGTTTGGGGAAATTAAATAGGTTCTAAAATCAATACTCTGATGAGGTAAAGTTTCTCTATTCATTAGGACAATACCAGAAATAAAGGGGAGACCAGATCATTCATTCTCAAAACTACACAACCTCTAGGTTTTGCTTACAAAAGGGTTGCTATGTCAATTGTCAAGACAAGTGTCCTCCTTCTAATCTGATATGCCATTTGCCATTGCAGATAACCAAAATTATGAAAAGGTTGACGCTACATGCATCAAACATTAATCTAATTCTAACCGCACCGAAGGCAATGGGAAAAAGACATAGGACAACATTTTTCACAAGTAACATCTTTTTTTTATACTGTAGGGTCACAATTTGTGCTTAAGCCCAAAAGAGGAAAGGGAATAGGCTCAAAGAGCCCAATACAATGAATTTGTATAGAGTAATTTTGAAATCTAGATTCTAATGAGTTTGTATATCAATTGTAGTGGGACAAGATGACAATAGAATAAAGATGAAACAATTTTATATAAGGAAAATCGTCCCCAGACTCAATCCGAGGAGGTTGGTTCTTCTATATATCTCACTTAATGACAGATTACAAATATTGTTCTTCAGTCTACAGTGTTTTTCTCTCATTTTTTTCTCAAATCCCCTTATCTTGAGGGTCTCCTCTCCATTTTATACTATCCTTCCTCCTTTCTCTATCTTCCACGTATGGATCAGATTGTTAGTCTGGATACTTGTCCCATTAGCACCTCCCTAAAGCCTTTGGAAGTAGCTGTAAGGCTGAACACTGCTGCTCAGGTATCACTTCCTCATTAATGTGGCCAGAGAGCTAGCTGCAGAGCATTCAATGCGGTGGTAGCAGCTTTCTCTTAAATATTTCATAGTCTTTCCTTGTCCTGTGTTCTCACAATGTATATTCTTACCTATAGAATCTCCTAGAAAGTTTCTTCTAGGTGGCAGACCATACCTTCTAACCTCTGCTTCGTTCAGCCGAGGAGACATCTCTCCTCAAACCTCTCCTCGGACCATTGTAACTTGACTTCTTTCTTTATTTATCAAAGCTGACATCCCTAACGACATTTACCTCGTTCTCGGACAATTAGGCATCTTCGGACCGGGCCCCCGGCCTAATATAAACTACTGGGCTTATTCTCCCTTCAATAGCCCTTCGAAATCCTCCATTCGAGCTCCTTATGAGAAAAATGGGGATTTCGAAACTACCCCAATTATCCTGATCTCATCGTATGTTAGTCCTGTTTGAGTAAATACCTTTTTAACTACCCAACGCACACTCCTGATGATGAGAATCAACAAGCATTCAATGATCCATTGCATGTTCCAGTTGGGCCTATTACAAGAGCAAGATCCAAGAAGATCAAAGAAACACTTAACGAGCTGATTCAAGAGATTTGGGCTGATTATAGCGCAGGACATTCCAAACTTGGCCCAAAGAAAGATGAAAACATAATAAATTTAATTCAAGCTATTGAGGGATGACCTGGATTAATTGGGAGTGATTTATGGCATGGATTAATGGATGATTGACTTTCCAGCTCTATATCAGTTAATGGAGATTTTTTCCTATTTTGGAGCTGTTATTTTAGAACGTTTTTTAAGGTATTTTCCTTGTTTTTAGGTGCATTTAATGCTTTTTAGGTTAAATTTGATTCCTGATATGGTTAGGTATCAATTATGAGTTATTTTAGAATATATTTTCTTATCTGTCAAGTTTTATGGAGCCCTTAAATAGGCATTGAAGTCTGTATACGTTTTTTATTATATTATTGAATAAAAATAAAAAAAGGTGAGGCTTTGCTCTTCTTTTGGTTCTTCAAGAACTGTGAACTTATCAGGGATTCTTCCTAGTAACGTTCAAACTTTATACCTTCGGTTCGTAATTCTTTATAATCATTGGGTCAAGGTCAACTTATACCTTGGGTTCACATTTCGATTATAAACATTGGGTTAGGGTTTCTATCAAAAATTTGAATTTTAGCTTTCTTGGGTAAATATTCCAATATTTTTGTTGGGTCTCAAAGTGTGTCGATTGAGGTTCGCATCACCTGACGCTTCGGTATCCGAGACGCACCTTCATTAAATTTTTGCGGCTTCATGCTTCCCATGTTCTATGGTACGATATAGATCAATAGCCAGGGATTTTCTTGGACTTCGAGTGAGAATTTTCCCGCTTTTCTCCCTGCCTGATACAAATATCATTTGAAAGCTTCCTTTCCTTCACTTTTGCACTCATAAATATCAAGAGCTAGTCCGAGGAAAGTTTCTTTCTACATGTAAGTCCAATCTTCTTTCACCAGCCCAATATCTTCCTTCTTACTTCACCCATGGGTAGATTCTCTTGCTTAGTAGACTCTAAGGAGAATATAGAGAGCTTTAAAGCTACATATAGGATCCCACCAAGAGTCTTGACTAGGTATTGTAAGGAAGGGGAATGGCAAGAGAAAAGGCAAGAGGGAGAAGTAGTAATCCTGATGATTGCCTTTATAGGGGAGGGATGAGAATTCCCATGGGCACAGTCACTAGGGATTACCTTAGGGCTCATAGATTAGGTCCCACCCAGTGTGCCCCAAATATGTTTAGAATTTTAGGTTGCGTAGGCGCCCTTAATGAGAAAATGGGCTTAGGTCTTACCCATTATGACGTCAATTGGGTCTATAAACTCCATCACTTAAAAGGGAAGGGATACTACCTAAAAACTAGGTACCCTGAGTTTAGATTCATTTCTTGCCTCCCTGATTCCAATAAAGACATGAATAAAAATTTTCTAATCGTCTTTGGGAAGTGGCACGATGGCCTCCCCTGTCCGACGAGAGAGGGGAAACCAGGTGGGGGTATAAGCTTAGGTTTACTATTTCTAATTCGTCTTTTGTTTTTCTTTGCCATACTCTGTATTTATCTTCCCTTGTTGGTGTTGTTCTATTACTGAAAATTTTTATTTTCTTAATGGTTTCGTAGATAAGCACGCTGCTGAACCAAACCTAAGCCTCGTCAACAAGCAAAGTCTAGATTGAATACTCCAAGCCGAGGTGTTTGTCCATACAGACGGTCAGCTACGTGTAGCGCACTTGATACTCGGCTACACCCCGATCTCATCCAGCTTCCAATCAACAAAGAACGTAACAAAGGTGAAGGACCCACGCCTGCCCTTAATCAACTTCGCCTTCCTTGGTTTTCTCAACCCAGGTCTAGGATCGCAAGGTGTATTGAAGGTAGAACCACTACTTCAATACAAGGCCGAGGACGAAGCAACACCTTCTCAGCCAGCCACTTTGAAGGAAGAAAAAGAAGAAATAAAAACAGAAATAGTCGAAGTGACTGACTTCGAGGTCAAGTTCGCCGTCTTCAACTAGTCCAAATTTGCAGAACCTCAGATCGGCGATCCTAGCCACCTTCCTGTGGCCCAAGTGAGCAGCCTTCAAGAAGATATAACGGTTCCTGAAGCTATGGGCATACTGAAGGAAATATGACATGTTTGTATCGCATACAAAACATACGCAATGGAAAAATAACGAATCTACTTCATTCGTAAAAGTTAACACGTACTATATAAGTTTCAGAATTTGAGAACAAGAGAGTTTACCTTGGAGCGGTGAATTTCAAAAACAGAAGATCAGAAGCACTTGGGAACACTTTCAATCTTCACTCCAATTCCACTAACGCCCAAGATGCGTGGTCTCTCAATTAGTTCCAAAGGGAGAATGTCAAAGTGTCTAACACTTCTTACACCACTTCGCAATAGTGTTCTTTTCAATTCTCTACCGAAAATTTTGTATGTTCCTTCCTTTGTATCTAACCGATTATCTAATTGGGCTGGCCTTTTAGGCCTTTCCAATTGGGCTTAAGTGCATGGCTTGGAGTGAGACCAAAATGGACAAATAAGACACTAGCTCCAATGGGCCTTGGGCTTTTCTGTCAACTCTTGACAAGTCCAAAGTTACCATTAACTATATTTAATACCACTATATAAATATAGTTGCACTCTAGGCCTTATCTATAAATTATATCCCAAGACTTTATTGTACATGCAACCCCTTCATAAAAATTCGTAGTAACACAAAGTCATGAGTATAGACTGACACTTTGTAAATTACTACATCTTATCCTTAAGTACCCGGTTTAATCATTTAAGTTATTCATTATATATTTATGAAATCCAATTTCATAAATATATACTCTAGTAACAATTTACTAGAGTAGTTAGGCCTAACATTCTGAATAACAAACCCATTAAACTTATCTTAAGGGAATATTTTGTATATCCGTTAAGAGACTATGAATTTCATCTTGAGAATATATGTTTCATCAACACTAAATGTGGTTGTCTAACATACTGAGGTTTTGATCGTTTCTTTAGATCTCACTCTTGATATATCAAAGCAACCTACACCTCATGATCAAGTCCATTATTCTCTCAGGATTAAGAGTTCATGTAAATATAAGTCGTGAGTTTATTATTTATTTGATAGTCGTTAGAAGAATAATAAATCTCACACCGGTCCAGTTCAATATGTTTTAACTCTTAAAACATATCAACATATCAACTAGAAATCTCAATTTTCATGATCAAGACAAACATCTTAGTTGATATGTTATAGTCTTCGCAGATGAAATGCCAAATTTCATCACTGACTACGAATTACAATTCTGAGTTTACAAAGAACTTGTGATTTATATCTTCTGTGACTTTTCACATAAATTACATACTATGCATCTCATGGACTATATGATAATGTCTCAATATTCATGTTACCATTATTTTAGATAATAATAAAATAACTTTATTAAACACAACATTAAGTTATACATAATGTTATACATTATAAAATACATAGCATTATACAATAGGATTTAAGGGCACACATCTTAACATATACAACATAAACCCAGAGGCAGCCTGATGGATATGATGGAGTCTTAAGTTGGGGGGAAGGCGTCAGAGGCTGCCAGTCAAGCTAAACACCCCTCTCTTCCCACATCCCATGATTCCCAGCATGAACCCGTAGACAAAAAGAGAAAAAGGGAACAGAGAGGGAAGAAAGTGATAAAATAAAGCAGGGATGTTTCCTCCAAGGAAACTGAGCCTCAACGGGGGGCCAAGGTAGCTAAGACTACCCAAACTAGGTCATAGAGTGATGTGGTACCTGGAGATAGAGGACGTGACCTCCGTACCAAGGTACCGAACTAGAATCCCCCTTGGTGTTGGATAGGTCCCCTCTCCATGCGAAGTCCTCCATTAGGGACCCTCAGTAAGGGAAGGCTGGGTATGTAACAGATGTTGTAGAGCAAGCTTTGCTACTACCCAACGACATGACCGAGTTGAGAACTAAGAGGAAGCACGAGGTGTTCCTAGGTTTGAAAAGAGACCTTGCTAAGGTAAATTGTTTGAGCTAAGTCTGATGTTTACTTGTTCACTTTTGTTATCACTACTTAGATATATACATATTTTTTATATTTTAGTATTTATTCACTTCGCCTTTACTTACTTACTGTTTCCTTTGTAGGCTATCCAAGCCGCCTTCAAGGCCGAGGAGATGGTAGACTACTCTCACGGGCAATACAAGGATGAGGAGGGAAGTAGGATTGCTGCTGTTGAGGCCTTCAATGTGGCCGAGAAGGGGGTAAAAAAGTTGGCCACCCAACTCTCTCAATTTGAGAATGAGAGAAAAAGCGTTGAGGCAGCATTGGAGGGGTTAGAGAGACAAGTTGAGACCCAACGTAAGCAACTTCGCCAAACTGAGGAGGACCTTGCTGCTACTGGGGAGGAAATCAAAATTTTGAAGAAAAAGCTGAAGGATGCTGAGAAGGCCAAGGACCAGGCTGAACAGGACGGTTACAATGTAGGGGTAGCTGAGTCTGAGGAGGCCTTCAGGTCCGAGGTAACGGGGGTGTGTAGGGTGTATTGCCTTCAGGTGTGGAATGAGGCCCTCAACCAGGTAGGGGTTGAGGCCTCCTCTGCACTCAGGAGGGCAGGAAACGTATACTACCCCCTGCAATCCAGGCACCAGGATCCTCAGACTCTCTAGAGGATATTGCCCCTCAACATTGCAAGCCCTATTGAAGAGGTTCTAACCAAGGACCCTCCTTAACCTAACAGTCCTCAAAAAGGGGCAGAGCAAACTGGCATACTTGAGAAGGAGCAAGAAGTCCCCAAGAACGCCCCATTCGAGATGACAAAACCCTCGGATGCACCCGAGGATTCTTCCAAAGGAGGGGTGGCTACTCAAAGCCATGAGTTGACTCTGGTAACCCTCCCCATCCCTGCCAAGGAAGATTCGAAGGGCAAAGGTGTGGCATCCTCAACAGCAGTAACCACCCAGCCAGCCAAGACTTCAAAGGACAAGCTCGTAATAAAGATGAAGTCATGAGTTGTCCTTCTTTTGTTGTTTTTTTTTTTTTTTTTTTGAATTTGTAATACAAGCAGATCTTTTTTAAGTAAATTTCCTTTTTCTAAGGCACAGTTCAACGAAAAACGTATGCTTTTCTTTCATAATTGTGATATCTGTGTCTTTCCCTTGTATAGTTTCTGTTTTACTTAACACTTAACTAACATGACAATGAGATATGGCTCTATTTGGTTATTAGCATAAGTGGTGATACAATTACCACACCTTCCTGACTACCAACAGAACAGATTAAAAACTACTAAGTCCACAACATTATTAAAACACACTTTTAACTTCAAAAACCATACACCACAACAGAGCACTCATCCACATCATTCCCAACAAGCCTAATGGACTTGAGGAGATAATCAAATATTGATCATATAACTGATATATTTGAAGTACTTACAATTGCTTTAAGTGATGCTCATGAATTCCCATTTGTTCAAGTCATTGTTGTGGGAATCCTTGCCATTTAGCATGGATGGTTTTATCTGAGACTTAAATAAATAATGGAAAGTACTAATTTACCTAGAGCAGATGGTTTGAAGAACATTGAATAATTCTGGTTTTGTTTAACACTTAGAAAAATGATGAAAAATATCAATTTACCTAAGGTATGTGGTCTGAGGAGCCAGACATAACCAATGTTCTGTTTGATACTTATAAATAAGATAACCTGAAGTATTAACTTACCCAAAGTAGATGGTCCGAGGAACCAGACATACCTAAGGTTTTGTTTAACATTTAGAAAAATGATGAAAAATATCAATTAACTAAGGTATGTGGTTTGAGGAGCCAAACATAACCAAAGTTCTGTTTGATACTTAGAAAAATGATAAAAAAATATCAATTTACCCAAGGTATGTGGTCTGAGGAGTTAGTCATAACCAATGTTTTGTTTGATACTTAGATAAGATAACCTGAAGTATTAATTTACCCAAAGTAAATGGTCCGAGGAACCGGACATAACTAAGTTTCTGTTTAACACTTAGAAAAATGATGAAAAATATCAATTTACCCAAGGTATGTGGTCCGAGGAGCCAAGTATAACCAATGTTTTGCTTGATACTTAGAAAAATGATGAAAAATATCAATTTACCCAAGGTATGTGGTCCGAGGAGCCAGACATAACCAAGGTTCTGTTTGATACTTAGATAAGATAACCTGAAGCATTAATTTACCCAAAGTAGATGGTCCGAGGAACCAGACATAACTAAAGTTCTGTTTAACACTTAGAAAAATGATGAAAAATATTAATTTACCCAAGGTATCTGGTCCGAGGAGCCAAGCATAACCAATGTTTTGTTTGATACTTAGAAAAATGATGAAAAATATCAATTTACCTAAGGTATATGGTTTGAGGAGCCAGGCATAACCAAGACTCTGTTTGATACTTAGGTGAGATAGCCTGAAGCATTAATTTATCCAAAGTAGATGGTCTGAGGAACCAGACATAACTAAGATTCTGTTTAACACTTAGATAAATGATAAATGTAACACCAACGTAATAAGCAATTTGTGACATAAAAGACTTTCGTTAATAATAATACATTTGCTAGTTATTTACATTCTAGGGGTGTGGTACAGCATTTTCATCTAAATCTTCAAGATAATATGCCCCTATCCCAACTACCGAGGTGATGCGATACGACCCTTCTTAGTTGGGCCCCAACTTTCCCCATGCTAGGTTCTTTGCAGTACCTAAGACCTTTCTTAATACTAAGTCTCCTGGCGTTAGTGGCTTTAACCTCACGTTTGAGTCGTACCCTTGCTTGAGCTTGTGTTGATAATATGCCAATTGAACCATGACGTTTTCCCTTTGTTCTTCAACCAAATCTAAGCTCTTCTCTAACAGCCCATTATTATTGTTTGGGGTGAAAGAGCTCGTCCTCAGTGTTGGGAACCTAGTCTCGAGAGGAATTACAGCTTTAGCCTCGTAAGTCATTAAAAAGGGTGTTTCTCCTATGGATCTTCCACCCATTTTCCCTTTGCATCATCCAACCTTTTCTTAAGTACATTCACTATTACCTTATTAACAGCCTCGGCCTGTCTGTTCCATTGTGGATAAGCCGGGGTGGAATACCTATTCGTAATGCCCAGATCACAACAATACCTTCTGAAGGCCTTGCTATCAAATTGAAGGCCATTATCCGAAATACGGATACGAGAGATCCCAAACTGGGTGACAATGTTTTTCCAAAAAAATCTCCTCGTATCCAGGTCCCTTATATTGGACAGTGATTCAGCTTCAACCCATTTGGTGAAATAATCTGTGCCGACCAGCAGCCATCTCCTATTCCTTGCTGCCTTAGGGAAAAGTCCTATAATATCCAAGCCCCATTGAGCAAAAGGCCAAGGGTTGGACAGAGGATTGAGGACACTCTCTAGTTGATGAATATTTGGAGCAAACCTCTGGCATTGGTCACACTTCTTCATATATTCCTGTGCTTATTCTTGCATATTCGGCCACTAATACCCTTGGGTGAAGACCCTGTGGGATAAGGATCTGCCTCCTGTGTGGCTTTCGCAAATCCCTTCATGCAACTCTTCTAGGAGTAGTTCCACTGCCTCAGGGTGTATGAACAATAGATACAGACCAGAAAAAGACCGCTTGTACAGCTTTTGGTCCTCGGACAGCCAAAACCGAGGAGCCTTTCTATGTACCTTGTTCGCCTCAGACCTTACCTCGGGCAAGATATCCATTTTAAGGAATAGCACAATGGAGTCCATCCAACTAGGTCCCACCCTGGTCTGATGAACACGAACCATATCCCCTTTCATCTCAGTAGGCTTGCACAAGTCTTCAACAAGGATAACCCAAGGTAAGCTTTGCATCGAGGATGTTGCAAGGGTGGCCAGAGAATTAGCATGGGTATTCCTGCTTCTAAGGATTTACACTAAGGTGAAAGACTCAAACCCTGACAGCAAGTGTTTAACTTGACCCAGATACTCTTGCATCCTCAAATCCCTAGCTTCCAATTCTCCCTCTACCTAGCCTACAACCAATCTTGAATCTGAGAACATCTCTACCATTTTTCCTCCCATTTTCTTAACCATAGTCATCCCTACCAATAGAGCCTCATACTTAGCTTCATTATTTGTGGCCAAGAAGCCCAATCTTAAGGGTTTTTCAATAATGATTGTCTCAGGAGAAATTATGACTAGCCCTACAACAAATCCTTTTTGATTTGCTGCGCCATCAACGTACACCCTCTAGGACAAAGGCTTTTGCAAAGAGACCGTACCAACTAATTTTTCATCCATGTTCTGATTTTCAGCCTTTTCTTCCAATGGGGACTCAGCAAACTCTGCCACCAAATCCGCAAGGATCTGGCCTTTAACTAAGGTGCGAGGCATGTACTTAATATCAAAAGCCCCTAGAATTGTGCCCTAGAATGGTGCCCCATTTGGAAATCCTTCCTGTGTAATCAGCATTTTGAAGTAACGATCTAAGTGGCAGTTGGGTTAAAACAACAACTCTATGGGATTGAAACTAATGGGGAAGCTTACGCGTAGCGTGCACCACTGCTAAAATTGCCTTTTCTAGTGGTAGGTAACGAACCTCTGCCTCATGCAACGATTTGCTCACATAGTAAATTGGCCTCTGCACGCCATTATTAACCCGTATCAGTTCCAAACTCACGGCATGGGAAGCTACAACAATGTAAGCAAATAAAGCTTCATCCTCCTCGGGCCTAAACATAACAAGTGGATGAGAAAGATATTCCTTAAGTTGTTGAAAGGCTAAAACACACTGCTTAGTCCATTCAAATTCCTTCCACTTATTCAATAGCTGGAAAAAAGGTCTGCACTTGTCCGCGAATCGAGAAATAAATCGGTTCAAGGCAGCAGTCATTCCTGTTAATTTCTGAACTTCTTTGGGATTCCGAGGTGGCTGTAAACTGCTAATTGCCTTGACCTGATCAGGATTGACCTCACTCCCACGATGAGTGACAATATAGCCCAAAAATTTACTTGACTTAACGACAAAGGAGCACTTGGAAGCTTTGAGGCGCAGCTTATGTTTCCTCAGTATTTCAAAAATATGTTCGAGGTCTCCCACGTGCTCGAATACCACCTTACTGTTTACCACCATATCATCTATATAAACTTCAATATTCTTACCTAGTTGTGGTTCAAACATCCTAGTCATCATCCTCTGATAGGTATACCCTGCATTTTTTAAACCAAAAGGCATCACCTTGTAGTGGTAATTTCCAGTAGGAGTGAGGAAAGCTATCATCTCCTGATCATCCAGAGCTAGTGGTATTTGGTGGTATCCCTGGAAGGCATCCAAGAAGCTCATTTGAGGATAGCCTATAATCGTATCTTCCAATTGGTCTATCCGAGGCATGGAGAAAGGGTCTTTTAGACAGGCCTTATTCAAATCGGTGAAGTCCACACATACTCGCCATTTTCCATTCTTCTTTTTCACCATCACAGTATTAGCAAGCCACTTAGGATAAAAAAAAACCTCTTTAATATCCCCGACCTGCTTAAGTTTGATCACCTCCTCCTTGGTTGCCTCAAAATGCTCCTTAGATGAGTGCCGATGTGGCTATTTTCTAGGGATTACAACTGGGTTTACATTCAGATGATGGCAAATGAAATTTGGATCCACTCTAGGAGCCTCATAAGCACTCCATGCAAACATATCAATATTCTCCCTGATGAATATTATCAGCTCTTCCTTCTCCTGCAGAGGCAACTGAGCCCCAACCTGAAAGAACCTTTCTGAGTTGTCATCAATAACAAATTTCTCTAACTCTTCGCAATTTGGCCCTTCCAAGACAGCGTCAGTAGATAACACTGAAGTCCTTGGCTGCTATAAGCCCTTCCTAGTGGAAGCCGAGGACTCCCCCTCTTGGCTAATGCATTATTGCAGCCACCAAACATTGCCTAGCAATGAATTAGCTCCCAACCAGCTCCTCAATTTGGTCCCTAGATGGATATTTTACCTTTAAATTCAGGGTCGAAGAAACTACTCCCAGGGCATGAAGCTAGGGTCTTACTACTATGGCCGTGTAGGGACAATAAGCATCTACCATGATGAAGTCCCTATCTACCACGATGAAGTCCACATCTACCACCTCTGAATTGGTTTGCACGGGCAGTCTAATCTGGCCCATTGTAACAAAAACTTTCCCATAAAAGCCTAACAAAGATGAATCATAAGCTGTGAAATCCTCACGCTTCAAGTTTAGCCCTTTGTACAAATCAGGATACATAATTTTTGCTCCGCTGCCCTGATCTACCAACACCCTCTTTACATCATACCCCTCAATCCTGAGGGTGACTACCAAGGCATCATCATGTGGTTGTATGGTTCCAGCTTTTTCTTCATCTGAAAAGCTCAATGCCGATTGTATCTCTGTCCTAGCCTTCTTCGGCTCATGGTTAGAGTCCCCGCAGGTGGCCGGGCTACAGACATCACCCTGGAGGGGTGAGAACTAGTTCTCCCTAGAGCAGTGAAGATGACATTAATAATGCCTAAATGAGGCTTTGAAGAAGTGTCTCTCTAAGGTTTGGGTCCAGCCTAACCGCCTTACCCACTGGATTAATGTAGAAAATGCTTCAACTTACCATCTTTAACCATCTATTCCAGATGATTCCATAAAGTTCTACAATCTTCTGTGGTATGCCCTCGCTCCTGGTGGTATTAACAATGAAAGCTTTGATTGCACTTCATTGGATATCCTCCCATCTTATTTGGCCATCTAAAGTATGGTTAATTCTTAATCGTTTCCAAGACTTGATGTACTGGTTCTCTAAATACTGTGCCGATCACCTGATTAGCAGTAGACCCAGACTGCCCCGTAAAGTCTTTTCGAGGCCGATTGTTATTGTATTTGTCCGACTTGAAATCCCTCCTCTCTTGAGGGATAACCTTCGTCTTCGCCTTCGCCTTCCCCTTCCCCTTCCCCTAATGTTGGTCCTTCTCAACCCACTTATACTTGTCAATATGGTCCATAAGCCGACGCACACTCCTCATAGGCTTCTTGGTCAGTGATTTTCTCAAATTATGCTCGACAGGTAGGCCTACCTTAAAAGTCCTTATGGCTACATCGTCAAAGTCTCCATCGATCTCATTGAGCATCTCCCAGTATTTGTCCGAGTACATTTTCAGGGTTTCCCCTTCTCGCATGGTCATAGACAGCAGAGAATCTAAAGGCTGAGGAACCCTACTGCATGTGATAAAGCGAGACCCAAACGCCTAGGTGAGCTCCTTAAAGGAATCAATAGAACCTGCCCCTAGGCCGTTAAACCACCTCTTTGCCACAGGTCCTAAACTGGATGGAAAAACTTTGCACATCAAAGCCTCATTCTTGGAGTGCACAGCCATCCTCTGGTTGAAATGACTCACATCCTCCACATGGTCTGTTCGACCATTGTACATAGTAAATGTTGGCTGAGTGAATCGCCGAGGAAGTCTTCCTCCTTCAATTCTACGCGTGAAGGGTGATTTAGAAATCTGGTTCAACGCTCCGGTTATAGCGTCATTCCCCAGGCCTCTGCAAGATGAATTCCTATTCCTGCGGCCATTAGGGTTGTCCTCTTCATACGAGAAAGACTCATTAGGGAGAGTCCTTGACCTGGGCCTGTAATTGCTATCCCCACCATCATCAGAAGAAGGGTCAGAAATGGAAGGAGTTCACTTCCGTTGTTCGTGGTGCAACTTCCTCTTCATACGATCAATCTCCAATTGCATGGCCCTAGCACTATCATCATAAGAGATGTGGCTTCCACCCTGAGATTGGCTCGTGCCAGTATGGGTGATGTGCACACTCCCCTCCCGGTCCCTTCGTCGTTTAAGACTAGGGGAATGATCTTGACGTTGGGACCCCATAGACTTTGCCTGGTGTAGACCTGAACCTACTACCATAACTGGACATTAAACTCACTAAAACACAAGGATTTCCCATAGACGGCGCCAATTGTAGGGTAACAATTTGTATCTAAGCCCAAAAAAAAGAAAGGAATAGACCCAAAAAACCCAATACAATGAATTTGTAGAGATTGGGTTTGAAATCTAGGTTCTAATGAGTTTGTATATCAATTGTAGTGGGCCAAGATGACAATAAAATAAAGATGAAGCAATTTAATATAAGGAAGATCGTCCTCGGACTCAAGCCAAGGAGGCTGGTTCTTCTATATATCTCACTTAATGACAGATTACAAATATTGTTCTTTAATCTACAGTGTTTTTCTCTCATTTTTTCTTCGATCCCCTTATCTTGAGGGTCTCTTCTCCCTTTTATACTATCCTTCCTCCTTTCTCTACCCTTCACGTATGGATCAGATTTTTGGTCTGGATACTTGTCCCATCAGCACCTTCTTGAAGCCTTTGGAAGTAGCTATAAGGCTGAACACTGCTGCTCAGATATCACTTCCTCATTAATGCGACTAGAGAGTTAGCTGTAGAGCATTCAATGAGGTGGTAGCAGCTTTCTCTTAGATATTTCATAGTCTTTCCTTGTTCTGTGCTCTCACGATGTATATCCTTACCTACAGAATCTCCTAGAAAGTTACTTCTAGGTGGCATACAACACCTTTTGACCTCTGCTTCGTTCAGCCGATGAGATATCTCTCCTCGGACCTTTCCTCGGACCATTGTAACTTGACTTATTTCTTTATTCATCAAAGCTGACCTCCCTAACGACGCTTACCCCGTCCTCGGACAATTAGGCATTCTCGGATCGAGCCCCCCGACCTAATATACACTACTGGACTTATTCTCCCTACATATACCATGTTTAAACTTCTTAACAAACAATAGGGACCAATTTTGTTATTAATTTCTTTCCTATGAATTTGGTCTTTGTAAAAAATTTTGGTCTCTTTTACAGTCTACACAGCAGCTCTGATATTAACCTTTATTTTAATTATTCATGCACAAGACCTTTCCAAAATCTCTAGAGGGAGAGAGAAATAATGATACAGAGAGAGAAATTGCAAAATAGAGAGAAACAAATCTCTCACGTGTCTCAATTTAATTTGGGTTTTTTTTTTTTCTTGACGTAACAGCAC
This sequence comes from Castanea sativa, assembly GCF_040712315.1. Taxonomy (NCBI): domain Eukaryota; kingdom Viridiplantae; phylum Streptophyta; class Magnoliopsida; order Fagales; family Fagaceae; genus Castanea; species Castanea sativa. The sequence goes on from NC_134022.1 coordinate 13,817,770, forward strand.
AGTTAGCAGTTAATGTGGCATGAAAAATAATTTTTTATTATTCCATTTGACACATCAATTTTTTCCATCCAAAAGATAATAGTAGAGACAAAATTGACACAACACTAAAAAGATTAAAGACCAAATTGACACAACTAAAATTTTAGAAATCAAATTGAAATATGGTATAAAGGATAGAGACTAACTTTGTAATTTATCCCTTTTTTTTTTTTTTCTTTTTCTTTTTTTTTCCAAGAAACCATTCCACCATTTTGGCTGGATCATTTCCCAAAATGGCTATTGACATACTATTTTTTATCACTTAATTTTTATTTTCCGGTAATGACAGAGTATTATAGAGAGATAAATGTTTAACTCCCCTTGTACAAGCAAAGATTACCTTCTCCTCGCATTGTGAATGGCCCTGGTAGGTAAATAACATTAGACTTGCATGAAGCGATGGATGCGTAAGTTTGATGCTTGAAAGCTTGAGAGCAATATCGGTGTGAGTTTATGGTCTGAATCTTTGACAACTTAACGGATAATGTTTTTGGAGATTGATAGTTATAGGATTGGCTCTATGTTAAACCAAGTCCAAAGGTGATTTGTCTTAGATGTCTACTTTTTTTTTTTGAATGAATGGGTCTTAGATGTCTACTTTACTTTGGCATTATATAGCTTGCAAAAAAGAAAGAAAGAATATAGTTTGCAAATGATGGCTAAGTAAATAGCACTGTATTTGGATGGAAATATATATATAGGATAAGGATGGAAATATAGATACTTAATTCAACCTCTCTCAGTCACATTTAATGTCCATTTTTTTTATGATTTTATTTTAAAAAAATGTTTTTCATAATTTTTTTTATGTTTGCTACCGCAAAAAATAAAAATCAATACAATATAGCATTTTTTTTAATGGAAAATGTGTTAAAAATTATTCAAGATATTCTCATTCATTAATAACCAGCCCGAGAAGGCCGAGGAACGAAAATCCCTCGAGAGATAGGAGGTAGGTCGTAAGAGCTATGAGATTGGAAGTTGAGGAGGACCATGGTGATGTACGGATAAAAGAGAGAAGAAACTTCTTGATAAAACATCCATAATTTCTGCATTAAATGCTATACAATAACTTAGCTTGCCGCATTAATGGCATGATAACACTTGAATAGTGCCCTCCATTGAAGTGTCGAAAAAAACTATTGATTTTTCAAAGTAATAGCAGTTGCAAGAAAAAGATCTAATAAATTCAATGGATTTACATCTTTTATTAATGGATTTTTTTTTTGATGGGATGAGAATAAGGGCTTCCTCATGTATCCAAAAAAAGAAAAAGAAAATTGGTCCATCCCAGAATTTAAAATTAGAAAAAAGAAAAAGAAAATTGTTGAGGTATTATTCAGTGTGACATGAGTTACCAATTAACGTGATGAGGTTATTGTCATGTGTAACATGATTACTAGTAGACCCACAAAAAAAAAATAATGAAATTATATTGTTTACATATAATTCACTCCTTGTTATATTGATGTCAGTTCACCATCCAAATTACTTAAAGACAGTCATAAGTAATCATGACTTGCAATATCATTAGAAAAGGTATTAAGGCTTAACATGATCAAAGAATTGACAAGAGGGTGGACAGATATTTTATTGTGTGTTGTTCTTCATAACACTACAAATCTCTAGCAAAAATTAGGCCATTGCACTTACTTAAGTAAGGGGCGTTTGATTTTCTGTGATGTTCTATTGATATGATGCATATTATGATGATGTGATATTAAGATTTTTAGTTTATTTTTTTTTCTAACATTACTATAATTTAAAATTACAAATATATCACATTATCTTAATCTTATCATTTTCTTAAACAATGCAATGTTGTATTCTTATGTTGAGATTACATTAATGGAAGATTACAATAACGTAATATTATAACGTAATGTAACATCACGGCGAACTAAACACCTCCTAAGAGATATGACATCAAGAGATGCATCAATGATTTTTAGGTTAACTAACACTTCTTAGTGTTTTTAACGAAAATGTTCATGGACATAACTATTGTATGGACATAACTATATCGGGTTTGGCCTAACCAATACTTCAAATAAATAGGTATCATTAATACAGACTAGGAATTGTTAGCTTAACCAAAGGTCTTATAGCTTGGTACCTCCCCATGCACAAAGTGCTTAGGGGTTTAAGCAAAAATGGTTCAAGTTGCAGATTTAACAACATATTATAACCATCAATGTAAAAAAAAGTAGCTGTTAGCTTAGAGTAGTTCCACAAGCACAATATTTTTATTTTCACAATTCACAATAAAATCTAGGTGAGAAGTTATTATTGGTTCTCATCTAGGCCTATCACCGATATTATTTTTTTAACTTACTATTAACAACTCTTTTTTAATTGTATTTTTGTCATAAACTTATCATTAACAACTTGTTACCTAAACTTTATTGTGAACATGTTATGCCCTAAGATTTATTTGTTTATTTATTTATTTTTTGAGGTGCCCGTAGATTTATTTGGTAGCTTATTTGGGAATGTAGTAAAATTCCTCATCTTTTATAATTTTTATTATTCTTTAAACATACTGAACGAACGTACCTCACCAGTGGTATCCAATGCACACACTGAACGAACGTGGGCAGTGAGTGGCATCCAATGCACACACTGAATGAACATCAATAAATTTCGGGTGCATCTGACAATTTTTATCTGCAAAGTATTTATCTCATTTATCAAACAACCTGAGCAAGGAACCCACCTAGTTAAATGCAAACCAGAGACGATTCTTCTTATTTTTATCTCCAAAGGACTTTTTTCTTGTAATTTTTTTAAAAAAAAAATTAATATGTCTAAAAAGGACTTAGGGCTATTTGGTGCATGTATTTTCATCCCCACATATTTTTTAAAAATACAAATAATATTATTAAAACAACATTATCAAATTACCTTTTTATTTTTAACAAATGAAATACAATTTGATAGGTGCCTTTTTCACCGAAGAATATGCCATTTTGTGTTGACTTTTACCACAAAGATTGCCTCTTTTAACACAGAGAGAGAGAGGTCATGTCATATCACACATCACACAAAGGCAAAATTGATGCATTGCTATCCTCATTTCCCATTTCCCATTTCCCATTTCATGAATAAATTCTCATTCCACCTGTTATTAGTTTTTCGTGTACCTAATAATAATAATAATTACAAAACTCCCATTCCCACACACATTTCTTCCAAATATCATGTTTTGGGCCTGAACAAGTTAATCACTATTTTAAAATTCCCCAACTGGTTATAGATTCATGTAAGCATAATTTTTTTTTTTTTTTTTTTTTTACGTAGGGTTAGATTATTGCCTCATATAGATTTTGCTTACCTTCAATACATTTTTAATTGAAATATCTTTTTATTTTAATGAGAAATTGTCACATTACTAACTAAGAAATGGTCATTTTAAGAAATGTTGGCTCTTCCAAAGTGTAGGAAGGTCAATAACATTAATGTATTCCCATAAAAAAAAAAGGTCTGGTTAAGGCACACATTAAACCATCTATTTTTAGAAACATTTTTTAGAAATTTTTTTTTATTTTCGAAAAAATATTTTTAAAAATAATTAATTATTGTGTATTTTTAGAACACGCACTAATAAAAAAAAAAAAATATATATATATATATATTTGACCAGTATTTATAGCAGTTACTATTTACAACAATAGTGGAGGATTCCTAATATTATTATGTGTCAGAAATTTAAGGGAATTTATTAGTAGCATAAGTCTTTTTTTCTTAATTCCATTTTTACCCTTTCATTCTAATGTCTTATTTGAATTTTGCTGGTGCCTGGGTGGGCCCTCCTTCTTTATCAACCTGACAACGAATAAAACCGTTAGGGTCAATCTTGCAATTATCTTGAAATCCCAAGGGCAAATGCCCAATGCGCCGAAATTTCAGAGTGGTCCGACAAGGTTTCGCCGCCCGAAACGAGAAGCTCAAACCCCGATACCACTTGCCTCCACCCTGTCTTTCAAGAACTAAAGAGCGGAGATTACAATCTTACCCCTCACCACCAAAAGCGAGATTACCAAAAAGCCCCTTGCTCAACGAATTAAATAATGTTTCTCCCGGAGCCATTAATTCAAAATTTTTGGATCGTTACAAAAGTACGAAATACGAACCCTCGGCACTATAAAACAAAGATAAAACAAACAAACAAACAAAAAACGAAATCGTGCTGTTTATAGTTGTACCTTGTGCTCCAATGTTTGTACCCTTCAGCTACTTGAAATTTCGGTTTCTTTGATTCTCTGTTTGCTACAGTGAAACGCAGCGAAATCAGCGCCGGTTCTCTGCTACAAAGCACTGCTTAGAAGGCGATTTTTATCGGATCGGATTCGGAGCTCCATACACACGCAGAGAGAGAGAGAGAGAGAGAGAGTAGTGAGAGAAAGGAGGCTCGGATGTAGAGAGAGAAAGAGAAGGTTCTAGAGAGAGAAAGTGAGAGTGTGTGAGAGAGAGATAGAGAAGAAGATGGAGGTGGAAATGGAAATGGAAATGGAAATGGAGGTTGAGCCAGTGGTTGAGGTTCGTGAAGTGGTGGACTTTGACTATGAGTTCGAAGCGGCAATGTACTTCGATTTGAGTCGAGCGGAGACTCGAGCGGAGGCTTGTGAAGCTGAGCTCTGGTTCGAGTCCGCTAAGGAGTACCCTCCTTCTCGTCAGTACCTCTATCTTAAACCCTAATCTCACTTCAATCTTATAATAAAATACTAATTATTTCATTTCATTAACTTTTTTATTATCTAATCCAATGCTGAGTGCATTATGTGTTACTTTTCATTCTCAATTTGTGTGTTTGTTTGTGATTGTGATTTTCCTAACCCAAAAAAGAAAAAAAGAAAAAAAATCCATTTCTGCGAGTTATATAGGCTTATATATATATATATATGTATATATTTTAGTTTAATTTGAATTTTGTGTATTTTCTGTTACAGCTTTTGTGACAAAGTTGGTTAAGAGAGAGGATATTCTGCTGGAAAATGTGAATACCTCGCCAAAACCAAAGAATGTGGAAAGTACACTGGAGTCTGATGTTGGCGTGGGCCGAGATTTTTGTGCATTTGATGTGAATAACAAAGGTATTTTTTATGCCTGTTATCTTCAATTCAACACTGTTCTATGATTCTAATATGACCCCAAGTGCTATAATTCCTATCAATAAGATTATTGTCGTTATTTAGTATTCCTTTGGAAAAGTTGCGTTTTTTAAAAAATTTAATTTTTGGAAACATATAGTGAAGTGTTTGGTACAATTTGTGAAAAAAATGCCATTGATGTGAAAATGGGTTTTTTTTGAAAAAGCATCCCATGAGCTGTGATTTGAAAACAAGCTTTTTGCCTGGCTTTACAAATGCAAAGAAAAACGCAAAATTTTCCGCGTTATCATTTGAATTTGTTGATTTCCCCCACAAAATCACAGAGACAAACAGGCTCTTTATCTTGTCAATTTCTTCGTTATACCAATGCTGTCACTCTGTTGCTTCCACTGCTAGTATGATATAGTACTTTTACATTCATTGTAATAGTTGAGTATGTAGTTCAAATTGTAGCACTGTGGCTGGTTGATTCCATCGGATGATGGCAACGCATCATTCTTTGATGATAGCCCATATTTATTTTGATATGAGGTGCGTATTGTAGACATAGTTCACTCTCAAGGTTTAAGGCTTTCACAAACAGTTTCCTTACAAATTACACCTTTAGGATTGAGTCCCAAACCACAAGCATCTAAAGCCCTTTATTGCCAAGCTTGTTGTTGGCTAGGAACTCCTCAAGTTTTCTTTACTGCTTTTTTTTTTTTTTTTTTTGCAACCAGCTTTTAGGAATTAAAGAATGAATATTGTGACTCTGTAGTTGGACTATCTGTAAACATAATGAGACAATATTCAGTGGATCTGTTGGTGGATGGTGAGGGAAAAAACAATAAAAGAACTTTCAAAACAACCTTTGTAGCATCTTTATTCTGTTTCTTGTATAGACTGTGGTTGTCTAGTAGTATGAATGTATGATGTCTTACATGGTCTTCCAGAGTGTGATGGAATGGATAGAGGGATCTTCACTAAATTACAGAGTGGCAATCTGCAAAAATTTCTGAATCAACCCTTGGAATTAACTACAGGTGACCATCGTTCTACCCTGACAAATAATGCATGTCATAAATGATCTTTCCAGAGGGTTAAAGAGTTACCAATACAGCAATTTGTAGTGATTATTCAAATTCAGAGGCATATAATTTTCACTACTATAAGGTTTGATTAAGTTCTGTTAGCCATCTTAACTTACAGTCTGGAATGTGTGTGGTCTCTTGATCCATGCATTACAACTGTTAAAATTCAAAAATTTTAACATAAAAAAAAGTTGCATCTTCCATAGTTTAGTAATGTTTCTTAAGATTGTCTTCTCATTATTGCTAATTTATTATGACTTTGTGTTTCTGATGCTCTATCTTTGCAGGTATGACATATTATAATCACCCATACACTGACAAGCTAAAAGCTAAAGCAAAGTCTGCTGTCAAACCCTTTTTCCCTAGGAGCTCAACCTTGATGAAACCTACGGCTAGCCAGTTGGCTAAGCAAAATCGGCCTGTCCAAGTTAATGGTTCTAGGTGACTTTTTGAAACACTGTTTTCTTCATTTATATTGTTATTAGACCTTATGGTGATGGGTGAAAATCTTAAACAAGCAGTTATTGAAGTGATGTTTTTAAAATTCTTGAGCCTTATCCCGTTATTTTGGGGCCGACTATGGATCTTTAGTAGATTAGTCATAGTCAATAACACGTATTCTTTTCCGCCATTCTATTCAATCTAAAGTAAAGGCACATTCTTGTTACTTCCTTAACCGCCATTCCTTTTTTACTACTTATACTAATGTTAGTTTTAGTCTTCCTTTACATTTTTTCAGTTTCTCAACTTGCATCAATTCACTCTCTCATTAGCGCATTAATTCGCTCTCCTTTAAACATGACCAAACTATCTCAAGCGATTCTCCCTCATCTTTTCACCAATAGGGACCACTTATTACAAGATAAAAATTTTGCAAGTTTAATACTGTATTACTCTAATATGTTCTCTGCACCTTTTAGTACGCAGTATGGTATAAAAGCCCTGAATTTGTACATTGCCCTTGATTCCAAGGCAGTGCCCATTTAACAAGATCTGGAAGGTCTTCTTATATACTATATTCCCCTTTTAATATTCTGCTGCCCTGTTGTTAGATTTCAGTCTCAACTGGCTCAAAACAAGGAGAGGAGCTTACATTATTCTTCTGGGGTGGAAACTCAAGCTTCTAAAAGGCAGAAGCTGGAGGGAGGTCACTTGCAGAAGGTACAGAAATTATGTCATCCTATGTTGTTTCTTTTGCCAGATTATATTTTAAAGAGCTCATCACAGAGGATATTTGCGCTGTGTTACTGACCATATTGGAAATTTTAGTGATCATCAAAAAGTGTGCTTGTTTTTGTCTTAGTTTTTATTTAATAATAAAAAAAATGTTGTAAGAATTTTGTATGTCACAATACTAATAAATTATGTCATGAATGCATCTTATTAGATATATTATTGAAAATTATTTATGAATTCTTCTAGAACGCTTAAAAAGGTTTTGAATCTTTTGATATAAGGGGGCTGCTATGTTCCAGGCAACCTACCTGACCCATCTCTTTGGAAGACTAGGGTTGATAATATTTTTGAAAGTATTTTTCCATGATAAGGCAGGCCACAGCCTCACCATTTGTTCTGTGTAACAGGTTACAGGCACAAACCAGGAAGCCAATTTGGTCCACAAACCATCTAAAAAGGTTAATTACATACTCTTGATGCTTGCATTTGCCCCTCACATTAAACTTTGACTTTTTTGTTACACATTAACTTCTGTGCATTTCATAATTGTTATAGGCTGAATTTTTTGTACACATTAACCCCAGAAATATTAGAATATACATTCTCATAAATTTCTATTTGTAATTTGCAACTTTTTGATAAATGACCCTTGCTACTAAGGTTTCATTAAATAGAATAAAAGTCCCACTGAACTTAATGAATCACTTCAATCAACAACAATAGCCTAGACTTGTCCCAATTTTTTTTTGGGCCAGCTATATCTCTCAACAGATTAGTCAAAGTCGGTCACATGTATTCTTTTCCGTCATTTTATTCTATTCGAAGTCATACTCTCTGTTACTTATTGAATTGAGACACATCCTTTTTTACTTCTTCTACTAATGGACCATTTCAACCAAAGGGGCCTAAAAATTGTAGTTTGGATTTGAGGTTATATTGGGAAGCAAAAAATGTTTTAGAGTTTCAAAGTGTTTACATTTTGGGTCTTTCATGTTAAATGTGACTATTGGAAAGGTGGACTTGAAAGAAACATTGAACATGTCGAGGTGGTCTTGCAGGATGAAACAGTTGATAAAAACTCTGCTCATGGCAGAATGAAGATTACTATTCCAAGAGAGCCTGAGCTTGAAACAGCTAATAGGGCCCAAAGGATAAGGTTAGCTCTTGTTGCTATTTTGTCATATCTTCACAAATAAAATGGTCTTCTGTCTAAGCAAGCTGCAGGGCACAAATGACAATTTTCATATTTCAGGCCTAAGAATAATACAGAACTAGAAGATGTGAAACCAGCTGCACGTAGATTCAAAGCACGCCCATTGAACAGAAAAGTTGGTACTTGAAATTTATGCAGATGGAATTTTGTATATGTTGCTCCTGTTTTGGATCCCTCCCCTCAACCATATCAATATGTTTGTAATTTGCAGATTCTTGAGGCCCCTTCATTGTCACTTCCAAAGAAGAGCATTCCAAAGTTACCGGAGTTTCAAGTAAGTGTTCCATATCTGTTTCCTGCTTGTTGTTAGGGTAAACTTACTCTAGGCAGAATTGTCATGGAAAACCAGGAGTTTCTACATGCTTTTGGAGAACAAGTTTTTGTAGTATTTGCAGGCCTAATTTTTGTTTTTCTATTGCTTCCCAGGAATTTCACCTAAAGACATTGGAGAGGGCTATGCAACACACATCTTCTTTTACATCATCCTCTATTAATTGCAACAATACTGACAAGGTCATCATCAAGTTCTTTGAATTTTCAACATTACCTTATTCTAAATCAGAGTCTCATTGGTTCAAACCTTATGCCCAAGAAGTACAAATTAGAATAATCATTGTGCCAGTGATACATGACTAATAGTATTCATGCTGGCTGCAGTTGGTGATTTCCCTGTGTAATCATTCCTGAAAATTTAAAAATTCTACTCTTTTCAGGGAATGGACAAACCTCACACTTCAGTTGTTGCAGGAAATGGAAACCTGGAGCCCAGAAGGTAATACCGTAATAGTCTGAAACTTTTTATAATTTCGACGTAAGGAAAAAAAAAAAAGGAAACATCCAAATTACATTTGACAGTGTATTTAATTGAGACAATAGTGCTTACTTATGATTGGCTCTTGCTTTGTTTAGACCAAGTACCATGGATGTTACAAAGCAGGATGGATGTGATGTAATGCACAATTTTAAAGCTCGTCCTCTAAATAAGAAGGTAATCTTTGTTAGTTTAGATCATTTGCTAAATACGGTGCTAGCAATGCCAGTTTTGGACTTATTTCCTATCCTAATGCAGATATTTTCAAGTAAAGGAGATATTGGTGTTTTCCGAAATAGCAAGCGAGAAGCAACAGTACCAATGGTAGTCTATGGATTTTTATCTATTTCCTAGTCATTGTATCAATTAGATTTCTTGTTGACAGAATTATCTGAGATTATATGATGTTGTGATTTCCTCTATAGGAATTCAATTTCCATTCTGAGAAAAGGATTCAGCCTAACCCACCAACAGAACTGTTCAGCAAGGTATGCCTTGAAATAATTAAGTTGCGCTCTGCTGTGCCTGTCTCCCTTTTCTTTATTTAAAAATTCTATCTCCTGGTTTTCTCATTTCTTCTCCTTTTGGCATGCTAGCTCTCTCTGAAAGCTGAGCTCCAGCCAAATAATGGATCTCAGCTCAGATTGCCTCACCCTACATCTATATCTATGAAGGTTCCTTGCTACTTTAACTTTCAAGTTTTAAATGGATATATCTAAAATTGATTTTGTCGTCATTTTGTTTAGTACCTTACTGAGTATTCTTTTCTTTCACTTTTTTGGTATAAGGGCTCAAAAGAAAACAGATTGAGTTCTTTTCAACCAGAACATGAGGTAAGCATGCCACTTTATTTCAATATTTATTTGTACCCAAACAGAATCCTTGCACCTCGTCCTCCACTACTCGTTAATGGAGGGACGAGATGCCATTTGGTCTGAAAGAGCATTTGCGTTTTGTTATGGATATTATTTCATTTTCCCCCTTCTCCAATGATAAAAAACATAACTAATAAACACAAAGCTTTGGTGATTCCTTGTTGTGATGATGTAATGTCATGTCCTCTTGTAGATACTGCATCCGACGAAGGGAAAACCTCCTATTTTTGGTGGACAGCAGATTCAAAGTGATGGGTGCATCTTTGAAGGTGGTCTGCAGACTAAGAGGTATGCCAATTGAATAAAGGACATCTGATGCAAGAACTCTCTCTCTCTCTCTCTCTCTCTCTCTCTCTCTCTCTCTCTCTCTCTCTCTGTGTTCTTAAATTTTCACATTCTCAGTTTCGTTGTATAACAACAACCAAGTCATAGTCCCAAAACTCACAATCTGAGTTTGGTCATCTTGCTTTTAAATTGCCACAGGAGCATGGGTATCCGCTGAGAGCAAAAGAGGACAAAGTACCAAGAACGATTTTTCTCATTGCCTGCAGATTTGAGCTTCTGCTGTTGACGATGGAAGATTGATGAATGTACATAGGAATGTACTGCACATCAAAGATTATCAAGCTCTTTTGCTGTATATGGAATCTTGTTATCTCACCTTTGAAGAAACTGACGTTCTCACAAAAATTATGTTGAATTAGTTTTTGCTTTTCATACAGTTTCTAGGTTTTAGTTCATAATCCAATAAATATGTTAAAAGGCCGGTGTTGTATAGGCAATTTAAGCCACCTCACCCTCATAGCATCTTTTTCCACCTTTTTATGTTTAACCAACACCAAATGTAATGATCAAAGTCAAAATATATGAAATACAGATCTTTCCTCCAAAGTTAATGTTAATGAATTTTTGCACTGTTTGCGGCAAAGATAAATTTTTGTGGGATGCTAGTGGGCCAGATTCTTATTTAAAAACCTGGGCTGACGCAAGGGTTAACTGATGCAAGAAATAGAGAAGCAAAATTCACACCACCTTCATTCATGTTCTTGTGTTCTGAACCGGACTAATAGCAGGAATCAACTGGCAATGATGCAACTATTTAAGAGCCAAAACGGCATTAAAAGGAAATTGACCATAACATCATAGTAAATGAAATTCAATAAAACATTTGGATGATTTTTTTTCTTAATTTTAAATTCTTGGATTTGAAAGCAATTTTTACAAAGCTAGTTTTGTGGCAGCATTCTTGCACAGTATGTATAAGATGTGCTTTTTAAAATCATTTAGACGCTATACCAATATAAGTAAACTTCTCATTGTCGGGAAAATTATTTCCATGTGACACAGAAATTGTGACTTTATCTTCTGATTGAATAATTTCAGTACCCTGCTTTGTCAGAATCCTTGTTTACTGAATTGTTCTTTTGTTAAAGCCTGCTTTGTCCAACGCTTAATATCATAGGCTCTTTTGAAGGGCTTTTTCTCTTTGACAAGTCTTCTCTTTTTAATGGCGATGGCAAGATCATTTGGAAACAGTGTGTGCCAAACAAAGGCATGAAGAAGGGTGGAAATGAACAAGATGGCCACCATTGTTGATGACACAAAAGAAAGGGTAAGCGCAAGGCCCTTGCTTATAATTGTTGGGACCTGCTCTGCGTACTTGATGGTTGCCACCGAGGCAGTTGTCATGGGAAAGGTGTATGACCACCATGCCACAGAAAACCTGCAAGATTATGACTGATGGTTAAATTTAGAGGTAAATGGCTAAGTTTGACAGTATTTAGAGATGATGATATATATAACTTCATTTGAATGGAAAATGGTGTTTAGCTAAATTATCAGGACTCAAGTGCAAAATTTTTTTGGTGAGGTTTTTTAATTGGTTAAAATACTATCAATAATTAAAGATTTTACAGTCTTCAAAGTATTACTTACATGGGGGGTAAGCTAAGCCTCCCTTTTCAGAGTGAATAATTTATGAAGAAATAATAGCTTACCTAAATCCTGTGAAGAAGTTGATTCGTACAACCAGTGAGACATAAAGAAACAATGCTATGAAGTAGCAAGTCCTTGACAAGCCATCAAACTCGCCATAGATTGTTTGCCAAGCAAGGCTTGCAGCAGATGGAGCAGCAATGAACATGGAGTATACAGGGTGTAGCTCTTTAGGCAATGTTTCACTTGTTGGTAATCTCTGATACAAAGTCACAAACACCACAAGATAATGTGCAAAGCCTACTGCCCACAAGAACTTAGCAGCCTCATTCCACCCCACTTTAGAAGCTAAAATAGCACCCACAAAGTTGCCAACTACTGAGAGATGAGAAGAGGGATTGGCTACTTTACAAAGACGCCTCTTCCCACCTGAAAGCCACTGGCCGTAGATTTTCAGCTCGAGTAAAAAATATGGAGCCATGAAGGTGCACCATACTGCAGGGTGAAGGATTTGAGGGTCTAGCATGGGAGGTGCACCAATGGCTAGGAACATGCAGACAACCCAGGGGGCAAAGAAGAAGTTAACACGGATAGGGTGGAAGAACTCTCTTTTGACAGCTTCAAAGTAGAATATGCATTTGAGTATGTAGGTGAAGGAGACGGAGATGAGGACTGCAAGGGCTAATAGCCAGAGGCCAAGGTTGATGAATGGCGTAATGTGGAGAAATTTGGTTGCAGGGCTTGTCGCCAAAGTACGCCATAAGACCGCTTGGCTGCTAAGGCCAAGACACATACCAAAGCATCCAATTGGGAACCGAAGGAGGAAGGGCCATTTCTCATCTTTTGGGAGGAGAATGTCTTCGTAGTCCTGCACGATAACAACATAAATGTAAGTTGAGATAATGGCAATAACAAAGGCCTCTCCTTGCGAAAATATTAACTTGGTCAAATAGCATTTGGCTATCTGATTGAAAGGGTTCATGAGTTGCATTTAAGTTCAAGAGAGTAAACCAGATACGGTTTGAAACATTAATAGCCTCTTCATCGAATTCTGAGAATAAAATCAGAACTCAAAAAGGAAAAGATTAAATTATGCAGTTTGATTTTTTATTTCACTAGAGGGTAATAAAGGACAACTTGTTCTGATAAGAATGAAAAAGAAAAAGAAAAAAAAAGAAGGTATAGCCAAGGTTTGAACTTAAAATTAAAACCATTGCTTTGATCATACCATGCCATGATAAACTACTGCTTTTAATAAAAGTTCAAGCTGGAAAGGGTCAATTAATTACCTAAACATTATTCTAACATTGATGGAGTTCGGAAATTTCTGTTGGAAAATTAAGAGGTTTCAATTGAGTTACAAAACTTTTGATAAAAATTATATTCATTTTTCAGTAACCAACCAAATGCGTATTCATAGTAACTCTAAAAAAATGAAGACAGAGAAACGTATGCTTCAATCACTAATCATACTTGCCTAGTACGTACATTTTGCAGTATATAATTATGTTTAAAGAAGCTGCCTAACGAGCAATACATTAGCAAGAACAATCCAAGAGATACAATCATGCAACACACACACATATGTATGTATGTATGTATATACTGTATACGTATACAAGTTTACCATGAAAATGTGAATGTTACCTTGACTTGGTCTAGTTCAGGTCCTCTAAGGGCAGCAAAGTATCTTCCAGCAGGGACACTTTCATTAACTGAGTCATCAAGCCCAGTAGAGCCATCATTCCTTTGAGACACTATTTCCCTCTCTTTACATGAAGGCAACGAAGGATTCTGCTTACTGAGAGTTGGTTTCGTCTTGAACAAACTGAAATCGCCTTTCGGTGCTTGCAAACCAATCCTGTTAGCCGAATCAAACCCTCCAAAACTTCGTCCACTTCTAGTAAGAACCCTCCTATTATCTTTGACCTTGGACTCCCAATTGTGCACTGAAAAACCTGTCTCTAGAGAAAATTGCCTGCTTAAACTCCTATGTGGTCTCTTATTAGTGTCTCTAACTTTGATGGGTCTGTTTAAACGCTTATGATCAGCTTTATCTATCTTTTGGGTTTTTCCCTTCTTATCTTCTTCTTCGGGTAAGTCTTCATGGATATCTATAAAATGAGTCTCAAAAGAACTAGGAAATGCTGGCCTGCTTTCCATTTTGCTTCAGCTAAAGACTTAGCAAATACTATGCTTAGTCCAAGGGCTAGTCTTTATTGTTATTATTATTTTCTTAATATATAGTTGATATATGATATTTTTTACAAGTTGTTTGTGTCAAATTGTGGGATGCTTCACGAGAAGTGGAAAAGGAGTAGGTTTTATTTGGTTGTTGATTATTTGATAGATGAAATGGGAGCCAATACTTTATTGGATAAAAGTTGGTGTTTGGAAGGATATCCGTGAGAGGGTATCAAGTTAAGGTTTTGTGGCTTCGGAGCTTAGCACTATATCAAAGCTTTGAGACCAACTCCGAAGGAGATTGGAAGAGCAAATTGTGCCATGCAAAGAGGGAGAAAGAGAGTGATCTTTCGACAATTCACGGGTTCGGACTTGGGGAGACCTGTTCATGCACAAATCTAACCATCATAAGCCACTGTTGTATGCTACACAATGTGGCTTGTTGCTGTTTTGCTATTCTTTGATCCAAAACATCTACCCCACGTACCTTCCCTTCCCCTGTTCCCCACTATCTATATATAACCAAGGAAAAAAAAATCTAAAACGTCAACATGCAGAGAAAGAAGAAGAAAAGAGAGCAAGAGGGTTGGGATGTTATTGTATCATGTTTGGATGCATTCTTTGAGGGTAGAGAAATGATTAAATGTGACTTAAAGTGGTATCATAAATATCCACTTAAAGCAATTTTTTATTTTCGTTTACGAAGGAATATATAAAGAAAAATCATGTGAGGTTTAGTCTTCGTCTTTTTTTCTTGTTTTTTTTTTTTAATTTTTTTTTATATTATAACTCTTAATAACTAATTAAAATCTAAATTTTTTTATCATTTATCTTTCTTTATTAGTAATTTTTGAAAAAAAAATCTTAATTGACCATGATGCTAATAATCATTATGTTTATTAAAATTTTCAAATAAGTTCTTAAAAATCAATCAATACAAAAATCTATTGAAAAGACACGTTGAATTTTTTAAACATCGCAAATAATTCCATTGAAGTTCAGTTCGGACTGCTTTCAAATAGTTTGAAGTAACTTTAAATGTCCTTAAAGTAGTTTCACATGTGTTGGAAGCAAATTAAATAAACATGAATTAATTTTTAAGTATTTAGGGTTGTTTGTTACTTTTGTTTAAACAACGGTTTTTTAGTGTTTAAACAACATTACACATATTTTCAGATACTTTTTCACTTATACGTATTTCTAAAAAATACAAATAACATTACTAAAATAACATTACCTAACGGGTCCTTAATTACTAATTAGATGTGTCATTTCAATAGATTTTCACACGGATGATTTTTCATAAGTTATTAGAAAAATGTAGTAAAAACTCAAAATTTTGATTTTATAATATAAAAAAGGTTTATTAAGAACTAAAACCAAAATACAATAAATTTATTTACAATATTACCTTCTTTTTTCTTACAACAATAAAGTATTCAAGATTAATAATGAACCATTTAAACATTGTTTCAAATAATATCCTTATAAAGGCTTTTCAAGAGGATGCAAAAATTCATTAAAAAAAAAAATTATTAGTACTAAATATAGGTATGAATGTTTAATATATATAAAATCATATATGATATATAAAAGTGAAAGCTCAATCGAGAGTCTAAATTAGATTCAGATTGTGTTCCAATTTTTTCCAAGTGTTCTAATTGTTTTATAATTTGATGTCAAGTATCTTTCGAATTTAGATTTTAAATGCCTTTCAATTACATGTCAAGTGTCATTTCAATTGGTATATTATACTTTTATGTCAATTATATTTATATGTAAATTCATACATCTAAACTTAGAAATATGTACCCTTTTGTTACTTATTTGGTAGAAACATTATATATATATATATATATATATATATATATATATATATATATATATATATATATATATCAACAGAAATGTTATATATGGCTGTTCTTAATTACATCTATGCATTTGTAGAGGTTATAAATTAGTTTTTTTTTAATAATTCAATAATTGAGGTAGGGAAATTTGAATCCTAAATATCAAAGATATCAGAAAGTATCAACCAATTAAGTTATAAAACTCTTCACCATTAGTCCTAATTATTCTTAAACTCGAGAATTACAAACTAGTTATTTGAATATTAGAATTACTTTATGGTAATCAGATAATCTTAGTTACTAACTGCAATCATTAAACCACAAGTACTACTATATTATATGGCTAAATCCATAAAAGATACAGTCGTATTCTATCGTGTTCATTTTTTTTTTAATAATTAATGTAGTATCTTCATGGAACCGGAAACAGAAAAAAGTTTAAGTGAAAAGCTCCAAAAAAGAATTATTAGCCTTTCATATACGTGTAGGATCTTATTGTGCCATTCGGCATTGCGGTCAATAGACGGTCAATAAGTTAAACTTTTTAACTTATAACACACGTAAAAAAATCTATAAATAGGCACAATTTTAAACTTTGAGGCAATCACTTCCATAGCGCCAACATAAGAAAATCAATTTGATAAAAGAGATTGAGCTTCTGATTAATGGCCTCTACCCAGTTCTTCATTTTTGCCATTTTAGCAGTTCTTGTTCCTCCGATTTTGGCCACGGATTTCGTGGTTGGTGACGATAAAGGTTGGACCATTGGTTTTGATTACCAAACTTGGGCTGATGGGAAGGAGTTTCATGTCGGTGACCAACTCGGTAAATTAGCTCTCAAACCTCTCTTTTTAATACGCTGTCTACTCAAATGCTTTGCTTTCAACTCTGAATTGTAAATGAAACGAGCGGATTATAAAAACAGTTGGAGAAAAAAAAAACTTATTTGTATTTATTTTTTTAGAAAACGAGCTATGTTTAAAAATAACTGTCTTCATATACATATATATATATATATATATATATATATATATATATATATATATATATTTGTGTGTGTGTGTGAGAAATTGTACTTATATAGGTTTAAAATTGAATTATGTACATGTTTGTAAATAAATTGATGAGTTATAATTTTATTACTAATAAATTATTAATAATATATAATAAAACAAGTTTGTTTCATAGTAAGACTTATATGATCAGTGTGAGTATACTTTAGTATTCTCAAAAGAAAAAACAGTGAATTCTACGTTAGAAAATGAGTGTGAGTTATAGAGGTTTAAAGCCTGTATTGTGTATCCAAGAATTAGGTTTTTTTGGATACACACTACTGTTAGTTTCTTTAAAACTTTCTCCCCTCTCCTCTTGTGCGTGTGTGTATGTGTTAAAATACTTAGGTTATGTTTGGTAATAGTTTTTGTTTTTTATTTTCAAAAACTTGTTTTTGGGAATATAAAGAAAAGAAAAAATTTCTTGTATTTTTGAAACCAAAAACATGTTTGGTTAGTTAAAATTAAAAAGATAGGTTTTTTGAAGAAAAAAAAATAGAAAATACTAAAATATGTTATTCCTAAGATTTGAACTCTTGTATAAAAAAAAAAAAAAAAAATTTGAACTCCAATGCTAACTCATTAAATAAAACATATTCATTAAATTAAATGCATGTTTCATTGACTTTTGAAAATTAGAAACTGAAAACAGTCTTTTGTATATTTTCAGTTTCCTTCACAAATTGAGTTTTGATAAGAATTTTTGTTTTCAGTCCATTTTTAATTGCCAAACAAGTTTCTTAATCTGAAAAATAGAAAATTATTATTGGAAACAAAAAATAAAGGGAAAAATAGTTACTAAACATACCCTTAGTATTTTCAAAAGAAAAAACAGTGGGCTAATCCCATATTGAAAAATGAGTGTGTATCCAAGAGTTAGACCTTTTTGGATATACACCTCTGTTAATTTCTTTAAAACCTTCTCTGCTCTCCTGTTGTGTGTGTGTGTGTTAAAATACTTAATATTCTAAAAAAAGATATTTAGAAGTTCATAAATGGAAATCATTCTATCTAATTAACTCAAATAATAAAATTTCAACTATAATTTAGTTGTTAATTATTAATAATACCATATTGTACAAATAATACCAAGCTTTTAATTAATAATAAAATATAATCGATCGGTACATATTATCCACGTTGCGATTGATGATAGAAGAGATTAACTTCTTGGTGCAGTTTTTAAGTATCAAAATGGAAACCATAATGTCCTTAAAGTTAATGGCACTGGCTTCCAACAATGTGTGGCACCGGCTGGCACGGTGCCCTTGACTAGTGGAAATGATGTGATACCCCTAACAACCTCAGGAAGAAAATGGTACATTTGCGGTGTTCCCACTCATTGTGCAAATGGAAAACAAAAGCTTGCCATAACAGTGCTTGATAGACTGTCTCCTGCGCCTTCTCCCACACTGACATCGGCAGCACCTTCTCCCAAGGCATCAAGGGGAAGCGTTGCGCCTGTACATTATTGGTGGAACTCCTAGTTTGTAATATTTATTTTTTGAATATTGAATATATAATGACCATTTGGGTTAGCAATAAACTTTCAACTTTTTTAATCTCCTATTTATGTAATTTTTTTTAATCATAAAACTGTATACTTTCTTCACTTTCAAACAAATTAACAAAAAGAAAAAGAAAAAAAAATCAAATGAGCATCACCCTTTGTACTCTCTATGGTGATGTGATTGCCACACAGCACACTAGTTAAATTTCCATGCAGTTTGTAGATGGGTCTTATATAGGCAATGTGTAAAATAAAATGACATGCATTTAATACTCTTTAGGTATTTTTCTCAACTAAAACATAATTCTGGTGGCCTATCGGAGAATGATGTTGAACCCTACAAACTTAAGGCGTTTATGGGTAGCATGTACATGTATTCTGCTTTTAGCCATTGTTTAAAACGTATACGGCATGAGAATCTTACGATCTTAAGCACCCATAATTAGTAGGGTAAGCTTTTGCCACCTGCAGGAACATTATTCTACTCATGGGCAACAGGGCAAGACGACAAGTCTTGCGAAAGCTAGCATTGCCCACTTTGTTCGTAGGTTGAGGGACCTTTCCTATCAATCTGCACTGACCAGCTTAATCATCAATTACTACTAATAAAAAGTGGAATAGAAAACTTAAATTCATAAAGAGAATAGGTTATTATGGACGGGAAAGAAAAATTAACGAAGCGTTTGGACATGGCATTTCTATCCATCTTATTACCTACCCAAATTGTCATTAATATATTCTTCTCACTTTTTTTTTTTTTTTTTTTTTAATTTTAATTTTTTACTCATGTAAGGCGACAGATACATTAATGTATTCTTCTAGAAGTAGCAAACAATCAAAACAACATCCCTATAATCAAATAACATATTACATATATATTATTCTTGAATGTCCTGGCCGGCTATGTGCAATTAATCTTTCAGAAGTTATTAAGCACATATTTTTACCAGGAAAGTTTTTCAAATAATACACAGTACGTCAACTAGAGAGATTTATTCTCGTTAAGGAACTGTCTCTATTGAAGAAATTCCATGATCCATGCATGCATTGACTGGAACTGAATGTCGGTCCAAATCCTAGATGAGTTCCGCAGTGATCACTGGGGACAAAGAAGATGTTAACCCGGATGGACAAGGTCTTGACAAGGTCGTATTAGAATATGCATTTGAGTATGCAGGTGAAGGAGACGGAGATTATAGGAATGAAAAGTGTTGTAGCATTTTAATATTATCTAATAAAAATGAATAAATATGACAACATAAATATAAAGATATAAGTGTTAATAGAAAAGATAAAGAGTTAGTAAAATAT
The DNA here is from genome assembly GCF_040712315.1 of Castanea sativa. Classification (NCBI taxonomy): domain Eukaryota; kingdom Viridiplantae; phylum Streptophyta; class Magnoliopsida; order Fagales; family Fagaceae; genus Castanea; species Castanea sativa. The sequence goes on from NC_134022.1 coordinate 13,837,910, forward strand.
TTAATTCCACATTAATTGAAAAGGAGAAAGACTTTTTGTTGTTCTTAAATAGAAAAAAGATTTCTCTCCATACTAATTTGAAGAAAAACTCTTCAAATTTCTTGTATATCTTTATGAGTGTAAATTCTGAAAGTCTAACCATTGGATTGAATGTTCCTATTATATTCTTCATGTTTGCAAAATTTCAAAAAGAGCAAAGATCAATTGCTATATCATCAAACAAATGTTAAAATTATAAGTTTTTGTAATTTAATATTGTGTATAACAAATAAATTTATTGATTAAATAGTAAATAACATCCAATTTTATATGAAATTTGATATGTATGTTAAGAATATAAAGAACATGAAATTCAACGGTTAGATTTTCAAAATTCACAACTCAAAAAAGAGATATATGAGAAGTTTAAAGAGTTTTTCTCCAAACTGATTTGGAGAGAAACTTTGTTCTAGGGAGAAGGTCAAAGAAGGTTTGCATCGATTACAAAAATTAGTCAATCAAGGGCTTGAATCTCTTTAAAAAGAACGAGTGTCACACCTCAGTCCAAATAGTATTGGTATTTTTGACAACAAGCCATAGGACCGCTTAACTGCTAAGGACAAGACAAATATATATCAAAGAATCTAATAGGGAACCAAAGAATGTCCTCATATTCATGCACTACAAGAACATAAATGTAAGTCGAGATAATGGGTAGGGGTGTGCAGCTAACCCGCCAACCCGCCAAAACCGACTAGACTCAACCTAACTTGCCGGGTTGAGTCGGTTTTTTAGGGCTTGGTTGGTTGGGTTGGGTTACAAATTTTTTTTTTGATAGTGGGTCGGCCGGTTGGGTTCGGGTTATAAAATTCCAAACCCACCAAAAGTGACCCGATCCACCCATATATTTAATATTTTTTTTTTTAAATAACCAACTCTTCCTATCCTATATAAAAGACAATTAGTTCACACAAACCCTAGTAAATTACTATTGTTATTTAGTTATTAGTGTTATTTTCCTTTAAGGATTTTCACTGATAATAATATTTGGGTTTTTTTTAATATATTTATATTTATTTATTTTTTACTCAATTTAATAATAATAATAATAATAATAATAATAATAATAATAATAATAATAATAATAATAATAATAATAATAATAATAATAATAATAAATTGTCCAACCCATGGATTCAATCTGACCTAACCCAACTCATATGGGTTGGGTTGGGTTGGACTTATGTGATGGGTTTTGTTAGATTGAATTTTTTTTTAACCCATCATAGTGGATTGGGTAAAAAATTCTCCTTAACCTAACCCAAACCAATCCAAGCACACCCCTGATAATGGCAACAAGGTCTACTTGCTGAAATTATTTACTTGTTCATATAGCATTTGGCTATATGATTCATAGCATTCATGAATTCTATTTGGGAGGAGGAATTAGAATGGAAAGATCATTTTCTTGTTTAGAAGTTTAAGTAGAAGGGGATAAAATGAGTACAAAGGAATACTTATTTCTCTCTATTCCCTTAAAAGTTCAAATTTACATCCTCCCAAAATTTGAAAGAAATAGAAAGAACGGAATTTTCATTGAAACTCCCAAAATACTCGTATATATTTAACCATTTAATTATTTTAAATTAAAAGTCTAATAATAATATTGTCATAAAATGATATAATTTATTTTCCTTTATGTTACTCCCAAATAAGGTTACTTACCTTTCATTCATTTATTTTAAAATATCCAAACAAGATTACTTAATTCTTTTCTCAAAAAAAGAAAAAAATTACTTAATCCTATTCCATTACTTAAAAATTTTCATTTCATTTTACATATATCTATATATATATATATATATATATATATATATATATATAATAAAAAAATCATTCCATTCCATGCCTTTATAATTTATTCATTCCATTCTTTTATAAACTCCCAAATGAAGTTAATTTACAAGACCTATAAGATATTGTTTTGAAAAGAGTAATGTTAGGGAAACTTTTATAATAATAATAAAAATAATTTTCACAACTCCACAACTTGTTAAAATACCAAGCATGTAATTGAGGTGATTAAAAAAATATTTGTAATTAAGGTAACATTACTTTCATATGAACCCACTACTAACAAAACTTTTTTTATGCATCAATCTCATCGGCTAATAAAGAAGCCATACAAATAAATCAAAAGAAAATCAAGGTCTAAAACATATATGGGTTGGGAGATCTTCAACTTAGGTCCTTGTGGTAATCCAATTGGCCCAGATCAGCAGTTGTGCGGAATTTTATGCCCCTAAACTTATTGTTAAATTCAATATTGTCATAATATTGACTTTTGAAGATCAAATTAGGAATTAAAATGGAGAAGAAATATATCAAATTATTCAGCCCAAGTACACTAGATGGAGTATCAGCTAACATATGAGGTGAAGTCTCATGATCCATTTGGTTGGGTGGAATAGAGAGGATGGAAAATGAGAGTTTTCCATTATTTGGTTTGGTAGAAATGAGGGAGATCGAAATGCAGTGGGTTGAGTTTCAGGCCCAAAAATACTCATCTTAATTCCCAAATTGGGAGGAAAAATAGGAAACAAAATGTTAACCATTATATAGTTTTAATCAAGAAAGAGATACAAAAATCAAGAACTAAGGCTATGCTTGGTTCAGGGAAATATTTTTGGATCGTAAAATTTGTTTGGTGAATATTTTCTAGAAAAGAAAACATTTTCAAGTGTTTGGTTATTTTCCTGAAAATTTTATGGAAAACATATTTTCTTCTATTTTCTCCAATTTCTCATATCCCAAGCATATATATAATAAAAAAAGAGTAAAATTTTAGATTGAAAAAGTTGTGTGGTTAGGTGGCAAACAGTGAGGTGGGGTGGAAGTTCAGTCGAAGATTTTTGGGTGAGATGGAAAATGATTTATGGAAATAAAAGTATAAAACAATTTCTGCCATAAGTGCCTTTATTTTACCATTAACCGAAAAACAATTTTGATTAACTAACATTTTCAATTGGCCAAAACACCCGCAAATGCCAAAAATGTTTTTTGAACATCAATTTCATTCAAACCAAACACAACATAACAGAAAGATTAAAACCGCACTATAGTCCTTCACACATATGTTTACAAAGGCTCGAGGCCTTGAACAAAAAAAAAATCAAAATAACTCTATAATAGAAAATATTTTTCTATCCTCTCTTGATGTAATAAGGGTATAATAGTAAATTTATTTAAATCATATTTTCTATTTTTTTACTTCTTTATTCTCTCTACCAAACACATATGAGGGAAAACTAAAACAGATTACATCTTTCCATTTTTCTATATCATTTCTACATTTTCTATCTTTTTTCATTTTATATATGTCTAATCTTTAAACCTTATAAATTATAATCTTTAAACCTTATAAATTATAAGAGATTTAGTTTCAAAATTCTCATACACAAAATAAAAACCAATTAGTATATTGGTCATATAATTAAGAGCTTTTATTATACAAGCCGGCCAAGATGCCCATGCTCTAGCTCAACAAGCACTATCAAAGGATGATTTCACAGTTTGGAGGGAGTCTATTCTACCATACATACAAGTTGTACTTGATAAGGATTTCAATTTGTTTTGTTTGAAGTCAATTTATTCTCTAAAAAAAAAAGGAGTATCATAGAGCGGACATCATAAATTCAAATTCTCAAATCATATAATATCTATATAAAAATAAGAACAAGGTTTAGCTACAAAATTAGTTGTAGCTTAAAACTACAATCTCACTCAATATCTTTTTATTGGAAGTGAATTTTGATAAATCTACTATAGGATTACATCTTTTTTTTTTTTTATATACATCAGGCTTGCAAAATTTCTAGAAAATGAAATATCAATAGCTATGTCATCAATAAATTATTTAAATTGCAAGTTTTTCTAGTTTAAAATTATACATAAAATATAAGCTTATAGATCATATGGTAAATTAAGAACGTAAAAAACATGTAATTTAATGGTTAGATTTTTAAAATATATAGTAATATTTATTTTATTGAATAAGGTTATAGTCTAAGATTACAACTAATTTTGTAACTAAATTTTGTCTTAAAAATAATTCTCAACCTTGTTAAGAGAAATCAATTGACCAGTTCACTATGTAATGTTTTTATGTTTCATTTTCTTTGCCAGCCATTTCCAGCCTGCAGGGTTTACATATATTTAATTCATTTTCATTTATTTCCAACCAAACACAATGGTGCTTCGGTTTTGCCAACAACGAAGACATATAAAATTAACACCGATGCTCGACGCTTTCAATAACTAAACATACTACTTGCCTAGTATATTTTACAGCAATGCAAGAACAATCCAAGATATGCTTCCCGTAACTAAACTGAAAAATAAAAATAAGAAATTTTAACTGACTCGGAAAGTATAAATTTCAATGGAAAATTTACCATGCTCTAAACACCTAGATGTGTCTTTTCAATAGATATTTATACGCATTCGTTGGATTATTTTGATTATAAAATGAGTTGTGTAAAAATAATATTGTACTTAAAAGAGTTGAGATTTTAAAGTTGAGTAAAAAGTGTAGTTCTCCCATAAATTATGGAGAATTATGGTTTAACTCTTCCACTTGTATAAAATTTTGAATAACCAAAACCAATAACTAAACATAGATTTTAGTTATTTCAATTTGTAAAGTCTCCTGTCGTATAAAATATCTAGGGTTTTATCCTGTTTATACAAAAAATCGATTGATATTTTGATCTGATAATGAGAGGTAATCATCCACCAATGAACTAAATCTACCAGTCAAAAGACTCAAAAATGTAATGTTAAAAATGAATTTATCAGAAAAAGTCTATGTGAACAGCTCCAAAAGAATTAGCCTCTCGTAAAACTCAAGGATCTTATTAATAGGCATTGCCGTCCACAGACGGTCAATTTGTTGAACTTTTAATTTATACACGCCAAAAATCTATAAATACGCACAATTTTAACACTTTGAGGCTAGCACTTCCATAAAGCTAACATAAGAGAATCCATTTGATAATTATAACTTAGAGCTTCTGATTATAATGGCCTCTACCCAATTCTTCATTTTCGCCATTTTAGCAGTTCTTGTTCCTTCGATTTTGGCCTCCACTGGTTTTGATTACCAAACTTGGGCTGATGGGAAGGAGTTTCATGTCAGTGACCAACTCGGTAAATTAGCTCTCAAACCTCTTTCTTCACTATGCTATCAACTTACGCTCTGTTTATTTTGATGTAAAATATTTATAGGAAAATATTTTCTTATTTTACGGTGTTTGTTTTACAGTAAAATATTTAGTTAAATGTAAAATATTTACAGTCAACTAAATCAATCTAAGCAAATTTATGTAAAATATTTTACACTTAAAATTTTGGAAAAACATTTTACATTTGCTCACTAACTCTAGTCCCAATAACTCTTACGCTATCTCTCCCTATCATGGTATATCTCCTTCTCAGTTTTCTCTCACAAGTCACAGCCCAACCCATTCCTTCTCTCACCCACCAATCAATCTCTCCCAAAACCCATAGACCGGCGCCACCCACCTATGGTGCCACCCACAGATTTCACACCTCCTCCTTCCTCTCGTCTCTCTCACAAAATCCATCGGAATCTAGATGCTAAGCAGCAACTTGGGTTTTTGGTAGCTGCTCTGATCTTGCTGGTGACTGTTCTGATCTTGCCGCCGCTAGATTTACTGGGTTGTTGGATTTTTAGATTAGATTCTTTGTTCATGGGTTTTCTTTTCATGTTTTTGATCTGGTTTTGTGGGTGTTTTTGCCTTTCTAATATGGATTTTTGGGTTGTTTGTGGTTGTTTTTTGGGTGGTTGGTGGTTGTTTTTTTGGTAGTTGGTGGTGGTTTTTGAATCTTTGGTGGTGGCTGGTGGTGGTTTTGAAGGTTGTCTTTTGAATGGTTGGTGGTGATTTTGGTGGCTCTTGGGTATTTGGATAGGTGGATGACGGTGGCTGATTGGATGGGATTACAGTGGGTGTGTATTTCAATTACAGTTGGTGGTGGTTGTTTGGCTGAGTATGCGGTGGTTATCGGTGACCCATTTATATTTGCAATGGTTAGTTCAGAACACTAACCAAATACTTGCAAATGTTTTACAGAAAAATATTTTACACGTAAAATATTTACATGAAAAATATTTTACATTTGAAAATATTTTACGTCAAAACAAACAGAGCGTTAAATGCTTTGCCTTTAACTTTGAATATCTAATCCAAAACTGCTCCTAAAGTAGAGTTGTAAATGAAACGAGCGAATTAGGAAAATAGTTCGAGAAAAAAGTTATTCATATTTATTTTTTTTTAGAAAACAACCTATGTTTAAAAATAATTATGTCTCCTTAAATAAGCTTGTGAGTGTGGAGCTCAATTTAATTATATAATATTATATGTTTATATATAATAATAATAATAATAATAATAATAATAATAATAATAATAATAATAATTAAAAAAAATTATACTCATGTAGGTTTAAGATTGAATTTAAGATTTTTTTTCAAAAAAAGAAGAAGATTGAATTGATTATACTAGAAAAAAAATATAATTTCTTTTGATTATAAAATATAATCGTTTCGATTAACTCAAATTTATCTAATTAACTCAAATAATAAAATTTTAACTATAATTTGGTGGTTAATTATTAATATAATACCATATTGCACAAAAATAATACCCAGCTTTTAATTATAAAATATAATCGATAGGTACATATTATCCATTCTGGTTGATGATAGAAGAGATTAATTTCTTGTTGCAGTTTTTAACTATAAAAAGGGAGTCCACAATGTTTTTAAAGTTAATGGCACTGACTTCCAACGCTGTAACGCATCGGCTGGATCTGTGGAATTTACTAGTGGAAACGATGTGATTCCCCTAAAAACCCCAGGAAAGAAATGGTACATTTGCGGTGTTCCCAATCATTGTGCAAATGGAAACCAAAAGCTTGCCATAACAGTGCTTGATGGACAGTCTCCTGCGCCTTCTCCCACATCAGCCGCAAGGAGAAGCGTTGCACCTGTGTATTATGAGTGGATGGTGGCTTTTTTTAGCATCCTCATGATGGTCATGGTTTGATATTGGAATTTCTTAGTAATATTCATTGTTATGGTCTTGGAGTGTAATAAATTTCCAGTTTGCAGTTTCTGGAGCTATTGGTTTGTAATACTACGCGTTTTTTTTTTTTTTGAAAAACGTTGTAATACTAGGTTTTGAATATCTTCTATATTATTAATAAAATGATTTTCCTCTTTCGTTTTCAATTTTTGACATACCAAAATATCCTCATACAAATTTTGAAATAATATAATTTTTAGTTAAAAAAAATTCTATAAAAAAAAAAAAGGTTAAAACAATAATACTTTTTTTTTTTTGAGAGAGTTTCAACTTATGGCGTCTGCTCCTGATAATTGCTCTTTATTATCAGACCAAGACACTAGTCAGTTTTTGGTGTAGGCGGGGATTAAACCCCAAATCTCTTATACAACCATCAGAGACGTTACTAGTTGAGCTAACTGGAACCTACAAAACAATAATACTATCTCCCATACAAAAGAGAGAAAAAAAAAAAAACCATTATTCCCACCACTCATTTGTATTCAAATATTTGATTCCTTGCCAAAGGCTTTGTAGTTGAATTGCCACATTCTCATGCACAGAGTGCTTGGGAGTTTATGGGAGAAAGGGTTCGAGCTGCGGGGTTAGCAGCATGTTATAATTATTTCTCTAAAAGAAATGTTTGATTCCCATTTATATTTGTTATCTATTTGAATTCAAATACTTCAATTATGTTTATAAAAAAATACAAAATTATTAGGAGAAAAAAAACTATTATTCTTACCATCCATTTATATTCAAATGTCTGATTCTTATCTGTATTTGTTATCTATCTGTATTCAAATACTTCAATTATCTTCATAAAAAAAATACAAAATTACTTTTTTTTAAAAAAAATTTACTACCTCATGTAAAAACTACTTATTCTTATCTCAAAATTTCTATGTATGTATTTTTTTTTTAATTCATTAAAATATTCCAAAATTTTTATCATCCAAATTCTATACAGTTATCACAAATCTCCATCCATCTAACGTATATCATCTTTCTTTTGTTTAAATCTATTTTTTTAACTTATCACAATTCTTATTCCAATCAATAAATTCAAATGTTTCATTGAGTTTCATTCTCTATCTCATTTTTAAACATTATTCCACGTTACCTTACTTTTTTCTTTAAAAAAAATACGTATAGTTATTTATATATCACTTTTAAACATTGTAGCACTAAACCAAAAATACAAATATATATATATATAAAGTATTATTACATGTGCAAAATACTTGTAAAGAGTCTAGTTAATTAAATAAGCCGATTGCAGTATTGTACAACTTTAGCACACGACACATGTTAAATTTCCATGCAGCTTAGGCAATGAGTCTTTTTTTTTTTTTTTGAGAATTTAAACTCCTTAGCATTTTATTAAGATATAGGAAAATTGACGGATACAAAACGATAAATATTTGGTGGAACATCCTCCATCCAAATTAAAACAGGAAAAGAAAGCATAGCTCTCAGCACTAAGGCATGGGCCACAGTGTTTCCCTGCCTCTTAACATGATAGAAAGATTTGGTTCGTAACAAACCACTTATAAACTCAATGTCTTTTATAATGTGACCGATACTAGGAATTAAACAATTTCCTTCAGCAAGTGCTTTAATAATAGTTTTTGCATCTCCTTCAAAAATGGAAAGTGTGAACCCTAGCTCATGAATGAACTGGACTGCTCTACGCGCTGCCAGGACCTCCAATATTTCTGTGGATGCTGGTTTGGGTATTTTTTCTACTAAAGCTGCCATGACCTGCCCCTTATTGTTTCGAACAACCACCCCTATCCCTGCTTGATCCGATTCAACAAATATAGCCCTATCAAAGTTTGTCTTCACCATTACTCCTTCTGGTGGTTTCCATTTGATGTCTCGCTGCGTCGAAGTATTCACACCAAGCCGAGTATGGCTTTGAAATTCCCTCAATAGAGAAGCAGTGCTCTTTAGGATTTTTCCCAATGGCATACTCGGTTCATTACACCTCACCTTGTTCCTGTGGCACCAAATGAACCAAGCTATCGTTGCAAAAAGCTCCAACTATGTTGCATGCTCACCAACTAAAGCAACCAGGTCTGTGAACTGCGATATCCTTGGGTGGTCCTTTAAAATCCATCCAAAAACCTTTTCCCATACCGTGCGTAGCTGATTACATTCCCATAACACATGCATCGTGCTCTCATTTCCAATACCGCAATTTGGGCACGTCGGATCCTCTAGCACTTTCCTCCGAAGTAAATTGCATCTTGTAGGCAAAGCTTCAAAACACGCATGCCATAGAAAATTTTTAATCTTATTTGGTACCTTCATCTTCCAAAGGCACCTCTAGAAAACTCTCTTGCTTGTCATATCTGACCCTGATGCTCTGTTCTGGGTGTTCAGCTCACAAAGTAATTGGTATCCAATTTTCACCGAATATAATCCATCCCTATATCTTGGCCAAATAATGCAGTCAGCCTGATTAGTAATACATATAGGAATGGATTTTATTTTTGCTGCTTCAAACGGTAGGAAGAGGTGACCAATCTTTGCATAATCCCACTGTTTTTTGTCTTGGTCAATCAAAGAAGCTACTCGCACATCTCCTAGAGCACTTTTCTGTGGTGAACTAATCTTAGAAGGGAAATTTCTAGGTAACCATTTATCCCAGTAAACCCGAATGGTTGAGCCATCCCCCACTCTCCACATAGAACCTACTTTTATGACTGATCTAGCTTTTAGTATGCTCTGCCATGCATATGAACTGGATGATTTCTTTGCTTCAAACACCGTCCCATGGGGGAAATATTTGGCTTTGAATACCCGGAAAAATAGAGATGACTGATCATGCAGCAACCTCCAAAACTGTTTAGCAAGCATCGCCTCGTTGAACTTTACCAAATCTTTGAAACCCAAACCGCCTTGGTCTTTTGGTTGGCACATTACCTCCCAATTTCTCCAATGAATTTTCCTTTGCTCTCCTCTTTGCCCACACCAAAATTTCCTTATCAACAACTCGATATCATGACAAAGGCCCACCGAAAGCTTGAATCAAGACATGGCAAAAGTTGGAATGGCTTGGACCACTACTTTTAGAAGTACCTCCCTACCTGCTTGGGATAAAACTTGCTCTTTTATATAATTTAGGCTTACTCTCCTATTTTTTCCCACCACCGCTGGTAAGCCTAAATACTTTTCATACTCTTTTACCTCCTCTACCCCCAAAAAATTCAAGATCTCTTCTTTCCTTTCCTCAGTGATAGCCTTGCTAAAAAAGATTGTCATCTTCTCTCTATTTATTTGTTGGCCGGAAGCTTGTTTGTACAAATTCAAAATATCTTGGATTTTTACCAAATCTCCCATTACCGCTCTACAAAAGAGCAAAGTATCATCTGCAAAGAAGAGGTGGCTAATCCGTGGTCTATGCCTACATAAAGAAAAACCCCTTATCTCATCCTCCCCGGCTACAACCTGAAGCAACCTGTTTAAACCTTAAGAGCAAAATAGGAACAAAAAAGGTGAGGGAGGATCACCTTGTCTTATTCCTCTAGATGGTATAATATCACCCTTAGGTTCTCTATTCACCAAGATAGACTATGAAACCGTACTAATGCACTCCATAATCAACTTCCCCCATTTTGCGCCAAAGCCCATCTTCTCCATGACTTTTTTTAGAAACCTCCATTCAACTCGATCATACACCTTGCTAGATCATACGCCTTACTCATGTCAAGCTTCAAGGCCAAGAACCCCATTTTTTTTCACTTCTAATTCTTCATATGGTGTAAGGTTTCAAAGGCAACCAATATGTTGTCAGAAATGGCTTTATCTGATTGAAAAACACTCTAAGATTCCGAAATGAGGTTAGGTAAAATTCTTTTTAACTTGTTTGCCACAACTTTAGACACTATTTTATAGAGGGTATTACAAAGAGAAATAGAACGAAATTCAGATACAAGAGTGGGGCTTTTTACCTTAGGAATAAGTGTGATAAAAGTATTATTTAGAGATTGAGGAAAGGAACCGGTATTCAAACAATTTAGAACCGCTACCGAATCTTCATCCCTAATAATTTTCCAATAGTGCTGGAAAAACAGTGGAGGCATGCCATCGGGGCCTGGCGCCTTTAAAGCTTCCATTTGAAACACTGCCCTGTCCACCTTATCTCGAGTATACACCTCCTGAAGCATGTTGTTCATTTCGGTTGTGACTGCACATGGGATATCTGCCACGGCTTGGTCCAAATTGCATGGAGAGGCCGAAGTGAATAAGTCTTGACAGTAGTTGATTAAGATTTGTGCAATCCCTCCCTCATCCGTGCACATCTGCCCCATTGAATTTCTTAGCTCACAGATTTTATTACGTTGATATCTATGAGTTGCCTAGCTATGGAAGTAGCGTGTGTTCTTGTCACCTTCATGTAACCACAATGCTCTAGACCTCTGTTTCCATATCTTTTCCTCTTTCACCAATAATTCACTGATCTCCCTCTTCAATTTCAGCACTCCATCCATTGTTCCACCCCTAATCGTTGCTTCCTCCTCTCTTCTTAATTTTTCCTTCTTTTCCTTCAGCTATTTTGTTACATTGCCAATTGAGTTCCTACTCCACCATGTCAAATTCAGTTGGCACCTTTTTAATTTGCCTTCCACTTATTCCATCAGATTCCCACGTACTGGCTGCCTTTAAGCCGACTCCACTGAATCTTGGCACCCTTCCTCATCCATCCACATTTGTTCAAACCTCCATGGCCTTTGAAGTTTCTTTGGTATACCTAATGGAAAAATAACAATCAGCTTGTGATCTGAAGTTCCACACTCTAAGTTTACTATTTTTGTATCCGGGAATTTTTCAATCCAATCAATTTTTGCAACCTCCCTATCAATCCTCTCCTAGATTGTGTGCCCATCCCTTTGTCCGTTGCACCATGTAAATTTTCCTCCCACATACCCCAAGTCTCTAAATCCGCATTCATCTAAAACGTCTCTGAAATCTTGCATCTGCCTAAATGGATGTAATCTGCCTCCCAATTTTTTATGCACTCTTGTAATTTCATTGAAATCACCTGCACAAATCCATGCCAAAGAATGCCTGGCTTTTAATCTACGTAACGTAGCCAAGAAATATGATGATTTTGTGTATCCAGTTCTCCATAGAAGCCTATGAACCTCCACGCGTCATCTTTTACTTTATTCACAATGGCGTCAATATGGTTGGGAGAGAATGTATCCACTGAAAAATCAGAATCTTTTTTCCAAAAAATTACCAGCCCACCTCCTCTAGTTTCTCTTGAAACTTCAATCATACCTCCAAACTTATAGCGTGCTCGAATTTCCTCCAGCCTAGCTTTTGTCAGCCATGTCTCGGCCAAGAACACGACTGAGGGATCTTGTGCCTGGATTAAATCTCCAAGCTCCTGATCTGTCTCCTGGTTCCCAAGCCTGCGACAGTTCCAACATAGTAGACTCATTGGGACTAGCGGGGCTGTAAAACAGCCTCCGCTAATGAATTTGTTGTTGCCCTTCCATTCTGTAAGTCCAACTTCTTCTTTTTGTTTTGATCTCTCCATTCTCCATCATTCTTAGTCAGGATTCTTTTTGCAGGTAAAACGGCATGCTCTGTAGAGTTGTCGTGCTTAGTTTCTTCGCAAGTCCTTTTCCACGTTTTTTGCCTAGGGTTTTTTCCTGGTACTACCTCACATGGGCTCACGTGATCATTAAATCTAGGTGGAGCATTGATGCTTGACCCACTTTCCTTCAATTGATTAGCTAACTCCTCGGGTTGAAATTCAAAATTTTTCGTTACTCCTTAAGCCCTAATCGGGTTATTTATATCACTAGGAATAATTCTCTCATTTATCTCATATCTCCTTAATTTCTCATCAATTTCCTTTATATTCCTTTCCAGGCTATCACTTTCCAAATCGGGTTTAGGCGTTTCTATCTTTGAGGGGGCAGAATTAACTTCACCAAAATTAATGTGCTCATTAAATGCTTCCGCCAAATCCGCTTCTGTCTCTACCTACGGTATCTCCACTGTGATTGGCAGTTCTGACCACCCCACTGCCGCTCTCGAAGTGTCAACCCTACCCCTTTGGCTTACTGGTTATTACTTCTTCTTCCTAGCTTCATAGAAGCCTGGTACATGGACCACGGATTTTTTGTTTGGGGTTGCTGCAGTGGTTCATATCCATGGACCATACTCCCTATCTTTATCCTTAAGGCTTCCATCACTCTCTGTCCACCAATCACAATCATTATCTCTATGGTTTAAGCACCCACACCAATAACATATATTAGGCAGCCTCTCATACTTGAAAGACACCCACCCTTCCTCCCCCTCGTCGAAGGAAATAAGCCTACCTCTACAAAGGGGAAGAGAGACATCAATTACCACTCGCAACCTCATGAAACTCCTGCCCACCATCTCTGAGAGATGAGTCATCTTGTCCACTATTCTAGCATTTCCACACAAATCTTCAACAACCTCTCGTGTCATATAGGGAGCTAGGATGTCATGAATCTGAACCCATATAGCTACCTGGTTAAATACCAATTCCCGAACTGGCACTTTTTTCTCGTAGCGCTGCAGCAGGACTATGTGCCTATCAAAGCTCCACGGTTCAACCGCTAAAATCCTGTCTACCTCCTTCTTGTCCAAGAACACAAATAGCATTACATGATCACCTGCATTTCGAACTTCAAACCCGTGTTTTGATCTCCATAAAGGGTTGAAAGTACAAATGATTGCATCAATACTTAGTGCCCGTTTTGTTAAAAACGTCGCTGCAATTATAGACTCAGTTAGGCTCCTATCCATTCGAAGATGGACTCCACCACCTTCTCTGTCATTCAGTGAGAGGTTACTCCAATGCTTCGTAAGCCTCTCCATCACCGAGCTCACTTCACTCACACTCTTGTTTCCCCACCCTAGAGGAAAAACAAACAACCCACAAAGCCTATAGATAACCTTGTTATCGTTCGAACCTAACACCTAACTAGAAGGGACACTCTGTTCTACTACCTAAGAGAAGCTGGAAGGACAAAGCTTTCTTAGCTACAGAGAAACTTAGGCAATGAGTCAAATGACATTTAATAAAATTTTTGGAAACTGGTGGCCTATAGGATATTGATGTGGTTCATATGGAAACCTTGGACCTACAAAGTTTAGATGTTTTGCGCTAGCATATTTGCTGCTCTTAACCATTGTTCAAAACATAAGTGGTAGGGTAAGCTTTTGCCATCTGCAAGGACAATTCTACTCACAGGCAAGTCTTGCGAAGAAATTGTCGGCCTGTACATAGGTTGAGAGACCTTAAGTTCAAATGAAGGCGAGAATTTTTTTAATTATTAAATATTCAGCATTCATATAGCATAAGAAAAATTCTGTCCCTTCAATGACGACCGTAGACCAATTAAAAGGGATGTAATATTGCTCGGTAACACCTTTGTTTTGGATACAAAATGTCAGAGGTTTCAATCCTATCATTTCTATTTGTAACTTCTCCTCTAAATGTTTCATTTGAAAGCACTAAAAGGTGCAAATTAGTTGAGTTACAAAAATTTTCTTTTCATGTGTGAGAGAATGAATTATCATGTCATTGTATTTTAAGAGACTTAAAAGTTTCCCGTACATCATGGACTAAGAAGAAAAATTAATGTCATTAAAATATTTCTTCTAGAAGCAACAACCAATCAAACAACATCTCTATTATCAAATAACATACCATGCTTCATGCTTGAAATGTTTACGTTGGGTCCATAGGACGAGGTTGGCAAATTGTCACCTTGTGTAATCAAAATTTAGAATCTTAGTATGTCTTGAGTGTATTTGAAGTCAAGTTCAAGTTCAAGATAAGCCAAGGATCAAGTAGTAAAAAGACCTAAAGTTTAAGGAATCTCGACTTCAATTCGATTTTAGTTTGACCAATCGAGATTGACTTATCTCAACCGACTGAACCAAAATCTTGACTAATTGAGACTCGTGCAAATTTTGCCTTTTGGTTTTGTTTTTGTTTCAGATCTACAGTTTTAATTAGGGTTTACAAAAGTATAAGGGCAACTCTAGAACAAGTTTTTGGTATATTACTGATAGGCCAATAATGTATTGATCCATTGTAATAAATTAATTAGCCAAATTAATTAATTAATTCATTAATATGCAATACACGTGGTAGCACAAACAAATCACCAACTAAATTAATATGCAGCAGACTATAAAGTTGACATGATGATTTGTTTACGAATGGGGAAAACCTCCAAGGCAAAAACTCCACCGGGTGAATTTAAGGTCACCACTCCCGAAAATCCATTAGTATCACAACAAGCGATTACAAGTAAAGAAATCTCAGTACCTTATACTAACCTACAGTTGAACCCTTACCCGAATACACAATTGGAACCTGTTTTGTGGTGACAATCTCTCATTTTCAATGCACGACTCCCAATACATGACTAACTAATCGATGCACGAATCCAAGTACATGACTAACCACCAACTTGAGAAGAATGTTGGCTGCAAAGTTCTTCTGTTCATTAACACGATGAATATCACGAAACTCCTTGGTCACAAAACCCTACGGCGTATAGATGCAGCAACTTCTTTAAGAGAAAGATGAACTAGGACAAATTCTGTCTCCGGTCATAATTTGCATGAACAAAACTTTGCCTTACGCTTGCACAACCTTTTACAGCCCTTAAAATAATCCTTATATATGTTTCGGATTGTGGAAAAAGAAAGCCTAAACACATACACATTGATATGCATGAAATTAGATCTGAAAAATTGATTTTCATAAATCTCGATAGATAGGGTATCTGTCGAGAAGCTGTTGAGCATCGGGCTGAAACTCCCTTTTAAACCTCAATAGATGTCATCTGTCGAGTTTTAAATTCCAGCATTTCTTCACTTGTTTCGTGGACAAATTTGCATAACTTCAATACTTGGACTTGAACTTGAACTCTTGTTCTTTGAAGTATTAAACACATCTTAGATCTATCCAATTACAAGTAAAGTGCATTTTTTCAAAAAATTAGCCAATTCTAAATGACATATGTTTCTAACATGATTCACATATGTTCTAACAATTACATCAAACTAGGTTGAACAGCTCTATTAAGCTCACTTTTTTTTTTTGGGAGTTATTAGGCTCACGAATCATTATCAGGTTTCAACTTCCAACTACGCATTGAGAATTGTATAGGGCTTAGAGCCAATAACAATATCACTTATTATTATTATTATTATTATTATTATAGAAACAAAAGCTTATAAAATATGAAGAATCACGACCGAGCAAAAAATAATGAATTAAGGTTACGACGAGGAAGAAACTAACAAGAAGAAAAACAAAGAATGAAGTTCCTTCTGATGAAATAGGTGACTAATTTGAGACATTTGGCAAGCTCTACCTTGAGCTTGACGATACATGTTAACCAATCGCAATCCCAAGCTTTTACCCCAAAAAAAAAATAGTGACAGAACATGCTTCTCCTAGACTGGGTGAGCTTGAACAAATCCACATCGCTGGGTTCTTTGTTCTAATTTTTTTTCCCATTCCGAATTAATTAGTTTTATTAAGTTTTAACCTTTGAGAGAGATGAGTTTTACCAAACACTACATCTTACTGTCCAACACTCCAACACTCCAACAAACGAAATAAATAGAATTTAAGCTAACTAGACAGAAGCAAATTTCAACAACCACCAAAATTTAAATAAGGGCATCTCAACACGTCCCAGTCTCTGATGCAGATAGATGCACAAAGAGAAATTTCACACAACAGCACTGCAAATGCATTGCACCATATATAGCAAGTCTATTAGCAATCAACGTTATTATTTTGACCAACAATGAGATATCTCTGGCTTAAACTGCATGGGAAATATGTCACCTTCAAGTTAATCCCTACCGACACACACCTGGGTGCAGATTGGTATAGACAGATAGTTGCAACTTGATCAATCATTCCAACCACCAACGCCCATATTCAGAACTGTCCCTAGTAGAAAAAAGGAGGCGTGTAGGGCATGAAGATGTTGGCCGTCAACTTTTAGCTGATACAAAATTTACTGGAGATTTAGATCATTCTCATTAGCTATGGATGGAAAAATCTTTTTACTACCATTACAATGATTCTCAATGATGTTTAATCAACTCAAAACCTCTTTGACTTGAGGTAAAACAGAAGTTGTGCAGCTTGTGCTAACAGGAAAATAGAACATAACCCAAGATAACGACAACCACAAAGAAAAGGGAAAAGATGAAGAACAAAAACAAGAATAGAGGCTATTCCTATAATGCACTTAAAATCATAGCCAACATATAATATCAAACAACCCTGTGGCCAGGCCTGGTATGCTAATACAAATGATTAAAAGTCTATTTGGAAGCTCTTGGCTTTTTGTCTCAGCTTTTTTTTAAAAATAAAATAACAAAACTAGTTTTATTCATTCATTTATTTATTTTAATTATTTATTGATTTCTAGAATAAGCTAGCTTATAGTTTTGTCTTACATTTAAGATAAAAGTTACCAAAGACTATATCTTTTGATAAAAACTGTGCAAATAAAAGCTACCGGAAACTACAAGGTTACAAACACACTAAATTTGTATAAAAATTAAATCCCTGTCTCTAGAACGAATGAAAAATTAACAAATATAAATACAAATAAAATGAGGAAGAAAAAATCCACATCTAATGAGCTTGCTTTTACTTCTTCATGGCTCACACAATGAGCATTGCTTTTCACAAGCACAAGTGATTTCAAATTCACTAGAAAATCAACTTTCATGCATTTCTTTCCCCAGCAAGTAATACCAAATTATGATGTGATTAGCAAATAAACAGTTTGGCTTCTTCCTATCTTCCCTTCTAACAAATGCAAGATCCTCATCCCAAACTTTAAACACAGCATTAAACTAATTCTATTTAAATTGATTTCACACCCAAGGTTGTTGAATTTCACAGTACTTATTTTTTGAGACTTTATAATGCTCAAAACGAT
This sequence comes from Castanea sativa, assembly GCF_040712315.1. Lineage (NCBI taxonomy): Eukaryota > Viridiplantae > Streptophyta > Magnoliopsida > Fagales > Fagaceae > Castanea > Castanea sativa. The sequence goes on from NC_134022.1 coordinate 13,856,025, forward strand.
ACAGTAGCATTACTGGTAGAAGTAGTGTGTGTGTGTGTGTGAATAAAAGAAAAAAGAAAAAAGAAAAAAAAAAGCCGTTAATTAAGGAAGTAACAAAGAATACGATTCTGGATATGATAGAAGGACAGAGAAACATACATATGGCCAACCTCAAATAGTTTGTTGAGGATCCATAGCTGACTCCAAAGTTCCAAGATTAAGGCCCTGTTGTTGTTATACTGCTCAAAATAATCCCTCTCTCTTGAATGATTTCCTTGCAAAATTTTATCAGTCTTTTCATTAACTACACAAAACATCCTATGTGACAGAGTAAGTCTGAAACCTTTACCTGAAGAGCTAGAAATCAAAGCATCAAAGAATTCCCTTAAAGCCACTGATAATCTAGCCAACAAGTCATATTATGTTGTGTTATGCATTATGATTATCTCCTACCCCCCAATGACATAAACAATTGAGATCATAGTAATAAGCAACAATTGCAACACATTTGAGAAGCAAATCGAAGCTAAATACCAGCAAAGCAAAAGGGAGTAACTTCAGTTTCCTTGAAAAATAAATTTGGGATCCAACAACAATTAAAAGTTAAAATGGTCTCTTCTACTATTCTGATAAAAACCAGATTGCCCATCAAATCATTTAATGCTAATCAATATAACCAATATAAATCCGACAAGATTCAAGTTTTATTATTTGCATCCAGGTAAAGACAGAACCAATATAACCAATACAAGCAAAGAAGCAAAAAGTGAAATAAACAGAACCAACATATATACAGACAATATGTGAGGCAAAATGATGGTCAAAAGACAGAATTATTTTTTAACCAAATAGTTGTATGAGAGAGTTTTCCTCCTCACAAAAAATAGTACATCTAAAATTGATATCTGAATCCAGCCTTCTATGTTCTCAAAATGCTTACACACAGGGAGAAAGTTTAAAAATGAGAGAATTCTTCTTATATTCTCTAATAACTAACTGCCCCCACCAATTTAAAGCCCCCAAAAATAGAGAATAAACCAAAAAAAAAAAAACCAAACCAAACGGAAAATCCAAATTCCCTCTTTCCCTTTCTCCACTATCCTATACAGTACAACAATTCCATGAATTCATATGTTTTTTTTTTAGCGATAAACAATTTTATATAAAATAAAAATAAAAATAAAAAGAGGCGTGTTAATCGGAAATGAAAATGAAAAAGAAAAAAAATCTTTTTTTTTTTTCCCCTCAATGGGTAGTGACCTTAGACCGTTTCTTGGCCTCGCTATAAAGCACCACACCCATAATTGTAACCGCGAAGCCCGTAATTCCCATAACGTTAACGGGGTTCTTGAAAATCAAAACGGACACAACTGCCGCAACAGCTGCTTTAGCATTCCCCAAAACCTGTAACGTCAAGGCACTCGTGTGCTTGGTCACCAAGAAGTTGGTTAAATTCACCAAATACGCCACCGTGGCATTCCCAATCAGGAGGAAAACTATAAAGCGGTCCCCACGCGCCTTCTCGACCGTAACCGCCGCCACGTTTCCCTCAATGTAGAGCGTGAACGGTAACAGAATTAGCGCGGCCATTGGGGCCATATATAAGAGAAGGTTCATGGAATGTAGCTTTTCGGCTTCGGAGGTCAACAGAATCCCTTGAACTACGGACTTCAAAGCGCGTCCAGCTGTGGACCCCACGCAGATTAAGAAGCCGAATAGGTGAAAGAGGGGCTCACTGTTGCTGGCTACGACGATTCCGAAAACGACCGGTAGGAGAGCGAGGTAGACCTCCGCGGTCTCCTTCTTGCACGTGATGATGAAGGCGAAGACGGCGGTGAAGAACGGCGTCGTTGCGCCGATCGCTTGGTTGAACGACACCGGGAGGTAGCGCAGCGACGTGTTGCCGCAGACGACGGAGAAGCAGAAAATGGCGGAGAGTGCGAGGATCTTGAAGAACTGTCGTTTGGAGTGGATGTGTTGGAGAGGGACGATTTCGAGGAAGTTGATCGAGGCGTAGCTGTAGGCGGCGCAGGCGATCATGTGGAGCATGGTGAGGAAGATCGGGTATCGGTAGCCGTAGAAGCTGAGGAGGTACTTGTTGAGGAGGAGGACTCCGATGTTGGATAAGTACCACGACGCTATGATCAGAGCCGTCATTACCGTCGGCGAGAAGTAGGATCCGCCGGTGTAGGCGTTGTTGTTCCGTACGTCGCCAGGCGGAGTCGCCGGAATGTCGAGGACTTGGTCGTTCGCCGTCGTGTCGAGTCTCGGGTTGCTCATTCGCCGCGTCGTCCATGTCTGTGCCTCCACCATTGCCGGAAGGACAAAATGGTAACTTAAGCTTCCAACTTTGCCCCTTCCTTTGTGTGAGGTAGAGAGAGAGAAGGAGAGGGAGTGGTTGCTTAGATCTGAGGGAGTGGGGGAGAAGGGGATAACATATAGATAACGAATGAGTGTGGATCTAATCGTAGGGTGGAGATTTAGATTTGGAGTGGAGGACTAGTGGGAGCCGTTGGATTAGGATGGGGCATGGATGGAATAAATAATATATGGGGAAGCGAGCTGAAGGTAGAGAGTTTAAGTTACAGTGTCGGTGTTGGAAGATGAATCCTTTTGTTAAAGTACTACGGTCTGACTAGGAATTTTTACCACGTTTTGCCTTTAATTTTTTTTTTTTTTTTTACTGATAGTAAAAAAAATACATTGTTCAACCCATGGTCTACACGTGTGGGTGTTGACTATAGTAGCCAATGGGATGAGAGAGTAAATTCTGGGCTTTGAAAAGTTTTTTTGTTTTGTTTTTTGATTGGTTTATTATTACCAGAATCTTGGGTGGAATCTGGTCTGGAGGTTGAGACTTAGACTGGAGGGAATCAAAAACACTAACACAGAAAATCTTGGAAAGATTTTGATGAGAATTAGATTAGGAAATATCTTTCTTTGCTAGTATGACTTTTAGGTTGAACCATGTTATGTATGACCGGGAGAGAAGCCCGTGGGCTTTCTTTGATCCGCAAGTTTTTTTTGATCCGCAATTCCTCAACATTAATTATGGTAAGAGATTTAGAAAATCTTCTAAACTTAGCAACTCTTTTTATTTTATAAATTTATAATGCTAATTTTTTTTTTTTTTTTCAGAATTAGAAATATTAGAATGAGATTCATCCATATGGTTTCTATTTTAGGCTTAGCGTAATTGAATACATACGGAACGGAAGGATGTCGTCTTCAATCCCTTTCTCTAGTTTAATGGTGTTGCTGTCACATCCTTGAATCGAGTTCGCATCTCACAACACAAATCAAGGGCCTAATTGTTTTTTTTATTAATAAATTAAGTAGTGTATTAAGCAAAAGAAGAGGAAACACCACCTTCTCCCTCCTTAGTAAACGTTAGGAACAGAACAGACTGGGATGTTTCCCCCAAAATTTCAAAAAGAAGCCCACTTTGATAAAGGGTGAGGAAGAAAGTTAGAAGGTCTTAATTATGTGATTTACACTTCAAAAAGAGACTGAATTCGAAACATATAAAAATAAAATTCATTCTGGAATAAGATAAATTGACCAATGTAGGAGAGGAGGAGCATCTGATTGGTTAAAGAAGACGACCTTTATTAGCGTATTAGGACCACATGTATTTTGCAGAGGGTACAATCTAAGCTTTGTAGGGTAAGCTTCTTGATTACTACTCTCTAATGTGCTTCCCCTTACTTTAAGGCCAATCGACAGTTTAGATTTCATTTATTTTAAATATTTTATAATAAATAAATATGCTAAAAGGGTCATTGGGATCTAATTCCGCCACCACATAAAGTTTTGCATGACTTAAAAAATCTCTACAAATTGTGAACAAGAACTTTAATGTAGACTTGTAGAAGCAGTTGAAGAAATGGGAGTTCCACCCATCTTTGTGTAAGAAATAAGGATGCATACCTCTATAGGATTATATATTCAGCTTTTCCACGTTGTAATTCATGTCACCATAATTTAAACAAATGTAACTCATAATAGTGCATTTTTTTTTTTTTTTTATCTTCAATTTTATTGAACGAAATCAAACTACAATTGGGGAACAACAATCAACCTCACAGACTGTCTTTAAGACATTTGGAATGCTGAGATTATTGAAACAAAATGACTAGAAATTAGAAAGTGAGAGTTTAGCAGCAGCATGTGCTCGTGTTACATTCTCTCTAGACCCAACTGAAAGAACAAATAAAAAGAGACTCTTTAAGACTAAGAATGCTACTAATGGTGTTGCTGATAGACCAATCTGGGGTGGTTGGTGAGGAGGATAAAGGATCAAAACAATTTTTCACATCTCCCTCAATGACAATGTGGGGCCAATTTTCATCCTTAGCAAGCTGGACGGCCCAATGTATGGTCGTTGCTTCTGATCTAAGGGGGGAGCATGTAGGAATAGTTCTTGCCCAAATCGTCTGGACTTCACCTCTGTAGTCCCTAGCAGCAACAACAATTGCATTGCTATTCTTGGTTGTGGCAGCATTAGTGTTAAGCTTTATGCATCCAAGGGAAGATGCGTGCCACTTGCAAGAGTGAACAACATTGTTGCATGAGGGGTGAGTCCCTGATGGTGCTTATTGAGAGAACTTTGCAATGCTTTGTTGTATATGTTTGATGGAGGCATGAATATCCACTATCCCACCCGTTGGTGTGGGTGTGTGTTCCAAACACTTTATTATGATTAAAATAGCCGATGGCAATTATGAGAAAAATAGCCGTTGGGCAATAATGGATAATATAGCTGTTGGGCTTTTATGGATTATTAGTTAATAATAACTATAGGTTATTATTGTCATGAATATTTTATATAATACCCATCGTCACACCCTTCCCTATAAGTTTTTTTTACTACTCTATATTTAGATATACACAATCCTATTATATGTCTCTCCCACATATTTTTCTACAATTTATATTTGTTTTAAGGAAAGGCAATAGAGGGCTGTTCTTGAACCTTCGTAAGTAGAAATGTGTCTATCACAAGGGTTGACATTATAGTCTAATCCTGGAAGGTTGTTTGGCCAAGAGAACCAATTGCACCGAGTTTTACTCCAGGTGGCACGAATCAACCTTTAAAGACAACGCTTTCGCAGCATGATTCTATAGTATTGTGAGATTATTCTAAACTCTTTTTTATTTTATGTTCTTGCTAATTATTTGGGATATTATTTATATATCAAAACTTGTTTATTTACTAAAATATTTCCAACAATCTTAAAGGTTGAGCTTCATGCTTCAAGATGGATAAACAAGTTATTGATCATGAAATTTTATATTGTGATATGATATTATGTTTATAAAGAAAAAATGCTAGTAGTTATATTCTTAGATATAATTACTTATATCTTTTGTGGAGTTTATTTTGCTATCTAGTTTATCTAAACAATTTGGTGGACTAATATTTTAGAAGAAAAAATAAATGATGTCCATCCATACATGTTTTTGATTCTTTAATCTAAATCAATATGTGAACAATATTATGTAACATTGTCTTGAAATGTGAATATCAACTTATTGCATATGCAATTTGTGTGTACTATATGTTTATCATATTTAATGAATTGTTTTATGTCTATTGAAATATGAGAAACATGAGATTAAAGAAAAATGTATCTGAGAAATGTTTTTTGGAATTCATAAAAAAAAAATGTTAGTGATAATTTTTATGAGAAATGAGATAAAATTTTATTTTTTTTGGTACAATTCTGAAAGAGAAAAAAATTGGTGTAGACTTATGGTGAAGGCATTCCTATTGTTAAGTGAGAAAAATGGTGTCATATGAACTTGAATACTCCTTTTGTATGATGAAGATACAATGATACTATAATTTAATTAAATTTTATTTTCCTTGCCAAAGTATTCAAGTAATCATTTATGGTTGTGTGAAAAAGAAATGAATGATTAAACATTTGTATTATACAATTTTGGTATAATGATGTCAAAGATTTTATGTAATCTTTGTTGATGACCATTCTATATTTACTTAGCTTTGTTTATTAGGAACCAAAGATGAAAATTCGCAAATTTTATAAAATATAAAATGAAATTGAAAATGGCGTAAGCCTAACTTGGTATACCTTGAATTGTGGGGGTGGTTCGCTAACATGTTGCCCAAATCTAACAGGAGAATACCTCAAAGTGTGGGGGTACTTGCCTAAGATCATGCTACATGAACCTAAAAGGAGGGAACTTGATTCTTAAATATGCGATTGTGTGTTTTTTGGTTATGTTTGCTATAGTTCATGATATAGAATTATTTTCATCAATAGTGATGTATTTAGAATTTAATACAATTGTTGAATCTTAAAAATACTTTTTTAAGTATGAGTTTCCTTTGAAAAATAAGGAAAATATGTTTCATGAACCTATTGATACTTCTAATGATCTTGTTGTGATGTGCAAGAATTGAGAAGAAGTAAGTGAACTAGGAAGAAAAAGAGTCACGGTAACAATTTTCTTACCTATATTGTTGAAGATGAACATATAAGTTATTATGATGCAATTAAATTTGTTGATGCACCATTACGATTGGAAGCTTTTAACAAATTATTAGATTATGTCCAATCACACTTGGAATGGGTTATGATGAGGGATAAAGACGCTCAGACCGTCCCTGGACGGTCATCACCTCGGCAGCCGTCCAGGAGTTATCATTAAGACGAGGATAACGCACAAGGCCGTCTTTGGATGATAGCGAAGCTACATCCCTCATCCAAAGGATGCGCACAGCCCATCCCGAGAGGACTCGTCCACGTAAAGACTCATGGACAAGACTTTTACACTTAGAATTATTAAGCACATTTTACCATTCCATAATACACGCATAACTTCCGATGACCGTTGTGTAAGAAAATACAACTGTCAGGTGGTTATGGGAGTTATCCAAGAACCCCGGACCTCCAGAAATTCAGGGGAGGTTACAATTTCAATAACTGCCCCCAGGACACTATATAAACAGCCATTCAGACCAATAGAAGGTACGTTCAACATTTTCCCAAGAACTTGGAACTCAAAAGATATAGAGAGAAAACTGACTTTACCATCGGAGGGTTCTTGGCCGGTGATCCCGGTCACCTTTGATCGTTTTCCTTTGTTTTTCAGGCCATTAGAGAGCGAGTGATCCTTTCAAATCTGGAGCATCCAGCCTATTGATTTTCCTTGCATCATCAGTTGGCGCCGTCTGTGGGAAAAGCAAGATAAAAAAAATAAAATAAACGAGCACTGTTCACTGTTCTTTTCATTCGACTGTGTTTTCGTTGTCAAGGATTAGTCTTTCCTAGACAAAAGGCTGAATTGTTCGAACAAGATCAAGGGCTACAAGCCCAGGCCACCAGGAGAGTAGGGATGCTTCTAGCAACCCCCTTCGTGATCGCAAGTCAGCGCCTGTCATGCGACCGCCTTCCATTCAACATATACAACCCATGGCCGCCGCTATGGAAGAACTGACACGTCAAAACCAGGAGTTGAATAGGGAGATCAACCTCAGGAGGCAGCGGCAAGATGGACACGCGGATAGACGGGCACTGAGTCAAGAAGGTGGAGGAGAAAACGTCAAGTCCGAAGATCAAACAAGGGGTACCGCTTCAAGAAGGGTGCCACACTTGGAAAAAGAGATGGACCAGATGAGAAAAGCCATGGATGAAATGAGGGAAAACATGAGGCGAGCGAACCCAGTGGATGATATCGTTCACCGAACGGACTCCCCTTTCACGGCTTCCATCAGCAGTCACCCCTACCTCCAAAATTCAAAATGCCTTCTCTGGACTCGTATGATGGAAATCGCGACCCTTGCGACCATATTGCAACTTTCAAGACAACTATGCACCTACAAGGAGTCCCGAACGAGATTATGTGCAGAGCTTTTCCCACCACACTTAAGGGACCAACGCGAGTGTGGTTCGGTAAGATACCCCCAAACTCGGTGGGATCATTTGAAGAGTTGAGTAAGTTGTTTGTCAACAATTTCATTGGAGGACAGCGTCACAAGCGTTCCTCCTCTAGTCTACTGACTATAGAGCAAGGGGAAAATGAGAATTAGCGATCCTTTATCACCCGGTTTAATAGGGAGGCCTTGACGGTGGACGAGATGGATGACAAGTTATCACTGACCGCTTTCCACAATGGGGTCAATTTTGACTTGTTCATTCATAAGCTCTACGAGCAGGAACCATAGACCATGGCCGATCTCGTCCATTCAGCCTAGAATTTTATGAATGCTAAGGACGCTATCATAGCCAAGAAAAGAAAAAGGGCAGAACGCTCGGAAGCAGGTCACCATCGTTATTCGGATCAAGGACCTCGTCCAAAGAAAGCTCGGGCAGACGAGAGGAAAGATAAGGATGGTAAGAAGGCCAGTTCCTCCGCGAGGAATCAGCAATACACGCCCCTGACTATGCCACTAGAGCTCTTATGCAAATCAAGGATGATCCGTCCTTGAAGTGGCCGGATAAAATGAAGGGAGACCCCAACAAGCGTAATAGGAGCAAGTACTGCCGCTTTCACAGGGACCATGGGCATGATACGGACGAGTGTTTTGACTTGAAGCAGCAGATAGAAAATCTCATTAGACAAGGAAAACTGAGGAACTTCCTTGGACGAGACCAAAGAGATGAGAAAATGAAGGCCAAGGTGGAAGAATCATCATGTCCCCCACTAGGAGAAATAAGGGTAATTATAGGAGGAAACTCGACAGCGCAGTCATCCAAGTCAAGGAAGACGTACCTGAAGGTGGTGCAGAACATCCAACTGTCTGGACGACCTCCTAGGACAAGGGAAGTAGACCAGCAGACTGTTACGTTCACGGACGAGGAAGCAGGACGACTTCACCACCCACACGATGACGCGATAGTCATCACCCTACTCATCTTTGACTACATGACCAGGAGGGTGTTGATAGACAATGGAAGCTCTGTAGACATTCTCTACTACCCCGCATTCCAGCAAATGAGGCTAGGACGAGATCAGCTTCAACCAGTGAACTCGCCATTGGTAGGATTCGGGGGAATGAAAGTGCAACCTGTAGGCACCATCACATTACTAGTGGTCGTTGGAATATATCCACAGCAGATAACCAAGGAGGTAAGTTTCCTCGTTGTTGATTGTGCATCGTCATATAATGCAATTATTGGAAGGCCAACTTTGAATAGCTGGAAGGCGGTAACCTTTACCTACCATTTGTCCATCAAATTTCCAACTGAGCACAGAGTAGGCCAAGTACAGGGAGATCAGCTGGCTGCCAGAGAATGCTACTTAGCTATACTGGCCATGGACGACCACATGCAGGCAATGAGTATAGACGAGAGAAGGATCGCGGCGGAGCCCACTGAAGCATTAGAAGACGTCCCTTTGGACGATAACCAGCCTGAGAAGTCTACTAGAATTGGGGCGAGCATGGAAGAGGGGGCAAAGCACGCTTTGATTCGGTTCCTGAAGAAAAGCCTCGATGTCTTTGCATGGAGTCATGAGGACATGCCTGGCATTGATCCGAGGGTCATTACCCATAGCCTGAACGTGTGTCCCTACTCAAAACCAGTGCGTCAGAAGAAAAGGATTTTCGCTCCTGAGCGAGACAATGCCATTAAGGAAGAAGTACAGAAGTTGGTCGTCGCAGAGTTCATCCGAGAAGTTTATTATCCAGATTGGTTGGCGAACGTGGTCATGGTCAAGAAAGCTAACGGCAAGTGGTGAATGTGCGTGGACTTCATTGATTTAAACAAAACTTGCCCTAAGGATAGTTACCCATTGCCACGCATTGACCAGTTGGTTGACTCGACGGCAGGTCACAGAGTGCTTAGCTTCATGGACGCTTTCTCAGGTTACAACCAGATACAGATGGATGAAGCGGATCAGGAGAAGACCTCATTCATTACGAGCCAAGGGTTGTATTGTTACAAGGTAATGCCCTTTGGTTTGAAGAACGCAGGGGCAACTTACCAAAGGCTGGTTAACCATATGTTCCGTCCTCAAATCGGGCGAAATGTGGAGGTTTATGTAAATGACATGCTGGTAAAGAGCCAGGACGAGGGCAAACATCTAGACGACCTTCAAGAGACTTTCGATACATTGTGGCGGTACAACATGAAATTAAATCCAAGCAAGTGCGCTTTCGAAGTTTCGTTAGGAAAATTTTTGGGGTTCATGGTGTCGCACAGAGGAATTGAAGCAAATCCGGACAAAATCCAGACGATACTGAACATGGAACCACCAAAAAATATCAAGGAAGTCCAGTCTCTTACCGGACAGGTCGCTGCCCTTAACAGGTTTGTCTCGAAAGCTACTGATAAGTGCTTACCTTTCTTTAAAGTCCTAAGGAAGGAATTTGAATGGACGGACGAGTGTCAAAGGGCCTTCCAAGACTTGAAGACGTATCTCATGACAGCGCCGCTATTGAGTCCGTCTGTACCTGGGGAAGTGTTGTATTTGTATTTGGCAGTGTCCCCACACGCAGTAAGTTCAGCGTTGGTCAGAGAAGAAGGGAGAATCCAGAAACCGGTTTATTATACGAGCCGTGCAATGAGAGGAGCAGAAGGACGATACCTGATGATGGAGAAGCTAGCCTTTGCACTGATCACGGTTTCCAGGAAGCTGAGGCATTACTTTCAGGCTCACATCATCAACGTCCTAACAGACCATCTTATAAAGAAGGCAATGAACAAGTTGGAAGCTGCTGGACGACTAGTACAGTGGGCTATTGAGCTTAGCGAGTTTGATATCAGATACCTCCCGAGGAGTGCGATAAAGGCGCAGGCATTGGCAAATTTCATCGCAGAGTTCACCCCCAACTAGGATGAGCTGGACAAGGACGAAAGTGTTGAGAAATGGGTGATCAATGTCGATGGGTCATCCACACTGTATGCAAAAGGAATTGGGGTTATACTGAAGTCCCCTGAGGGTGACAGGTTGGAGTATGCAGCCCGTCTACAATATCAAACTACCAACAACGAGGCTGAGTACGAGGCTCTACTCAAGGGATTGGAATTGGCTAAGTCCTTAGGGGCGGAGTCGGTAACAATCAGAGGAGATTCTTAGCTGGTCATTAACTAAGTAAATGGAATGTGTGATACTAAGGAAGATTGAATGAGGAAATACCTCAACAAAGTGAAACGACTTGCACGAAAATTTTCGGCTGTAAGTTTTGTTTAACTACCCAGGGAGGAAAATACGGAAGCGGATGCCTTGGCAAAAGTAGCTTCGACAGTGGTTACAGACGAGTACAACAACATCCAATATATGCCAAGCATAGGCATCCCTGACATACAGCAGATAGAAGGAGGAGAAAATTGGATGAGTCCAATAATGATTTATCTCAAAGATGAAAGACTTCCTGAAGACAAGGATGAAGCAAGAAAGTTAAGGGTCAGGGCAGCCAAGTACGTCCTCATAAATGAAGTATTGTACAAGTGAGGTTTTTCCCAACCTTACTTAAGGTGCTTGGCTCCTGACGAGTCAAACTATGTTCTAAGGGAAGTTCATGAAGGAGCATGTGGAAATCATTCAGGAGCAAGGTCGCTGATCCATAAGATTGTCCGTCCCGGCTACTACTGGCCTACAATGCAGGCAGATGCTAAAGCCTATGTCAAGGTATATGACCAGTGTCAGTGCTACAGCAATGTACCTAGACAGCTGTTAGAGTACCAAACCCCAATGATGGCCCCATGGCCATTCGCACAGTGGGGACTGGATATCTTAGGCCCTTTCCCCATAGGAACCCGGCAAATGAAGTTTTTGGTGGTAGGAATCGATTACTTTACCAAGTGGGTAGAAGCCGAGCCTCTTGCAGCAATCACTCAGCAAAACGTGAAAAATTTTGTATGGAAGAATATTCTATGTAGGTTCGGAGTACCCAGGGTATTAGTATCGGACAACGAACGTCAATTCGACAACGTGCCCTTTATGGACTTTTGCAATCGTTTTTGGATCAAGAATCACTATTCATCACCCTCCCATCCGCAGGAAAATGGACAAGCAGAAGTAGCAAACCGATCCTTGCTGAAAATCATCAAGACTCGGCTCGAGGGGGCAAAAGGGATATGGCCAGACGAGCTACCAGGTGTTCTTTGGGCTTATAAGACAACTGTACGAACTCCGACGGGAGAGACCCCCTTTAAACTAGCCTATGGAAGTGAAGCTGTCATACCGGCGGAAGTTCATATGGCTAGTCACCGAGTGATGGAGTACCAGGAGAAAGAGAACGGGGAACAACTTTGTCTTGACCTCGATCTTATTGACGAGGTAAGAATGGATGCGGAGCAAAGGACAGCAAGGTACAAAAACCTTATGGCCAGACAGCATGATGCCATGGTGAAACCCAGATGGTTCAGTGTGGGGGACCTTGTCCTCAAAAGAGTCTCCTTGGCGACCAGAAACCCAGCTCTTGGAAAATTGGGACCCAATTGGGAAGGACCCTACAGGGTAATCAACTGCAAGAAGCAGGGGTCTTACTACCTGGAAGCTCTGGACGGGCGGAAGTTAGAGCATCCCTGGAACGTGGAACATTTGAGGAGGTACTATCAGTGATAAGTAGGGACGAGGGAAGTCAATGGCAAAGTTACAGCTATGATTTGCGTGTTCGCTTATATTTACTGTTGTATTCTTACTACTATTATGGTGTGTTGTGAATAAAAAGTGCACTAGTTCTCAAACTTTTGCACCGCTTACAGACCAGCTTATGAAAGACGAGATTATGTATTTCTCTTAAGTATATTAATAAGGCACTAGCTTATAAGCATGTGCCACGCTTGTGAACAATGTTCATGTAATAATATGGTTTGGATTTCTTATGTATTTGATGCATAGATCTAGTTTCCATAATAATACCCACAGAAGGGGCAAAAGCCTAAGACGAATAGAAATCTTCGGACGCAGAAACACTCGTCCAAGAATTCCTTGAAACAAGGGTAAAGCAAAGAGAAAAAGCTAAGGCATACTCGTCCAAGGCTTTCCTTTAAATAAGGGTAAAGCAAAGAGAAATAAGCTAAGGCACACTCGTCCAAGGCTTTCCTTTAAATAAGGGTAAAGCAAAGAGAAATAAGTTAAGGCGCACTCGTCCAAGAATTCCTTGAAACAAGGATAAAGCAAAGAGAAAAAGCTAAGGCATACTCGTCCAAGGCTTTCCTTTAAATAAAGGTAAAGCAAAGAGAAATAAGATAAGGCACACTCGTCCAAGCATTCCTTGAAACAAGGATAAAGCATAGAGAAAAAGCTAAGACATGCTCGTCCAAGATTTCCTTTTATTAAGCATAAAGCAAAAAGAAAAGACCAAGGCCCACTCGTCTAAGAAAGAAAGTAGACATTAAGGCATAGCATTCTAAAGACGAGCAGCTAGTCAAGACGAGTAAAACAAACGTTATGAACTCCTTGCGAGAAGACGAGTCATAATGCCTATAGGACGAGCAAAAGTAATGCAATTGTCATTATCGGCCTAAGTGGAACATTGTTTAAAAGAAAATTGCATAAATGATAACAAATGTATAAGCTCGTCCATATAATAGGTAACAGATAAAGAAAATATTCGTTACTCCAAAGAGGGTAGACGACCACCGTCCAAAAACCCTTATAAATTAAGCATTAAAAAGCAATTGTTAATAAACTCATCCAGAACACTCTAGACGAGGTAATTGTACTTGAATACATTTTAAATAAAAAAAAGAAAAAAAAAGAAAGCCAAACAACAATAACACTAGTTAAAAAGATTTTTCTTCAAGAGGGAGGGGCATCAATGTTGGGGTCGTCCTGAGCTGGTTTGGTAGAAGCGTCGTCCTCGATGTTGACATCGTCTGAGCCTGTGTGAACGAGAGAACTTGTAGCAGCTCCAAGGTTAAGTTTAATGGCGCTAAAGTCAACTCTGGGAAAGTTGTCTATAGCGTCCATCCTAAAATCCTCAAACCCTGCTGCGTAGTTCGTGTCCAGCAGGTCAGTGAACTCTTTGGACGCTTTGAATTCCTCCATTGCCTCGTCCTTAGCTTTCTTAAGAAGAAGACTCAGCTCGTCATTCTTCTTTTGGAGAAGGTCGAGACGGTCGTCCTTCCTGGCAGCGTCGGATTTCAGCTCCCCCACCAAAGCCTTCAACTCCTTAGCCTCGTCCTTGGCCTTGTTCGCCACCTCGGCCCACGTCCTACAGTCGTTCTTGATCTCTTCTATTCTTTTCTCTAGAAGGATTCTCGTCCTGTCCATCTCTGTGGCCTGCCTGGACGCAGCTATGAACTTCGACATTGCCTACATGGAAGAACAGAAAGTTCAAAAGATAGAAATAACATTGGGTAACATGGTTAAACCAAGACGAGGCCAAGATGGTCACCTTAAAGAGATCGTGGACGCCAGAGTGTTCGAACTCCTTCAAAGACATGTCATAGCACGCAGCCACGTCTTCGCCTTTCACAGCCTCTTGGAATCGTTCCCAAGCCAGATCCTCATTCTCCAACAAATTAGTAGAAATCCTTCGAGGAGGCTGGGACGAATCAGGAGCTAGGGACTTGGACGGAGTGACGCTGACAGGCGTGGACGAGTCTATATCAACGACCGGGACGGGCAGCTGGGAAGGAGGATCAGGCCTAGCAGTCTCGGGCCTGGACGACCCAGACTTGGCCTTCTTCCCCCGACGACTCGGCAAGCTAGCCAAGTCCACATGCTTGGACAAGCTTTTTCTCTTATCCCCAGCAGCAGGACGAGCTTCAGGTCTGGCCACTTCCTCGACCACCTCTTTCCCATTGTTTTCCTTCATGGTTGCCATTCTTAAAAATAAAAACAAATAAATGAATTATAGTAACAAAAAAAAAAAAAAATATATATATATATATATATATATATATATATATAATACACATGTTTTAAAGAATAAAACACTCACGTCTACGGATGGTTAGTTCGTGTGCGAGGGCTTCGACGGACGGGTCAGGACCAAGTCCCCACCTATGTAGACGTTGAAGGGTCACCAAGGAGTGAAAATCTCTCTCGGGGTATAGACGAGCCCTGTGGACGCGATCACGGTGGAATTTACTCAGAGAAGGACGCCTAACAGCTACAAAAAGAAGAGGAAAGTTAAGGTTAGACCACTGTTTAAAAATAAAACAACAAAATCAATAAAATAAAAAAAGGGAGTGAAGGAAAAACACAACATACCTTCTTGATGAAGGTTCCCTAATTCTCCAATATAAGGAGGGAATGTATCTCTACCAACCTCGATAGGAGACCCCGCCCAGAAACCAGAGACAAAGAAAAACTCTGTCTTCCAGTTTCTGTCAGACGAGGGTAAGGACTTAATCAGCCTACAGTCATTGCCCCTGGCTGTAAACTGATAAAAGCCTTGAGATTGGCTTATCTCGGAGGGTTTATAACAATACAAGAACTCGTCCACGGTGATGGGACGGTTCCCATCAAACACCTCCCTCCACAAGACTTGCATAAAGACAATAAGTCTCCACGCATTGGGGTTAAACTGACAAACCCCCAAGCCCAGTCTGGTAAGCAACTCCCTCGTAAAGGCATTTAAAGGAAATCTAAGTCCCCCTAACAGGTGGGCTTCGTACACACCTATCCCAAAACGGGGTTGACAACACCATTCCCCTCTAACGGCCAACCTAGGGTTCAGATCATCTGGAATCTGGAACCAACTCCTAAGAGCGTCTAACCTCTTCTCGTCCGTCTTTGAAGGAATTTCTATGGCACAACTATATACTGTTTCTTCTTCATCTAAAGGAGAGGGCGATGGGATGCTTGTCGAGGTATCAGCCCCCGAGGTTGTCCTCGTCCTAATACTCTCTTGGAAGATTTCTACAGGAACTCCAGGAACACCAGATATGTATTCTTCGGTTGTGTGGCCACTACTACTACTGCCATCACTGGAGGTGCTATAACTAGAGGAGTCGTGATACTCGTCTATGGCCTTGACCACACTGTCGTTAGATGAACAGGAGGCCATTGAAAACGTCCTAACTCTTAAAAAGGAAAGCTGGAGTAAGGGTAGAGAGATTACCTGCTCTAGACGAGGGACACTAAGGACGCTGAGGATACTCTTAGACGAAGCAACGGACGAGAGTGTCAAAGTAGAAAATTTGAAAAAGTGAAAGGGGCATGAGAGGAAAACCACTATTTATAGGTAAAAAAGTCTCGGTAATCGCAATGACGGAACCGATCAGAAGGTGACACGTGACATATGCCTCGAAGAAGTAAACCTACATGACCAACCCCCTATGGATGTGTGACACGTGGAACGTTTCTAAAAATAAAAAAATAAAAAAAAAGAGAGAAAAAAGAAAAGAAGAGACTCGTCCTAAAGCCTGTCAATACGCTGCATAACCCCTGGACGAGGGGGCAACTGATGAGGGATAAAGACGCTCAGACTGTCCCTGGACGGTCATCACCTCGGCAACCATCTAGGAGTTATCATCAAGACGAGGATAACGCACAAGGCCGTCCTTGGGTGATAGCGAAGCTACATCCCTCGTCCAAAGGATGCGCACAGCCCATCCCGAGAGGACTCGTCCACATAAAGACTCATGGACGAGGCTTTTACACTTAGAATTATTAAGCACATTTTACCATTCCATAATACACGCATAACTTCCGATGACCGTTGTGTGAGAAAATGCAACTGTCAGGTGGTTATGGGAGTTATCCAAGAACCCAGGACCTCCAGAAATTCAGGGGAGGTTACAATTTCAATAACTGCCCCAGGACATTATATAAACAGCCATTCAGACCAATGGAAGGTACGTTGAACATTTTCCCAAGAACTTAGAACTCAAAAGATATAGAGAGAAAACTGACTTTACCATCGGAGGGTTCTTGGCCGGCGATCCCGGTCACCTTTGATCGTTTTCCTTTGTTTTTCAAGCCATTAGAGAGCGAGTGGTCCTTTCAAATCCGGAGCATCCAGCCTACTGATTTTCCTTGCATCATCAGGTTAAGCTTCCACCTAAGGTTAAGCCTATTAGTTGTAAGTGGGTGCTTAAAACAAAATTGTATGGTTGCAAGTGGGTTTCTAAAAGAAAATTATAATCAAATGGGATCATAGAAAAGTATAAGGCATGCTCGGTAACTTAAGGCTATAAGCAAAATATTATGTTGATTATTTGATACTTATTCTTTGTTTATTAGAATTGCATCTATAAGAATGTTGTTTGTCATTGTATCTATTTACAAACCTATTATATATCATATGGATGTTAAAACTGTTTTTATAATAGGTGAATTAGAAAAAAAAAATTATATGGAGCAACTCAAGGGTTGTGTTGTCCTTGGACAATAACATAAAGTTTGTAAATTGGTTAAATTCTTGTATGGAGTAAAACAAGCACCTATACAATTACATGAAAATTTTGATATATGATGATTACACATGGATTTGTGATTTATGGTTATGAGAATAAATGCATATATAATAAGTAAAATAATAATGAAAGTGTCATTATTTGTTTATGATGATGGTAAGAAAATCAGTAGGCTGGATGCTTCGGACTTGAAAGGACTACTTGCTCTCTTGATGGCCTGAAAAAGAAAGAAAAGAAATCAAAGGTGACCGGGGTCGCCGGCCAAGAACCCTCCGATGGCAAAGTTAGTTTTCTCTCTATCTTTTTGGAGTTCCAACTTTTTTGATAAAAGTAAAAACGTACCTTTGTTTGGTCTGAATGGGCGTTTATATAGTGTCCTAAAGACAATTATCAAACTTGTAACCTCCCTGGATTCAAGGAGGTGTGAGGGTTCAAAGATAACTTCCATAACTACTTAGGAGTTATATACTTCTCACATAATGGTCACTGGAAGTTATGCACGTAATAAGGAGTTGTAATATACACTCGGGAATTTTCCTAAGTGTGACAGCCTCGTCCGAGGATCTTCCTGTCGAGCGTACCTCGCTTAGGAATAAGGGTCGTTCCTCCTATGGACGGATTTTGTTCAGGACGAGCTTTGTGGCTCTCTAAGACGAGGCGACTAGTTCCTTGATCATACAAACCTCGTCCAAGCTTCTTCCTTCATCGACGAGGTAGTTATTAATGAGGTTTCCGGGGTCCTTGCTTCGCTGGCTCTGTCCTAGACGACCTTTATGGACAATGTCGGGGTTGGTACTTTATCATACCCTATCAGTTGTCCCCTTATCCAAAGGTCGTCTAGAGCTCCTAGTCTTTGGACACGTGTTCCCTTGTTCATGATCATGAGTTACTCCAAGTGTCACGATCTTGACGGTCGAGTTCCATTGGTTTCGGATTGTGCCATGCGTCACGACTTTATTGGTTAACCGTCGCATCGGTTCGTGTTTTCGAGGAAGTTGCCACATGGCTCTTCCTGATTGATCACGTCGTTCCAGGTTCCATTTTTCAACGCCTATAAATAGTAGATTTCCTCTCATACCCTCTGCATTTTTCAAATTTTCTTGTTTGACATTCCTCGTCCATCGCCTCGTCTAGAAGTATTCCAGCGTCCCTAGTTTCCCTTCGTCTAGAGCCAGGTATTTTCTTTACACTCGTCTTTAGGTCTGAAGTTTTCTGAAGTTGTTTCTTCGTCTAGTAATAGCGTTGACAAAGAGATAGATGAATACCACAACTCAACTAGTTACAGTGGCTCTAGTAGTAACAATAGTAGTAATAGTGGGGGTAACACCACAGACGAGTATGTTTCTGGGGTTCCTGGGGTTCCCTTGAAAGTCTTTTAAGAGGAATTTAGGACGAGAGCAGCGTCTGGGTCTGGGTCTGGGGCTGGTCCCTCCAGTGCTCCCCCGTCCACAACTAAGGACGAGGTTGAGACCATTTATAGCTGTGCTGTGGGGGTTCCTTCTAAGACGAACGAGAAGAAGTTAGCGTCTCTTAGGAGCTGGTATCAAATTCCAAATGAGCTAAACCCTAGGTTGGCCGTCCGTGATGAGTGGTGTTGCCAACCTCATTTTGGCATAGGAATTTATGAGGCCTGTCTTCTAGGAGGTCTTAGGTTGCCTCTCAATGCATTTGCTAGGGAGTTGCTCACTAGATTGGGTTTAGGGCTGTGTCAGTTCAATTCCAATGCATGGAGGCTCATCGTTTCTATGCAAATTTTGTGGAAAGAGGGTTTTGAAGGGGATTGTCCCCTTACTGTGGACGAATTCCTTTTCTGCTACAAACCCTCTAAAATTAGCCAATCCCGTGGCTTTTATCAATTTACAGCCAGAAGAAGAGATTGTAGGATAATAAAATCATTGGTCACATCAGATAAGAATTTGAAGATGGAGTTTTTCTTCGTCTCTGGTTTTTGGGCAGGACACCCTGTTAAGGTGGGCAGGGATCCATTTGCCCCATATACAGGAGAGTTAGGGAACCTTCGTCCTGAAGGTATGCTTATTACTATTATAGTGTTACCTTTATCACACGTCGTTCTATACTAACTAAGCTTCTCATCCTTACTGCAGGTATTAGAAGATCGTCATTGAACAAGTTTTATTTGGGACGTGTTCAAAAAGCCTGTTTTCACCCAGAGAGGGACTTCCATTCCTTGGTTACCCTTCAATGCCTTGCTACTTGGGGACTTGGCCCTGAGCCCTCTCCTGAAGCCACAACTCACGAAATTACAGTCCGTAGACGTAATTTTTTGCCCTGAAAGATTTCTTCGTCATTTCGTTCATTTCGCCATTACCATCATCATATATATATATATATATATATATATATATATATATATATATATATATATATATATATATATATATATATATATATGTATATATATTTTGAATGATGCTAACAACTTTCTTTGCAGGAATGGCTACTATGAAAGAGAACAAGGGCAAGGAAGTTGTGGACGAGGCAAGCAAGCAAGACGTTGAAACTCAGGCTCGTCCTGCTGTAGGTGTTAAGAGAAGCCTGTCAGAAGGTGTTGATCTTGAGAATCTCCCCAGCCGTCTGAAGGAGAAGGAAACGAAGCACAAGAGGTCGTCCAAGTCTGGGGTCGTCACTCCTGTTGTCCCCATTCCTCCTCCATCTCAGTCGTCCATCCAGATCCTGGACGTAGAGTCATCTGAGCCTACCCATACCCCTCCATCCAAAACTACTGCTCCTACCTCGTCCCAGCCTCCTTTGAAAGTTGCTTCAAACATCATCGAGAATGAGGACTTGGCCTGGGAGAGGTTTGAGAAGGTAGTTTCTGGTGAGGACGTGGCTGCATGCTACAACATGTCCTTGAGAGAGTTTGAACACTCAGGTGTCCACGACCTTTTCAAGGTAATTAATACAAACTTTTCTCCATTCCTTTCCCTTTCGTCCATGTCTTCCTCGTCATACACTTTATTTATTTGCTTTATATGAAATTTCGTACTCACTTGTGTAGGCTATGTCGAAGTTCATAGCCGCGTCCAGACAGGCTACTAAGCTGGATAATACGAGGATTTTATTGGAGAGAAGGATACAGGAAGTCAGGGACGACTGTAAAGGCTAGACTGAAACAGCAGCCAAGGCTAAGGAGGAAACCAAGGGTTTGCTAAATCTCGTCGAAGAGCTGAAAGCTGATATAGTAGAGAAAGACACTCGTCTTGATCACTTTCAAAAGAAGACCGACGAGTTGAGAATTCTCTTGAGAAGGCCAAGGAAAATGCCGTAGAAGAGTTTAGGACCTCAAAGCAATTAACTGACCTGCTGGACGCCAACTATGCAGCCGGATTCGAAGATTTTCGCATGGAGGCAAAGGAAAAGTTTCCCGAGGTTGACTTCAGCTCCATTGTGCTTCAATTAGGGGGTGCTGCTAGTTCTTTTCTTCAGAAAAGTTCTGAAGATATCAACATTGAAGATGACGCCTCGACTAAGCCTGCCCAGGACAACCCCAATGCCGATGCCACTGCTGCCTGAAGACGATATTTTGACTATTTATTCAAAGTGTTTGTTTTGTTTCTTTGTTTTGGTCCACTATTTTTAGGACTTTTTTCAGATGTATTTGAATACAATTATCTCGTCCAAAGTTTTCTGGACGATTTTATTAACAATTGTCTTTTAAGGCTTACTTTGCAGGGGTTTTTGAACGTTGGTTGTCTACCCTTGTTTTAAACTTTAATGAATGCATACTTTTATCCAGTATTGACTTTTATTGTTTGGACGGGTTTATATTGTTTGGACGAGTTTATGCTCTGTTTTTACCATTAGATGTGGGCTTTTAAACAGTGAGCATTGTGTTGTATGGTCGTCCATGCATTTTTCTTATGGACGACCCACCTATGCATGGACATTTTTGTTAGCCATTTTAATTTTTCTAAGTATAACTCGTCTCAGATATGACAACAATGATCATGCGTCCTTTCCCTCGTCCATGGCTAGACAGCTGGCATTCGTCTTTCGTTCAGACGTTTGTAGTGTTTACCTCGTCCTAGAGCATCTGGGCGTCTTGGCTATATGCTCGTCCATGGACAAATTTTACTGTATGCCTTTTTTCTCGTCCGTGAACGAGCATGCCTTAGCTTATTTTCCCTTTGCTTTATCCTCGTCTTGAGAATAGCTTATGAACGTTACATCCCTGCGTCCAGGGATTTTCATTCATTTCAGGTTTTTGCCCCCCCTTGTGGGTATTATTATGAAAATTAGATTCATGCATTAAATACATTAGAAATCCAAACCATATTATTATACGAACATTGTCCACAAGTGTGGCACACTTTTATAAGCTAGCACCTTATTAAAATACTTAAGAAAATACATAACCTCGTCTTTCACAAGCTGGTCTGTAGGTGGTGCAAAAGTTTAAGAACTAGTGCACTTTTTATTCTTAATACATACCATAGTAGTAGGAAAAACACAATAGTAAATATAAGTGAACACGTAGATCATAGTTGTAACTTCGTCATTGATTTCCCTCATCCCCGCTCATCACTAATAGTACCTCCTCAGGTACTCCACGTTCCAGGTATGCTCTAACTTCCGTCCGTCCAGAGCTTCCAGGTAGTAAGACCCCTGCCTTTTGCAGTTGATTACCCTATAGGGTCCTTCCCAATTGGGTCCCAATTTTCCATGAGTTGGGTTCCTGGTTGACAAAGGAAATCCTTTTAAGAACGAGGTCCCCGATGTTGAAACACCTGGGTTTTACCATGGCATCATGCTGCCTAGCCATAAGATTCTTGTATCTTGCTGTCCTTTGCTCCGCATCCATCCTTACCTCATCAATGAGATCGAGGTCAAGACGAAGTTGTTCCTCATTTTCTCTCTCCTGATACTTCATCACTCGATGGTTAGCCATATTAACTTCTGCCGGTATAACAACTTCACTTCCATAGGCTAGCTTGAAGGGGGTTTCTCCTGTCGGGGTTTTCACAGTCGTTCTATAGGCCTAAAGAACACCTGGTAACTCGTCTGGCCATATCCCCTTTGCCCCCTTGAGACGAGTCTTGATAATTTTCAGCAGGGATTGGTTCGCTACTTCTGCTTGTCCATTCGCTTGTGGGTGGGAGGGTGAGGAATAGTGATTCTTAATTCCAAACTGTTCGCAAAAGTCCCTGAAGGGCGCATTGTCAAACTAGCGTCCGTTATCTGATACTAGTACCCTGGGTACTCCGAACCTACATAGTATATTCTTCCAAACAAAATTTTTGACATTTTGCTGAGTGATTTTTGCAACAGGTTCGGCCTCCACCCACTTGGTAAAGTAATCAATCCCTACTACCACAAACTTCATTTGTCTGGTTCCCATGGGGAAATGACCTACGATATCCAGTTCCCACTGTGCAAAGGGGCCATCATTGGGGTTTGGTATTCCGATGGCTGCCTAGGGACGTTGCTATAGCGCTGACACTGGTCACATACCTTGACATAGGCCTTAGCATCTGCTTGAATTGTAGGCCAGTAGTAACCTGCACAGACGACCTTATGGACAAGCGATCTCGCTCCTGAATGATTCCCACATGCTCCTTCATGAACTTCCCTTAAAACATAATTGGACTCGTCCGGAGCCAAGCACCTTAGGTAAGGTTGGGAAAAGCCTCGCTTGTACAACACTTCATTTATGAGGACGTATTTGGCTGCTCTGACCCTTAGCTTCCTAGCTCGTCCTTGTCTTCTGAAAGCCTTCCATCTTTAAGGTAGATCACTATTGGACTCATCCAATTTTCTCCCCCTCCTATTTGCTGTATATCTAGGATGTCTATGCTTGACATGTACTGGGTTCTGTCGTACGCATCCGTAACTTCTCCTCCCGAAGCTGCTTTCGCCAAGGCATCCGCTTCCATATTTTCCTCCCTTGGGAGTTGAACAAAACTCACTTCCCTAAATTTTTGAACAAGCCGTCTTACTTTGCTAAGATACTTCTTCATCCTATCTTCCTTAGCATCACACATTCCGTTCACTTGGTTGATGACGAGCTGAGAATCCCCTTTGACTATTATTGATTCCACTCCTAAAGACTTAGCCAATTCTAGCCCTTTAAGTAGAGCTTCATACTCTACTTCGTTGTTGGTGGTTTAATATTGCAAACGGGTTGCGTACTCCAATTTGTCACCCTCTAGGGATTTTAGTATGACTCTAATCCCTCATGCATATAATGTGGATGACCCGTCTACATTGATAACCCACCTTTCATTTCCTTCATCTTTATTCAGCTCGTCCTGGCTAGGAGTGAACTCCGCTATGAAATCCACCAACGCCTGCGCCTTGATCGCGGTCCTTGGAAGGTATCTAACATCAAACTCGCTAAGTTCCACCGCCCACTGGATTAATCGTCCTGCAGCTTCCAATTTGTTTATTGCCTTCCTTACAGGGTGGTCCGTCAGGACATTAATAATATGAGCTTGAAAATAATGCCTCAGCTTCCTGGAAGCCGTAATCAAGGCAAAAGCTAGCTTTTCCATCATCGGGTATCGTCCTTCCGCTCCTCTCAACGCACGGCTTGTGTAGTAAACTGGTTTTTAGATCTTCCCTTCTTCCCCGACCAACACCAAGCTTACTGCGTGCGGGGACACCGTCAAATACAAATATAGTTCCTCTCCAGGTACAGATGGACTTAGCAATGACGCTGTCATTAGGTAAGTCTTCAGGTCTTGGAAGGCCTTCTAACACTCATCTATCCACTCAAATGCCTTCCTGAGGACTTTAAAGAATGGCAAACACTTGTCAGTAGCTTTCGAAACAAACCTGTTAAGGGCGGCAACTCGTCCGGTAAGAGATTGGACTTCTTTGATGTTCTTTGGTGGTTCCATATTCATTATCGCCTGGATTTTGTCCGGATTTGCCTCAACTCCCCTGTGCGAAACCATGAACCCCAAGAACTTCCCCGACGAAACCCCGAAAGCACACTTGCTTGGATTTAGTTTCATGTTGTACCGACGAAGTGTATCAAAGGTCTCTTGAAGGTCGTCTAGATGCTTTCCCTCGTCCTGACTCTTTACTAGCATATCATCCACATAAACCTCCACATTTCACCCGATTTGAGAACGGAACATGTGGTTAACTAGTCTCTGGTAAGTCGCCCCTGCATTCTTCAGACCGAAGGGCATTACCTTGTAGCAAAATAACCCTTGGCTAGTAATCAATGAGGTCTTTTCTTGATCTGCCTTGTCCATCTTTATCTGGTTGTAGCTTGGAAAGGCGTTCATAAAACTCAGCAACTTGTGACCTGCCGTCGAGTCCACCAGCTGGTCAATGCGTGACAATGGATAACTGTCCTTGGGGCAAGCCTTGTTTAAGTCAATAAAATCCACGCACATTCGCCACTTTCCATTGGCCTTCTTCACCATGACTACGTTCGCCAACCAATCTGGATAATAAAATTTTTGAATGAACTCCACGGTAATCAACTTCTGAACTTCTTCCTTGATGGCACTGTCTCGTTCAGGAGCAGAAACCCTCTTCTTCTGACGCACTGGTTTGGAGTAGGGACATACATTCAGACGGTGAGTAATGACACTTGGATCGATGCCCGACATGTCCTCATGACTCCATGCAAAGACATCAAGGCTTTTCTTCAAAAACTGGACTAGAGCATGCTTTACCCCTTCTTCCATGTTCACTCCAATTCTAGTGAACTTCTCGGGTCTACTCTCATCTAATGGGACATCCTCTAACACCTCAGTGGGTTCCGCTGTGATCCTTCTCTCGTCTATACTTGTTGTCTGTACGTGCTCGTTCGCCGCCAACATAGCTAGGTAGCACTCTTTGGCGGCCAACTTATTTCATTGCACTTAGCCCACTCCGTGCTCGGTCGAGAATTTAACTGACAAATGGTAGGTAGAGGTTACCGCCTTCCAACTATTCAAAGTTGGCCTTCCAATGATAGCATTATATGATGATGCATAATCAACAACAAGGAAGTTCACCTCTTTGGTTACCTGCTGTGGATATGCTCCAACCACCACTGGTAATGTGATGGTGCCCACAGGCTGTACCTTCATTCCTCCAAATCCCATCAATGGCGATTTGTCCTAGCCTCATTTGCTGGAAGGCGGGGTAATACAAAATATCGGCCAAACTGCCATTGTCTACCAATACCCTAATGGTCATATAATCAGCAATGAGTAAGGTAATGAATATCGCATCATCGTGTGGGTGGTGAACTCGTCCAGCATCCTTGTCCATGAACGTGATGGCTTGCTCGTCTACTTCCTTTGTCTTGGGAGGTCGTCTAGACAGTTGGACGTTTTGTACCACCCTTAGGTATGATTTCTTTAACTTGGACGATTGGGCTGCTGAGGTTCCTCCTATAATGACTCTTATTTCTCCAAGTGGGGGTCACGATGACTCTTCCACCTTAGCTTTCAGCTTCTCATCTCTTTGATCTCGTCCAAGGAAATTCCTCAGCTTCCGTTGCCTGATAAGGTTCTCTATCTACTGCTTCAGATCAAAACACTCGTCCGTGTCGTGCCCATGGTCTCTGTGAAAGCGGCAATACTTACTCCTATTGCGCTTATTAGGATCTCCTTTCATTTTCTCTAGCCACTTCAAAGAAGAACCATCCTTGATCTGCATAAGCACTTGCTCTAATGGCATATTCAGGGGTGTGTATTGCTGATTTCTCGCTGAGGAACTCGCCTTCTTACCATCTTTTTCTTTTTTCTCTTCTGCCCGAGCCTTCCTTGGGCGAGGACTTTGATCTGGATAACGCTGGTGACCTGCTTCCGAGCATTTTGATCTCTTTCTCTTCTTGGCTATAATAGCGTCCTCAGCATTCATGAAATTCGGGGCCAAATGAATGAGTTGGGCCAAATGAATGAGTTCGGCCATAGTCTGTGGTTCCTACTCGTAGAGCTTATGAATGAACAAGTCAGAGTTGACCCCATTGTGAAAGGCAGCCAATAACAGCTTGTCGTCCATTTCATCCACTGTCAAGGCTTCTCTATTAAATTGGGTAATGAAAGACCGCAAACTTTCGCTTTCCCCTTGCTCTATAGTTAGTAGACTAGAAGAGGAATGTTTGTGGCGCTGTCCCCCAATGAAATTATTGACAAACAACTTACTCAACTCTTCAAATGATCCCACTGAGTTTGGGGGTATCTTGCTGAACCACACTCGTGCTGGTCCCTTAAGTGTGGTAAGGAAAGCTCTGCACATAATATCGTACGGGACCCCTTGAAGGTGCATAGTCGTCTTGAAAGTAGCAATGTGATCACACGGGTCACGATTTCCATCATACGAATCCAAGGAAGGCATTTTGAATTTCGGAGGTAGGGGTGACTGTTGATGGAAGCCATGAAAGGGGAGTCCGTTCGGTGAACTAAATCATCCACTGGGTTCACCCATCTCATGTTCTCCTTCATCTCATCCATGGCTTTTCTCATTTGGTGCATCTCCCTTTCCAAGTATGGCACTCTTCTTGAAGCAATACCCCTTGTCTGATTTTCAAACTCAACATTTTCTCCTCCACCTTCCTGACTCCGGGCTCGTCCCTCCGTGTGCCCATCGTGGCGCTGCCTCCTTAGGTTGATCTCCCTATTCAACTCCTGATTCTGACGGGTCAATTCTGCCATAGCGGCAGCCATGGATTGTATATGTTGAACAGAAGGCGATTGCATGACAAGCGCTGACTGGCAATTGCGGAGGGGATTACTAGAAGCATCTCTACTCTCCTGGTGGCCTGGGCTGGTGGCCTGGGCTGGTGGCCTGGGCTGGTAGCCTTTAATCTTGTTTAAACCATTCAGCCTTTTTGTCTGGAAAAGACTAATCGTTGAAAACAGAACAGATAATCGAACGAAAAGAACAGTGACTTGTCCCCACAGACGGCGCCAACTGATGATGGTAAGAAAATCAGTAGGCTGGATACTTCGGACTTGAAAGGACTACTTGCTCTTTCGATGGCCTGAAAAAGAAAGAAAAGAAATCAAAGGTGACCGGGGTCGCCGGCCAAAAACCCTCCGATAGCAAAGTTAGTTTTCTCTCTATCTTTTTGGAGTACCAACTTTTTTGGGAAAAGTAAAAACGTACCTTTGTTTGGTCTGAATGGGCATTTATATAGTGTCCTAAAGACAGTTATCAAACTTGTAACCTCCCCTAGATTCGAGGAGGTGTGAGGGTTCAAAGATAACTTCCATAACTGCTTAGGAGTTATATACTTCTCACATAACGGTCACTGGAAGTTATGCGTATAATAAGGAGTTGTAATATACACTCGGGAATTTTCCTAAGTGTGACAGCCTCGTCCGAGGATCTTCCTGTCAAGCGTACCTCGCTTAGGAATAAGGGTCGTTCCTCCTATGGACGGATTTTGTTCAGGACGAGCTTTTTGGCTCTCTAGGACGAGGCGACTTGTTCCTTGATCATACAAACCTTGTCCAAGCTTCTTCCTTCATCGACGAGGTAGTTATTAATGAGGTTTCCGGGGTCCTTGCTTCGCTGGCTTTGTCCTGGACGACCTCTATGGACGATGTCGGGGTTGGTACTTTATCATACCCTATCAGTTTATATGTTGATAACTTACTTATATTTGGAACTAGTCATAATGTTATGCATGATACTAAATGTTTTCTTGCCTCTAAATTTGATATGAAAATTTTGGTTGGGGAAAATGTTATTTTAGGCATCAAGATCCTTGGGGATAATGATTGCGGTGTACTATCACAATCTCATTATGTGAAGAAAAAAAAAATTAAACACTTTGATATGTGACCTATATCTATTATGTATGACTTAAAGGTGCACTTAGTCAAAAATTGTGGTGATAATGTTTCACAAGATAAGTAAGCACAAATTATTGGTTGTTTAATATTTTTGACAAACTGTAGTCGCCTTGATATTGCATATGATGTTGGTAGATTGAGTAGATACACTCATAGTCCTAGTGTTGAGCATTGGGATACAATATCTATATTATTGATATATTCAAATGAGACTTTTTTATTTTTGTTTGTCATATTGTGGTTATCATGTTGCTTTAAAAGGATATTGTGATGCTAACTAAATCTCTGATACAGATTATGTAAAGCCCACTAGTGGATATGTGTTTACACTAACTGGACGGGCTGTCTCTTAGAAGTCATCCAAGAATACTTGCATAGAAAGATCTAATATGGAAACAGAGTTAGTAGCCTTAGAGAAGAATGGGTCCGGAGCTATATGGCTTAGGAGTATATTAATTGATATGCCTCATTTTACTAACTATATTGCCTCTATTTGCTTTCTTTGTGATTGCCAGATTGCCATAACACGTGTTAAAAGCAAAGTTTATAATAGGAAAAGTCAATATATCCAATTGAGGCTAAGGCAGCGTATTGATAATGATGTCATGTCATTGGACTTTGTGAAATGGGAAAAGTCAACATATCCAATTAAGGCTGAGGCAGCTTATTGATAATGATGTTATATCATTGGACTTTGTGAGGTCTGAAAGGAACTTGGCCGATGCTTTAACCAAACCACTAGCAAGAAGGCTGGTGAGTGAGACATCTAAGGGGATTGGACTAATACCCAAGTTATGACACTGTGGCTAATGCCCAACCTCTATGATAGGTGATTTCACTCAAGAGGTTAAATTGGTAGAGATCATTAGTGGTCCATGGGCATAGTCATTTGTTATGTGTTTTCCGCTATCTCGGTAAGGAGATTAGTGATGAGTCCTTCTCTATGGTGTAAGACAGTGCTAAGTTGCAGAATTTGGTGAGGTTGAGCTTTGGGCTCTTAATGGATCCATATCCCTACCTGTTGGGTTGAGGTGTATCTGTACACACTCTTGATGGATGCAACTGACTAAGTTGTAGATTATTGGAGGTTAAGTTTTAGGCTCTTAATGGATCCATATCCCTACCTGTTGGGATGTGGTGTATCTGCATGCACTATTGATGGATGCCACCAACTAAATTGCAGATTATTTGAGGTTGAGTTTTAGGCTCTTAATGGATCCATACTCCCTACCTATTGAGATGGGGTGTTCTACACGCACTCTTAATGGATACCACTTATGTGTGAGTGGAAGTTGTGCCGCTTCCTATGAGACTTTTTGGATAGGTCTCTAAAGCTCTCATGAAACCTAGTGACGCATGGCCTGAATAAGACGCCAACCCGCTTAAGAACAACCTTGATAAAGAAAGTTATGTGGGTGGTAAGTTTGGTTTACTAATAGCTTGGTTAAAAGAGTTTTAACTCCACCGATGTCTTTTAGTTCCTACTCATTTATCCTATGTATGGTCAAAACCTTCTGTTACCATATTGATACATGCTTTCTTTAGTTGCTTGCCTTTTCTATTTTATGTTTGTAACATGTGGGGGATTGTTGGTGTGGATGTGTGTTCCAAACACTTTATTATGAGTAAAATAGCCGTTGGAAATTATGAGAAAAATAGTTGTTGGGCAATAATGGATAATATAGCCGTTGGGCTTTTATGAATTATTAGTTACTAATAACTATAGGTTATTATTGTCATGAATAGCCTATATAATACCCATCATAACACCCTTCCCTTTAAGTTTTTTTTACTACTCTATATTTAGATATACACAATCCTATTATATGTCTCTCCCACATATTTTTCTACAATTTATATTTGTTCTAAGGAAAGACAATAGAGGGTTTTTCTTGAACCTTTGTAAGTGGAAGTGCGTCCATCACGGAGGTTGACGCTATAATCTAATCCTGGGAGGTTGTTTGGCCAAGAGAACCAGTCGCGCCGAGTTTTACTCCTGGTGGCATGAATTAACCTTTAAGGACAACGCTTTTTCAATATAATTCTATAGTATTGTGAGATTGTTCTAAACTCTTTTTTATTTTATGTTCTTGCTAATTATTTGAGATATTATTTATGTATCAAAACTTGTTTATTTACTAAAATATTTCCAACCAGTGCACTATGTGATTTCTTACCCGCCAAATTTTGTCAAGGATTACAGCCATATTAAGAGTAATGAGCCATTGGTTTTCTGATGGGCATGAAGCTTTTGGCGGGTCAATGAGCAATTTGATGATATCTACACTAGTGGAGTAGGATGGTCATCTGGTTTAAAACCCTAATAGCAGGAATACCACAAGGCTCTAGCTATTGGACATTTAAGGAATAGATGGACTCTGGATTCGGCTTCCTGATGGCATAGGGCACACAAAGGATTATGATTGGGTATTTTCCTCTAAAGGTTTTTGTTGGTAGGAAGGGTGTTTGCTCCGATTCTCTATAAAAGCATCTTTACTCTTTCAAAGGCCTTGATTTTCCATAATTTCTTCCAAACAATGTTTGAGCTTGTGAGACTATGGTATTGCTCATAGTAGTGCTTGCTACTACAGCAAGTCACACAATATCTACAATCTAAGAACTATAGGACAAAACTCAAAAACTAGAGAGAATAGTGGAGAGAAAGAGATGTACTATTTTTTCATGAGTTTCACAAATGAGGCTACTACACCCTTTTGTAATCCACTTAAATGTAATTTATATTTACGTGAGAGTTAATCTCATTAAATGTGGCCAACCAAAGGTCATGCCGACTAAGGAGTAATTAAAATTATTTTATTTTCCTATTTGGTCCATAGAATTTCAAAATTTTCACACAAGTTCAAAATAAATTCACATGTTTATGAATTAGAAGACCCAATGAAATAGTTTTATATGATTTATACAATATACGCATATATATATATATATATATATATATATATATATTTCACAATACATGAGAATCGTTACTGCACCCAATGACACTTATAGCCATACACAAAAAATATGTCACATTGTGTAACGAAATTTAATAAAACCTAAAATC
The DNA here is from genome assembly GCF_040712315.1 of Castanea sativa. Classification (NCBI taxonomy): domain Eukaryota; kingdom Viridiplantae; phylum Streptophyta; class Magnoliopsida; order Fagales; family Fagaceae; genus Castanea; species Castanea sativa. Next base: position 13,887,128 of record NC_134022.1, read on the forward strand.
ATTCAAGAAAAATAACTTCAAGATGATCCAAAATATTCTTACACACAACCACAGAAAATCATGCCAACTAAATTTTAGGGCAAATTTGTGTTTTGACTTGTTGGATCAATTGGTCAAACCCATACCCAACTTGTGTCAACGGGTTAAGTTTTGGGTTGACCATTGTTACATGGGGTTACAAATTTATGAGTAAAATGTAAACCTGGCTCTCTAAGTTTCTTCAGATTTCATTTCAATTCTCTAATTTTGTTTTTATTCATTTCAATCCTCTAACTTTCAAGTTTATTCAATTAAGGCTATTTCATCAACTTTTGTATATGTTGTGGTTAATTTTTCAATTTTATAATTTTTTCTTCAAATTTTTTAAATTAAAAAAATTCAATTAATGATTGAAAAATATTTTCCAATTTTTTTTTTCAAAAAATTTTAACAAAAATTAATGGAAATTCCTTAATTGAATAAATCTATAACTTAGAAGACTGAAATGAGCAAAAGTAAAGTTAGAGGACTGAAATGAAATCTGAACAAAGTTAGAGGGTCAGTTTTGCATTTTAGCCCAAATTTATTTACCCATATTCACTTAATTTTCTTTCGTGTTTGAGTGAGTTGATGAGTTTGAGTCCAGTTTTATAAATTTTATGCATGGGTATGCTACTAATTAAAAATAAAATTATGAACAATGTTATTAGGAGTAAGTGAGGCCCTTGTTTGAAGTCTAACAAACTTAAATATTATATTTAGTTGAGATATTGGAAAATACAGGAAATAAAAGAATGTCATTTTTTTTTCTCCAATGTTTAGTAAAAAGAATAGAATAATGGGAAGATAAAATAATAAAGAATAAAATGCAAAACTGACCCTCTAAGTTTCTTCAGATTTTATTACAGTCCTCTAACTTTGCTTTTATTCATTTCAGTCCTCTAACTTTCAAGTTTATTTAATTAAGGTTTTAGTATCAACTTTTGTTATATGTTGTGATTAATTTTTCAATTTTATAAGTTTTTCTTCAAACTTTTTAAATTAAAAAAAATTCAATTAATGATTGAAAAATATTTTCTAGATTTTTTTTTAAAAAATTAAACAAAAATTAACAGAAATGTCTTAATTGAATAAATCTGAAACTTAGAGGACTGAAATGAATGAAAGTAAAGTTAGAGAATTGAAATAAAATCTGAAGAAAGTTAGAGGATCAATTTTGCATTTTAGCCAATAATAAATAATAATAAAATGTATACAACTTTACTTATTTGGTTGGGAGAAAAAAAGTGAAAATAATAAATAATATTTTGTTTTAATATTAAAAAGTTTCCATTAGACTACAAAGTTCTTGACACAATAATATCTTATATTAGCATATGAATATTAAGATCAAACAAGGTGCAAAATTGTAATTGTGTTTCCTCTCTTTATTTTTCCTTCATCTTGTCTAATTATATGGGTACGGGTGAAAAATGGAAGTCAATCCCTCTATTTTCCTCCTGTTTCTATCATCTCTGAAATCCCCCAACCAAACAGACACTACATAACCGTTATCTCCAACCACTTCCTTTCATTTTTTGGGTTTGTTGAAAGTGGATTAGGATTTTGGGTTTATAACTGATTTATGTCCCACTATAAAGAATCTTCCATGAATAGAAAAATCAACAAATGTCCAAGAAAGAAGAAGAGGGCACGGAACCAGTGCTCCTTAGGATTTCCTTATTGATGAGTAATTGCTCATTTCAAGCCCAGCGGGCCCTATTTCCCCACTCCAGTCCCATTGAAAGCCTATTTGTTTACCTAACTTCAATGTTGCAAGTATATAAAGAGGTGCGAAAATGCAGTAGTTGTTTATACCCTTGGTTCAAATTGTGGTCCGTAGAGCCCAGAAAATTTATAACCGGGCCCATCGCTCTCTTGCGCTAGGCTCAGTTTTGGACTAAAATTTCTTTTTTCCTTTTTTGGGTCGTGGACTTGGAGGTTCTAGAAGCTAGACCATGAAGTAAGTTACTCAAATCCAGCTGATGTCTCTGCGGTTATAGAGCATCAAGGCCTGATGCAACTTGATGCTAGCTCAAGTGCTGACGTCAAACTTGAAACTTGAGGTTGTCGAATTAGAGGATTGAGTGAATTGAATGAGTCATTAAAGTTCATTCGCCGTTGAATTAAAAGGGAAGATTGCTTTGGCATAAAAATGGTTAGGTTAAACTATTTTTACACGTTTTTTTTTTATATAATTTTTTAAAAGAAAAAGATTGGAATTGTTTTGAAATCAATCCCTTTAAAAATTCTTATAAAAAAATTCTGTATAAAAACTTGTAATTTACACACTCGTTACAATAAATATTACTTTTAATATTTTAGATGAGTTAATATATAGTGAAAAATAACAATGAGTCTCATTGTTATTTTTCACTATTAACTCACCTAAAATAATAAAAATAACAATATGTCAATTTCGTTATAATTTTAAAAATTGAAATACCAGTTTAGAAGCAAACCATAACTTTGAAGAAGGTTTAAAGTGTAGTTTAACCGAACAGTTATTAAAATTCGAAGTGTAACATAACACAATTGACTTATGAATGTCTCATTAACCAGAGACAAGTGACTTGAATTTCACCATCCCTCCGGGCGGCAAGCCCATAGCTGGACTAAACTCGTTAAAAAATTAGAAGAGATACCTGAATTTAACCAAATGCTTCCTGGGCTCACACTGTCATTCACAACTACGCAAATCAATGTCAATGTATTAGGCTGCTTAACACTAGTTACACTACCGAATATAAATAAGATGATTAAATCTCTTATCTTTTTCTTTTTTTTCTTTCTAAATTATTATTATTATTTTTTTAAATGTTTTTAAACTATACATGCCAATATGCCATTGCCAACGTCTTAGTCCTACTTAAACTCTTTTTTTGGGTAACTTTTGATAGAAAATGGAAAAAGAGAATAATGGTGAGAATTTATTACTGAAACAAAAGTAAGATCCAAGCCGCAACTTAGATTTGACTTGATAAAAAAAAATTTCATATTTATTTGCTTATGAACAAACTAAGATTAACCTTTAATTTAAGGTCTGTTTAATAAACAAGCCAAATCTAAGAAAAAAATAAATTGTTCGTGAGCAATTTGTTGATAGTACTCGATAAAAAACAAGTTAAGCTTAGGCTGGTTTATAGGCCTTGGTGATGGAGCTTGAATTGGATTTCAAAAATAAACTCATATCTTATTAAGCCTTTGATTAATTAGAAGTTGGAACCAATATGTTCAAACCAAATGGGCTTGATTATATGCTTAATATGGGTAAAATAATGTACTTGTATTAGATTTCAAATCAAATGGACTTGATTATATGTTTAATATGAGTATAATAATGTATTTGTATTAGATTTCAAGCTCAAAAGCCTAAAATTGAGTTCGAGTTAAGCTTGACTAGAATCAAGCCAAACTAAGATGAGTTGAAGCTTTTGGACATCTTGATGGGCTCAAACTCAAACATAATTTGTAGGCTTTGATTCGAGCTCAACTTGAACTTGAACATGTTATATTTATTGTTGAGCTAAACATTCAATAGTCGACAAAATTCGACCAGTTTATAGAACAAAAAAGTGACAAATTTTAATATAAATATTTTTTTAAAAAAATTTATAAATACCATAAAATTTGAACAAGGGCTTTTGCTCCATAGAATTTTCAAACATGTAAAAAGATTAGATAAAACAAAAACCAAAAATTAATAAGCAACAAGCAATCTTGTCCCAAAGCCAAAGCTGATTAAAGGTGGTGCCCATGAGTTTTTCCTCCCTTGGCTAAACAACAGCACCTATGACAAAATTCTATCTGAAACAATTCACCGACCAAGCACCCACCCTAGAGAAAACATGTAAACCCCAAACTAAATTTTGGAATACACCTACCCAAAAAAAAAAAGCACTTCTCAATACCTACAGAGCAATGTTTTCTGAGTACCTACCTCCATGAATAACACTCTCAGGAGAGAACCCCAATCTTGGTGAGAAATTACTGCTGCTGCTACTACTGCCACTGCTATTCACAGAGAGTGAAATAGAGAGGTTGGTGTTTGAGCTAGAAGCATCCCAAGTAGTAGGTTGAGCAGGTTCCACAAGCTTTCTTGAACGCTGACGGCCTCTTTGCATGTGCCTCTCACAGTACTTTTTATGTGGAACAACTTCCTTGCTACACCTCCATTTCTTCCCATCTGTTCTTCTACATCTCCCAGCCTCTGGATCAGGATCCATGCCCATTCTATGGTCCCAAGACAAGGGGCTAGGCCCCAAAACTGCGGGCAAAGAACATTTTAACAAAAATAAATACACCAAACCAAACCAACCCAATTCAAATCTCATGGACATTAAGCAAATTGAAGAATATTAGAGATATTGAAACTTAAAAAATCCCATGTAGAATGTCATCAATGAGACAGAAGGGTGATGATTTGAGGTACTTACAGCTAGTGTAGCCTGGAGGCACCCCATCATTGAGACCACCAAATACGTTAGCAACACTCTTCCATATAGGGAGAAGAAGATGATGTGGCACGGGAAGCCCAGCTTCGATGTACTTGTAAATGAGTGCTTGAAGCTGTAACTCCTGAAGCTGAAAAATGGTGAAAACAAGCGATTTTGTGCTGTGTCCAGACCCACGTCCAAGCTCAAGATTAAGCCCAACTGGAGTTGAGCCATCAGCTCCGTTTGATCCAAATCCAATGGTATTCATGTCCCAAGAATTATCACAACTAGTTGGTCCAATACCTACTGTTAAGACCAAAAAAAAAGAAAAGAAAAAGAAATAGTGGTTGAAATTTAATAATCAAACTAAAAGCATCAGAATAATTACACAATTGTGATGGAATACTGAGTATGAGTACCTGTATTTGTGAAACGTGCAATCTTAGGAGGTGGGGTTCGGTGCTCCATTTTAAGCTCAGAGCATCAAGATGGATGGTCAAAGTAACTGAGAAAAAGTAACTGCAGGGATAGAGTCTGAACTCTGAAGCACAGTGTAAAAAGACTATATAGATCTCAGTTCCCAAGTCAGAGAGATTGGCACAGCCCGTGGGAACGACGACCAAAATAGAATTATTATATAAACATAAAAATATGTTTCCAATACGACAATGTAGCTCTGACACCACACGTACCTGTTGTCCTCTTTGCCCACCTATGACCTATCCCACCACAACTGTTGCGAGTGGAGTAATTGACGATCACCTTGGATTATCACTGTAGTACTGCTTTTTACCTTTCTAGTTCTGAACAGATAAGTTTTTACATCAACATGCATGCGAATCTATCATAACACTGTTTTTATTTGTTGTTATTTTTACCGGGTGTTTAGTTAATGTGTGTTTTAAGGGTACATATTAAATTATTTATTTTTAAAAATATTTTATGAAAAATTAAAAAGTTTATAAAATTTTTTCAATTCTTGATAAAAATATTTCAAAAAATAGTATACTATTTAGTAAAATTCTTTTTACAATATATAATTTAATAATTCTACCAAAAACTTTTTTAATAAACTATTTTTTTAAAAAAATTGTGTGATGGATGGTAATACAACTATTTAAAAATTTTATATTATAAATTACAGTAATTGTAATCACTAAATTGAAGCATCTTCAACGTGACCTTTATTTCCCAACATCATTGTATTCATGTCAAAATTTGCAAAATAGAATAGATGACTTTCAAAATCTTTCGCATCAATATATATATCATTGTTAAAAAATATATTTGTGCTACAAAAATTTTTTAAAATATAAACAATTATTTTAGCTTTGCAAATAAACAGTTTAATAATTTTTTTATTTTTATTTTTGGTTTCATTGTTAAAAGAGGAAGAAGGTAAATGATTTGGAATAATAAAAAAATAAAAATAAAATAGTTTAATAAAATAGTATAAAAAAAAGATAATGATGTGTTAAAATAAAATAGAAAGACTAAATTGCAAACTAAACCCCTAAAATTTAGAGGTATTTAAATTTTAAATCTTAAAATTTCAGAATTTGTTTAGTCTTCTAAAATTCGGGAGTATTTGAATTTTATATTTTAAGGTTTTAGAATTTGAATTTTTTATCCAATCTCCTATTTCATTTGCATTAGCAATCATTTTATCCATATTTTTCATTAAGAACTATATAAAAATTTTACACTTATTTAGTTCATCTAATGAAATAATGTCACATCATTTTTATTATGCCATATTATTTTAAATTATTCAAATTTTTTAGGCTACAAAAATGATGTGAAAAATTCAAATATTAGAGGATAAAAGTTAAATATTCAAAAAATTTATGGAATAAAATCTAAAATTTTAAATTTTAAAATGTAAAATTGAAAGTCTAGATCCCTCCAAACTTTATTAGAGTATAATTTACAATTAAATTTATTAGAAAAAAAAAGATTCTTTTTCTTAACTCTAACGTTTGTTTATTTATTTATTTATTTTTGATAGGATTCTTACGTTTATTATCGTTACGAAAAAAAAAAATAGTGAAATCATAATCATGTGAAGCACAATTAGTAGATTTATTCTTCCCACAAAAAGACATAGAAAGTGACGATGGTTGAGGTGAGAGTGGTGAGACTGCAACGGCTGAGACTGTCAGAAATTGCAGAAGCTGCCGCAGAAGCAAGCGCGTTGATCAGGATTTCCAGGTCTTGAAGTGAAGTAGAGTTGCAATATTATATTTATATATTGGAGCTGAATGATGTCATTGTCTGACAAAGAGCTTTGTCTTGGCCTCGCTTCCGTCTCCCACTTGTGCAGTTTAATCTGAAGCGCATGTCTACCGCGTGTATTGTTATGTTGTCTTGAAGACATGAAATTCCGGAAGATTCACGTGAGCCATGACCACCATGACAAGCAAGTTGTGAAGGCAAAATTTGCCAAATAGTATGGTTTTAGAAAAATTTTAGAAAAGCAGCTCACGAAAGAAATTATTTAGTTAGTTAGACTGCTTTTGAAAGTTGAGTTTGGCAAATTTGAATTTGAGTTGGAAGTTGAGTTAGACAAATTCGACTTCCAAGCAAGATCAAACAGGATGTATCAATATTGCTTGGAAGTCGAGTTTGTCAAACTCAACTTCCAGCCCAAACTTGAGTTTATCAAACTCGACTTACAAAAATAATCTAACTAACTAAAAAATTTCAAACATATGCTATTCACCAAATTCTTTTCTAAAAAAGTACCATTAAGCAAATTTTGCCAATTGTGAAGGTACAAGTCGAATTATACGAGTTCATTATATTATGGTGGCATGCGACATGTTGCAGACACTGGCACTTGTTTACTTACTATGGTTGCCGAATTGGACATCAACTATAAGCTGCAAGTCGTGGAGCACTACTTCTGGACAAAACTTATGCTTTATTTGTTTCAATAATAATGTTTTCTAAAAAATAAGTCATTTTTCAAAAAAATATTTTATATAAAACTATCTAATTTTCTTATGTTTGGTAGCAACCTTAAATAAGTTGAAAAAGATCTCCTAATTTTCCTTTTTTTAGGATGCTGTGAAATAGAGTTGTTTTCCAAAGAGTATTAGTGGAAAACGATTTCTAAAAATAAACCATACTTTTTGACAAGTAGCATATAAATGCTCATCTGTCACTCGCAAACCAACCATAACAATGACGAGTAAGAGTATGGATGAGCGTAAGTGCATTAACTCCAAATAGTATTCAATGATCAAGCAATAAATAGCACAGAACCGTTATCTTCGTCCTATAATGCGAATTTAAGAGTCGGTTACAAACAGGGAGCGTTGGGATTTTGGCTATATAAAGCCAAGAAAGACACGTAAAACAACGAGACACATTTTTGCTCTACAGATTATAGATTTCCAAAGAGTATACGCTAACTTAAGTATCAAAGGGTACTTGGCAAGCCCCAAATCGGTGCCGCTATCTATTGAGTGCCTTCTTTGACGCAGGATTTCAGGATGTCCATCGTACCGACGAGGAACATACTGACGAGGTGAAATCTCACTTCATCAGTTTGGCGCCGTCTATGGGAAAACGACCATAAGTCGTTGAATTCTCTACTGACTAAGTTCCTCAGAACCAATAGACTCAACTACGACCACACCACCAGATCCTGTGGTAATGGCCCAACAAATTCAAGCGCTGATAGCTAATGTGCAAGAATTGATGAAACAGAATGAAGAGTTGAAGCGAAAGGCGCAACCCGAGGGTACGAGTATATCGCAGCCTCGATGCAATCGTAGTGACAACGACGATGAGGCCCAAAGTCTAGGGAACAGTAGAAGGGAAACTTCAGAACACACCGCACAGTCAACTCGCAGCAGTGACCAAATGATGAAGAACATGAGGAAGGAGTCAGACGAAGTCAAAAACGCCATGAATAATAAGGCAGCAATAAATCTTGACGGCATGATCAAAAGGACAAACTCACCCTTCACTACCAGTGTTTTGGAGTGCCCTTTGCCTCCCAAATTTCGACTCCCTCAACTGGAAGTTTACGATGGCACTAAGGATCCCCTAGATCACATAGGGGCGTTCAAAACAATTATAAGCCTCCAATAGACCCCAGATGAAGTCGTTTGTAGGACATTCCCGGTAATCCTTATGGGAGCAGCAAGGGTATGGTTTAGCAAACTGCCTGCGGCGTCCATTGAAAATTTTGATCAGCTGAGTGACTCCTTCGTCCGTCACTTAATTGGAGGTCAACGCCTCCTATCTGCTAACCGTGAAATAGCAGGAAGGAGAAACCCAGAGAGAATATGTAAATCGTTTCAACAAAGCAGTTCTGGAAATTGACAAACCAAATGATCAAGTGATAATGACGACATTCCAGGCTAGGTTGAATAATCATGACCTTGTTTTCTCTCTAGGGAAGACCCCCCAACTTCAATGACAAATATGCTTTTCAAAGCACAAAAAAACATAAATGGGGAAGACGCACTGACTGCAAAGGGACTGACAAGCAAGTGAAAGAAGGAAGAAAGCACTGAGTCCAAGGGCAAGAAGAGGGGTCACAAAGATAATCTCACAGAAGCCAAGACCAGCAAAAGTGGTCTGGACACATCATCAAAGAAAAAGCTGAACTTCACTCCTTTGCTACTACCCGTGGACAAGATTCTCATGCAGATAAAGGACGACCCTGCACTGAAATGGCCCAAACCATTTAACTCGTCCTCAAAACGGAGGGATACGAAGAAATATTGCCGCTTCCATAAGGGCCATGGTCATTATACTAACGAGTGTCGAGATTTGAAAGAACAGATCGAAGAATTGATCCAGACAAAAAAACTTCAAAAGTTTGTTAAGAAAGATTATCAAGTCTGCCAGCAAACGGAGGAGAAGCCTATTGATGACCATAAGGAAGAAGATCGGGACAACCTCAAGCCGATTGTGGGAGAGATAAGGACGATCACTGGAGGACCAATTGTTAGGGGGTCATATAAGTCCCTGAAAAAAGGCAATCTAAAGGCAAGTGAACAGTGTTCATATCAAACACTTAATAGCGAAACAACATCGTACTGGGAATGACGACATTGTTTTCTCTAAGAGAGATGTGAAAGGGATCGAGCAGCCATATGATGACCCCCTTGTCATTATGTTAACCATTGAAAGGTTCAACACCCGAAGAGTACTGGTGGATAATGGAAACTTGGCAGATGTAATGTACATGAGGGCTTTCCAAAAGATGGAGTTGGATCCAAAGCGGCTCAGACCCTACGGATCTCGCTAGTCAGTTTCAAGTGTAGAGCGTGTTTATCCAAAGGGCATCATTTCATTGCAGATTACAGCATGGACTTGCCCCGCTCAGGTGACAAAGATGGTAGACTTTTTTATAGTCGATTGCCTTCGTCTTACAATGTGATTCTTGGACGACCAACCCTTAATCGCCTTAAGGCAACAACTTTCACATACTGCTTGAAAGTGAAATTCCTAACCACCTACAGGATTGGAGAAATCACTGAAGATCAACTTTTAGCTAGGAAATGTTACCAAGTAGTCCTGGCGTCTAGAGAAAATCACACTTGGATGGTAGAAGAAGAACCACCTAAGCCCATGGGAGAAGCGGAAAACATAGAACTAGTGGAAGGGACCCATCCAAAACCACTAAGGTATGAAAAGAGCTTCAGCAGTCCTTGAAGGATGAGTTAGTGAAGTTTTTGAAAAAGAACTTGGATGTCTTTGCATGGAGCCATGAAGATATGCTAAGGATTGATAGACAAGTAATAGAGCACAGTCTCAATGTTGACCCAAGTAAGAAACCCATTCAACAGAAGAGATGAGTATTCGTTCTAGAGAAGAATAAAGTAGTTATGGAAGAGGTGGAAAAGCTGTTAGCTGCAGGGTTCATTCGAGAAGTCTATTATCCCAAATGGCTTGCCAATGTTGTCATGGTAAAAAAGTCTAACGAAAAATGGAGAATGTGTATGGAATTCACTGACTTAAACAATGCATGCCCCAAAGACAGTTTTCCCCTTCCCAGAATTGATTGGCTCGTCGATTAGATGGTCATGAACTACTAACCTTCATGGATACTTTTTCAGGTTATAACCAGATCCTAATGGAGGAAGAAGATCATAAGAAAACTGCGTTCGTCACTAGCCAGGGCCTATATTGCTATAAAGTCATGCCGTTCAAATTGAAGAACGCAGGTGCCACCTACCAAAGATTGGTAAACCTGATGTTCAGCAAGCAAATAGGTAGGAATATGAAGGTCTATGTGGACAATTTGCTCGTAAAAAGTAAGGAAGCCAAAACTCACCTTGAAGACCTCCAAGAGACATTCAACACTTTGAGAAGGTATAGAATGAAGCTCAACCCTACGAAGTGTCTTTTTGGGGTCTCATCAGGAAAATTCCTAGGCTCATGGTATCTCAATGAGAAATTGAGGCAAATCTAGAGAAGATCAGAGCCATACTTGACATGACTTCTCCCAAGACAGTCAAGGAGGTACAAAGGTTGATGGGGCAAGTGGCAACATTAAACAAGTTTGTCTTGAAGGCCACTGACAAGTGCCTTCCCATTTCTAAAACTCTTAAGCAGGCATTTCATTGGATGAACGAGTGCGAGGTAGCTTTTCAGAACCTCAAGGAGTATCTAGACAAGCCCCCATTACTGAGCCCATCTGTAGAAGGAGAAGATTTGTTTTTGTACTTAGCTATATCACTAACAACCGTCAGTTTAGCATTGATCCATGAAGAATCCAAGATACAATGGCCCATGTATTACATAAGTCAAGCTTTCCAGGGTGCCGAAGCAAAGTACCCATGCATGGAGAAGATGGCCTTCTCATTAATTGTGGCTTTGAGGATGCTTCGTCCATACTTCCAAGCCCATACCATCATGGTTATGATGGATTAATCAATTCAAAAAGCTATGAGCAAACCAAACGCTGCAGGATGCATGGTCCAATGGGCTGTTGAGCTAAGCCAATTCAATATTGAGTACAGGCTAAGAACGGCAATCAAAGCTCAAGTTTTAGTGGATTTTATTGCAAAATTCACTCTTCCAGACCTTGATCGAGAAGTAGAGTATTGGACAGTTTGCATAGATGGCTCGTTCATTGCAGGGATCGAAGGCATCGGTATCATTATGACGTCACTCGATAAAGATGTCCTCAAGTATGGGGTTTAACTCTAGTTTCCGGAAACAAACAACGAGACAGAGTATGAAGAAGTCCTTACTAGCTTAAGAATTGCAAGAGCCCTAGGATCAAGGATTTGAGATTAAGGACTGATTCTAAGCTGGTTGTTGGGCAAATAACCAATGAATATGAAGCAAAGGAAGAAAGAATGAAGAAATACCTCAAGTTGATGACTCAACTCATTGACAAATTCAATGACGTTAAATTCGAGTAGATCCCAAGAGAAGACAACTCAACTGCTAACGAGGTCGCTAGACTAGCGTCAACTAAAGACACCTTAGTAATGACAGAATTACTTATGGAAGTCCAGATGATCCCTAGCATCAATGAATTGCAGACCCTCTCAGCTCAGCAACCAAACACCTGGATGGACCCGATCTTGTCTTACATCAGAGACGACCAACTCCCATCTAACTCGTTAGAAGCAAAGAAGGTCAGAGTTAGAGCAGCAAGGTTCACTGTTTTGAATGGTGAACTTTACAAGAGAGGATTCTCGATGCCATACATGAAATGCCTAACTCCTAAAGAAGCGACATATGTGTTGCGAGAAATACACAAAAGTGTATGTGGTAACCATTTAGGACCTTGATCTTTGGTGGGAAAGGCGGTTAGGGCAGGCTACTTCTGGCCAACTATGCAAAAAGACACAGTCAAACTTGTCAAGAAATATGATAAATGTTAGCAATTCGGAAACGTGCAGCATATACCTGGGGAATTATTGACAAGCATCTCCTCACAATGGCCAATCTCCATATGGGGAATTGACATTGTCGATCCACTTCCTCGAGGGAAGAAGCAAGTAAAGTTTCTACTTATTGCCATTGATTACTTACCAAATAGTTCAAAGCAGAGCCACTAGCAGTAATCACAAGAGGCAAGATACAGAGTTTTGTTTGGAAGAACATTGTCTGCAGGTTTGGAATCCCTAAGACGATCCATCTCTAATAATGGTTGGTAGTTTGACAGCTAAAAATTCAGGAAATTTTGTGCAGAACTAGGGATACAAAACCACTATTCGTCACCTGGGCACCCACAAGCTAATGGGTTGGCAGAAGTCACAAATCATACTTTGCTTAAGCTCATCAAAGCATGGCTTGAGGGGGCAAAGGGTGTATGGCCCGAAGAATTACCTAGGGTGTTATGGGCTTACAAGACAACAACGAGAGCACCGATAGGAGAAACTCCATTCAAATTGGCCTTTGGCACTGAAGCAGTTATTCTCGCTGAAGTGGGAGTATCTAATCTTAGGCAAGCTCATTACGATGAAGGTACAAACAATGACGAGCTGAGGCTCAACTTGGATTATTTGGCTGAGGTCAGGGATGAGGCAGCCCTAAGAATGGCCCAGTATCAACAAAAAATGAAAAAAGTACCACAACCAATGGGTGAAGCTTAGAAGGTTTAACCCCAACGACATGGTACTGCGAAAAGTCTCACAAGCCACTAAAGATCTAGTGCAAGGGAAGCTAGGGCCTACTTGGGAAGGTCCATATAAGGTCGTCCATTATTCCAGAAGATGAAGTTATTACCTGAAGGACTTGGACGGCAAGCCACTGACACATCCTTGGAACGTGGAACATCTCAAGAAGTACTATCAATGAGAAATACCCTAGTTTAATAAGCTCTGCCTGTGAGAGCACCTCGCCTGACGACGCATTAGATAAGCGAGATTTCATTATTGTTTTTTTTTTTCTATAAGTATTTCATTTCCTTCAAGTATTTTGATTAAGTTATTTTTAGTTATTTCCTTGTAATCCCCTCGTATATGAGGATGCATGAAATAATAAGGCTCTCTAAGCCATCCCTTTTTCAATATATTTGACAAAGTTTCAAGAGTAAGTTCAGAGACGAAAAGGAAGTACCCGAAACCAAGTGACGAGTACAAATCACAGAAGTGGTAAAAACACGAACGAAAAAATAAGGTAAAGTCTCTATTGACAAGTTTAAATCATAAACATGGTAATAACTCTAATAACGAGTTAAAATCACAAACTATGGTAAAAACTCTATTGACGAGTTTAAATCACAGATGTGGTAATAACTCTAACGACGAGTTAAAATCACAAATTATGATGAAAACTTGAATGACAAGTTTAAATTGCAAACGTGGTAATAACTTTAATGACGAGTTAAAATCATAGATTATGACAACGAGCTAAAGTCATAAGCATGATAATAACTCATATGGCGAGTTAAAGTCATAGAAAATGATGAAAACTCAAGTGATGAGTCAAAGTTCAAACTATAACAAACCCAAATGAGTGCATTGTTCATAAAAACAAAAGCCTCAAAACAGGAGGCACCCATTGTTCATAAAAAAAAAAGTCTCAAAACAGGAGGCACCCATTGTTCATAAAAACAAAAGCCTCAAAGCAAGAGGCACCAATTGTTTTTAAGTTTAAAAAAAAAAAAAAAAAAAAACTTCTTTCATTGACCACTGATGACCTCCTCAACATGGTCCATGTCCATACGAGCCTCGTCCATGCCTCCACCAGCGGTAGTATCACCTATGACAGTATCATCTCCTTCAACAACATCCGAAAGCTTTAGCAACAGTTTCATCTCCCTTCTCATTGACCTCGTCAGCAAGGACCTCGGTATCGATAGCTTCAAAGTCCAGGTTTGCAAAATACGCAACGTGGTTGTGATGCTTTATCATCCATCTACGAAGAAGCTCAAAGCCCTTGAAGTATTGCAAGAACTAAAGATTAGAGAAGTGATCAAACTCAAGAAACTTGGCTATCACCTTGTCACGTTCCTTATCTGTCATCAGAAGGGCAGGTTGAACTTCTTCGTCCTTTTGAATGACGAGCTTCTTCTCAACTTTCAGCGTGTCCTTAAGTTCCTTCACCTTCTCCTTAGCCTTCATCGATTGGTCCATAACCTCAATTAGATCCTTCCTCAACTTAGAGCTCTTGGCCTCGATTGAGTCAACCTTGGAATTGGCCACCACTACCTTCTCTTCACTATTCAAGTAATCCATCGTCAAGCGCAGGGATTCACCAAGAACCTGAAAAACGAAGGAAAGGTTAGAATTGTTAGCAGGAGTAAATACTTAATGAGCAATAAAGAGTGTCTGAGTAAAATACCTGCACCAGTTTATGGATATGAAGACTGACCAGTTCGTGAGAAGGAATGGACAAGAGACCTTTAAGCTCGTCATCAGTGATGATGTTGTGAGCTCATCCAAGGGCTATGGCAGGGTCTTCCCAGACACTCTTGCCAACCTTACTCTTCCCTTTGGAGCGTGTGGTTGGAGGAGTGAAGGTTATCATCTCGAGGGAGGGTGTGGGAGAAGATGGTGTGCCAAAAAGAGAGAAGGGGGCAGGAGTTTCGTCTTTCCCTTCATCGAGCTTACGTTTCTTCGATCCAGGAGTAAGTTGAGACAAAGGCTCATTCTTCAAGCTTTTCACACGAGCATATTTATATACCTAGAAGCCATTTCTGCAAGATAGAAGGTTGGAAAAATGAGATCCTATAAAGAAAGAGGAAATAAGAAGGAACGGTGAGTTAAACCTACTTTTCTCTTCTTAGGCAATCTTTTTTATAACAAATGCAGAGGGTTCGGGTCCAAGACAACACTTACATAAGCGATGAGGATCAACTAGGTTGTCGAAATCGTCGATTGTAAGGGCAAACTCGAGGGCTGTTTGGACTCGTCCTTGATAACGCTCTTCCAATAAAGGACGATAAAAAACTGCAAAACAAGTTAGTAAAAAAAAAAAATCAGGAAATGGCAAAGTTAAAACAACTAGCTTAACGAAGAGGTAGAAAGAAGCACCAAGAGAGGGGATTTCCCATTTCCGTAGCAACCACGGGACCTCACCCCACAAGTCGTCAGACATGGTTTCCCATCCAGATCCAGAAACGAAAACTATCATGACTTCCAGTAACGAAAGGAGGTAGGAAAGCTACAGACAATCCTAGACTCCCTGTTCCAAGGCAAGAGTACAAAATACTCATAGTGGGTAGAAGCCTTCAAATGATACAAGTGAAGAAATTCATTTAAGGTGATCGTGTCCCCATCATGGATAGATACCCAAATAGACATACAACCAATGATCGTCCTCCATGCCTTAGGGATGAGTTGGCCAAGTGCAACATTGAGAACAGAAAGAAGCTGCATAATAAAAGGAAGAACAGGGAAACGAAGGCCACTTGAAAAGGTAGCTTCGTAAAAACTCACCTTGCTATGAGCAAAGGAACGTGCTTTTTCGTTAGAACGAGGTAACCTTATGACAACCCCTTCAGGGAATTGGAACCCTTTTCGGATAGATTTCAGATGTCTCGACTCTAAAAGACAAGACTCAGAGAAAGCATGGAAAGGGATTGAGGACAAAGAAGAAGAAGGTTTTGAAGAAGAGGAGGGTTTTGAAGAAGAGGAGGGTTTTGAAGATAACAAGGGTTTTGACACTACAATTTCAAAATCCTCATCAGTAGACTCACCACTCGATGATAGACCAGTTTCAAGCTCACTAGACCTAACATCACTATCTCTACACTCTATAGCAGTCATCTCTAGATAATGAGTGATCAAAGAACGACAAATCAAAGGAAAAAGACTAGTCAAGAAAGGCCTAAAAACCCCACAATCTCGTGGCACAAAAAACCAACGTGGAGATGGCGCCCACTAGAGGGCTCAAAAAATACTCCTAGCCTAGCAAAGAAGAACGAAACAGAGGGAGTTTCCTACCTAACAAAAGCAAAATCTACCATTAATGGAATCTAAAGGAAGGGGATTCTTACCGTACAGAAGGTGTAGAAGCTTTCTTTTAGTTTAGACTTCAAGCTCAACATATAATGAAGAAGAAGAAGAAGAATATTAGAAGTTTTTGCTAAAAAAGGAAGCAAAATCAATGCGCAAGAAACACAAGGAAAGAGCACACGTGCGGCCAACATGAGAAAGAAACATGGCAAAGACGTCGCCCCATAATAAATATGATGGGACGAGAATCTTGGGGCATGAATAAAATGACCTGCCCAAGAAGGACTTTCCATATGCCTTCGCTCGTCTAGACAAAGGACAACAAAGGAATAAAGGGGACAACTAATGAGTAGCATATAAATGCTCGTCTGTCACTAACAAACCCGTCCATAACAATGACGAGTAAGAGTATGGACGAGCGTAAGTGCATTAACTCCAAACAGCATTCAATGATCAAGCAATAAATAGCACGGAACCTATATCCTTGTCCTATAATGCTGATTTAAGAGTCAGTTACAAACAGAAAGCATTGGGATTAAGTGGCCATCATTGAGCATTAATTCCTCTAGCTGCAGTGTAACATTATACTAAGTATTAACTCAACATAAGGCTATATAAAACCAAGAAAGACAAGTAAAATGGAGAAACACATTTTTGCTCTACAGATTATAGATTTCCAAAGAGTATTCGCTAACTTAAGCATCAGAGGGTCATTGGCAAGCCCTAAACCGATGCTACTATCTATTGAGTGCCTTCTTTGACGTAGGATTTTAGGTCGTCCATCGTACCGATGAGGAATATACTGACAAGGTGAAATCTCACTTTATCACTTTTTATGTTGATTAAAGATAATTTTCCTTTGACTCATTTATTTTGATGCTACCAAATATTAGAAAATACGAAAAATTATCTGTACACAATGTTTTCCATTGAAGAGCGTTAATGCATTTTTAAATTCAATTGAGGAACTTGAAAATAGCTTAACTTTTATTCTTGCTCTTTTTACGATAACTTTACTTTCTAAGGACACTTGTTGCATTATGATTGGATTAAGTTGTTTAAGTGGAGGTATTTATTCTGTTTAGGGGTAGCAATTTTTTCCATATTCAGGAACCCACCTATTATCCACCTAATTTGGGTGAGTCTTAATCCAACCCATTTGAATATTTGGGTTAAATGGGTAAAGACTCATTAGCTTATTTAATTATATGGGTCTTAATGGATAAACCCAAAAAACCCATCTAAAATTATAGAAAATTACCGAAATACTCCTGAAACTTAAAAAATTAACCAAAATATCTCATGAACCCTGAAAATTGACCAAAATATCCTAAAACCTTAAAATTACCAAAATACTCCCAAAACTTAAAAAATGACCAAAATACCCCAAAACCTAAAAATTACCAAAATACCCCCTAAATCTAAAAAATGACCGAAATACTCCTGAAACATATAAAATAACTAAAATACCCCCCGAAACCTTAAAATTACCAAAATACCCTCTAAACCTAAAAGATGATTGAAATATCTTGAAACCTATAAAATGACTAAAATATCCTTGAAACCTAAAAAAAATACCAAAATACCCCCTAAACCTAAAAAATGACTGAAATACTCATGAAATAGATAAAATGACCAAAATACCCTCAAAACCTAAAAATTACCAAAATACCCTTGAAAACTAAAAGATGGCCCAAATATCCCCAAAACTTATAAAATTTCCAAAATACCCCCAAAACCTAAAAAATTACCAAAATACCACAAAACGTAAAAAATGATTGAAATACCCCCAAAACCTAAAAATTACCAAAATACCCATAAACCTAAAAAATGACCGAAATACTCCTAAAACTTATAAAATGACCAAAATACCCCCGAAACTAAAAAATTACCAAAATATCCCCTAAACCAAAAAGATGATTGAAAACCTATGAAACCTATAAAATGACCAAAATACCCTTGAAAACTAAAAATGACCAAAATACCCTCGAACCCTAAAAATTACCAAAATATCCCCTAAACCTAAAAGATGACCAAAATACCTCCGAAACATATAAAACGACCAAAATACACTTGAAAAAAATTACCAAAATACCCCATATACCTAAAAAATGACCAAAATACTACTGAAAACTATAAAATTACCAAAATATCCCCCAAAACCTAAAAAATCACCAAAATACCCCCCAAAACGTAATAAATGACCGAAATACTCGCAAAACCTTAAAATTACCAAAATACCCCCGAATCTTAAAAATGTTCGCAATACCCCTCGAAACTTGAAAATGACCAAAATACTCCTAAACCTAAAAAATGTTTGAAATACTCCCAAAAACTAAAAAAGAAGAAGACTAAATAGGCCCAAAACCAAAAAAATTATCAAAATACCCTTAAAACCTAAAAAATGACCAAAATACCCTGAAACCAAAAAAATTACTGAAATACCTCCAAAACCTAATAATTACAAAAATACCTCTGAAACTTAGAAATTTACCGAAATAGTCCCAAAATCTAAAAATTACCAAAATACCCCTAAAACCTGAAAGATGACAAAAATGCCCTCGTAACCTAGAAAATGACTGAAATACCCTTACAATCTGAACAATGACCAAAATAACCCTAAAACCGAAAAAATTAGCGAAGTTCCCTCGAAACCTATAAAATGATCTAAACACTCTTAGAATTTTTAATTTGCCAAAAATATGCTAATAACATCCAAAACATACCAAACCCCTATTTTGGTTATTTTAGATGTTACGGGTGTATTTTGATCATCTTACAGGTCTAGGGGTATTTTGGTTATTTTTTTAGGTTTTAGGGGTATTTCGGCCATTTTTTAGGTTTGGGGGGTATTTTGGTCTTTTTTAGGTTTCAGATGTATTTTAGTAATTTTTTTAGGTTTCAGAGGTATTGCGGTCATTTTCTAGGTTTAGGGGGTATTTTATTAATTTTTAGGTTTTGGGGTATTTTGATAATTTTATAAGTTTTGAGGGTATTTTGGTAATTTTATAGGTTTTGTGAGTATTTTGGTCATTTTTAGATTTATGAGGTGTTTTGGTAATTTTTTAAGTTTCAGGGGGTATTTTGTCATCTTTTAGGTTTATGAGGTATTTTGGTAATTTTTTAGGTTTTGAGTATATTTTGGTCATTTTTAGGTTTTAGAGGGTATTTTGGTCATTTTTAGATTTACAGGGCATTTTGGTCATCTTTTGGGTTTCGGGAGTATTTCAGTCATTTTTAAGTTTCCGGGGTATTTTAGTCAGGTTTCAGGGATATTTTGGTCATTTTAGAGGTTTTGGGAGGAGGGGTTATTTTGTTCATTTGAGAGATTTTGGGGGTATTTTAGTAATTTTAGTGGTTTTTGAGCATATTTGGTGATTTTAGAGATATCGTGAGCATTTTGGTCATTTTAGAGGTTTCATAGGTATTTTGCTCATTTAAGAGATTTTGGGAATAATTTGGTCATTTTAGTGGTTTTTGAGCATATTTGGTAATTTTAGAGATATTAGGGGTATTTTGATCATTCTAGAGGTTTTATGGGTATTTTGCTCATTTTAGAGATTTTGGTGATATTTTGCTCATTTTAAAGATTTTGGGGATAATTTTAGATGTTCAAGGGTATATTGGTAATTTTGGAACTGTAGGGCTATTTGGGTCATTTTAGGTATTTAAGGTTATTTTGCAAACCAAGAGGGTATTCAAGTAGTTTTAGAGGTATGTGAGTCATATTGGGTTAAATAAGTGGATTACTAATTAAATGGGTTGGGTTGGGTTGGTAATGGGTAATTAATTTATATATAAATAGGTTTTAAATAGACAAATGGGTAATTACACACTCAACCCATTTATGACATAACCCGCCCATATGTCACCCTGTTATTTCTCTAGACTAGCTAATAAGTTGGCTTTTTTTCTCCTTTGTTTTATACATTGTAGTGTATAAAAGCAACCTGCCTTTGGACAATGAGTTCATGACTTCATTAAGGTCAAGATAAGAGCACTTTCTCCATTTTCAATACTTTGATTCAGTACCAAAGAACTATTAGATTAGTTCTTAATATGGGGAGAAAATGGGCTTTTGCCCTTATTTTTTAAAATATCTAGCACAATGTTCCTATTTTGAAACTATATAGCAATATGTCCCTGTTTTGAAACTCGATTTTCTTAAAATTGAGTTTCAGTGTAGAACTCGAGTTCCTTGAAAATTTTCAAGTGGAACTCGAGTTCCACAATTTTTTTTTTTTTAAAGCTAGATTTGACTATAACTCAATTTTCTAAAAATCGAGTTTCAAAATAGGGACATATCCCTATATAGTTTCAAAACAGGGACATTATGGTAAATATTTAAAAAAATAAGGGCAATAGCCCATTTTCTCCCCTAATATGGCACTAGAGCAGTTTTAGCAATTTTTTGCTTTATTAATACGTACATTTGTACAATCCTTTCAAAAAAAAAAAAAAAAATTCATACAATCATTCATGTATAGATTTTTCATCATGTAGGTCTTCAACCTTTGCAACAATAAAGGATTCTTTCTGGTAATTGGAGCAAGGTAGGGCAGGGCGGGCCAATATTAGATCATAGGTGCCTCATTCTTGTCTTGTCCTATCTTTGGAATGGAGTTACATTGCACAAAGCAGGAGTAAGGCAAATCGGACTAGGGTGAGGTGGGGGCATTTTGATATCTCTAATTAGATAGCTCAATCATTGATGAGATAGAGATGAGATAAAAAAGGAAGGGGGCACCAGTGAAAGCACTGAGAGAAGAAAAAACAAGTGTTATATATATATATATATATATATATATATATATATTGTGGGGAGTGAAAAGACCCTGATGGGAATGTGGGCCTTTGGGCCATGCTAAGGAAGGCCGACCTGCTCTTGGGTTTGGTATTTGTTAGTACTACGGGTCGGCCCATACGCCGAGGATCCGAGAGTACAGCCAAGAGTGAATTTCTCCTCGGACGGACACTGGAGATCCAGGGACTTCATGGTAAAGGTTGGGGAATGATACGGCCAAGACCAATGGTCAAAAGGGGTGAACCCTTGAATGTCCTGGAAGCACCGATGTTGGGGAAATACCAAAGGTAAAGGCTGCCACATCCGCATTAAAGACCCTGCACCTACCACCCTGGCCGCATTAATGGAGAAGTGACACCTGAACAGTGGAAGGGAAACTTCTGGTTACTATTCAAAGGCACTGAGAAAAGAAATATCTAGGCTAAGGGGGAGTTAGGACAACACGTGTACAAAGTATCAAAAAGAAGAGTATTTAAGGAGCAACCTAGAACAGAAAGAGGGGGGACTACTTTGTAATCTAAAAGGAAAAGAAGAAAGAGAAAGAGATAATATAAGAACAACTCTTGGCTTCGTCCGAGGGGGTTGATTGACAATATTCCCCGTTGTTTTTGAGTGTTTGCAATTTTTGGCTTGTCATTTAATCCTTATTCACTTCTAACCTGGGTTTCAAGCCCACACTCTACAAATTCATATTGTTTAAGGCTCATTGGGCCTGAGCCCGTAACTGTTCTTGGGGCCAGGTGCAATTGTGCGCTTACAATTGGCGCCGTCTGTGGGAAATCTAGTCTAGAAGAGGTAGGGATATTATGGCAGGCTTAGGTGCTCACCATGCAGAGTCACAGGGATCACAGCCGGAAGATCATTTCGAACGTCTTGAACATCGAAGGGATCGTGAGGGGAGTGTCCATACTGAATACCCAGGTGCTAGCCATATTCGTGAGGGGAGTAGCACCACCCACGATGAGGGTTCTAATCCATGCAGAAGGAAATCAACCGTTTAAAGAGAAAGCTACGCCGCGCCAAGCGTAGGTTTTCACCGTCCTCGTCTAATTCTTCCTCCGAGGAGGATAGGGGAGCTGGCTACAGCTCAAGGTCGCGCTCTCCCACCAGTGCAACATCCTCCGGTGAGGAGGACGACCAGCCAACTCGCAGACGTAAGAAGCCTCATTCTAGGGGCTTAGGCAACGATGCTATGAGTAGGGCGTTGCACCAGCTCTCCAAATCTCCATTTGCACGGAGGATTGAGAAAGGAAGGCTTCCCAGAAGGTTTACCCAGCCCTCTTTCACCATCTATAATGGCCGGACTGATCTGGTGGAGCATGTGAGTCACTTTAACCAGAGGATGGCGGTGCACTCTCACAACGAGACCCTGATGTGTAAATTTTTCCCCTCTAGCCTGGGACCTGTTGCTATGAGGTGGTTCAACGGCCTTAAGTTGGGGTCTATAAGTTCGTTTGGGGAGCTCACTAGAGCATTCACATCACGGTTCATTACGTGTAGTAGAGTACCTCGGCCATTGGACTCGCTGTTATCCATGACCATGAGGGAAGGGGAGACGTTGAAAGCATACTCCGATCGTTATTGGGAGATGTTTAATGAAATAGATGGCGACTTTGATGAGGTGGCGCTTAATACCTTTAAGGTAGGCCTCCCTACAGATCACGACCTGAGAAAGTCTTTGACTAAAAAGCCTGTTCGCAGTGTACGTCGCCTCATGGAACGTATTGACGAGTATAAGAGAGTGGAGGAAGACCAACAGCAAGGAAAGGGAAAGGAGAAGGTTATCCCGCAGGAGAGAAGGGATTTCAGGTCGGACAGATACCACAATAATAGGCCGAGGAGAGATTACGTTGGACAGTCCGCCTCGGCAGCACCTCAGGCCGTGAACACTGTATTTCGGGAACCAGTACATCAGCTGCTGGAGAAAGTTCGTAAGGAACCCTTTTTTAAATGGCCTGATAAGATGGCAGGAGACCCTGCGAAGAGGAATCGTAACCTCTTTTGCCAGTACCACCGGGATGTGGGCCACACTACAGAGAACTGTCGGACCCTGTGGAACCATCTGGAGCAGCTCGTCAGTGAGGGAAAATTAAAGTAGCACTTGTGTCAGCCCACTGGGCAGGTCAGTCAAGTTGGCTTAAACAACCAGAGGAACAATACATCTCGGCCAGTATTGGGAACAATTAATGTTATCTTCGCTGCCCCTGGTAGGACCGGCTCAGGTCCCACTAGGGTAATGGCGGTTTCCCATCCTCAGGCCGAGGATGTGGGTCGCAGGCCGAAGAGGTTAAAGGGCACTTTGCCCGTCTTAGATTTCTCCGAGGAGGATAAGGTGGGAACTATCCAGCCCTATGACGATGCTCTTGTGGTCACCCTCAGAATAAGGAACTATGATGTGAGGAGGGTGATGATAGATCAGGGCAGCGGTGCAGATATCATGTACCCTGATCTGTATAAGGGGTTAAGGTTGAAGTTGGAAGACCTTACTATTTATGATTCGCCGCTTATAAGCTTTGAAGGGAGAGCCGTTGTGCCGAAGGGACAAATCCGTTTGCCCGTTCAATCCGGCTCAGAAACGGTTGAGGTGGACTTCATTGTGGTTGACGCGTACTCACCATATACAGCCATCCTCGCCAGGCCTTGGCTGCACGCGCTTGGAGCCGTCTCCTCTACCTTACATGTTAAAGTTAAGTTCCCCTCGGGAGAATGTGTTGAGGAAATCCTCGGCAGCCAATCGGTAGCCAGGCAGTGCATATCGGCTGCAGTATTGCATCAGACAGAAGCCGAGACTTCAGCTTTAATCACCAAAGACTTATAGCAGTTAACGGCTCCTGATTCATCTGGAGTGGTGACAGGAGATGAGACACATTGCGAGGGGTTGAAGAAGTTTCCAGTAGCCGATGACCCGGAGAGATTCTTCCAAGTCGGAGTACTTTTGCCACCCCAAGAGAAGATGGAATTGTTAGAATTCTTGAAGGACAATGTTGATGTTTTCGCGTGGGATCCTTATGAAGCTCCAGGCGTGGATCCGGGCTTCATTTGTCATCACTTAAATGTCAACCCAGCTATTATTTCGAGAAGGCAGCCACCTCGGCGCTCCTCCAAAGAACATTCCGAGGCTGTGAAGGAAGAGGTGCTTAAACTCAAGAGGGCTGGTGCTATCAAAGAGGTTTTCTACCCCGAGTGGTTAGCCCATACGGTTGT
The DNA here is from genome assembly GCF_040712315.1 of Castanea sativa. Lineage (NCBI taxonomy): Eukaryota > Viridiplantae > Streptophyta > Magnoliopsida > Fagales > Fagaceae > Castanea > Castanea sativa. Next base: position 13,911,475 of record NC_134022.1, read on the forward strand.
TGTCAAAAAGAAGAATGGAACGTGGAGGGTATGTGTGGACTTCACTGATCTGAACAAGGCCTGTCCTAAAGATTCGTTCCCAATGCCACGTATTGATCAACTGGTGGATGCCACTGTCGGACATCCTCGGATGAGTTTTTTGGACGCCTTCCAGGGTTACCACCAGATTCCCTTAGCATTGGACGATCAGGAGAAGACTGCCTTCATTACACTGACGGGGAATTATCATTATAAGGTCATGCCGTTCGGCTTGAAGAATGCTGGGGCTACCTATCAAAGAATGATGACCAGAATGTTCGAACAGCAAATGGGGAAAACCATTGAGGTATATGTTGACGATATGGTGGTGAAAAGCAAAACAATACCCTCACACGTGAAAGATTTGGCCGACACTTTTCAGATATTGAGAAAGTACAAGTTGCGCCTCAAAGCCTCAAAGTGCTCTTTCGGCGTAGGGTTTGGAAAATTTTTGGGATACATGATTACTCATAGAGGCATAGAGGTAAATCCGGTGCAGGTCAAGGCTATTCAGGACTTGCAGTCTCCTCGGAACCCAAAAGAAATCCAGAAGCTAACGGGAATGATTGCCGCCTTGAATAGATTCATATCTCAGTCAGCTGACCGGTGTCGTCCTTTCTTCCAGCTGTTGAATAAGTGGAAAGGGTTTCAATGGACCGAGGACTGCGAGTCAGCTTTTCAACAGCTCAAGCAATATCTTTCTCGGCCACCCATTTTGTCTCGTCCAGAGGCACATGAGATTTTGTTTGCTTATCTGGCAGTGGCCGTCCACGCGGTCAGCTTGGTCTTGATAAGAGATGATAACGGGGTGCAAAGACCGGTATATTATGTTAGTAAGTCTTTAGGTGAAGCCGAGGTGCGTTATCAACCCTTAGAGAAAGCGCTCCTAGCCGTGGTTCATGCCACGCGAAAGCTTCCCCATTATTTTCAGTCTCACACAGTGGTTGTTCTGACCCAATTGCCCCTCAAGGCAGTGCTACGTAGTGCCGACTACTCGGGCAGGATAGTAAAGTGGGGGACCATCCTGGGGGCTTTTGGTGTTAAATACAAGCCTCGCACCTCGATGAAGGGCCAGGTCCTCGCTGACTTGGTGGCGGAATTTGCCGAGCCATAGCTGGAAGAAACTCTGAAAGAGGCCCACATGGGTGAAAAATCAGTTGGTGTGATCACAGCTGCGGTGTCTCCGATTTGGGAAGTGTATGTGGATGGGGCTGCTAATCAGAGAGGGTCTGGTATTGGACTTGTTCTATTGTCCCCTGAAGGAATTGTCTTTGAAAAATCTTTAAGATTGGCCTTCTCGGCCACTAACAATGAGGCCGAGTATGAAGCAGTCTTAGCAGGCATGCAGATGGTACGTAAAATGGGTGGAAAGGAAGTTCACGTCTTCTCGGACTCTCAACTGGTGGTCGGCCAGGACATGGGGACCATGGAGGCTAGAGACCCTAGAATGCAGGAATATTTGGCCCAAATCAAGCGCCAGCAACCTGAATTTGACTCCTTCGCCTTAACTCATATCTCTCGGAGCGAAAACACGCATGCAGACTCCTTAGCCACACTGGCAACTACCTCGGCTCAAGGTTTACCTAGGGTCATCCTCGTTAAGGATTTACTAGAACCCTCTGTTGTCATTGCCAACGCGCCTCACATCCATCTAATAAGGCCAGGACCTAGTTGGATTGACCCGGTCATATCTTTTCTTAGGTATGACGTCCTTCCTGAGGACAAATCCGAAGCAGATAAGATACGCCGGAAGGCGCCGCGTTTCTGGTTGTCCGAGGACTAGAAACTGTACAAACGATCCTTTTCAGGACCGTACTTGTTGTGTGTACACCCTGACTCAACGGAAGGGCTTATGGAAGAACTGCACGAAGGGATTTGTGGTAGCCACACCGGGGGAAGATCCTTAGCCCACAGAGCTCTAACTCAGGGTTACTGGTGGCCCAATATGCAAAGGGAGACTCAAGACTATGCCAGGAAATGCGATCAGTGTCAGAGGTTCGCCCCTAATATTCATCAACCTGGAGGAGTTCTTAACCCCCTTTCCAGTCCTTGGCCCTTCGCACAGTGGGGACTAGACATAGTTGGGCCATTCCCAAGGGCAACAGGTAACAAAAGATGGCTTCTCGTGGGAACAGACTATTTCACTAAATGGGTTGAGGCCGAGCCCTTAGCAAATATTAGAGATGTTGACTCCAAGAAGTTCGTCTGGAAAAACATCGTCACTAGATTCGGAATACCACACACACTCATCTCAGACAATGGTGTCCAGTTCGATAGTAAGGCTTTTAGGAAGTATTGTAGTGACATGGGTATCATAAATAGATATTCCACACCAGTTTATCCTCAAGAAAATGGGCAAGCCGAGGCCGTTAACAAGGTCATTGTCAGTGGGCTGAAGAAAAGGTTGGACGATGCGAAAGGCAGATGGGTAGAAGAGCTCCCTCATGTTCTGTGGACGTATCGGACCACACCGCGCAGGTCCACTGGAGAAACGCCATTCTCTATGACTTATGGGGCCGAGGCAGTGATACCTTTGGAACACGGTTTTCCTACCCTAAAGACAAGCTGTTTTAGCCCAGAGAACAACGATGGACTCCTGGAGAAAGGTCTCGATTTACTTGAGGAACGACGCGAGGCAGCTATGGTTCAAATGGCTTACTATCAACAGAAGCTGAAACGAGGATACGATGCCCACGTAAGGCTAAGGCCACTTGCACCTGGTGATCTTGTGCTAAGAAAAGTTGTTGGCACCTCTAAAAACCCAGCCTGGGGTAAGCTAGGACCCAACTAGGAAGGCCCCTATCGCATTGTGTCAGTAGCAAGCATAGGGTCATATCGGCTAGCTGACCTAGATGAGAGAGTTGTACTACACCCATGGAATGTAAATAATCTTAGAAGATATTATTATTAATGAAATGTGCTTTTGGCAGTGAACGTTTCAAAGTTATGAGTACCTCTGATGCATGCAGCTACTATCTTTAAGAGTCAAACAGAAACTTGGTTAAGTGCCGTCCTCGGACCACAAACCTTGTGGAAATTGATGTCTTGTCATTTGTTAAACAGAATCTTAGTTATGCCGGGTCTTCGGACCTCCTACTTTGGGGAAATTAACATTTGAAGCTACTGTTCTTAAGAGTCAAACAGAAACTTGGTTAAGTGCCGTCCTCGGACCACAAACCTTGTGGAAATCGATGTCTTGTCATTTGTTAAACAGAACCTTAGTTATGCCGGGTCTTCGGACCTCCTACTTTGGGGAAATTAACATTTGAAGCTACTGTTCTTAAGAGTCAAACAGAAACTTGGTTAAGTGCCGTCCTCGGACCACAAACCTTGTGGAAATTGATGTCTTGTCATTTGTTAAACAGAACCTTAGTTATGACGGGTCTTCGGACCTCCTACTTTGGGGAAATTAACATTTGAAGCTACTGTTCTTAAGAGTCAAACAGAAACTTGGTTAAGTGCCGTCCTCGGACCACAAACCTTGTGGAAATTGATGTCTTGTCATTTGTTAAACAGAACCTTAGTTATGTCGGGTCTTCGGACCTCCTACTTTGGAGAAATTAACATTTGAAGCTACTGTTCTTAAGAGTCAAACAGAAACTTGGTTAAGTGCCGTCCTCGGACCACAAACCTTGTGGAAATTTATGTCTTGTCATTTGTTAAACAGAACCTTAGTTATGCCGGGTATTCGGACCTCCTACTTTGGGAAAATTAACATTTGAAGCTACTGTTCTTAAGAGTCAAACAGAAACTTGGTTAAGTGCCGTCCTCGGACCACAAACCTTGTGAAAATTGATGTCCTGTCATTTGTTAAACAGAACCTTAGTTATGCCAGGTCTTCGGACCTCCTACTTTGGGGAAATTAACATTTGAAGCTACTGTTCTTAAGAGTCAAACAGAAACTTGGTTAAGTGCCGTCCTCGGACCACAAACCTTGTGGAAATTGATGTCTTGTCATTTGTTAAACAAAACCTTAGTTATGCCGGGTCTTCGGACCTCCTACTTTGGGGAAATTAACATTTGAAGCTACTGTTCTTAAGAGTCAAACAGAAACTTGGTTAAGTGCCGTCCTCGGATCACAAACCTTGTGGAAATTGATGTCTTGTCTTTTGTTAAACAGAACCTTAGTTATGTCGGGTCTTCGGACCTCCTACTTTGGAAAATTTAACATTTGAAATTACTGATCTAAATAATCAAACCGCAAGCTTGATTAAAGTTAATTCCTCATTGCGCTTGGAAATCAGTATCTTACTGTTTGTTAGATCGGATTTTAAAGTTCTATATCTTTAAGTGTTAAGCAAATTTATGTAAGGAATGGTCCTCGGATCTTACATCCTACTAAAAACAATGTTATACATTACAGGGTCTTCATTGTTATATGAGGTCTCTCTTTTTTAACCAAGGCATTGTTTAAACATATTAGCTATGTCACTTTTTATTAAGTTTTTAATAACACGCGAATGACTGCGTGGAAGTTATGATTGTGCAAAACTTGAAGTTAGGTTTGTTTGCTCTGCCCTTTTTTGACCCTGTAGTAATGGCAATCTTTATGACCAATATAACAAGAATAAAGTAAAATGGATACAACATAAATGAGAATTAAACAAAATACTTCTTCATTAATTACTTAATTGTACATTACATATTTAAGACAAATGTAGAAAAAGAGAAGTCCTAAAGCTAGGTCCTAAGCTTTTGGAGGAGGGTCTTGCTGAGAGGTACTGGTGGCCTCTGTCTTTCTCAACTCTAGCTCAAAGGGTGTCAAGACTTGCTTGCCTTTATCTGCTGTCTTCGTTGGAAGGACGTCGGGTTCCACTATCTGGCTCAAGTCCTTCTCTGCATCCCCTCCTCCTTCCTTCTCTTTTTGGGAACCTGAAGGTTCTGTAGGATCAGGAATTTGCTGTGGGACCACCGAAGGCAGAGCAGGGAGAGTTGGCTCAAGGGTAGGAGTAGCAGCAGGAGCCTCTTCAATCTCCTGTATCTCCAGGGGAAGCCAAACGTTCTCGAACTTCCTCAGATCTGAGGATAGAGGAACTCCAGCCACGTTTAGGGCTTCCCCCCAAACTTTCTGACAGTACTCCCGGCACAAAGCCGCGAAGGCCTCTGTCAGCTGCTCCTCGGTGTTTGCTACCCCTTCCTCGTAGCTCGTCTGCTTGGCAGCCTGTAAAGATCGATGGAATGAGCTGGCTTCTTCCTTCATCAGTGCAAGTTCCTTCTCCAAATCTGAGCGTTCCCTTTGGGCTCGAGAGAGCTCATCATTTTTTTCGTGAAGGAGCTTGCGCTGCCCTTCTATTTGGGTCTTCATAGTCTTCAAGTTTGACTCGACCCCATTTTTCTCTCTCCTCAGCTCAGCCACCTCCGAAATAAGCTTCTCATTTTCAGCAAGGGCTGTGCCCAAGGACTTCTCAGTCTCTATCCTAATTTCCTACTCAGTTTTGGCCTTCTTCCGAGTGTCTTCTATGAACTTCTCGGCTACAAATACCTCCTGAATGGCCTGTAACAAAGTATGATGGAATCAGGAATACTAAAAAACTTACGAATATTCTTAAAAGTGGAATCTTCCTGAAAGGATTAAACTTACCAGCGCTAGATCCCTTTTTAAGGAAAGGAATAGTTGTGGCTGACTCATTTTTTCCAAGGTCTCCATATCCTTGGGCAGCAGAAGAGGGCGCTCCAACACTTCGGCCAAGTGGTGGGCATGGCCTTGTTGAACCGCCCTTATACTGGATTGGCAGGAGATGGGAGCACCATCCAGTCTTAAGTCAGGGGACCAGGTGGTCGGTGCTCGGCGCACTTCGGCCTCGTCCCTGATTTCCCCGCTTTCAACTGAGCGAGCCCTACCCTTGCCTTTGTCCAGCTTCTGCTGCTGAACTGGTGGAGGTTGTCGTCGTGGTTTTTTGGGGTCCTTGCTGATCGTCTCTTCGGCCTCTCCCTTTCTTTTCTTTTTAGGGTCCTCGGCTGGAAGTTTTGGCTCAGCTGGAGGAGGGGGAGGTGGCAAAGTTTGAAGAGCTTGGGACGCCCCCGTCTTTCTCTCCACGACCTTAGCAGCTCTATTGGTTAGGAGACCCTTCATTCTGTCCATATCTTCTTCGGATTCGTCCTCTGGTTGGGCGACGACTAACCTTGCAATTCCAGAGGCCTCGGTGGCTTCTTCCTCCTCGTCAAAAAGCACGACGAACTGATTCCCTCGAGGTCTTTCGGTGTCTTCAAGTTGGAATTGATCTATCTCTTCGTCTAGTGTATTTGAAGAAGACACCTGCTCTTCCGGAACAACAGTTGCCTGAGAATGCACGGCGAGTGGAATCGCTACTATGGGCTGTCCGTATAAAACGGTGTTAGGGGCGTCAGGGAGATCGTGGTTCTCCAAAAAGTGGGGTCGGGCTACGTTTATCTTCCTTTGCCTTCGGTCACCGGCTACTATGGCGTTTTCTATCTCCTGGAAGTCCGAGGAGATGGGGGTGTACCCTAGAATCAGATGAGCCGCTCTGAGTTGCAGGTCCTCGCTGACGAACACCTCGGAGCGAAGTACTCGGTTTAGGTCTGCGATGTTACAGTGACTCAAACGAGGGCGCACGTGTTGCTTATCTGCAAAGAAGACGTCAAAACAAACAAGCCTGATCAGATTCACACAGATATGTAATAAGTTTAAGTAATTATGAATACTCATTTTTGTGTGTGTTAGAGGAAGTTGTGTTGTGGGGAGATTAATCCTATGGCATCGCACCTGGGTCCCCCCACTCAACTGGACAGTGGAGGCCGTCGTACCAGTTCCCAGAAATGATCAAGTAGTCATCCTTCATGCCTTTGTTGGATTTGGGCAGACAGGAGATTAGTCTAACGACGCTGGAACGGGATTTAATATAGTAACCTACCTTGGAGAGTTTGTGGGACTCATACAGAAAGACGACGTCGTGCCAGGTGAGGGTTAGACCCATTTGCTCGTTTAGAGCATCGACACTACCCAAAACTCTAAAAACGTTTGGGAGGCACTGATCGGGACACAACCGGTGGTTGCGAAGGTATTCCCTAGTTACAGGTTTCGTTGGGAGGGTCATCCCACCCTCTATGAAGGCTATCATTGGGATGATAACCTCTCCCTCTTTCCTAGAACCGGCCACGGCTTCTGCCGGGCAATACTTTAAACCCACATCGCCGGGAATGTGATACTTGGCTCTGAAGCCTTCCATTCCGGCGGCGGTATCAACTAGACACTTAAACCTACCTATTGGAAAGAAACGAAAGATTAAACTCTAAGAGGGAGAATGCTTATAGTGACAGCCGATGACAAGGACCGAGGAGAAAAGGTTAAGAATAGAAAGAACAAAAACTTACAAAGTTGAAGATGTGCAAATTTCCACGGTTTTCTGCAAGTAAAGTATGATGGCTGATGTTTTGATGGGATTAACCCCTGGGGAATTAAATGAAGGCGCAGGTTCCCGAAGCATCACGGCGTGCGGAAAAGCGGCCTCGAAATTATATTTATCCCGCCCAAATTTTCGTGGGGGTAATGAGGGCCATTGGATGCCCATCTCGCCGTTGAACGTGGGGGACAAAGTGTAACTGGCAGTAATAAATGCGCGCGTTTTTGAAAATAAAACCGCCAAGTGGCATCTTCTGGGACGCGAAACGATTTCCACACGTGCCATCACTCACAAAGTGTGTGGAGCAAGTTCTCGTCGGGTCAAAACCCTACTTTTCTCCTCGGACGTTGAAAATTAGAGTTTTAAGGGGCTATTGTGGGGAGTGAAAAGACCCTGATGGGAATGTGGGCCTTTGGGCCATGCTAAGGAAGGCCGACCTGCTCTTGGGTTTGGTATTTGTTAGTACTACGGGTCGGCCCATACGCCGAGGATCCGAGAGTACAGCCAATAGTGAATTTCTCCTCGGACGGACATTGGAGAACCAGGGACTTCATGGTAAAGGTTGGGGAATGATACGGCCAAGACCAATGGTCAAGAGGGGTGAACCCTTGAATGTCCTGGAAGCACCGATGTTGGGGAAATACCAAAGGTAAAAGCTGCCACATCCGCATTAAAGACCCTGCACCTACCACCCTGGCCGCATTAATGGGGAAGTGACACCTGAACAGTGGAAGGGAAACTTCTGGTTACTATTCAAAGGCACTGAGAAAAGAAATATCTAGGCTAAGGGGGAGTTAGGGCAACACGTGTACAAAGTATCAAAAAGAAGAGTATTTAAGGAGCAACCTAGAACAGAAAGAGGGGGGACTACTTTGTAATCTAAAAGGAAAAGAAGAAAGAGAAAGAGATAATATAAGAACAACTCTTGGCTTCGTCCGAGGGGGTTGATTGACAATATTCCCCGTTGTTTTTGAGTGTTTGCAATTTTTGGCTTGTCATTTAATCCTTATTCACTTCTAACCTGGGTTTCAAGCCCACACTCTACAAATTCATATTGTTTAAGGCTCATTGGGCCTGAGCCCGTAACTGTTCTTGGGGTCAGGTGCAATTGTGCGCTTACATATAATATAATATAATATAATATAATATAATATAAAAGATATGTTTAAGTTACACTTGGTATAACTCTTATAAACTTACACATTTTTTATATCATAGATTTCTAAGAGATCTAACAGTTAAAAAAAATCATTAAATGCTATTGTTTTCCACTTTACTACCTAATTAATACTAGCATTCTCTCTCTCTTTCTCTCTCTCTCCTTATTTATTGCTTTCCACCGTATAATATTTTCTTCTCCACAATCTAACAAAAAAAAATTGAAAAATAATCCCAACTCTGTCCAACATTTAGTATCTCTAAACAATTCGTAGTGGGCAACTTTTCTAACAATAATCTACAAAATTTGATATGTTTCTATTTGGAGTTATATCAAAACCACTAAAAACATCAACTAGAAGAAGAACCAATAAATATATAAACATAAACAAAATTAATAACAATAGAGACCGAATCTTTTGACACCCAAATGGGGGATTGAAGTGTTCTTTTCTGCCTTTTCGTGCAAAACTCTGTTTCAGGTGTGTATATTCGTAGTCATTATGCCTACTCTTCCGAAAGAAGACATAAATCCTATCCGCCAAATTACCACAAAAAAATTTAGTGGAATGTTATCAACGTTGATGTAGAGTTGTTCGCCTGCAGTCACTTTGTTTTACTTGAGTTCCCATGCCCTAGCAAGTCACAATTTGTTCCCTCACAAAGGAATTCCTGTGGGTTTGCAAAGAAATAATCTTCCCCCTTTGGCTTATCTACAATAACCCTACGATGAGTTGGCCATCCCATTCTTTGCTCATGAACCAATGCAACGGAAGCTACAAACTCATTCCATGAAAGTGTTCTATTGTGATGCATATCCAGTAACGGTACAAGACTTTTCCTATCTAGCAGTATGGTTTTTTTAAACCCAAGATACCTACAAATCAGAAAAATCTTCAAGATCTTAAAAAAATGCAATAGTTTAGCTATTTTGCCATTGAATAAAATTAAAGCCCTCCTCATCATGGTGGGTATACAAACCTGCGATGACCTTCCACAACTTTTGCCATTTTTCCATCGTAGGTGGGAATGATGAGTCTTGTTATGGGTAGTTTTGTGAAATCAATGGTTATGAGATTATTTTTCAATTTTTTTTGTTAGATTGTGTTGAGGAAAATATTATTTGGTGGAAAGCAATAAATAAGGAGAGAGATAATATTAGTATCAATTAGGTAATAAGGTGGAAAATAATAGCATTTAATGGTGTTTTTTTAATCGTTAGATCTCTTAGAAATTTACGATATAAAAAATGTATAAGTTTATAAGAGATATACCAGGTGTAACTTGAACCCATCTCTCTCTCTTTCTCTCCCTCTCTCTCTATATATAACACTCAAGAAAAAACAGGACAAGATGAGTGTGCGTAGGCAAAACCCATTCCAGCTCCACGGGAAAAAAAATCATGAGATGCGTAGCAAAACGCTGAAACAGGACAAGTCAAGTCTTGAGCAATATTGATCATTTTTGGTATACCTATCGACAATCTCATAGTATGCATTGATTATGAACTAGATTGGTGAGTGTTTTATTGTTTATACGTATGGCAAAACTAAAATTATATCCTTTAAATTTGGTCAATTGTTATTTTGGTCATGCAAGTTTCATTTTTGTTATATTGGTCATGTAAGTTCACATTTGTTGTCATTGTCATTTCTTTCTCCACTTTGTTGAAAAAGTTTTCATTAAGAATGACTAATAGTGATAGTAAATGTGAATTTATAGGACCAAAATGACAATTAACCAAGCTTAAAAGGTGTAATATGTATTCTTTTTTTTTTTTTTAAATTTTTTTTAGTGTTAATATTTTTTTAATAGTTTACTAGAGTCATGGATGAAATGACTAACAGTGACAACAAATATAAACTTATTGGACCAAAAATAACAATTGACTAAACTTAAAGGGTCTAATTTTTGTTTTAGCCTAAATGTTTTCATATTTTTATTTTTCTTTGTAGGGCTATAAATGAACTAAGTTGTTCATAAAAAATTTGTACTAACCTCAATAAAAAGCTAATTCATAATTGTTTGTTTATAAACAAGTCAAGTTTAAGTTTTAGTTTTAGGTTTGTTTAATAAACCAATCAAGTCAAAACCTAAAAAAATCATATAGTGTATTGTGAACAATAGGGTTTAATAAAAACAAGTCAAGTTTAGGATTGTTTATGGGTTTGGTAATATAACTTGATATGAGCTTGAAAAATAAACATATATCTTACTAAGCCATTTATTAATTGGGAGTTAGGATTACTCGTCCAAAATAAATGGACTTGATAATGTATTTATGTTGGATCTCAAGCTCAAGAGATTCATATTGAGCCTGGACTTAGCTTGATTAATGAATTAAGCTGAGCTTAAGTTTTTGGTCTTTTTGACAAGATTGAGCTCAAACATTGTTTGTAGTGTATTTCGTTGAAGATGTTGAATTTGGACCAAGAGAGTCAATCTCGTACTGGAGGCTGTACCGGTTTGACCAGTGGTACGATATATTTCGGTACTGGTCAATACTGGTGTACCATTTCGGGTTTATCGTTATTTTTATATTTATAAATAAAAATAAATAAATAAATAAATATATATATATATATGTGTGTGTGTGTACATATATATATATATATATATATTATATAATAAATATAAAAGTTTACCATAAAATATTACCTCAATTCAGAACAAATTATTCCTGATTTTAGACTTTAGCTCCAATTAAAAGAAAAAAAAAACATAATATAAAAAATAGAAAATTAAATTATTCATTACGAACTAAGAAAACAAATAATATTAATAAGTTAATGCAAGTAAGTTACCATTTTGTCTTTACAAAAATTCAAGAATTACAAAACTAAAGTTTTTTTTTTTTTTTTTTGGTTTTGTAACGGTTGGTACGCCCAGTATTGCCCAAAATTGGTCGGTATGGCTGGTACATGACCGGTACGGCTGGTATTTAAACCGGTACGAAACGTTGATATTTTGATACCGATATATGTACCGATATGGTACATACCGGCTGGTACCGTATCGACCACATTGATTTGGACACTCATATCTTTAAATTTTGATATTTAGAGCACTCACATCAAACTGGGTATAGTAAAAAAAGTGTAAAACTTATATATTTTTGTCTAAAAATGACTCACATTAGTGAGTGTATAATTATGCAAATTTATAAATTTTCTATAGTATTTATGCAAATTTACATTGATACTATTTATTTTGTATAAAGGAAGAGAAGAGAATGAATGATGGTTGTTGTGTGATGAAAAATATAATTAAAAAATTAAGAAAAAATGATATTTTAATTAATCATAGTATAAAATATATATTTTATGTAAATGTAATCATAAAATAGATAAGCCGAGTGCTGTTATAAAGCCATTCATTGAAAGTCGGTATTTTCTTCTTTTCAGCGAGGAGTTGTAAGGATGGCAAAGCAAGCTAGTACTCTCTTCCTTGAAGAATGGCTGAGGAGCATTAGTGGCTGTAGCAGTAATGTTAATTCCACAAATTCTTCTTCCTCATCAGCCCGAGCTATTATTCAAGCATGGGCTGAGCTTAGGGACTCCCTTCAAAACCAATCATTTCAACCACATCACCTCCAATCCTTAAAAACCCTCCTTAACTCTCAAACTTCTCTTCATGTTGCTGACCCACAAGCAAAAATTGTTCTTTCCATTCTTTCCTCTCCACACATATCTCTTCCAAATGAATCATATCCTCTCTTTCTTAGACTTCTTTATATATGGGTCAGAAAATCCTTCAAACCCTCTTTGGTTCTTATTGATTCTGCTGTGGAGTTCCTCTCTCACCTTTTTAATGCTCAATTTGATTCTAGGAAGAGTCCTCTCTTGTTTTCCGAAGGTGTTCTCCTTCTGGGTGCATTTGCTTTTGTGCCTTCTTTGTCTGAAGATTCTAAAACTTTCTGCCTGGACATGCTCTGTAGGCTTTTGGAAGAGGAGTACCGATTGATTGGCTCATCCGGAGAGCATATTTCGGATGTTCTTGCTGGAATTGGGTATGCTCTATCCTCTTCTGTGAATGTTCATTATGTTAGAATTTTAGATTCTTTATTGGGGATTTGGGGCAAAGAAGATGGGCCTTGTGGTAGTATTACTCATGGGCTCATGATTCTGCATTTGATTGAATGGGTGTTGTCTAGTTTGATCAATATCCGTTGTTTTGAGAAAATAAATGTTTTTGCCCGCGAGGCTTTAGAGACTTTAAAGGCAAACTATGTCCCATTTGCCATTGTCATGGCTGCGGCTGGAGTGTTGAGGGTTGTCAATAGATCTAAAATGAATGGTCTTGGGCTAGATACTGTTTCCAAATTAAGGGGCTCTGCAGAGGATCGGGTAGAATCTTTTGCAAGAGATATTATTTCTAGAAATGGTGTTACGAATGCAGATAATGATCCCACACGCAGTCTTCTACTGCAGTGCATTTCATTAGCACTGGCTCGAAGTGGCCTGGTTTCATCCCGTGCACCTCTGCTAATGTGCCTTGCTTCAGCATTGTTGAATGAAATCTTTCCCTTACGACATTTATATACAACAGTACTTGACTTCCCACATAGAAATTCAGCTAGACTAGGGCATGATGAGGTCAAAAAGCATTTGGAAAGTGTTCTTTTTAAGGAAGCAGGGGCCATAACTAGTGTTTTCTGCAATCAATATGTTTCAGTAGATGTAGAGAGCAAGGGTGTGGTGGCGAATCTTATATGGGATTACTGTCAAGATATCTACTTGGGGCATCGACAAGTAGCTTTGATGCTTCGAGGTAAAGAGAATGAACTACTTGGGGATACAGAGAAAATTGCTGAATCTGCTTTCCTTATGGTTGTACTTTTTGCATTGGCCATCACGAAGCACAAGTTTAATTCTAAATCCACCCAGGAAACTCAGTGGGACGTGTCAGTACATATACTAGTTTCATTTTCTTGTTTAGAGTATTTTCGGCGCATTCGTTTACCAGAGTATATGGATACAATTCGAGGGGTTGTTGCGAGTGTTCAGGGGAACGAGTCTGCCTGTGTCTCTTTTGTGGAATCTATGCCCTCTTACATGGATATGACCAATGGAACAAGTATGGTTGTCTACCATTTTAACTGTAGTTTTCTTGATTAAATTTTTATTCTCCACTTTGAGGTCCCTAATGAACCCCCCCCCCCCCCCCCCCAACCCAAATTTTTTAATGCATAGACATTGCTAACCTCGATAAGATTTGAATTGTTGTCTTGTAGATTTTTCATCATCTCAAAAAGTGGAGTATGTATGGTCCAATGATGATGTGCAAACTGCTCGCATATTATTTTACCTACGAGTCATTCCAACTTGCATTGAACATGTTCCTTGCCTTACACTTAGGAAGGTTGTAGCTCCAACTATGTTCTTGTATCCTTACACAAAACAGCTCAATTTTATAAGAATTTCAGCTATTATATGTCATGGTGAATATTTTGCTTCCTTATTACAAACTCAATTAGATACATGGGACATCCAAATGGAAAAGTTGCTCGAGCCTCACATTCCATGTTTGTGGCATTCATGTCCTCTGGGAAGGATCTTGATCAGGATGAGAGAGTGTCATTAAAGGAGCAGCTTGTTTTCTATTACATGCAGAGATCTTTATCGGTATTTGAAAGCAATTAAAACAATATTAATCAAACATGAGCTTGATCATCAAAGGTTGGATGCTTACACTTTTTTTGTAATGTAGAGATATCCTGCCATCACTCCTTTTAAGGGTATGGCTTCTGGGGTTGCAGCCTTGGTCCGAAATCTTCCTGCTGGAAGTCCAGCCATATTCTATTGTATTCACAGTCTTGTGGAAAAGGGCAGCACACTGTGTGGTGAAACCTTTGCTCAGGAGGCTGATTTGTCGAGGAACAGGCAAGGAGATTCAGATGCTTGCAAGAAAATCCTAGAGTTGCTTCTACGGCTTATTTCCCTTGTTGATATACAGGTCATTTTATTCTTTTTAATTTATATTTGCAATTCCTCATAAAATTCTAGTTGATTCTCCCCTTCATTTCTGTTTACCATGTGAAAAGTAGGTCCCTTATAATTTATTATTATTCCACCTCAAACAATCATTATGGTGTGCTAAAGGTTTCAGAGGAAGATATTGCAATTAAACTGAAGCTATGTATAGCAAATTTCAGATATTGGAAGTTTTCAAAATAGAAGTTGTAGAAAGGATTTACAGCATCTTGTCTATTCGCTCCCATTGTTTGACTTATTAATATCTGCATTTGTGTATTTGTCCAGGTGCTGCCAAACTTGATGAAGTTGTTGGCGCAATTGATTGTCCAGTTACCAAAAGATAGTCAAAATATGGTTCTTAATGAGTTATATTCACAGGTTGCAGAGTCTGATGATGTTACACGCAAGCCGACTTTAGTTTCATGGCTGCAGTCACTGTCTTACCTTTGTGCTCAAGCTACAAGTGAAAGTGCCACTTCCAAAGGGGTGCAAAAAG
Source organism: Castanea sativa (assembly GCF_040712315.1). Classification (NCBI taxonomy): domain Eukaryota; kingdom Viridiplantae; phylum Streptophyta; class Magnoliopsida; order Fagales; family Fagaceae; genus Castanea; species Castanea sativa. Next base: position 13,926,483 of record NC_134022.1, read on the forward strand.
AAGTGAACATGACTTCTGCACGTAGCACAGACTCATTAAGCCTTACTAGACTAAATGCACGACTTTGAGACATTGAGGTGCAGATTTTGGATTACCCTCCCCTGCTTTTGATGGACTTTGTTCCTTAATTCTTTTGTGTGTCTAGTGCTTGCTGCTGAATATCTCAGTATGTTTTCAGGAGTGATATATAGAAATATGAACTTGCATCAGTTATATTCTTGTTCACCTCACTAATGCAATAAATACATAAATCACTTGTAGTTTCTATATGTTCATACTTTCCCACTCAGCTTAACACTGCAGTTAAAAAATGATGATCTGCATTTATTCATAATATATACATGAGTGGTTTTTCTTTCTGTTTTCAGCTTGTGTTCTGGGATTAGTACTTAGCATTTCCTGTGCCAACCTCTAGAAACCCAGACCTCTGAGGTATAAATTTGTCAGTTTGTGGGTGTAAACTTGATGGTATGTATGTATGTGTGTGTATATATATATATATATTAGTTGATTGCAGATCGAAGTCATACTTTATAGAGGGAATATCTGAACTTGGCCATCTTGTAGACAGTCTCTTGCTTGCAGAGAAAGAGTTAAATATAAATATGGTTTTCTTATCTTGCTTTTCATATTTCACTTTTGAGGCAATTTGTACACACTAATGCTTCATTTCTTTTGATGGAAAGGAAAACATTTCACATTTTTTGGTTTTAGGTAGGACAGAAAATAATTAAATGTTAACGGAAAAATTTAACAATTGGTCAATGGAACTTATCAAAAAAAAAAAAAAAAAACATTTGGTCAATGGAAAATCAACCCTTCGCAGTGGAAAATGTTTTCTGCTTTTTATCAGCAGAAAGAAACATGTATCTTCCTTTTCTCGACAAAGATCACGGGGACACAAATATTTCTCTCGACAGAAACATGTATCTTCCTTTTCTCTCTCTTCTCCCATCTATCTAGTCGCCATCTCTGTTCCCAACAGTAAGCTATTGTTCCACTCTCAGTCACTCCTGAGCATGGCATCCAGGTAAAATCTTTGCCTCTTTTCTATTTTTGTATATTAGAAGCCTTTTTTTTTTTTTTGCTGAATTTTCTTTGTATGTTTGTCAAATTTGGGATTATTTGGCTGGCTTTTTTTGTGTTTTTGTTATGATCTGTGCATTTTTGGTTTGGATCTGGGAATTTTCTCCGTTATCTCGATCTATTAGAGACCCATCCTCCCAAAGTTTTATTTCTGTAAAAATAAGTTTTCCCTTTCAAACACCTCGGAACTTAGTGCTGGGAAATGGCCATTCTGTTTGTGTTACAAATTGCAAATGATGACTGCCACAGAATATTATTGGTTAATAATCAATACTTGTTGATTGGGGGAATAATTGGCATGCTAGTCGTAGTTTATACAAGCTGTTAGATGGAAAAGTACTAATTAAGCATTGTAATAAAAAGAAGAAGGGTATGTGGTGGAAAATAATGAGTGCATAATAATGAAGGAATTATTGAAGTTGATTTCGTATTTTTACTGTAGTCCATTTTTCAATTAAAAGTGTTTACCTCTTATTATCAGATGTTTTGAAGTATCTTGTAGTAACAAATGTAGACTGTAGTCTCTATATGCAATGGAGATGGGAAATATGTGAAAATGGCAAATATTTACGTCTGTATTCCTTGTGCTGTAAGACCAATGGGAAAGATATTTGGCATTTCAATTGTAACTCAAGAGCCTTTTTTGGTAGCCTATTGGGGTTTAAATTCTTTACAACTCTGAATCAATTTTGTGCAATTCCAGTGGGGATTTGGGGTCTATCCAGTAAATGTTAAATTTTGGATACCATCATATGCCAAGGTTGTTTTGTGCAAATCTTATCTTGGATGCTTGAGCTGTTTGACATAGTGAGGTTTGTTTAATTATTTTCACAAGCTGGCTTTTGCCGAATGAGTCATGGAGGCTTAAACTTAGTGGAGCTATGCTTTGTGTTTTGGAAGATTGCTTAGTGCATGGGCTATTGCCTATTAGAACCTGTTTATTGATTATAACTTCCGCATTCAACACTCATCTACATTTTTTTCTTTCACCTGATGTCTTCAGTAGTTGATATAATTTTGTAATTTGTTTCCACCTTTTAATTTGTTTTTAACATGCTGATGTATATAATCAACTGCTTCATGTTTGCAAAGTAGACAGATCAGACTTAAAGTTTCAATATGAGAGGTTAACAGAATTATGTTTACTAATGACTTTCTTTTGCTTGTCTTCTGTTTTTAACTGATTTATGTGGAAGTTCAGGTGTTCAAACTTGTGAAACAAAATGCCATTGTGCCGGCTAGAAGGGGTTTGTTTGGTTTTGCTTTTGGTGAGGTTGGGAAATTGCCAAACGTTTGGCAATTTCAGCTAAAAGAGCTTTTAACCCCCTTAAAGCACTTTTCAACCCCTCCAAAAACAAAACCAGATAGGTCGTTCTTGGCAATTTCACTAGAGTGCTTTAAAGGGGTTCTTAAAAGCTGAAAACAACTTTAATGCTAAAGATGATATTTGCAGTTTTTAGGAAAAAAATTTACAATTCATTGTTTATACTTTATAAATCCAAAATTTTAAAGTACACTCAAACGCTAGAGAGCTTTTTAGTTAAAGATCTATATTGCAAAAGCTCTACTTCCTATAGCAATGCCAAATGGGCATTGAATGGGAGTGGGAAAACTACTATGTTCAGTGCCCGTTTGGTAAAGCGGTTTCAAACCACATTTTATCAAAGTACAACTTTTTTAAAATTCAATTTTTTTAGGTAAAACTTTTTTAAGCTGTTCCAAATGGGCACTCTATCAATGTAAGTAAAATTTTTATAGTGTTAATGGATTATGTTTATCTATATTGAATTCCATTATGGCTTTCAAACATAAAGATGCACAGTTGTGCAAACAAAATCATTTAACTATATCCTCCTACAACATTTGTCTAATTAATTTGTTCATGTCATTCTGTGGCTTTGATATGTTAATGTTAATTTCTTTAACATTCCAGGTGAGTTTGGATAAGAAAGGCAATTTGATATTTCTTTTCTTTCTTCCTTTGGAAGCTTATCCTGTTTACAGCTTGTCTACGAGCTTAGGTTGTTTGATATGTTCTTGGAATCATTATATTTGGATTGTTTTGGTTTGGAAGTTCTTATGAGCGGATAGTCCCAAATAAATTGGGAAGATCATCGAAGACAGATTTAGTTGCGTTTGAGAAGGAATATAATCTTTGGTGAGAACCCTGTTGTCTACCCAAAGGCTATTTCCTATTACAAGGCAAGTGTTGTTAAATTATTAGATTATTACGTTCTTTATTTTTTGTTATCGAAAGATTATGTACAATTAGAAAATGATATTGGTGTTGAAATGAAATTGATGTTCTCAAACTTGTGAATGTCATATTCCTGTTGGCATGGTTGGATGCATGTTGCTTGAATTGTGCAAGGTTTCTTGTAGTTTCTTTGATGATACGTCAATAAAATGTTGTTGATGGGTTTCATGCTGAAGATGAGTTATATTTTGAATTAAAAAAAAAAGTTTGTGAACTTGTAAATGTGTGTATTTAAATTTTTTTTTTTTCATTGGATTTACATAGGTCTTGTATACTGTTGTATCATTAATAATAAGAAATAATTCAAACATTCAATTATTATTTGTTGAGGTGACACTAATTACATTCAATAGCATATTAGTTTATAAGCTTTATGTTGTAAAACTTGTAGTGCTTTCAACATTTTCCTTTATGTTGTGAATGAAAGTTTTGGTTCATATAATTATATAATTATTTGGAATTATGAGAAATATTAATGCTTTTCTATATGAGTCTTGATATTAAAAAAAATTTTCAGCTTATTTTCAAGGTTGCAATTAATCACTAGAATAATGAGTGTGCATGGATTCGATTGGATTAATTCATATGATTGCCGCTGTTACACATCACAACAGATCTCATACTTCTCGCAGCTGCTTCAAGTGCTAAGCTGTTGATCTATCAGTGAGTCGTTGCTGTATAAATGATTTGACACTTGGGTTTACTGTGGAAATCGTCTAAGTTTTGCTGTACGTTGAATGTCTAAAGTTACTATTAAATGCCCAAATTGGTATAAAATGTGTAAGACTACCACAAAACATCTCGATTGCCACTAAACATCATCATATAGTAATTAGCACTCTTTTTTCTTATTTATTATTTTTTTTAAATTTTTTTATTGAGAAGAAGTGACAAGCTAAGGACTTTTGGTTTACCTCGAATTATTTCGTATCTTTATGTTTTTGCTTCTATGAGACTATTTCGTGATATCTCTCTAAGTATTATGTTATTTAAATCCTTTTAACTTTTATCTCTTTGATAATTCATTCTACAAATTAAATTCATTTACTATCTTTAACGTATTCATTTTACTTTCGTTAATTACGTTATGTCTAGAAACACAATTGCCTTCTTGAACGACCCAAAAGGGATGAATTTTGGAAGTAACTTTCATTCACTAACGAATTTAGGTATCTTAAGGCCTGAATAATTGTTTCTCAAAAAAAAAAAAAAAAGGGCCTAAACAATTTGGTACTAAAACTTATAGTAAATTAGCAATATACTTTATTTTTCATTAATTTTATTAATTAAGATCATTCAATCCTATCGACTTTGGAGCAATATATGAAATATAGTTAATTTGTTTCCTAATAGGGAAATGTTAAGGCTCCCACCGATTTATTATAAAAAGTTTATAAATTGGCCTTATAATAATCGTGATCGGTGGATGTCAACAACACGATGCAATAAATGACCTTTCTTTTTCTTGTTGATTTTGATCTTTTATAATAAAAAAATCCTCGAAAGGGGAAATATTGGTTTTAAGCTATCATCAATTTGGTTATTTAACCCATGCCTAGCCATCCTTACCAGGCATGGTCTCATGTGATTTCATTAATCATTGTTTGTTGCTCAATACTAGAGGTTGCACCAGTTTTCCCACTTAAAACGTTAGGGAAGCTCATGAACTGATGAATGTTTGGTTGGAAGACATCTCATATGATCTTATTCCTGTAATTTTGGATGATTTGATACACTAATAAAAACTACTTACTTATTCCTAAAAAAAGAAACAACAAAAATAGAATCACCCGTACGATTAACATTGTATTGTAGGGGTAGGGGCCAGTAGTAATTTAAGTGACAACCAATAAACTACATTATTCAACCGGTTTTACATTATTTTTAGACTGGAATAGGAACAGCTCTTAGTGGATGAGCTCTTCGAAAGGTTTTGCCAATATTATCATTCATGTTCATGTCCACAGGTTTAACCCCATCTTCAAGCTTCCAATTGAAAGCCTAGATGAGTGAACCCAACATCAAGTGTGATAAGGGTAATTTTTAATTGGTAAAATAAAAGAAGCTATTGGAACCCGTCAGTTTGGTTATGTATGCTAACGACTTCACGCGAGATGAAGCTGTCAATCTCTAAGCTGACGACTTCATCCCATGACTTGATGACGTCTACACCTAGATGGGATGAGAAGCTGACGAGGGGAAAGCCAAAGGCAAAAGAGGAAATGGTGATGAGTCTAGCATGGTTATACTTGGCCCCCAAGAATATACATATAAGGAAACATCTTGCGCCCCACGATTAACCCTAATCAAGGGGATCCCTACAAGGAAAGTATCCTGTGACATACGCGTGTTAATGAAGATCTTCCCTACAAGGAAAGACCCTCTCCACCAAGAAACGGATGTCAAATCGACGCTACTATAAAAACTCCAAGACCCTCACAAACCAAGGTACACATAATTCACCCTAACTTTAGCACTTTAGAGTTGTGAAAGTTCTCTAACTTGACCGTAGGAGGATATTTGGCCGGTACCATACCGATACTCTTCGTAGAGTCTTCTTCTTCTTCTTGTTGTGTTGTGCAGGTCTCGCCTAGAGTACGTGAGGACTGTGTAGCTTACTGATGATTTTCAATATCATCAGTTGACACCGTCTATGGAAAACGATAGGAAGTAAGCCATACTACTGCTTTCTGGACAAAGAGTTGCATGGTACTTACTCGCTCAATGGCAACCACCACCAACAATCAAGGGGATGAACCATGTATCACTGCCCTCGAGAGACAAGTTCAAATGCTCGCTGCAGCTGTAGAACGCCTTACCAAGCAAAACCATGACCTAGAGGAGCAACTATGCCAAAAGAACGCAGTGCTTACATTCAAGAGGAGGACCAGGAAGGAACCAGCGCCGAGAGGAGAAACCAAGAAAGGCTGGAAGGCAGCAATGCCCCGACAAGACAAGAAAGGCAGGATACAAGCCGTCCATCCGCCACAAACACGGCTCCACCACACGTGATCGCAGATATGCAGATGATGAAGGAACGGATGGACTTTACGATGAACACCCTCAAAGGATGGGTGTCTAGTGACCTCGATGAGTTGGTCCATCGAATTGACTCGCTATTCACCGCATTCGTCACTTCGTTCCCCTTTCCGCCGAAGTTTTTGCATGCCACAAGTAGAAGTCTATGACGGATCTAAGGATCCCTTGGATCACTTAGAGACTTTCAGGACCCTGATGCCCTTGCAAGGTGTGGCAAACGAAATCGTGCAGGGCTTTCCCTACTACGCTGAAGGGACCGGCAGGGGTTTGGTTCAGCAGATTGACGCTCAACTCCATTAGCACCTTCAAGGAGTTGAGCGCCCAGTTTGCCTCGCACTTTATCGGGGGACACAGGTATAAGAAGTCCACCGCCTGCCTAATGAACATCAAGCAATGAAAGGAAAAGACGCTGAGGTCATACATTACCCGCTTTAAAAAAGAGGTCCTCTTAATTGATGAGGCTAACAACAAGATACTCGTGGCTGCATTCACGAATGGGTTACGTAAGGGTAGGTTTTTATTTTCCTTATACAAAAATGACCCAAAGACTATGTCAGACGTACTCTACAGGGCAACTAAATACACGAACGCGGAAGACGCACTGTTGGCCGGAGAAGAAAATCCTAAGAAGAGAGAAAGACAGGAGGAAATGCGGCAGGATGGGGGCGAAAGACCACAAGGACTGGAGACCGACGAGAGGATAGATGCTCCCAAACCCCCGCTAGGAGATTCACAAGCTTCACCCCGTTGACTGCTCCGATTGACAAAATTTTGATGCAGATCAAGGACGAAGGATCCCTGACATTTCCCGGCAAGCTGAAGGGAGACCTTAGTAAGAGATCCAGAGACAAGTATTGCCGCTTTCACTGTGATCACGGTCATGACACATCTGACTACTATGACTTGAAGTAACAGATAGAAGCTTTTATCAGACAAGGAAAGTTACAGAGGTTCATCAGCAAGGAAAGGGTTGATGCCCGCAAGAACAGGCTGCCCAAAGAGAGAAAGAGAGTCCTAGGCCGCCCCTAGGAGACATAAGGATGATTGTGGGAGGACCTACAGCTTCGGGCTCATTAAAAAAGGCTCGCAAGACCTACTTAAGGATGGTTCAAAATGTCCAACTGACGGGCTTCGCCCCAAAGATGGCGCGGATCGACAACCCCATTATCGAATTCTCAGAGGAAGATGCCTGACGTCTTCATCACCCGCATGATGATGCATTCGTCATTAGCATACGAGTAGGGGACTACAACACTCACTAGGTCCTGGTTGATAACGGAAGCTCTACAGACATCCTGTACTACCCGGCATTCCAGTAGATGAGGATTGAAAGAGAATGGCTAGTCTCGACCAACGCCCCGCTCGTTGGATTCAGAGGAACAAGCGCATATCCCCTCAGAGTGGTCACATTACCTGTAACGGTCGGTGATTATCCATAACAAATCATAAAGGATGTAACATTTCTTGTGGTCGGCTGCTCATTTGCTTACAATGCCATTCTTGGACGACCTACCCTTAACTCATGGAAGGCCGTGACTTCAACTTATCACCTGATGATTAAGTTCCCTACCAAGTACGGGGTTGGGGAAGTACGCGGAGATCAAGTGGCGGCACGAGAATGTTACATAGAAACTTTGGAAATGGACGACCATCTTCAGACCATGAGCATAGAAGAGCAGTGGACGGCTGCAGAACCCGTCGAGGGATTGGAAGAGATACCACTCGACAAGTTTAGGCCTGAACGAAGAATTAGGATCGGTACTCTTACCCGTCCGACAATTCGTCAAGCGCTCATGATGTTTCTAAATGAGAACCAGGAAGTCTTTGCCTGGAGTCACGAAGACATGCTTGGAATCGACCCTTCAGTCATGGTGCACAAGTTGAATGTATCGCCTGCTTTCACCCTATCCATCAGAAGAAACGAGTATTCGCTCAAGAAAGAGACCGGGCCATAGCAGAGGAAGTCCACAAGTTGCAAGATGTAGACTTCATTAGAGAAGTTTACTATTCCGACTGGCTGGTCAATGTGGTGATGGTTAAGACAGCTAACGGGAAGTGGAGGATGTGTGTAGATTTTATGGACTTGAACAAGGCATGCCCTAAGGATAGCTACCCAGTCCCGCAGGTTGACGTCTTAGTGGACTCTATTGCTCGACACCAGTTATTGAGCTTCATGGATGCTTTTTCTGGCTACAATCAGATCAGACTAGACAAAGCTGATCAAGAGAAGACTTTGTTCGTCACCAGCCAAGGCCTCTTCTACTACCAAGTGATGTCGTTCAGCCTCAAGAACTCGGGCCCAACATATCAGAGACTAATGAACAAGATGTTTGCCCATCAGATTGGAAGAAATGTCGAAGTCTATGTTGATGACATGCTGGTAAAAAGCTGAAGGGAGGATGACCACTTGGATGACCTCAAGGAGACCTTTAACACCCTCCGCACTTACAACATGAAGCTCAATCCGAGTAAGTGTGCATTTAGAGTAACGATGGGGAAGTTCTTAGGATTCATGGTGTCCCAGAGAGGTGTCGAAGTTAACCTAGGCAAGATCTGGGCCATAATGGAGATGTCACCGCCAAGGAACGTGAAAGAAGTACAAAGCCTCAACGGCAAAGTAGCCGCGTTGAACAAATTCGTATCAAGGGCTACAGACAAGTGCCTACCTTTCTTCCGCACATTGAAAAAGTCTTTTGAGTGGACGATTGAGTGTCAACAAGCATTTGAAGAATTGAAGGCCTACCTCTCTTCACCACGATTGCTAAGTCCTTCCAAACTAGGAGAAGAATGATTCCTCTACTTGGTTGTATCTCCGGCTGCTGTCAGCGCGACCTTAATCAGGGAAGAAGGCAAGGTATAGAAGCTAGTCTACTACATAAGCCAAGCGCTCTGAGGCATGGAGGAAAGATACCTACCAATGGAAAAGCTCACCTTTGCTTTAGTCACCGCAGCTCGTAAGCTCAAGTTATACTTCCAAGCCCAAACTGTGGTCGTCTTGACGGACAAGCCTCTACTGTGAGTAATGAGCAGTCCTGACGCCGTCGGACGAATGACACTATAGGCAATAGAATTAAGCGAATTTGATGTTCAATACCGTTCCCGAACCGCCATAAAGGAACAAGTAGTCGCTGACTTTATTGCATAGTTCACCGGCATGGAAGGCCAGAGGGCAGAAGAACATCCTCAATGGAGCATCCACATGGATGGATCATTTAATAGGCAGGTTGGCAGGGTTGGCGTAGTGCTTCATTCCCCAGAAGGTGACAAGATTGAATGTATGGTTCGTCTGGACTTTCTAACAACCAATAACTAAACAGAGTATGAAGTTTTAGTGACAGGGCTAGACCTCGCAAAAGCCGTAGGGGCAACAAGTGTGGCCGTATATTGTGACTCCCAGGTTGTCACCAGTCAGGTAAACGGAGACTTTGAATGTAAAGGGGAAAAGATGAAGAGGTACTTGGAGTAGGTGCGAAAACGAGTAGGCAAGATGCAAGCCAAGTTCGTCCAAGTCTCTAGAGAAGAGAATGAGAAAGCTAATCCCCTTGCTAAAGCTGCCTTAGTGGAACACATGCTTATCCCTAGTAAGGTTCTCTCTTTTGTTAAGCTCTTGACCTTGATAAATGACGTCACTATACAGGAAATAGGTTTGGGAAGTAATTGGACCACACCAATAGTTTTCTATTTGAAAAATGGTGCATTACCTGATGATAAAGACGCCGCGAGAAAGCTGAAGGTCCAGACGGCACGATTCGTCCTAATAAAGGATGTCTTGTACAAGAAAGGCTTCTCCCGACCGTACCTACGATACTTAAGCCCCAAAGAAGCGGACTATGTCATAAGAGAAGTCCATGAAGGCATTTGCGGGAACCACTTAGGGTCGCAATCGTTGGTGCACAAACTAATTCGAGCTAGATACTACTGGCTTACTATGCAGAAGGATGCTAAGGCTTATGTCAAAACCTGCGACAAGTGCTAGAGGTTCAACAATGTGATTAGATAGCCGACAGAGGAGCTTACCCTAATAACGGCCACGTGGCCTTTCGCTCAATGGGAACTGGACATCATGGGCCCATTCCCAATAGCAATAAGGTAGTTGAAGTTTCTAATAGTCAACATAGACTATTTCACCAAATGGGTTGAAGCCGAAGCCTTGGCCACCATCACAGAGAAGAGCGTATGAAGCTTCGTCTAGAGGAACATCGTCTGCAGGTACGAGAACCCTAGAGTCTTGGTAGCAGTTTGACAATGACCCCTTTAGGGACTTTTGCTCACAATTGAGGATCAAGAACCATTATTCCTCCCTTGCCCACCCTTAAGCCAACGGGCAAGTAGAAGTCATAAACCAATCCTTGCTCAAGATCATCAAGACTTGGTTCGAGGGGGCAAAGGGTATATGGCCAAAAGAGCTGCCAAGCATACTATAGGCGTATAAGATGACAACTAGAACTCCTACAGGGGAAATGCCATTTCGACTGGCATACGAAAGCGAGTCAGTTATCCCAGCTGAGGTTGGACTCATAAGCTACAGGGTGGGCAACCATGATGAGAGGAAGAATGACGAGGCCATGCGTCTACAGCTTGACCTAGTGGATGAAGTTAAGGCGACAGTTGAACAAAGGGTAGCATGGTAACAGGACCTCATGGCCAAGCACTACAACTCCAGGGTTAGGCACAAAGACTTCCAAGTTGGGGATCTTGTCTTGAGGAAGGTGATGGGTGCCGCGAGAGACCTTTCCTTAGGGAAAGCTTGGACCTAATTGGGAAGGATCCTACAGAGTTAAGTAATGGCAAAGGAAAGGTACGTACCACCTGGAGACATTAGGCAAGCAGAAGTTACCCCATTCATGGAACGCCGAGCACCTTAGGAGATACTATTAGTAGAAGACAGCATGAAGGGGGGTACTCCTCATTTCCAGTTTATTTATTTTAGTTAACTTTTACCTATAGTAATTTTTAAGCCCAAAGGGCAGGTTTTTATTCCTTTTTTGTAAGAAAAATTTTCTACTTATGCACGCATTTATCACAATAAGAGGAGTTATTCAGATACGACCTGTGTAAATGTTTGTCTCTACTACGTGTGTGATTAAGTCCATAAGTGGGCGAGCTTATTATTAAGTCTACAAAGTGGATGAGTTCATCCCATGAGGATGCCTCGAAATTATTAAGTCCATAAGTGGACGAGCTTATTATTAAGTCCACAAAGTGGATGAGTTCATCCCATGAGGATGCCTCGATACTTTTAAGTCCATAAGTGGACGAGCTTATTACTAAGTTTACAAGGTGGACAATTTCATCCCATAAGGGTGCCTCGAAACTACAAAGTTCATAAGTGGACGAGTTTATTATTAAGTCCACAAAGTGGACGAGATCATCCCATGAGGACGCCTCAAGTCCAAATATGGACAAGTTTACTACAAAGTCCACAGATGGACGAGTCCATAAGTGGATGAATTTATTAAGTCCAAATATGGACGAGTTTACTACAAAGTCCATAGGTGGACGAGTCCATGAGTAGACAAATTTATGGACGAGTTTACTACAAAGTCCACAGGTGGACGAGTCCATGAGTGGACGAATTTATTAAGTCCATATGCGGTGAGTTTACTATGAAATCCACAAGTGGACGAGTCCATAAGTGGAAAAATTTATTAAGTCCATATGCGGCGAGTTTACTACGAAATCCATAAGTGAATGAATTACTGCAAAGTCCACGAGTGGATGAGTGCACAACTGAGCCTGCAAGTAGACGATTCTGTTGCAAAGCCCATAAGCAGACGGGCTTACCACAAAGTCCACATGCAAATGAATGGGTGGACAAGTTCATTGTGTCACATACTTTCAAGATTGGCAGACATAAACAGAAATCAACAAAATTATATGTATCTAAAACAATGGTTACAAAAAAGACGCCATAATATAAAAAAGGTATTTACAATAAAAAGCCCAAAAAACAAAGGGCACACGACATTGTCTGAAAATCTGAAAATAGGACGAAGTACATGAAAAATAAGTTAAAATTAGAATACTAAACTACAGGGTCCTGGACGTCCTGCACGGGAACATTCTTGTCGTCTTCAGGAGGGGGGTCTTGGGCACTTAGAGCTGAAGGGTTCTCGACGTCAAGAGAAGGATCTTCATATGACAGGATTATAGGAATAACGGGCCTTTCCTGGGCAGGTTGAGTGAGCACCACAACGTCATCTTGCACGCCTTGCTTTACGTGAGTAGACTCGTCGATCACATCATCAGCGGTGTTGCCAGCAGTAGGGGTCGTTGGCATAAGGTCGTCCAGGGTGACCTTGGATAAATCCAAGTGTGGGAAGACGGACTTGACTTGCTTTAGGCAATCCTTAAACCTATCACCATAGTAGACGGCACAAGCATCAATTACGGCGTCAGCTCTAGCTATCTCTACCTGCCTGTAGAGAGCCATCAGCTCCTTCTCTACATTTGCATTTGCCTCCTCAGCCTTTTCTCTAAGATTCGCCTCCTCCGTCAGCTTCTTCTTCAAATCGTCCACCTCCTTGTTCAGAATACGAATAGCCTCCTTGTATTGTGCTTGCTCGTTGGTTAGGGTCTCATTAGTTTTTCTAAGGCGATGGATCACCCCTTCCTTGGCAACGCACCTGTCTTGGAGCGCCTTCGTACGCACCAATGCCTACAAAGCGAGACAACCGTCATCTAAAAAATGGAGAATCATAAGGTGTATGTATCAAAGGGAGGAGATGTACCCTAGAAAGGTCAAAATGACCTGACGACCCCAGGTCCTCGGTCTCCTGATTACCGCAAGGATCTAAGTCTGTCTCCTTAATGATCGACTCAACCATCTCGATGGCGTATCCCTTATGAGTAAGGAGATGATTGGTTTCTTGGTTGACAGGGCCTGTTGCCCTCATCAAGCCTTTGCCAGCACCATGACCTTGTTTGGGAGGTGACGACTTCTTCAACTGTTTGTCAGCTGTGGGAGTAACCTTGCCCTCCTTAGGATGCCGGTCCTCCTTCCCTTCAACCTTGTGTTTGGTCAACCCCTTCCCAACGACCTTGGGAGTTGACGAGGATGCCACCTCCTTACATTTATCCTTTTCCTTCTCTTCTCTCTTACGGTCAGCAGCTAATGCCCTCACTGAGGCTCTCAATCTAGCTGCCTCTAATTTTGCAAAGGATGACTGACGAAGTTAGATGCGAAGAAGATATGCAAATGACGGCGGGCAAAAGGAAAGGGATGAAATACTTATGTTGACGAGAATAATTGTTTAGTCTACTGGCTGTTGGTGTCAGCTTCGGACCACCACAATAGGGGTGCAGACTATCAAGAGTAATCAAGTTCCTGAACTTCCGTTCCTCAAATGGAACTTCAAGGACTCGATGGATGAATTCCTCTTGATCTTCAGTTATACATGGACGAACGCTTGCTGAGAAAAGAAGCAGACGGCATTATCAAATTAAAAGAGTAGACGACGTTAAAGCTAACAAAGATGTAGAAAAAAGTGAAAGCAAATTGCGCTAGACCTGATTCCTTTACAATGCCCCAAGTGTTGTCAAAACCATGAGGTATAGTAACCCCCTCTTCTGGATGACATACCCAATTCATCCCTTGTACGAAAAAATATTTACTCTTCCACTTCTTATTGGTGTCAGGCATGTCTGACACCAGCCTAAGTGTTTTCTTCATTGCTACAAAATGGAATATTCCTTTGGATTAGGCGATGTGCTGAGGTCGATAGCACCAGAAGAACTCATCCAATGTAAGATGATGATTTCTGCCGCTAAGAAGACCCTAGAGGATTTCAGCCCTAAAAACCCCTCTGACATGAATGATTTTGCATTGTTCCATGACCTTGGGTCTCGCCCTATAGCCCATGCATTCACTAGCACTTGTGCACCTTTTGGAATAATGTAGCCACTGATCTCAACATCTACTTGGGCTTTCCTAGGAACTAAGAAAGGAATTACTGGATGCAGTTGCAATGTTTCTTTGACTATTGCTTGTAAGTAAGGTAACTTAGAAATATTTGATTCTTGAACTAGGTTGCCTTTGCCAATTACTTGCTCTAGCTCTTCTTTGGCTCTTGAAAATGCTTCTGGATTGTGGAGTAGCTCTTCCATTGCCCATTCCAGTGTGGCTGAAGTTGAATTAGTACCCGCAATAAATAGGTCCTAATAGGCATTAGTACCTATTATGGTGCTAGGAGACCTCGCTGTTGGTAGAGCTTTGAAATTCTCTCTAGAAATAGGCATTAGTTCGGCTATTTCAAAAGGGGGTACCGAGATAATGATAAATGCTTTAAAGGAGTCCTCTCCTTTGGTAGCTTCTTTCAGTCTTTTGATTTAGGATACTAAAATTACTGGAGAATATTTTTATCGTGTTATTTTTTCTCATATTTGTAAAAATGGAAATTCTGTAGCCCACAATTTTGCTACAGAGTTCATTCTAAAATAAAATAAAAAACTTAGACAAATTGGATTCCTTTAACAGGAAATTGCAGTTTTAATAGATAATATTATTATTCTCTTTTTTTTGTTCAATCTCCCCCCCACCCCCCCCCCCCCCCCAAAAGAAAAAGAATAAAATTTTGTAGTAGTAAAGTTTCATGCGACCACACATTATCCAAAAGAATTTAGATTGGAGTGAAAGAATTAGTAAAGTTTCTTGCATTGTGCTGCAAAACCTCCTACATCTATTGCAAAACAATTTTATAGACGCATATTACATTGTTATTCACTTCCTTTAAGTTTTTAAAGTAACACACTAACACTAAATTTCACAACTTGTTAAAGTGATTGATTGTGAGTAGTAAAAAAATGGTAAGTCCATATAAAAGTGGTTACAGTAAAGTGTCCATCACTTACGATAATGGTCTACGCCATCATTTTTTTTTTGTTTTTTTAAAAACCAAAAAAAGGGACTCGCTTGTGTAATATTGTCCCACGCCTTATGACACTTGAGTATTTTGGTAAGCCCATGGATACAACCAATGCACAGCATGCAGGGCATGCTACTACTCAACCTCATTACCACAATTTTTGTATATTAGAAATTATGGATCAATGCTAGCACCACTGTTTTAAAAACTAGACCGAACATGCCAATCCAACTGGTTCAACTGGGAATCGGGAGCCAGTCCTTAAAAACCTCCAAAACCGAGTAAAAACTGGGGTTGAACCAAATTTTTTTTAAAAATAGTTCGATACCCAGTTCGGTTTTTAAAACCATGGCTAGTACTCAAACTCATATAATTAAAACAGAACTCATCATTCATATGAGAGGAGCGAGTACACCATTATTGTACTCTTGTAATATTGTATAATTTTCATAAAGTAATAGATTTCATCAATGAATGTCGTTAAAGTGCATTTAAAAATTTTATAAAAGTGCATTTAAAAATTTTATAAAATAAAAGTTTTCCTATTAAAAAAATGAAATAAAAGTTAAAAAAATAGTACACAGAATATCTAGAATTTAAGCATGGTTCATAATTCAATATTTAATATTTAAGGGTAACAATTTGTGTTCGCATTTTGAGTTTGTACCGTGTCAATTGTCAACTCATGAGTATTCGACTATTTAGTTCGATATTAACCTAATATGTTTATTAAACGAATTAGGATTCTTCAACTCTTAACACAATCTATTTATTAAACGGGCCAGTTGTATTAACTTGTTTATCAGATTTTATCAAAGCGGAAAAAATACAAATTTTAGTATTAACCCAGATTTGAACTATGGAAAACCAAACATATAGATTTTTTAATATAAAATTCAGAATTAACAAGTAACTATATCACAATTAATCATTGAAAACTAAAGCAGATGTATCTCAATATCACATATAATTCATCACAATATGTCAAAAAAAAAAAACTAATAATTTTATATACCTTGAATTTTGAAGGGTATATTGACAAAATAATATTTTAATAAGGGTTGGAGACGAATATGATACGTTTATTAAATAAGTTAGTTATGTTAACCTAAATATGATATAAACTATTAAGTTTCAACTCATAACCTACTAATTTCGTGTAATACCAGGTCATGTGTCGAATTTTGCCGCCCGTAATACAAATATCTAGAATCTTTTTGATAAATCAAAATCAAAACCATCTTGAATTTATGTGCACGCTAATGAATGATTTACACATGGCAAGTACTTTTCTCCTTTTTATTTATTTAAAAACCATCTAGAACCTTTTTAAAGAATCAAAATCAAAACCATCTTGAATTCATGTGCGCAGCAATGAATAATTTTTACACATGACAAGTACTTTTCTCCTCTTTATATATTTATATTTATTTTTCTAAGTGCGTTATCTATATATGAAAAGTACATTGTAGCTAACAATTGGGTTCTATAGGCCATTATTTATTTTTTTATTTATAAAAAATAAAGTCAAACTTTACACACTTGAGAAAAACAAATACAAACACTTAGAAAAACCATTTAGGAGCAAAGTATATTAAATAACATGAAATGAATTGGTACACCAATATTACAAATATATATATATATATATATATATATATATATTATAATAGAGAAAACTCTGAGAAAGTTCTATTAGAATCTAATTTTGTGCTATGTGTCTAAATTTATATGGGACCAAACTATAATTATTCACTTAAGTTTGTGTTATGTATTCACTTAAGTTTTTTAATCTTTGCGTTAAGTGAGTTAATGATTGCAAAATATTAAGAATCTAATATTAATATTAATGAATTATAAAATTAAAATTAAAAAAAAACTAATCATATATACTCAATAAATATCACCACACAACAAAAGAAAACCACACATTTTATCTTATTATAAATTAGTAAAAAAATAAGTACTGTTAAATTTGGGTAAGAACTTTAATATGTGACTAATTACATTTACTTTGAAAAAAATTAATTTGACTAATTAATTAGATTTTTCTGATAAAAATTGTGTTTAATTTTAAATGTATTCATATGTATGTATATGTTACATGCTATTTTTTTTAATAATTTGAATAATTATTTATATTTTTATAACAAAAATTATGTTTAATTTTAAATGGATCCATGCGTTTGTATGGGGTTACATGCTAGTTTCTCATTAAATATAGAAGCTCTTAAGATAGACAATAGAAAGTCACACTCCATTCTAAAATAGGCCTTCTGCAAATCGAGCTTTATCCTTAGAAAGTTCCTTATTTTTTTCTTCATGTGTTTGAAACTATAAATTAACTCTTGCACTATCACCACACTCTTCATGATCCATCTATTTGGTACAAATGCCACCTATGTTGGATCTATCAATATCTGCTTAGAAGAGGCCTTAGTTTCACTTTCATCACCAAAATTTTAGAGAGAACTTTGTGACGCATATAAACTGATAACTGTTGGCTGGAATTGTTTAAAGAGAGGTTTGAAAGTTGTAACACACATTGCAAAAATACATGGTCGGAATTGATTTAAGTTATGATTGATACTGTGGGTTCTAGTTAGCTCAGCTGGTAAAGTCTCTGATGGTTGTATAAGAGATCTAAGGTTCAATTCCCGCTTACACTAAAAACTGATTGATGTCTTGATCTGATAATAAAGAGCTATTATCAGGAGCGGACGCCATAGGTTGAAACTCTCTAAAAAAAAAAAAAGTTATGTTTGATACTCCATAATTAATGAATAGATCATATTGAATCGGTCTGTATAATTGTGTGTTGCACACTTGCACGTACTTGCGCTGGTGTGTATTGAACATTGGGCATGGAGGAGAAGTGCTAATTATAATATGCAAAATCGTTTCGAGGTATGGAGCAACTTAGCAAATATGATTAGTTTATCTTATAGTGACAATCTAAGATTCTAAATGCTCTTTCACATGCATATAAATGGACCATTTTATATAGTAAGAACATAATTTTAAATTGCCGCTGTTAGACATGAGACACCACCACCGATCTCATACTTCTCGCACCTTCTTCAAGTGCTATATATGTTGTCCATCTACGACTGAGTCGTTGCTCTATAAACGATGATACTTGGTTTTAACTAAGCGCCTAAGTTTTGCTGTTGAATGACTAAACTTAGTGTGTTAAATGCCCAAAGTTGGTATAAATTGTGTAAGACTGCCACAAAACATCTTGATTGCCACTTAAACATCATATAATGAGCCATTTAAGGACTACGTTGGCTGTAATACAGCCATTCAACTAATCAAAGGACTTTTTGTGTTTATCTCAAATTATTTCATCATATCTTTATGTTTTTGCTACTCCCTCGTGTGTGTGTGTGTGTTTGTTCTCAAAAATTAAATTCCTTTTATGTTTTCTTTTATATGTTCATTTTACTTTCATTAATTACAGTATGAAAGACCCGAAAGGGATGAAGTTTGGACTCAACTTTTATTCATTAACAAATTTAGATATCATAGAGTGTATTTGTTTGGAGGTGAAATATGGTGGATAAAAAACTTTAGAGAGAAAATAAGAAAGAGAATGGGTTTGTGTGTTGTTTGCTAGGGAAGGGGGAAAAATACTTTTATGTGGGGCTAGACATTTTCTGCTCGGGCTCACACAAAATTTGTCTCTTCAAAATGGAAAAAAAAAACTGGTGAGGGAAGCTGTTTGGTGGTGAAATGACAAAATTGCCTATGTGCAGTGCACATGGGCAAAGTCCAGTTACCTTCTTTATTTATTTTTCTTATAGTTTATTGGGCAACATTGCCTCCTCTTTTTATTTTTAATTTTTTTTTTTTGATTTCTTAGGCGTGGTGCTTTGTGTTTTTTTTTTTTTCCTTATGGTTTCCTGGGCAAACGTTGCCACATCTTTTTATTATTATTATTATTATTATTTCTTGGGTGTTGTGCTTTGTGTTTTTTTTTGTTTAATTAGAAATGATTTTTTTTTTCTGAAAATGATTTTTTAATAATAAATTTAGGTGGTTGTTTTTTTTTTTTGTTGCTTATCACTTTTTTTTTATTTTTAATTGGGCATCATTTTTCAACAATAATGTATGGGTAAATTTATACAAACTTATTTTGTTTTTTCTATTATTCCACTTTTTCACTTCCAACTAAATGAAAAGGAGGAAAATTGAAATTTTTTCTATCATCTTATTTTTCTATCTTCTCACCATTTTCTATCATTTCATTTTTTCTATCCATCCAACCAAATACACCTTTTAAGGTCTTTATGACTATAAGTCTGTTATGTATCATAGGCCCAACACATATATTATAAAATTTCGGCAGTACTAAACCTCTTAGTACCTTAGCAATATTCTTTATTATTCAATTTCATTAACTGAGATCATTAAATCCTCTTGACTTTGGAGCAACATATGAAATAAAGTTAATTTATTTGCTAATAGAAAAATATCAAAGCTCCTACGGAATTATTATAGAAAGTTCCCAAATTGACCTCATAATGAGTGAATGAACTTTTTTTTATTTTATGATTTTCAAATTTGTTTTTACTTTTTTTGTTGTTGTTTTTAACTCTAAATTAAGGGGAAATATTGGTTTTATGCAATCACCAATTTAGTTATTTAACCCCATGCCCATCCATACCAGGTATGGTCATGTGATTCATGAAGCACAGGAAATGCTTTAGTGAATTGAATGTTGCATTATTTATTACGTTAATAAAAACTACTAACCTTTTCCGCAAAAAGGAAAAAAAAGGAAAAAGAAAAGAAAACAACAAAAATATAGGGTACATTTGGTATATGTGTTTAAAAATTAAAAATTGTTGTTTGAAAATATTTGTAAAAATACGAGTAGGTGAAAAAATGTTTTTAAATACGTATAATGTTGTTTAAAAACTGAAAATTGTTGTTTGAAAATACAAACCAAACACCCCATAGTCAACCAAACATCCGATAATCACCCGTGACCCATTTGATTAACATTGTACTGTAGGAATAGGGTCAGTAGTAATTTAATCGACAACCAATTACGTACATTATTCAACCTATTTGACACCGTGAATGGATTATAGGAGACAATACAACTAGCTGCAACTAAGTAAATTCTTCAACCATTTTTACACTGGAATAGGGACAGCTCTTAGAGGATGAGCTCTCTGTAAGGTTATGCCAAACTTGTCATCCATGTCCATGTCAACAGGTTTAACCCCATCTTCAAGTTTCCAATTGAATGCCTGCAAGAGCGAACCCAACATCAAGTGTAACATTCGAATTGCCAGTAGCAAACCAGGACATGTTCTTCTTCCACCACCAAATGGTATTAGCTCAAAGTTCAGTCCTTTAACATCAATTTCTGACCCTAAAAACCTTTCTGGCATAAATGATTTTGCGTTGTTCCATGACCTCCGGTCTTGTCCTATAGCCCATGCATTCACTAGCACTTGTGCACCTTTTGGGATAATGTAGCCACTGATTTCTACGTCTACTTGGGCTTTCCTAGGAAGCAAGAAAGGAACTGCTGGATGCAACCGCAATGTTTCTTTGACTATTGCTTGTAAGTAAGGTAACCGAGGAATGTCTGATTCTTGAACTGGGTTACCTTTGCCAATTACTTTCTCTAGCTCTGCTTTGGCTGTTGACAATGCCTCTGGGTTGTGGAGTAGCTCTGCCATTGCCCATTCTAGTGTGGCTGAAGTTGTATCAGTGCCCGCAACAAATAGGTCCTAATCCATGTTCACAAAGCATGTTCATCATTCATAAGTACAGTAAATAAATAACTAACTATTAAAGAGATTGTCCTAGTGTACTTTGTCTGTGGTAGAGTTTTGGTAGAGATACTGATGTTTTGATGGAAAAAAAATTCCACTCACCTCACTCCCTTTGTCAAAGCTTATCTTTAGCAGTTGTTGAAATTGAAGTGGATGCTAGATCTGTAGTGGATGTCAATTGTCATGTTCAAACAAAAATTCAACTAATGGTCCATTTCCTCTTTTGTTGATAATTGCAAGCTAGTTATTTCCAAATTTCTCAAGGACAAATCATTGCTACAAAAGCGAATAGGTGTGTATACACCTTAGCTAAGAAGTGGACAAGTCAACTTGTTACGCCTCTTAAGATTTTTGTTGATTTGTATTCGAAAATTAATATGTTTTGTTCAGGAACTTCTGTTTCTATTTAGCTTAAAAAAATGTACTATTCCCATCCATTAACGTAAAGGGTTTAACTTTAGCTAGGAGTTGGCGAAAAAGCGGCATAAAAGTGAGGTTTTACGCCACTAATGAGAGAACACCACATCATTAACCAAACAAACACCAAATACACCTTACCACAAACAAGAATAACTCAAATAAATCCCCAAATTCAAAACAAAAACACAGCAACTTGCATATCAGTTTCCAGAGGAATCAAAGGTATCTGCCTCTTCTTAGCACTGAATCTCCACGCCTCCACCAGACTCTATGCTGGAACTTGGAAAATGCGCTGGAGCCGCCATGATCGTGGTGTCGTAAACTCAAGGTTTGTTTGTTTGTTTTTTTGTCATTTATTCTTTTACCCAGTTTGGATTTCAAAATATTGATGGCTTTGGGTTTGTTTTTTTGGATGTTAATCACTTGCTTTAGTATGAGTTTTGGTGTATTTTGGTACCTTGATGTATTTTGATTGGATTCCAAAGTGGTTGAGTTCAACCTTAAACAAATCTGATTTGTCTATTATGAGAATCTTGTTTTCTTGTTCTAGCTAATTTTGTTTGGGTTCCAAATCATGATATTATTATAGGATGAAACTTTTGGGTGGTTTTTTTTTTTTGGTATTTTATTGCGTAGTCTTGAGCTACTGGGTTTGTTCTTTTGATTGGATTTATTTAGTTAGTATTTCAAGTTCTATCGATTTTGTTCAACTAATGTATGCTATGGTAGAGCTTCAAATGGATCACTATTGGCTTGAAAGCAATTCATAGGACGGATTTGTCTTTGGGAAAATAACAAATCATCAAAGAACACACCTTGAGATTCGGTGCGGCAGCATATGTGGCAGGGTGGAGCTCTGGTGCTAAGAGGAGAGGAGGAGATGAGATTTTGAGTTCAGATGTTTAGCTCTCCAGGTCTATCATGTATTCATGTTTGAGGATTGTAAAATTTAATTAAGTTATGATTGTGACGTGGCGTTCTCTCATTGGTGGTGTAAAACCTCACTTTTACACCAACTCCTAATCGAAGTTCAGCTCAAACGGAAAATGTGAGGTGTTATTTTCGAGAAGCTATTTTGTGTTTCTGTTGCATGTTTCTTCAATGTGAGGGTGGACCCTCATGTGAGGGAGTAGAAACATGCAACAGAAATCGAGTGAATTTTTCCGTTATTTTCTTGGTGGGGTCTAAGTAAAGTAATTGTTTAAGAGAGTGAAGGTGCTCTAACAAAATGCAGGGCCGGCTTAGGCTGCGTTTGTTTCGGCAGTAAATAGTTTCCGGAAAAAGTTATACACCATTGGGCGTGTTTGGTTGTCTTGGAAAATTCAGTCAAACGGAAAATGATTTCCGTTGACTGTAAATCATGCCCCAAAACCCTGTAAAACCATTTCCGTTCTTATTTTCACTTCAAACCATTTCCGGGCTCACAGACTTGCAAAGAAAGAGAGAGAGAGAGAGAGAGAGAGAGAGAGAGAGAGAGAGAAAAGATCGCGCCAAGCACCGGCAAGTCGCACCCCAGCACTGGCTCCAACCCCAGATCGCACCGGTCTCGTCACACCCCAGCACCGGTTAGATCATGCCTTCGCCATCGCCGATCTGATTCGCGCCTTCGCCTTCGTCGATCACGCCTTTGCCTTCACCGATCGCGCCTTCGTCTTTGCTATCACCGATCACGATCTCGCCTTCGCCTTTGTCGATCACGATCTCGCCTTTGCCATTGCCGATCACGATCTCGCCTTCGCCATCGCCAATCACGATCTCGCCTTCGCCTTCGCCGCGCCGCGCCGGCGCGATCTCCCCTTCGCCATCGCCAGTCGCCTCTCTCTCTTTCTCTGTCTTCATTCTTCTCTGACCGATTTGGGTTTTGTTGATTTGTATTGAGAAAAATTGATGAGCTTTTTTTATTTTTGGGTTTTGTTGAGCTGTATTAAGAAAATTTGATGAGTTTTTTTTTTTTTTTTTTGGAGTTTTGTTGTTCTATATCAGGAAATGATATTTGTTTGGAAGCTGAGAAAATGTGAGAAAATGTGAGCAACAAATACAAAATGCATTTTCTATAATATTTTCAAGATGACAACCAAACACCTGAAAATATTTTTCAAAGTATTTTTTAAAATGTTACTAAACACCTAAAAATATTTTCTTTTCCCGAAAATGTTTTCAGCTGAAATCATTTTACATTCGGAAAATATTTTACACCCAACCAAATGCAGCCTTAATGTGTTTTGGGGCCTAAGACAACGATTTTGAGTGGGACCTTTAAAAAAATTTAAATATTAAAATTTTTTATCCATTGATTTTTTTTTTTCTCACCAAAATAGTTTTATTTGTTAACAAAATAACGAGTGTTGATGTGGACCCATATAAGAGCATACAAGTAAATTTTTTTTAACGAATTAACGAAATTCTCAATTAAAAAAAAAAATTGAAGGTGAAATTTATTTAAAAAATTAAAACCCTAAGAGATAAGTACAGACGTAGCATTCCAAAAAAAAAAAAAAAAAAGTACAGACGTAGCTCCATGATTACTAAAAATACTAAAATAAAATAAATTTATGGTCCTATGCTACTCCACGTCCCAACCAATATGTTAAATGAATGAACGAATGAAAATGAGTTTACCTATGTGCTGTGTCAGAATTTAAAGTAATTACCAAGAATAAAATAAAGAGGAAGTAAAACAAGATAGCTTGAATTATGAGAAAGTTCAGGAAAGAAACAAAGATTCTAGAGAAGTAACAAGCTTGATGATCAAACTCAAATGAGGAGAAGAAGGTTTGAAGCGTAGTAGCTACAGCTTCAAAACAGTTTCTTTTTTATGCTTTAAATAGAGAGTGGGGCAAAATTTTCAGCAATTCGTACAAGAAAAATTGAGGTCTTAGATTGAATATGTATATAATTTTTGTCTTTAAATTTTATTTATTTTTTGTTGAGGGAGATTAGTTGTTTGGTTGAGAGAGAGACTGTGTGTTTTTAGCTTCTCTGTGTGGGAGATAATGAATTCTACACTGAAATATACCCATGGAGAAGGTGAAAGGTTACACATCTAACGAAAAATTTATTTGCTCTAGTTTTTTCTTTGATAAAAAAATTATTTTTTATTTATTGGTTAAAATTTTGGGCTTAATTAATACTTTCGAGAAATAGATCCTATTGGGTAGAAATAATGTTATGATATATAGCATTTTTCACAACAA
Organism: Castanea sativa; assembly: GCF_040712315.1. Lineage (NCBI taxonomy): Eukaryota > Viridiplantae > Streptophyta > Magnoliopsida > Fagales > Fagaceae > Castanea > Castanea sativa. The sequence continues at coordinate 13,951,138 of NC_134022.1, forward strand.
TTAAGTCAGCAAATTTTGGTTTTTATTGGTTTTATTTGGGTCGCTATTGACATTATTTTATCATCTAACATTTTGGAACTTAAAATTTTTTGATTGGATGAAATTTGGGATCTTTTTTTGCCTAGGAGCCTTAGGCGATGCCTCAGTTGCTTAGTATGTTGAGCCGGCACTGGCAAAATGAGCAAGGTTACGTGCACGCAAAAATATCACAACAATTAAGTTGATAAGTTTTTAATGGTTGTCATTTATTGACATTAATCAGTATCATTAACATTTTGACATATCAACGTATGTAAATTTTTTGTGTTAATTGACTTTATCCAAGCAAAACTCTTGCTGCATGTACTGGTCTTTGAATTTGAATAAAATTTCTTATTCATCCAAAGAAAAAAAATTGAAGGAAATTTAAGAAGAAGCAGAGAGGGTAAGAAATAATACTGACCAGGAACAAACGCTCTATCTTAGTTTTGTCCATCTCTTCACTGTTCTCTTCACTGATGTTGAGAAGAGTATCTAACACATCCTTGTTCATGTTAGAACCACACACTTTTCTCAAGTGGAGCCGTTGGCTAATCATGCGGTCGAAGAGCTCTAAAATCTTTCCAAAGTGAACTGCCAAACGGTGCCTTACGCGCTGGGGGTCAACCTTTTTTAACACTGGAAAATAATCTGCCAAGTTTGGTCTCCCAACCTCTTTCATGACATTCCAAATGATCTCCTTGTACTCTCTAGCCGTGTCAGAATTTGGGTCAGCCAAATCCACCGAAAAAATGCTGTTTGATAATAGATTAAGCGTGGTCTTGAAAGCAGCTCTCCCAACATCTACTGCCTCACCGTTTAGGCTGCTTTGATGAGTATCAGCTAGGAGGTCTTGCACTTTCTTGTGCCTGATAGTTTGGTTAGCATCAAGAGTCTTGTTGGAGAATATTTGTTCCATGCATATTCTGCGAAGGTTTCTCCACCGGGTTGAAACAGGCATAAATGGCAAGCTAAACTCGTCTTGCCTGTGGGCTCGGAGTGCATCTGGGATGGTTCGATTGGACAAGTGTTGGTCATGTATTTGAAGGACTTCTTTAGCCATAGCTGCTGAAGAAATGACTACTGTGGTTACTTGGCCTAGTTTTAGGCTCATTATGGGACCATAAACCTCGGAAAGTTTTGCCAGGGACTTGTGGGGTTTTTCACCAAGCTCTAAGAGGTTTCCAATCAATGGAAAAGGTTTTGGACCTGGTGGAAGCCTTTTGGGGATTGCTTTGCTTCTTGAAATTACATGCAAGGCATGGATTAGGAGCCAAGTGAGGCAAAGACATATTATACCGCTCAAGAAATTCATCTTTATCTTTGAACTCTGATCACCACTAGAAAAGAGCAAAGTGAAAAGTGATATAACACAATACTTCGCTGTTGTTCCTTTATAGTCAACAAGCAGAGCAGAAATGCACACCCACTTGCTCTAACAGCACCAAAAAGCCCCACATTTTTTTGGAAGAACAAAAAATCAATAAAGGTGACTGAGTCGACATTTTTCACCTGGACATAACTATGGAAACACTCTACCATTCTTTGTTTCTTTCTATCAACCCAAAAAAAAAAAAAACCGAAAGTCAAAAGTATACCCTACAATATAAATAATTATAAAGGTAATTAGCGATTGGAGTGTATTGTGGGACAACTTGTATTATACCAAAAAAAGAGAAGTTTTGCGTCTTGAATTAGAAGGGAGCTTGAGGAAACGAAAAAAAGAACAAGGTTGAAGTGTCTATTAAGGCCCCCTTTGTTTTAGTTTAAATCTTTTACTATGCTTAATCAACCATGCTACTCACAAGTAAATATCACAACATAAATAATTATAAAGGTAATTAGCAATTGGAGTTTATTGTGGGACAACTTGTATTATACAAGAAAAAGAGAAGCTTTGAAGTCTTGAATGAGAAGGGAGCTTAAGGAAAAGAAAAAAAGAACAAGGTTGAAGTGTCCATTAAGGCCCCTTTGTTTTAGTTTAAACTAAAACAAAGGGGCCTTAATGGACGCTTCAACCTGTAATTTATTTATTTTTTAAATGCGGCTTAATCCATGATAGGAGAAACGAGATATAAATTACTAGTAATTCTTCAATAACCCAGCCAAACACACCTTTAGTATCAATCTCTATCTCAACAACCAAACGGATTAAACTAATACAAAGCATCAAACCATTCCTAAGAGCCCAAAACCTAGGCATGAACACCAGATGCTACCCCGATAGACCAGGTGAAATAAGACTAACATTATGTGTTAATATGAAAATCACTAAACACATTCCCCACCCACTCTTTTTAAAAAATATAAATAAAGTAATACCACTCCAAAATAGAGACGAAAGTCTTTGTTGCTGGATTACCACAAAAGCAATAAAAAATAAAAAAATAATGGTGAAAGGATCTCAGTGGTATCTTTCTTCCTATTTTGCAAAGGCTCTTTCTTTTTATATGTATGTGACCCTTCAACCTGAAATGTCTCAAGTATCAACACAACTATAAGTAAAAGATTGCTCAAACTGAGAGAGATGGAAAAAACACAGAGAGGAAAAATGGAACGAGGAAGAACAAGCAGAAGTGGATATCTGGATATATTAATAGTAAATATAATACCAAAACATATTTACAAATAAAAATTCCTAAAACAAACAAGAATTAAGAAAACAAGTCAGGAATAGAGTAGAATACTTACAACAAATTCTAAAAAGCGTAGCAAAAATCTGGATGCTCCTCCGGTAGTCTTTTTCCGAAACCCTAAAATTCAAATCCAATAAAATTATAATGATAAAAAGCTCACATAAATTTAATGGTCTTGCAATATCTACCAACTAGAATTTCAATGACAAGGTGTCAATGGTAAATTGAACGCCATCCCCACTCTGAAGAATATTGGTTCTTGTGGACATTGTCCCATATTATTAAGAAATGAGTTTAATTTTATAACAACATCTAAATTATTTTAAATGGAGTTGGAGCTTGTGGTTATAATATTTAGGGTTCACCAAGAGTCTTGAAGCTCAACTGGAATATTTGGTGTTTCTAATGAAGACATCCATGATTCAAAATTCAAATCTGTCTGCTCCTAATTATCCATGTATAAATAAAAAAAAATTAAAAAAGAAAACATTTAAGGGTTAAGATCTTTCCACTTCCATTGTTGCTTTTGAATTATAAATAACACGTAATTATTATTAAAAAGAAAACCCAATTCCTTCGTCTAATTGATGGATAGAAATGCAATAGCAAGTTGTGTAATTAATGCTCCAATGGAGTTTTGAATTCTCCATCTAAACATAGACATTTCAGCACTCACCTTAGATTAATTAGTTGGCCAACAAATCCTTAGAAAAAAAAGGTCGGTAAACAAAGAGGCATTTAATTAATATATATGAAATTGTCAATAATAGTTGGATTCGATTCAGATCTATCTGTGAGAAAATTATATGTGGGATATGCCAATATATTGAGTGTTGCATCCTAATTCATTTTCATAACCTCCATTTGCATCAAGACATGGCACAATTGCTTTCCATTTAAAATAACCAAATCTGGTTTATGATTCAATGATGATTAGCCATACTTTTTTTGGTCAGCATCAAGTATCAACATATCCAAAGTTTCAAACTAACTCAATGGAAAAAAAGGTTGGTTGTTCCTCAATTACCTAACCATAAATGTTTAGCAAAGCTGTAATAAGTTCATGTTTTCAACTCATGCTTATTAGCATTTTTGATGGGTTCACAACTATAAGTTATCCAGATCTTTTGTTCCTGCAAGTCCAAGGAATAAGGTTTTACTATAGTTACAATCAAATAGAAGATCCCAACTTCAATAGTTCCTTACTTTTTTCTTTATTTTTTTATTTTTTTATATTTTTTATTTAGTTATCAAAAAAGCTGCAATAAGTTCATTAAAAAAAAAAAAAAAAAGTAAATAAGTCTGCACAGTATACATGTAACGATTGTACTGTTTACATATAAAGGAGTTACGTACACGTATATCTTTTCTCCTTCATTCGTTGTAAAATTATGAGTCATACACAGCCACTGTACCCCTTTGATCTGTACAACTTCTTCATTTTGAAAAGCTGCTATCACCTTCAATTAATGAAAGGATTCAATAAAGGTTTTATTCATCAGTTCTCAACTTCTTGTTTTTCTCTTTAGGTACCTATAGCTACCATTAGGCATTAAGTGACTGTTCTCCTTAGGGGTGTGCATGGGTCGAATTGGGTCGGATTGAGAGAATTTTTTAACCCAACTCACCATGGTAGGTTAAAAAAATTCGACCCAACCCATCACATATGTCCAACCCAACCCAACCCACGCAGATCGGGTTGGGTTGGGTTGGGTTGAACTTATGGGTTGAGAATTTTTTATTATTATTATTAAATTGAACTCATATTTTTTTATTAATTATATAATGTATTTAAATATATATTAAAGAAAGTAATAGGATTTTATATTATATATGTTTGTAGGAGTTGATAAAGTGCTCTACAACTAGGTTTTAACTTTAAAAAAATATTTATTAAATATATAATATATTTTAAATATATATATTAAAATATGGGTGGGTCGGGTCTGGTTTGGCGGGTCTATAATTTTATGACCCAAACCCAACCCGACCCGCTACAAATTTTTTTTTTTTTTTTTATAACCCAACCCAACCCACCAAGCCCTAAAAACCGACCCAACCCGACAGGTTGGGTCGGGTCGGGTCGGATTTGGCAGGTCGGTGGGTTTTCTGCACACCCCTAGTACTTCTCCTTCTCCACCAAACCTTGGGATCCAATGTGTACATACTATTTAGGCCGTATGTTTTTGGCATCCTTCCACTTATTAACTAACTTCTTTTGACAAGTTTCTACTTGATAAGTTGGATTTTAAATTGTTCTTCAATCAAAAAAACAAAACAAAAACATACAAAAACAAAAAAAAAAATCTTCATTCAAATTGCTTTCGGATAGTACTCACACTGTCACACATAAAATTAATTGTGAATACTATAATGTGCTTGTGAAAGATCTCACAAACAAACAAAAGAAAAAAAAAACACTAATAAACAAAGAGACAGAACTAAAGAAAAACAATATTCTGTGAATACAGTGAAGATTTTTAGAAGAATTCAACAAGAAAGAAGAAGACAGAGATAGAGAAAGAGAGAGAGAGAAATGAAAGGTTGAAGAAGATTGTTATTAACAACAAGACTGAATTACAAGCTCAATAATATACATCTGAGTGAGAACTATCCTATTTATATAGTACAATCTATCACTAAATGGAATAGATTAAGATCCAAACTATGCGGATCAATTCCCGTGATTTTAGGAACTATAACTGCCTCTCCAATTGACATTCCCTCCAACACTAACTGATACTTGAACTCACAGCTAGACGACACCATTTTTTTTTTTTTTTGTATTCTGGAATAAACTCCTCAGCTTAAGTCAAAATAGTGCGCATCATTTAAGACATAAGTGAAACGATGTACATAGACCATTAGTGAAACGGTGCATGTTGGGTTATCTTTATCACTGTATTAAAGGCTAACCAAACAAAGTTGGGAGGTTCTTCAACATCCCCCCTCAAACGACAAGGGGAGGAATCCACTAGGAGTTTGGAACGGATCAAGAGGAATGGAGGAGCAGATAAGGGCTTACTAAACATATCTGCTAAATTATCCTTGCTTGAGATAAAACCAACACAGAGATCTTTGCGAAGAATCTTCTCTCGAATAAAATGGTAATCAACTTCCAAATGCTTGGTTCTGGAGTGAAAAACTAGATTTGTATAGAGAGCAATGGCAGATACATTATCACACCAGATAACAGGTACATAAGGAAGAAAAAGCTTGAGCTCTTTGAATAAAATGTGAAGCCAAGAAAACTCAGCTGCAAAAGTAGCCAATGCCCTGTACTCAGCCTTTGTGGATGATCAAGACATAGTAGGCTGTTGCTTTGCAGACCATGAAATAGGATTAGGACCAAGAAAGACCAATAAGCTAGTGGTAGAGTGTCAAGTAGTAGGATCCCCTGCCCAATCTGCATTAGAGAAAGCAGTGAGGGTTAAGGGACTTGGGGAGAAACAAATACCATGATTCAAAGTCCCCCTTATATATCTGAGAACACGCTTAGCAGCCTCCAAGTGAGCAAAAGTAGGCTTGCTCATGAACTGGCAAAGTTGATGGACACTAAAGGCCAGATCAGGCCTGGTAAAGGTGAGGTACTGAAGAGCACCTACCAGGCTTCTATACTTAGTGGGATCAGACATGGCAACACCAGAATGAGGGACCAAACGAGATGATGGACAACAAGGAGTCTTGATAGGTTTAGAATTGGACATATTGAACTCGTGCAAAATATCATAGGCATATTTGGACTGAGTGAGAATGATGCCATACTTAGTGGGAGAAATTTGAATACCCAAGAAGTAGCTCAATGGCCCCAAATCTTTAAGTGCAAACACTTGATTGAGAGCAGTAATGAATGAGAAAATCTAAGAAGGATTGTTTCCTGTAACTATAATATCATCCACATATAACAGAAGGTAGATGATAGTGCCAGAAGAATGAAAAACGAAGAGAGAGCTGTCAACCATGGAAGTAGTGAACCCCAAGTGTAGAAGATGGAAAGTGAACCTTTCAAACCAAGCTCTAGGAGCTTGTTTGAGACCATACAAGGATTTATGAAGCTTGTACACATAGGAAGGATGATGAGGATCCACATAACCAGGGGGTTGATTCGTATACACATCCTCTTTAAGAATGCCATGTAAGAAGGCATTAGAGACATCAAGTTGCCTCAAAACCCAATTGCAACTCATTGCAATAGCCAAATTAAGCCCCACTGTAGCAGGCTTGATAACAGGACTGAAGGTCTTATGGTAGTCAATCCCAGCTTGTTGATGAAATCCTTTAGCCACCAATCTGGCTTTGTATCTTGAAATAGAGCCATCACTGTTCAATTTTAGTTTGAATACCCATTTGCAACCAACAATATCGACATGAGGAGGAGCTGGCACCAAGGACCAAGTGTGCTGCCTTTGTAAAGCTTGGAACTCAGCATCTATGGCTTCACACCACTTGGGGTATTGAGAAGCAATTTTATAGGTTGGAGGTTCAGTAAAAGTGTAAACCATGACAGCCTTGTAGCACAATTTGGATTTAGGCTTAGAGATGCCACTCTTAGATCTGGTCTGCATAAGATGTTGATTGAGAGGCACAGATGGTACAACCTGTAAATTTGAGGTAGAGGCAGTGGTAAGCACTGAGGAAGGCAGTGGTAGGCATTGAGGAAGGCAGTGCATCAGTAGAGACACCAAAGGGTAGAGGAGGCAAGGTAGGAGACTATGGACTATGAATAACAGGTTCAACTTGAGAAGTAGTGGATGGAGAAACATTTGTGGAAGGGGTAGAATGAGGAGCTAATGTGGAGTTAGTGGAGACAGGATGAGGACCTAGAATGGAAGAGTGATTGGTAGAGTGAAGAAACAATTGGTTGGACATCCAGGTGAGATCAGGAGACAAAGAAGAAGGTGTAGGTGATGATTGAGAGGTGTTGGTGTAAGAGAAAGGAAACTTAGATTCATAAAAAAGGATATGTCTTGAGGTATACAAGTGTTTAGTTTCAAAATCTAGACACAGATAGCCCTTAGTACCCACTGGATAACCAAGAAAAATACATTCTTTGGTTCTTGGTGCAAGTTTATGAGGGGTATAAGACTTGAGATTAGGATAACATGCACACCCAAACACTTTTAATTGAGAAATATCAGGTGGGGAAGCATAAAGTTTAGACCAAGGAGAAAGAAACTTAAGAATAGGTGTAGGGAGTAGATTGATTAATGTGACAACAGTGAGGACAGCATAAGACCAATAGGAGGAAGGCATTTTAGCTTGTGATAAAAGTGTAATTATGGTCTCATTAAGGTGCCTATGTTTCCTTTCAACAAGACCATTTTGCTGTGGAGTGTAGGGACAAGAAAGATGATGAATAATTCCATGTTGCAAGAGATGTCTTGAACTCAGTAGATGTGTACTCACCTCCACCATCTGATCTAAAGACTTTAATCTTAGCAGAAAATTGGTTTTCAATCATAGCTTTGAATTGAACAAACTTGGTAAAGACCTCAAACTTGTATTTTAACAAATTAATCCAGGTAAACCTGGTGTAATGATCAATGAACAACACATAGTATTTAAAACCATTAATTGAACACATTGGAGTAGGACCCCACGAATCAGAATGAACAAGCTCAAATGGACTTGATGCAGTAAACTGTGAATTAGAAAAGGGTAAATTGTGCATCTTTCCATACAAACAATGTGTATTATCTACAACAGTACACTTATTCAAATGAAATTTGGCATCAGGAAACAAATGTTTGAGAGCTTGATTAGAAGGATGACCAAGCCTCACGTGCCAAAGAGTTTTATTTAAAACAGTACTACTAGACACACTATTACAAGCTTTAGAAGACAAAGAAAGCTATGTAGCCTTGTAAGGGTAGATTGGATAAACTCCATCCTCATTCCTGCCCTGGTAAAGTATTTTCCCTGTGGCTAAAGCCTGAATGGAAATAATGTTTTCATCAAAATAACACCAACATTTATTGTCAAGATGGATTTTATGAACTGAGGCAAGATTGGATGCAATAGAAGGGACTCTAAGCACATTGTTTAGATGAAGTGTGGATTGAGGAAAAGAAAGAGAAGCACTACCTAAGTGTGTGATAGAAAGATTTTGTCCATTGCCCACAGTAATCTGATCTTGACCATGGTAAGGTTTAGGAAAACTGAGATGATTCAGAATGGATGTAACATGATCTGTAGCAGCATTATCAGCCAGCCAAGGTTGATCTTGAGTGAGACAAGCATTTGATGCAGGGGCCATAGTTGCAAGCTTGGTAGAAGGATGCTTTCCCTGGTAAGCATAATCTATCCTATGGTAACAATCAAGTGCTGAGTGACCAACCTTCCAACATATCTGACAGATTGGTCTTTCTGACCTAACTTCATTAGAATTAGGTTGAGCCTGCTGGAACTGATTGAATTGAGTGAATTGAGAAGACTGGTGAGGTGATCATTTTCCACCTTTGCCACCTCTATTATTATAATGGCCTCTGCCACTTCCTCTATTGGAAGATGGATTAAAGCCATTGTTATTAGGCTTTGGAGTTGCTACTGCTGTCATAGCAAAAATTGTATCCTTTATCTCAGAACCTTCATTTAAAGACTCTTTTTCTACATTGAGCAGGGTGGAGAGTTCATCAAAATTCAAAAGAGTGCTCTTGGTTCTTATAGCTGATTTGAATGCATTGTACTCCTTAGGGAGTCCCTTGAGAGTAATGTGGAGCAATTCTTCATCATCCACAATTACTCCAACAACTAGCAACTTATCTCTAACCACTTTGATTTTCTGCATATATACATCCACAGACTCAGCACCTTTCTTGAGATTGTGAAGCTCACCTTTAAGGTTCATGACATGTGACCTTCAAATTGAAGAGAATCTGTTCTCCAAGACCTTCCAAACTAAGGCTGATGAGCACCCTACAGTGAGTGCTAGAATAGAAGGAGTCAAGGTTGAGCTCATGAATGTTAATAAAGCCTTCTCTTTCAATTTCCACACCAAGAAATTTGGATTCATCACAGCAGTGTATGAACTAGAAAGATCTTTGAGAAATTTGTCAGGTACCAATTGTGGTTCTTCAATCAACTCAAATAAAGAGTAGGTTTCGAGCACCATTGTAATCTGATGCTTGCAAAATATATAGTTTGTATTATCCAATTTTATGGTCATCATATTGGTCATATTAGAGAGAAGAAGAAGTGGCTGATTGAGTACATTCATTGAATAATTTGGAGTTGATGAAGATGTTGAAGAGGAGGCCATTGTTGAGCTTGTTGAAGTTGTTGTTGCCATTGCTTCAGTGACAATTGGCTCTAATACCATGAAGAAAAATCAATATTCTGTGAATACAGTGAATATTTTTAGAAGAATTCAACAAGAAAGAAGAAGACAGAGATAGAGAAAGAGAGAGAGAGAAACAAGAGGTTGAAGAAGACTGTTATTAACAAGAAGACTGAATCACAAGCTCAATAATATACATCTGAGTGAGAACTATCCAATTTATATAGTACAATCTATCACTAAATGGAATAGATTAAGATCCGGATCAATCACTAAATGGATCCAAACTATGCGGATCAATTCCCATGATTTTAGGAACTATAACTGCCTCTCCAACTGACATTCCCTCCAACACTAACTGATACTTGAACTCACAGCTAGACGACACCCTTTTTTTTTTTTTTTGGAATAAACTCCTCAACTTAAGTCAAAACGGTGCGCATCATTTAAGACATAAGTAAAATGATGCGCATAGACCATTAGTGAAATGGTGCGTCTTGAGTTATCTTTATCACTGTATTAAAGGCTAACCAGAAACAGAGTTGGGAGGTTCTTCAACAAGAACCACACAAAGGAGTTATGTGATTTGATCTTAGGCCTCTCTCTTTAAACAATGATCGTGCATAATATAAAAATGATTTTTTTTTATTATAAATTAAATAGAAATACTACACTTCATTAGATTCTCACTCCCATGTTCTTATACCCTTATTCAAAAAAAAAATAATAATTAAAATTAAAATTAAATTTAAAAAGTTCTTATACCCTTCACTCTTAGGACTCATAAAGTCTTGATTTTTTAATTCAATCACGCCTGGTACAAAGGGCCAATATCAGACAAATGCATTTATTTATATATTAAACTTTTTCCCCAATGAGATAGTGGGTTTAATTTAATCCTTTTATGTATAATAATTTAAATTCTAAGGTTTCATGATGACTTTAACAAGTTATAAGAATAAGGGGGACTATATAGACTTGAGACCTAAGTCAATTAAGACAATGATGTATTTTCCTCTTCAAGAAGGTGACCTCTCTTATTAACTATTATATGTCTAGGAGTGTACAAATACAATTATATAATTGCTTAGATCATTTAGTTCCCATGCGTAATTTATGATGTCTTTAAAGCTACAAGCATAGGTAAAAAATCAAGGACTCCTATGTACACCTGGTAATCAAACCATATCAACAAGTGCATGCCACACAAAGGGATGTCACTACAAAAAAAAGGTTCTATAGCCGCGTTTTTAAAACGTGGCTATAGCTCAGAAAAACGTGGCTATAGGACGATTTGGTCTATAGCCGCGTTTTTTTAGGCCACGTTTTTAACAGTGGCCTAAAATGCGTAACTATAGGCTTGAGGGGTCTATGGCCACATTTTTTTAAAGGCGGCCATAGTTGTGGGTTAAAGCCGCGTTTCAAAAACGCGGCTTTAGACTAGGATTATAGCCGCGTTTTAAAAACGCGGCTTCAGCCCATCACTATGGCCACGTTTTCAAAACGCGGCTATACCCCTGAATACTTCATAGCTGCTCTACACCCTCAGTTTCTCTCTTGCCTTCAGCTATACCCCTGAATACTTCACAGCAGCCTACTCTACACCCTCAGCTTCTCTCTTGCCTTCAAGAAGATCAAAAGGAACACAATTACACTAGGAACATTTTTTTCCTTTGACTTTCCTACACTTTCTCAGCAATGAAACACAAAATTGATGCCCAGAGTTCAAACAGCAGGATATAACAATCATAATAACAACAATATTTCAAAACATAGAGACTTTCTAGTTTCCACAAAGCATCTATACACTGAAATTCCAAAAATTTATTTGCCTACATCACAAAAATAATGCTATTTTTGTGAAGGCAAACAGCCTCCCAATGTGCCAAACCTAGCATAACTCATCAACTTTATATGAGAGGCAACTTGAGTTCTTTTGTATCTATTATTATTTTTATAGGCAGGATTTTGGAAGACATCCACAATCACTTTGGCATCTATCTCAACAATAAGACAAGTGATATTTAAGGTAATTCCAACAAATATAAAGGTAATTCCAATCAGCACTGAAAGCCAATAATCATAGATCTGACAGTATAACAGTATCAACTATTATCCTTACCTCCAAAGTGATGACTCCACAAAAATGTCTTTCCTCTTGCTTTTTGGTGTACCCAAGCTGTAAAATAAATGAGAGTCCAAGAATGCGTATGGATAAACCTGCTCTCCTACACCAAGAATGATTTTTCAGCCAATCAAAAAGAAAAATATGCTCTCTATGTAGTTATATGTTCCCCAAGAATAAAACCCAGTGATATAAGGCATATCTGATTCGTGGAGAAGAGTTTTTTTCTTTTTATATATTTTTTTATAAGTAATAATGAATTTCATTAAAAGAACTCTGAAATGGTTTCCAAAAGAATTACAATCTAAGATTTACAAGATCCATGAAAACTACTAAAGAATTTACAAGTTATCCCACCAATTATAATACAACATTCAAATAAAGAATGCAAAAATCATTTTGAATTATACCAAGTTACAAACTAAAATCTGAGAAATATAAAGCACGGCTTTTATATTTGACACCTTTCTTTATAGCACATGTAGTTTCAGGTGCTTGTTTCTTCTTTTTCAAAAGGTCATAAAGTTATCCCATTCTTCCCTTGTTTCAAGTGCACTTAATTTAAATACTTCCAAAAACTAGAGAGTCCAAACCTAAAAGAGACAAGTAAAAAAAATTGATGTCATCTATAAATTATACACCTTGATAATATTTTAAGTTTTACCTCAACAACAAAACTAAATTTATTTCTGTATTACAAGACCAACTTAAAAGTAAACATCCTACAAAATAGAAACCAGTGTCATTGGACATAACAAACTACCAAGCTGATTAATTCTTTTGAAGGATAAACAACAAGTTTTTTATTGGTTTGCTGAAAGTGGGTAAAAGTACAGTTGTATCAAGGAAAAAAACAAGATTTCAAAAAGTTGTGCATAAGCAATGGAACTAAAAAGCTAATCCAGATGCAAGCTTAAGTATTTACTAAAGAAGCAGAAAATAACCAACATTTACTCAACTCTATCTCTATCAAGACAAAACCACTCTGCATAATAGAAATTTGAGTACTGAATAAGCCAAAATGGACCAAATATTCTAAATTGGACCAAAGTGGCTGAAATGGTCCGAATAGACAAAATGAACCCAATGGACCGAATTGAGTCACCAATGCAGTTAATAGAAAATTCTAATGTAGAGCCATATCTAGTCACTTGCCATTGCAACCAAAAGAGCCAATGGTGCCTCTCCAAATGGCATCTTTATTGTTTTCACCAAAGCATTAGCAGATTTTTTGGTGTGAGCTAGAAAAATTCAAAAGAACTATGAGATTTTTGTTTTCTTTTTGATAATTAATTTGTTATAAGCATTGGCTTTTGTCATCTTGTGCTAACAGTATAACTAAAATTCTTTGAATCTAGAACATTCCTTCTACAATGCGCACAAGATTTTGCAAACGTTCAAAATAACAAGACAACGGCAAAGTCAAAATAAATATATAACAAGAATTAGAGAAAAAAACAATGTCCTCAGGACAATACCAACATGCAAAATAATGAAACACCGTATGGTTACTATAAGTAAGACTTACAAGTTAAATATTCAACTGAATTCATTCAGAATAGTGAAATGAGTAACAAAGAGAGCCTCCTTAGATGATAATGGGGGGTTAAGCTACACTCCTAACTCTTAATGCAGTACATCAACTTTACCAAACACAAAAAGAAGTTCTGAAGAATCACAAACTTACCCATACGCCTCTCTTGTGTGCTCCATGTCTTTGGGCCGTCAAGCTCTTCGTATATGGCAGGGCATAACTAATCCTATAAAACAAAAGGCCAAAGGCAAACAATCAGCAACAAAGTTTAACAATATGAAATCCAATTAAGTGAATTTCAATCCAAATTCTCAAACAGCAAAATGGACAATAAGTAAATATATCGCTTCCAATACGATTTCTCTCTAGTAAACCTCTCTAATTCTCTCCTTAAATCATTAAAAAAAAAGAATAAATTCCTACGTCTAAAAAAAGAAGAAGCGTAAAGATAATAGTGGTTTGTTATCAAAGAGTTTGTGTTTGATTTAAATTGGGAAACCAAGTAGCATAATCCCCTAAAAAAAGAAGAGTAAACTCCTACCCCTAAAAAAAAAGCGTAAATTCTTATTACCTGAAGTTTAATGCCAACATTGACTCAGCCAAAGGAAAAAAAAAATATATATATATGTATGTATGTATGTATATAACATAAAGTAAAAATAAATCTCACCAAAAAAAAAATGATACATGGCATATTTACTTGATTGCTTCAATTAAATTTCACCAAGAGACTTCTAATATTAATGAGAAACTTAAAAACAAAAATCAGGTAGCACAACAATCAGCTCCCTTCAGTTGGCTGGTTGGCTCCAAGAGGTTGATAGCAGCACCTATTTGAAATTCATTGAGAAGTTTTCTCAAGCACCTGGCGTACATTCCTTTTAAACCCAAAACAGAGCCACCCATTAAAAGAGCAAGCCACCACCATTACAAACAACCAAATAAAATCATACAAAATCACAAAATCCAACAAGACTATCCCATATTTTGGTTCTCAACGCAACAAGACTATCAAACTACCCATTGAATTCCAACCACCCAATAAGCTATCTATCCACTCCTGCCACCACCAGCACTGCCAAAATCTGATTTGGACAACAAATAATTTATTTGTTGGGAAAAATAAGAGAGCATTTGAAACCATGATTTCAATTTCCTACCATGAAATGCAGGCATTTGAAAGCATTCACCTACTATTATCAAGCACATTAATGAAGCTAACGTATTGAAGTAAATAGAGAGCATTGTCTAGATGAAGGAGACAAAAGAAAAATAAGTAAAAAATCATGTGATTTAAATAAATATATAAATAAAATAAAATACCATACCTACCTTTTCTACATATTCAACTACGGTAGAGTTAATCACCTCCTTGATTACTTGCATGGTTAGAGCATGTGGAGGCCCCTCCATAAAAACCACAAGTACATGGAGTGCTACTCTAAACTAGTCAACCACAACAAAGGATAGTTAAATAGTCATTAAATGATTGGAAGCCACTTCTGTTGACTACTGTAACTCTTCATGGATGACCATATGCAGTTAGAAAACAAAAACAAAAACAAAAAACAAAAGAAATGAGCTTCTCTCCATGATAAAATATACACCTTTTGCAAGACCTCAAAACTCAGACTCAGTGAACTATTAAAGCAAACCCCAAAACCCTCATACAATATATGAACGGATATATATATGACCCAAATTATTTAAACTAATCTATAGTACTTATGAAGCACTTAAAAATAAGCCCATTTTAAACAGAGACATTGAAGAACTCCAATCAATGATATAATAACTCATAAATCACATGAATTAATTCAAAGTGGCCAAACCAAACATAAAACCTCCATCACGTTACAACAATATGATTCCTTAAATCTCAAATAATTGGAGTAGTAAAAAAAAAAACAAAAAATGTAAGAATCAAATAGTATACATACCAAGGTTATTGTCGAGGGTTTTGGTGAACTGGTTGAGAGTTGGGGGGACCTTGAGCCTCTGCTTGAGGATCCGCTTCTTCCTCTGAAGCTGAACAGTCTTAGGCTATTTGATGAATCAGGTCAGATCTCTCTCCGGTGACAAAGCCCCACCGATCTCAACATCTCGTCCAGATCGACGACCTTCTTCAACAACCACCACCGCTCCGCCTCACCGCCACGCGTCAACATGTACAACGTCTCCCCTCTGTTGTCTCCTTCGATGCGATTCTCCATCGACCACGACCGCTCGATCTCTCCCAACAGATCCATCTCCGTCTCCCCACACGGCGGCACGTCTGGCACTGTCAGCAACCCTCACCACCACCACCAGATCGTGAAGCGCACTGCTCCTCAGAAAAGAACCTGTATATGCTCTCCTACCACTCACCCCGAAATTTCCATATACACCCCTCTACCTGGATATATAAAAATCATATATAATCTCTCTTATCAAAGCCAGAGGGTTGAGATCGGAGATGGAGGATGAAGGTTGAGAGATGGAGGTTTAGAGGGCGAGGGTTGAGATCGGGCTTGAGAGGTAGAGGCTGATGTGCGATTGAAGAGGCTAGGGTTGAATTTAGACAGAGAAAGGTTCGAAGGGCTTAGATCAATGCCTTAGGGGTTTTTTTTCTTTCCAATTTATAGTAGGGGCTGTAGCCCCGTTTTTTCAAACGCAGCTTCAGGGATGCTTTAGGCCACGTTTACCAAAACGCAGCTTCAGGTTGACTATGGCCGCGTTTTTAATAAACGCGGCTTTAGGACAGACCTATAGCCATGTTTTATAAACGTGGCTTCAGTCCATTCAAGAAAAACGCAGCTGTAGAACCAACAAACGCGGCTATAGACCTGGTCTTAGGCTGCGTTCAACACACGTGGCCATAAATCTGGTGCTGTGGGTGCGTTTTAGGGAAACGCAGCTTAACTAGGGTCTTAGGCCGCATTTTTTCAAACGCGGCTAAAAAAAACGCGGCCTAAGACCTGCGTGTTTTGTAGTGTGTAACAGTAAATCCCAAAATAATATGAGTCTATTCATGTAGGCTTCATCATTCATACATATAATTAAAATGATAATAAATCAATGAAAAATGAAAGCTAAATTAACCTTAAGAAAACTGCTATATCAATACTACAAACAATGAGAGAAGCTCAAGTCAGCTGCATATGCAAACTAACCTTCTTGACGACTGTATCCAAAAGCTCTTTAGGACACACAACATGAACAGGGTCAGAAGCAACACCCAGTGGATGTCCAAGAGACGCCCTGGTATTCAACCAAAGTTGTGCACACTGACGAGCTAAACTGATTGAAGAGAAAAAAAAAAACACGCACACACATACACACAAAAAAGAGGATAAGATAGAACGGAACTCAGGAGGACTGGCCTAAAAGAATCATGTGCTTAAAAACAAATCTTTGTTTAGGCCTAGACCACGATATTAACAATTATACATCAAAACATTAAAATTATTAAAAATTGTGAATTCAATTTGTTAAGGACATATTTTATGTAGTTGGTTAATCCTTTAATAAAATGCACTTTACTTGTAATTAAGTAGATCTAGGATGTGCTTAATATCTCAAGAAATGTTGTTCAAGTCTAGTATTAAAGCCATGAAGATTGGACCATGAAACAAGTGAAGAAAAGTTGTTCGACACCTGCGGACAGATAGCTCGACAGCTGCTCGACAGGTAGCTATCTATCGAGGTATCTATCGAGGTTACGAAAATCAGAATTTTCAGATCTGATTTTCGGCCCATGCTTATGTATTTGTGTAGGGTTTCTTTTCTTACAACCCTAGACATATATAAGGCTTATTTTAAAGACTGTCACATAAGAGAATACATAGAGAACATATGCAAAAGGTGACCGAAGCCTTATTCTCTCTAAAAGAAGCTACTGCGTCTTTGCGCCTTAGGGTTTTGTAACCAAGTGCTTCTTGATCTTCATTGTTGATGAAGTGAAGAACTTTGCAGCCAACATTCTTCTTTCTCAAGTTGGTGAGTAAGTCACGTACTGGGATTCGTGCAAAGGAGTTAGTCACGTACTGGGATCGTGCAAAGGAGTTAGTCACGTACTGGGATCCGTGCATCAAAAGGGTGACGTTCATATATTTAAGAGTTCAGAGGTTCTGAAGCAGTAGAAGGTTTCTGTTGTAAGTTCATCTACGGAGATTGTAGAGTCTAGGGACAAAGGTTTTGTACTAGATCTGAAACTTCTTTTTATGATAGTGGATTTTTTTTCAAAAAGGTTTCCTCTTAGGTTTTTTACTGTGAAACTAGTTGGTTTCATTGGTTTTTCTGAGTCATCATATTTTGTCTTATTTATTTTTCCTCTGCATTATTTATGATATTGATGTTTGTTTGTTTTAACAAGTTTTATTTATAATAAATCTAATTAACAACTTGAGTTTAAAACTTGTTAATTCTATCAACCGGGGTCTATTTTTCCCAACACAATCATTTAATCTTAATTCTATTATAGTGCAGGATTTTGATAGCAACCCTAGCTGTCTTATGTTTTTTGTATTGATTGTCACTCCTTTGAAACTCATATTGTGCTTCTCTTTTTCTTAGCTTTGATATGTCAATCTCCTTCTCTTTATTTTTTATTTATTTTATTTTTTATAATAATTATTATTTAATAGTTACAACAATGAAAGAGAAAGAATTCAAATTTTGGTTCTTTTCTTAAAAGAGAGCATCCTATTACATTAAGCTACAATACTCTTAATTGTTATTTAGCCTCTTCAAGATTTAAAGGGACTACAACATTTTGATATTTGGTATATTTACTATTTAGTTCTAAAACCTATCTGTGACTACAATTTTTAATTTTATGAGTATGGTGGTAAACTCTACTCACTAGAAGTCTAGAACACACACAGGGTTGAAATGTATACAATGAGTGCAATTACATGAATTGTAGGAGTAGAAGAAAATTTAGTTATGTTAGTCTAACATTAAGTGGTAAAACTGATCTTGAATCATAGTTTAACATACATAGAGAATGGAAGCAAAAAGTGTTCACTATCACCAAAAGTTAATAAACAGAGAATAGAAGCCATAATGCACCACCACTAGGTTATGCCCAGTGAATCATCATATGCAAGAAACAACATCCATCGATCTCAAGAGCATGGCATGTCACAGGCTTAGTAATCACATACGATGATATGTAGTTCACTCTATACCACGCATCCCACCTTAAATTGCTTGCTTATCAATCGAACCAGCCCAAGCACTGCATGCACACAAATTCATCCTAATGTGCCCTTGACTATGGCAGTCGCTGCATGTCTTACTCCAGCTGATATTGCTGTTGTAGACATCTGTTTTTAATTTTTCTTAATTTTTTGCATTTTGCATAACATGATGTGAGCTTGAGAGTTCCATTGTTTGCCCAAGTGGGCCAAGAATTGTGTCTTATTCCTGATTGAGGTGCAGGCTACCTAATGCGATTGCAGTCTCCTCAAAGAATTACAGGCAGTGAATTGGTGTGTTAGGTTACTTCTCCAAAGACTATTGTCAATGAAGTCTTTCCAAAATGTTGAAGTTGCTATGTAATTGTGTATGATAAATGAATGGTAAGTAGAAGTATAAAATAGAGAGCACACATAAAGGTTTATGTGGTTCAGTCTAACTGCTTATGTCTATAGTAAGAAAGCCCTTGGCAAGTACATGAACTAACCATAAACTAACTTAAAAG
Organism: Castanea sativa; assembly: GCF_040712315.1. NCBI lineage: Eukaryota > Viridiplantae > Streptophyta > Magnoliopsida > Fagales > Fagaceae > Castanea > Castanea sativa. The sequence continues at coordinate 13,970,413 of NC_134022.1, forward strand.
TTAATATGCTTGTTCTACAAGTACATGAACCTACAATTGGTTTGGGCCACTTGGGCCATAATATGCTAACACAAAAAATTCATTGACAATGGAGGTCATTATAACTAAATAAATCGTCCTAATACTTTATTAAATAATGATCATCAATTAAAAAAAAAATGAAAATGACTGATTTGCAATGCTAAAATTATAATTTTGGGCGACTTTCTAGAGGAATTGAGCCCCTAGCCTGTTCAATTCAGCACATGGCAAGTTTGCCAATATCTGAGGCTAGTCTTGCACGTAGTGTTTTCAAATTATGGATGCATAATCTAATGCAGAACCTGTAGATGTCCCAAACAATTCCTAGAGCCTATTTTTAATAACAATACCAGATTTTCAATTCAATATGTCAACTTATAATGTAAACTAACATTAAAATAATAATGACAATAAATCTGAAACAATAATCCCAGAAGTATTCTTATTATAAAAAAAATTACGAGGCCATAATAAAAAGGGAAAATCACTGCCTGAACACTAGGTCCACTACTACCAGCAATATCTGATATTCTGCTAGAAAAACAATAAGACAACAAACAATAAGACAAGTACAACTTTTTGGCACATTCTAATTCTAAACGTTTTAAACATTTCTTAAAATCGAATTACTTGCAACCCATACCCATGAGAAATCAACCCAAAGAACACAGAGAAGTCAAAACCAACTCATACCCATCAGAAATCAAACAAAAGAACACACAGAGAAATCAAAACCCAAAACACAAACCACGATCCAAAACTACAGAAATCAAATGGCACAAATAAGTCCACAAACCCGAGATTTATGAGATGAAAGGTCCGTTTGGATACAGCTGAAAGTGGAAAACTGAAAACACTGTAGCAAAATAATTTTTAAATATGTGCTGCGGGTCTCATTTTTAATTAAAAAAAAAGCTGAAAATGAAATTTGTGGGTCCGTGAACAGTGCATGAATGCACTGTTCACAGAAGAAAGTGGCTGAAAAGTCAGAAATATACTGCTACTGTTCATAAACAGTAGCCGTTTGTCCCCTGAAAAGCGTGCTGCAGCAACAAAAAAAAAAAAAAAAAGTGAAACGCAGGAAAGTCAACAAGTGCAGCTGGGAAAAAAAAAAAAACAGCAAAACGCGCTTGGGCTAAACGCAGACGCCAAAACGCTGAATCCAAACATAGCTGAAAAGAGATAGAACACTAAAAAAAAAAAAAAAGGAAACTGTAACTATGGCAAGCCCTATTTCTTGCAAACCCATTTGCACAGCCTCCGCAATATGAAACAATAAACCCAAAATCCCAAATCAAAAACATACAAACAGAGGCTACATTACACTCGTTCACATCTACATACATACATGGCCACATACCCAGAAGAATAGCAATACCCAAACCCATGGCCAAACAACCATAAACAAACGCACACATGCGACACAACTGAGAGAGAGATCGCAAGAGGAAAAGAGAGGTACTGACCTATGATGGTTGAGAGAAAGAGAGCTATGAGAACGAGGTTCTCGGTGGCAGCAGTGGCGTTGATCAGAGGCGGTGGTGGCGGCGTGGTGTTGAGAGTGATAGAGAGCGAAGGTTTGTTTGAGAGTGAGAGTGATAGATCGATTTGATTAGGGATTAGGGATTTTTTCTTCAATATATATACCAAGGCCTAAAGCCGAGTTTTTACATAAAAACGTAGCTCTACAATATTCTATGGCCGTGTTTCCCAAACGCGGCTTTAGGTACTTCTATGGCCGTGTTTGCCAAACGCGGCTCTAGGACAACACTTAAAGCTGCGTTTTTACTCATAAACGCAGCTCTGATACCATAAGGGGGTAAGTTACAGGCTAAGGCCGGTTGAGGCCAGTGTGCGGAAGATAAAAGATAAAATACATGAAAATAATTCAAAATAAATGTAAAACAAAATATGGGGTATGGGAGATATATCCATGAAAATAATTCAAAATAATTATAATGCCAAAATAATCTGGATAACTATGGCGGCAGTGCCGACCAACTTGATTTTATGATAAACAGTAACTTACAATCCGACCGGGCCAAACTTGGCTCTGATACCATAAGGGGGTAAGTTACAGGCTAAGGCCGGTTGAGGCCAGTGTGCGGAAGATAAAAGATAAAATACAAATGAAAGCCGACTGAGGCTATTTGATTACAATGACTGAGTCACTGGATTACAACTGAAAATTAAACTCTTGGCTGGAAGAGGAGGGAATTTTGGAGTTGCTCTCAAGACTGGATCTTGTTTTCTCACAAAATTGGACCTGCCTCAGAATGGAGAAATGGCTTCCTTATATAGGCTGGAGGAGGCCTTGGATGCTGCTGGATGATTGCTGAAAATCCGGAGGGTAAATTGCTTTTACTGAGGTGAAAGCTGTTTCCACCGAAAGCAATAGTAATTCGGAATGATTGTGTCTGTGAACAGTAAAACTTTCACTGTTCATGCTACAGTGCTTTGTCCCCTTGCTTTTCTGGATTCGGACACTATTGAAATAGTAATCTGTCGGGGAATCTGCTGGGTGCGGATACTGTTTATGATGCGGGTACTGTTCATATCAGTGGCTGGTGCTGATTTTGAATAGTAACCGGATTGTGATCTTTTATCCTGAGTTGCTGAGTCAGGATGCTTTTAATCGCTGTCCAGATTATACCCGCTGTAGGGATCTTGGGAATCTTGAAAAGGGTCAATTGGACTGTGGTTGACTGATCCTTCAGAGGCAGTAGGAGAGATCTGTTCTTCTGACTCTAGCTGCTGGGAATGAGCTATGAGTTGCTGGGCTAATTCTTTTAACTCTTTGCTAGACTTTCCGGCAAGCTGGACGGAATCTAGGCTAGACTGAGATCTTGTCCTGTGGGCAATGGGTCTCTGAACTGGGGGAGGATAATCTTTGTAAACCTGGCTGATGATTGGATTAATCCTGAGACTGTCCCACCATTTAACTGAGAATTCTCGGTTTAAGAGGTTGTTGTCAATTGTGTATTTCCACATGCTGATCCAATGGACCTTGTACCTCTGGGAGAAGACCAGGATTATTGGGAACTGGGATCTGTGCTTAGAGGAGCTGCACCTTGAATCAAAGTATCTCAAAGCATCTTGTAATGGTTCTGGGAAGATTTGAGGGATGGATCCAAACATTTCCCACCATTTAAGGAACCAGGAGGGGGTTTGGCTATCAAAATCTTTGCTGAACATTAAGAACCATGAATGATTAAATTTCTGGTTCTGGAAGAAGAGTACTTTTTCAAAAGCATCCATGTAATCATAATAGCTGTAATGGAGTACTGAGCCTGATGGAGATCTGTAGTTTTTGAGGATCCTTAACAGGGAAGGATGCTGTCCCCATTCTTTACTACTAATAAAATCGGTGATGATGAACTTGTGATAGAGGACTATTGGGGGGTCCCCTTTGCTGTAGATGTTTTCTATTTGAGCAGATTTTTCCTGAGAGAGGATGCTCTTATAGAACTGGATATTTTTCTCCGGATGCTTGGGTAGGAAATGCCAGTTTGGTGGCAATACTTCCATGGCTAAGGCTAGGGGATCTGTTATATGAACTAAGTGAGGTTCAATATAAGAGATATGCTGGGTAAAGGTCTTCTTGACATAAGAGGATTGTCCTCCTCTTTGGGTTGGATAGAAAGAAGGCTTTTGAGTTTGGATAGGGCTAAAATGTTCTTCTATCTGATAAGGATTGATTGTTTTGGGTGCTGGGGAGGCTAGGGCTGAGCTGTAACTGGGCTGACCATAAGGCGGCCTTTCATAATTTGGTTTTGGAATTGTTGAAACCAAATATCGATTGGCAATGTTTGATGGTGAAGCAGGGTTATCCTGTCTGGGGTTTCTTGCTTGGGATGTTGGGACAATTTGGCTGGGGGTGATTGGGACAATCTTTCCTGTGGTTTGTGATTGGCTAGAACCAACAGGGTTTTGCTGTTTAGAGATCTTAGGGGGTTGGGACAGTTGTACGGGTTTCTTCCCGGACATCTTGGCTGTGACTCTGCAAAAATTCACGGGTTAGGAAATCAGGGATGCTGTTCTGGCTTCCTTCAATGAATTCTAAATCAAAGTCAAAAACCGAAAGGATGGCTTGCCATCGTGCAAAAATCTGTTTTGATGCAATGTTTTGAACATCTTTTTCCAAAACATGTTTTGCTGATTTACAATCAATTCTGATTAAAAATTTTTGATTTAAAAGATCACTTTGGAACTTTGAAATGCATAGTACTATAGATAATATTTCTTTTTTGATAGTACTATAGTTAATTTGAGCAGGAGTCCATATTCCCGAATGGAAACAAACTATTTGTTCAGGGGAATTGGGATTAATACGCTGGAGGAGGATGCCACCATAACCTATGTTTGAGGCATCACTCTGGACAATCTTGAATGAGTTGTCAGAAGGAATTCCTAAACAAGGAAGGGTTCTGACATATTGTTTGATATGCTGAACCACTATGGTATGAGCTGGAGTCCATGGGGAGGGATTGGTTCGAAGTCTATCAAAAAGGAGTTTGCATTGTTGCCTGAGATTTTGATAGAAATCAGAAATGTAATTGAGAGAACCTAGAAATCTCTGAAGCTGGGTTTTATCTAGGATTTCATCTGGAAACTTATCAGCAAACTGGATAGCTCTGTCTATAGGTTTGATAACACCATGATGAATCTCAAAACCTAAGAAACGAACTCTAGTTTGGAAAAGTTTGATCTTGGGTGCTGAAACAACAAGACCATTGAGTTTGATGGTATGGAGGAATGCTCTTAAGTGCTTCTGATGTTGTTCCAAAGATTCTGAAAAAATGAGTACATCATCAATGTACACAATGGCATGGCTGGAGAATGGATTAAAAATCTCATTCATGATATTTTGGAATTCAGACGGTGCATTTTTGAGACCAAAGGGCATCACATTCCATTCGTAATGGCCAAAGGGTGTGGTGAAGGCTGTTTTATACCTATCAGGCTCTCTGATTTGTATTTGCCAAAATCCACTCTTCATATCAAACTTGCTGAAAACAACTGCTTTGCTAAGCCTGTTAACTAAGTCTTTTTTGTTGGGAATTGGGTACCTTACCCATTCTAAGACTTTGTTGAGGGGCTTGTAGTTGATAACTAACCTAGGGACACCTCTCTCTATCTCAGCATTTTTCTGCACATAAAAGGCTGGACAAGACCATGGTGATCTAGATTTCCTGATAATTTCCTTTTTAAGGAGGTCCTCTATCTCAGCTTTACAGGTATTCATAAGTTCCTGGTTCATTTGGATAGGTCGAGCTTTGGTAGGGATATCCTTTTCATTGAAATCTTTGACATATGGGAGAGCTACCTCGTGTCTCTTTCTATGCCAAAAAGCTGTGGGTAGATCAGAGCAGACTTCCTGCCTAAGTTTTTCTTCAAACTTTCTGATCTCTTCTTGGAGGGTTTTACAAGCTAGTTGGTCCTCAACTTTCTTGTATCTGGTTTCTTCTTGGAGGTACTTAAGATGTATGGTCTTGGCACTAATTAGGTTTAAGATTTTGGAGATGATGCCAGCTTGGATGGTGCTAATGTTTCTAGGCACAGGTCCACTGACAAATTTAAACTTAACGGTTTGGCCAAAAGGTTGGGTAGTGATTCCTTTACTATCTACTGTGAAAGGGTAAAGGATGCAAAGGAAGGGATTTCCCAAGATGACCTTGTCAGTCATGTTTTTGACCAGAACAAATGTGGTTTTAAAACACATGTTATCTTGGCAAACATGGGCTTTAGGCAGTTTGAATTCAATCTGCATTTTTCCGCCACTTGCGGATGTTAACCGTTCCCTGGATTTTTTAAAGTATTTTGAGGGAATGATTCCTTCTTGGATGCAGTTGAGATCAGCGCCAGAATCAATTAAGGCTATGACCTCGAATTCAAAACCTTTGCTAATGACAATCCTGACTTTGGAATGCCATTTATGGAAGTTAATCCTAGTGATAGCATCTAAGAATAATTTGTTGCTGGGTTCATAGATGAGATCAGCTGTAGGGTTAACTATGTGACCAACTTCATCATCTGAGGAATTCTCCTTGTTGTCTTGATGAGAAGTGCTTTCTAAGGGTTGAGTTTCCTGGAGGGCTTTAAGATTCTGCTTTAAGGTCTTAATTTCACACTTGGTTTCCTTGGTCTCTTTTTGAAGGTCGTTGATCTTAACTTCCTTCTTGGGTTGATGGTTACTGGATTCGATTCTACTAGTTTCATCTACCGAAGGCTGTTGGGTTGGGCTAGGCTCCTGTGGCTTGGGGTCACCTATTTTTAGGTGAGAGGATTTGGTACCACAATCTCTCTTGAGATGGTCACGCTTATCACAACCATAACATTTTCCAGGCTTAGGAAGGACATGCTTCTTAGATCTTTTGTAAGCTTTGGAAATAGGCCGATGGGTTTTGCTGGTACGGTTTTCAAGCCTTTTCATTTTTAACCGTTTCCACTTGGCATCTAGAGGTTCATCTTCTGATTCAGAACTGCTAGAGGTTGTATGAATTTTTAACACCTTAAGCTGACTTATGGATCTTGGCGGAGAAACGGCTGGTTTCTTTGCTAGCTCTTCAAGTTTTTGGGCAACTATTTCTAAGGCTGATTTGTCCTTAGGGTAACTAAAGTTGGTTGCAGGAGACTTGACTAGGGGCTGCTTAAGAATTGGATTGCTAACCATATCCTTAACTGGGTTGGGTTCCTTTATGGTCCAGGTTTTGGTGAGGACACAAAACTGCTTGTGCTGGCCAAAATACCTTTCGAAGTATATGAAAAAGGGGACATTACTGGATATTTCCCTCATGAATGTCGTCCATGCTTCAAATACTTTTTCCTTTTGATCTCTGGTATAATTGGCTTTGTAGGCTCCTCTTTTAGTCTTGTTTTCCTCAGAACTAAACTCCTTACCTAAATCTTCTAGGTCAGGAACGAATTCTCTATTTAACACTAAGATATTCAGAGATTCCTCTTGCTGATCTGGAGGCTGTTCCATATCAGTTCCAGATGGGGATGGGGGGGATTGCTCACGATCGTCTTCCTCATTGACAATCGAATCCTGTTTGGCTGTGTAGCAAGGTGTGGTGAGTTGGGAATTGGGATGGTAAAGCCGTTTTACCTCTAAATCCTGAAACTGGTTTTCTAATTGTTCAAACTCCTGGTCAGAGGTTTGGCTAGAACTGCTAGAGGCTGATTGGATGTCAAGAGCATTAACTGATGAAGGTTCCTTTTTTACAAGTTCATCAAGCTTTTGGGTGACAATCTCTAAGGCTGTTTTATCCTTAGGATAACTGAGACTGGTGTGTCTGGTTGTGGGTAACTTGACTAAAGGCTTTTCTAAGGTTTGGATCGGCTTACTAGAGCTTCCTGGTTGGAGGATAACTTTGTTCTCGATCCTATCTTCTATTCTGTCAAGCTGTTTTCCTATGATATTTAGACACTGGTTGGTATAGTTGTTTTGCTCAATAACCTTGTCAACAAGCTGATGTCTATCTATGGTGGCCTTGAAGGGAGAGGCTATTATCTCAGTCCGGCGATGGTTGAAGGTTATGGCTTCTAGGGGTGGATGACTAGACCTTACAACTTCCTTGGTTGCATTGGAGACGCTCGTCACATCAGATTCGATGACAGCCTCCTAGGAACCATAGAAACCAGTCTTAGTAACGGACCCATCCATTTTAACTGTTTCCCAGATTTTAGCATCTTTCTCCATGACAGCACAGTTATCAAAGCTCTCACACTCAATATCAAGACCCATGGAACCCTTATGACACAGGGAACCAGTCAGATAGCCTTGATATACAGAGTTTACTACAAGTGCATGAGAACGAACATGAATGTTGGAGCACTTGATAGGAGACAAAAAGGTGAGACAACCCTCATCCAGACCACTGACCCTAGCGCCAAAATCAGGATTCCTAGAACCCTTAAATGGTCTGAAATCACTTTCCCAGCCAATTGGACCTTAGAGAATGAGAACCATACTCTACAGATCCAAAACCCAGCCCAGAACCCAGATCTAGAATTTGTCCAACAACTAGCCAACGGTACGGTTAGGTTAAGTTTCGACAGATCTAGGCTTAGCACTCCTCTAGACTATGAGTGTAGGCAACCTCTGGACACATCCCGGTTTAGATCTCCAATCGATCTACAGCAGCCCCATAGGCAGTCACCTATCTACCTTAGAGATAGAACTGCGTCCCAGTGTAGCTCAACTAGACCTCTAAGATCACCATTTCCTACGTCTAGGAGAGATTTAGGTGTTCAACTTCAGGGAGTTAGAACCAATTCCCAACTTATGGGGGTAAGTTACAGTAACTATATATATATATATATATATATATATATATATATATATATATATATATATGAAATTAGTCTATAGCCGCGTTTTAACATCAAGAAACGCGGCTTTCAAGCTGATCTGGAGTTGTGCCTTAAAAGCGCGGCTAGATGCAACTGCATTTTCCAAAAACATAGCTCAAAACCACTCTATAGCTGCGTTTTTGTAAACGCAGCTTAAAACTGCGTTTTTTGTAGTGTATACATACTTCTAATAATAATAAAATATATTGAAGAATACTGTAATACGATGTTCGAAGCTAAGTGGTTAGACAAAGAACCACTCGACTAGGAAGAGACACGAACACATGCTACAGCAGATTATGTATGCATGAGGTTGCATGATATCATTGTCGTGGTCCTCGTGGAGATTAAGAGTCTCCAATTATCATACTGCTCATAGACATGGGTGAAATTTATTTCCACAAAAAACTGTTTGATTTTTCTATTTCTTATCATGTTCTTGAAAATGTTGTATGAAAAATAAATGTCAACCTCTTGCTCGTGGTTAATTTAAGAATTTATCAACTTCTTAAGTTAACCAATTATGTATGATCGATTAGCATATGCTAATTACTATAGATTAATAATCACCATATTTAAAGCAATAACAATAAAGTGAAGAAAACAAGCATACGTTTACAAGGTAGAAAAGCAATGGAGAACAGTCCAAAGAAAAAATTACTATGAGGGAAACCTTATACAACAATTCAATTTACTATAATAAGAGAAATTTCACAAAATACTATGAAACCTTTATACCTAGACTTTACTTGGTAGATGAAGTTATAGTTAAATCCATCTATTACTCCAAAACCTATGAAATCTTCAATATATGGATGCCTTCATAGGTGATGCACCAACGCTTCATGACTGAAACCATTGACTATGAAAGCTCAGATTTGTGTTAAAAACACAAGAGCTGTTTGGACCCCCAAATTAAAATATTACGGCTCGGTTGGTTTTACTCTAACTTATCTAAGTGCGGAACAAGAGTAAATGAAGCGCAATCACTGAAAACTACTCTAGTGCATAAACATTAAAAACAAACAACAAAAGTAAAGTACAAGAGTAAGGGAAGAGAGATGCAACCACAAGATAACACGCCGATGTGTTATCGAAGAGGAAACCGAAAAACTCGGCGAAAAACCTCTCCACCGCCCTCCAAGCAGTAAATCGATCCATTAGACAATAAGTTGGGATACACGAATAGCAAGAGACCCTCCAAGCCTAATCTACTTAATGTACCTAAGCTCTCCAAGCTTCTACTCCAATAAGGCTTCTCGGAATCATGTCTTGTCTAGCTTTCCGGATCCAGCAATTCGGCCGATTGCATCCGCCAAGCCTCACCAGCTTCTTTTGGCAAATCTCCAAAGCTTCCCAAGCTCCAAAACACTCTCTATACTCTGAAAAGGTGTGGGTTGTATTTGGGCATAAATCTCCTCTCAAGGTATGACAATGGGAGAGGGAAGGAGAAGAAGCTAGAATGAAATCTCACTAAGGATGAGTAGCTCTCTCTTTAAAAGATGGGTGTGCGTTGTTGAAAACCTATCTAGAGTTTTTCTTTCCGAATGACCTTTTTTACTTTTGTGGGTAATGAGGGTATATATAGTATGAGTGAAGGGTAAGAAAGTCACACTTAAAAATCCTCAAAGCAGAGAGTTTCGCGGGTATCTCGTGAGAATGCCTTACTCGTGAGACACTCGCGAAATCCTCCAGGCTGGCACAACTCTTCAACTTCTAGCATGTGTTTCTCACGTGGCTCTTTCGCGGGTTAGCTTCTAGCGAGACACTCGCGAAATCCACTGATTCTTCATTTTATACTCGATTCTTCACCAACTTAATACTAAACCCAATACAATAAAATTCCACAAAATACAAGGAACAAAATTAAAGTAATTACAACACTTTTATCATAAAATAAAGCCAACATAAAATATAGTTGTAAATCATAACTTTACAGACTAACACTTAGGACCTCTTAAATATTTGATTTACTGTAGTGACGTATTAGGCCAATAATTTTTGCTTTGATCCTTACTATGGCAGTAGCAACATCGTGGAACATTTTTTTTTTCCTATTTGCTCTGTGAACTCACATGTTAGAAGGTGGAGGCTTTGATGTTCTCCCTGAATAACTCTAAAAAGTTCGCTTCGTAACAACTCTTGAACATGGTTTTCAGACCCGAACCGTTCAATGAACCATAAAAGAAAGAGGTTCAAGATTTTTAAAGTCAGACTGAGGTCGAACCGTGATGATGTCATAATTAATTTAATAATTATTTAAATATAAATAAATATATTAAATTAGTGTAAATAAAAAATTTAACTAAAATAATCCAATTAAATATAAATATCTATATTTCAAATTAATATTTTCATATCATAACTTTTACCAGACAAATAAGAAATATCAAATCATAAGCAAATTAATTATAATATCTATTTATTTATTTATATATTGATTAGTTAAACTTGTAATAATAATAATAATAATAATGTTAGAGTAATAACAGTACCATAACATTTTATACAAATTTTGCCATAATTTACCACGTAACGAAATGTGAACGGTAAAAATGTAAACTCATAATTTTTTTTTTCATTATTCACGCTTTGCTACGTGTCAAATTATAGCAAAAAATTGTATAAAATATTATGACACTACTTTACTCTTAAAAATATTTAAAATATTTAATGCACGTATCAAATGAATGTTACATCTTGGGCAGCTGAAAAAAATATCTAAATCTAACGGCTGAAATTTGTTAGCTTTTATTAAAATTTTTGAACCTTTCATCATTTCCAAGCTAGCCACATGAGGGACAGGGAGTCAGGGACTTAGGAATTGACAATGAGTAAAGAAGACTAAAAAGTAACAAAAAGTCTAAAGAAAGAAAGAGAAAAACACAGTTCAGCCAAAAAGTGGAACTTACAGAGCATCAACGGAAAAAGAAAGAGAAGAAGAAAAAAAAGAAGAAAGAAGAAGCAGCAGCAGAAGACGAAGGCATGATCGGCGACTGTGTTGGCAGAAGACGAAAATACGTGTTACTGTAATTTGAGTGTGTGTGTCTTTTTTTTTTTTTTCATTTGATCTGATGTAGTTTGTGTTTACTGTTTATTTGCTGAGCAAGTGTGGAGTTTGTTTTCAACTAGGAAGCACGGACGCGGCGCCGGAGGTGCCGCACCCGCGTCCGACGCGGCGCGACGCGGCGACGCGCGAGGGACGCCGCTGCTCGCGCGTCGGTGCCGCGTCGGGCCGCGTCGGCCACGTGTTGTCCTTTTTTTTCCAGCCGACTCGCGCCGACGCGGCTTGAATCGCGCCGACGCGGCGCCGATTCGAGCAGATTCGGGCCGATTCGGCCAGAATCGGCCAGAATCGGTATGTTTCGGCCGTATCGGGACGTATCGGCCGGCGACCGAAACGGCCGAAACGGCCGAAACAGGCCCGAAACGGCCGAAACAGGCCGAAACAGGCCCGAAACAGGCCGAAATAGGCCGAAATAGGCCGAAACAGGCCCGAAACAGGCCGAAACAGGCCTCTAATCATGCTGCAACAGCCGAAAACAGCTCTAAATGAGACCCAAAAACCCTAAATCTATCATTCCTTAATTTTATTTTGAATATTTATTGCTTTTTTTGTGTTTTCTTTTTGGTTTTGTGTTGTGTTTTGTGTTTCTTGCTTTTTTCTTTCTTTGTTTTGTGAATCAAGGCATAGTAAATTAGTAATATGTTTTTTAAGAATATTTTAATAGTAAAAATATATATAAAATATAAATAAAAATATTTTTAATAATTTTTTAATTGCCGAGTCCCGCCGCACCCGCACCCACCTTTTTCAAAAATTGCCGAGTCCCGCACCCGCACCCGCACCCGTACCCGTACCCGCACCCGCACCCGTGCTTCATAGGTTTTCAATTTGTTTTGGCGCTGACCCTGCTTCGTTGTGTTCTTCTTCTTCTTTTTTTTTTTTTTTTTTTTGAGGAACTGTTCTTCTTCTTCTTCTTCTTCATTTTTTTCTTCTTCTCTGGTTCTTCAGGTCAGTGTATTGGCCAAAATTCACCGGCAAGCTGAAGCAAAAAGAAACCGTTCGAACCTCAAAAACCGGTTACGGTTCTCAGAACCGTACGGTCTGACCACGGTTTGCACGGGTCCCTGCTTTTTTCTCTAGAGCGGTTCTTAAAGAAAAAAACTGCAAAACTCAGAGGTTTGAGGTTTTTTCAGTCGGATCGTACGGTCCGATCCGGTCCGGGTTTCAAAACCATGATCTTGAAGTCATGGATAGAGGCCCCTTATATGGGCTTTTTAATTAGGGTTCAATATACTCATGAGACTGGCTTCATTAAAACACCCCAGGCACAAGTTCTTCAATCCTAGATCTATCTATCCTTAATTGAGAAGTAGTCCTGTTTTGATCGTTCGAAAGGTCAATGGAAGGGCAGTCAAATTTTACCACTTGCTTTCAAAAGTGTAATACGAAGGATTGTAGATAGGGGTTGGAAGAAGGAGTCTAAATCTTCTGTTTCTTGCACTATTTTATCCTCTATCAATAAAAATTTATCACGTGTTTATCTAATTAATTAAATACTATTATTAATTAATAACGGTAGTATTAATAAGTTAATAATGATAGTATTAAATTAATTAGGTGAATACTTGAATAATTTTTATTGACGAAGTATAAAATAAAGCAGAAAAAGTGGGACAGAAAATTTAGACTATAAAAAAAGAACTAGTCAACGTAGGACAATCCACAAAATATACCACAAACAAAGGACTAGTGACATTCTGAAAAAATGCTACGATCAGAATCAATTCCACACCTACCTATGCATTAAGCAGTGCTCCTATATATTATATTAAGTTATTAAGTATTAACTACTATATTGAAAATTTTCACATTATCTCTCCAACATACACTATAATTTCATTGTAATATCTAATATGATAATTTTGAATAATAAAGATATAGTCAGTAAGAGCTTATGATTGTACGTTATTAGACTAAATCATGTAATTTTTTTTTGTCTTTCAAAATTTTTTTTTTTCTATCTTAGATTTTGGTTATTTTATAAAGATATGAAGTCAAATAAATACATTATAAGTTGTAATTGGTGGAACAAATAACAAAACAAAAAGTAAGATAGAAGATTTGTATTCAGAACAAACCACATATTTTCCTTTGTTTCTGTTCTCTCCTTTTGTCTATATCTTTTGTTTTTAATCGTTTTAGACTCAAACGGTTCAAATTTTGAAAACAAAGTTAATACAATCGCACGTATATTTGGAACCAACAGCACAGGTTTCTTAAAGCCTTATTAAACAAGTGCCCCACGGACAGCTTCACCGGATTGGCATAACACTCAAACTGGAAAACCACTTAGATTAACAACCCCTTTTGATATCCTCGAGTAATTTTATGCCGTGAAAATGATGAAACAATACACCAATACCCACACAATATAGAAAGTAGAAGACGTGGATGAGCTCGTACTTGTCCAATAAAAGGATAACGGCTCCATCAGAATCACAAAGTCATTTTCCTTTCTTTTGGGGGCAATCTTATTTAATTAAAATTATGGAGGCAGTCACTTTTATTGTGGACTTGGCAATTTGGTTTATAATCCAAAGTTGCAGACAATCCAAATCGGACTTGGATTGCACTGCAATTATCTCTTTCTACTCAAAATTTTTTATTACCATTTTCTACTAATATTTAATTTCTAATTTTTTAACTTTATTTATTTAATGGTTAAAATTAGAAGTTGTTTTTTTAAAGCACACATACCGTGAAGTCAATCAATTCACACTAAATAGGATGAGATCAAGCTGTGGCTTTTCTTTTGTTGTTTTTGTTGAACCACCACTTGTGGTGGATACTTTATTAACCTTTGATAAGGCTAATGCGTTTTGTAATAGACCTATTTGATGATGCGAAGAAAATCAGTAGACAGAATATTTCGGAACGGTTATTAGTTTTGTAACTTCTCCTATATTTGAAGAGGTCTGAGGGTTTAAGGATAACTTCCACAACTGTTTAGGAGTTACACTTTTTCATAAAACTGTCCTTGGAGGTTATGCATGTGATAAGGAGTTGTAGCACTGAACCTGGATTTCACTCATGTCCTGGAACACTGGCATGTAAGCAAGTTCACGCTTGGGAATTTTCCAAAGTGTCAGAGGCTCGTCTAGGAGCCTTCCTGACGAGCGTAACTTGTTCCCACAGATGGTCATCCTTATATGGACGACCTCCTCACGGACGGTCATCCCTACATGGACGACCTTCCCGTGTGGGATGTCCCTTCTCTTTTGGACGCCTCCTTTGGACGAGCTGGAGTTGATCAGATTTTTAATTCACCATCAGTTGCCCCTTTGTCCAAAGGTCGTCCAAAGCACTGGAAGATCTACTGTTGTTATTTGGACGCGTTTCTCCATGTTAGTGATCATATATTACTCTAGGTCTGACAATCTTAATGGTTGAATCCTATGGTTTCAGATTGCGCCACACGTCACAATTTAATTGGCGATTTGTCATGTCGATTCAAGTTTTTGAGGAAAATGCCACGTGGCGCTTCATGGTTGGTCAAGTCGTTCTAGATACCATTTTTCAACGCCTATAAATAGTGGAATTCCTCTCGTACGCTTTGCATTTTTGGAATTTTCTTCTTTGACATCCCTCGTCCATCGCCTCATCTAGAAGTATTCTAGTGTCCTTAGTATTCACTCGTCTAGAGCCAGGTAATTTCCTAATCCCCTTTCTTAGGTTCTTCAAATTTCAGTATGTTTGAGGTTGTTGTTTCCTCGTCTAGCGATAGTGTAGAGAAAGCTATAGACGAGTATCGTGACTCTAGCTACAGTGGTTTTAGTAGTGATAGTAGCAGTAGTAGTAGTGGGGATAGTGAGGAATACGTATCTAGGGTCCCTGGTATTCCTTTAGAGGTCTTTCAAGAACACCTTAGGATGAGGGCAGCCTTTGGGTCTCTAGCTGGCACCTCAACAAGTGTTCCTCCGTCCGAACCTGTAGTCGAGGTAGAGACCATATATAGCTGTGTTGTAGGTATCCCTTCCAAGACGAATGAGAAGAGATTAACTGCCCTTAGGAGTTAATACAAAATCCCTGGCGAGCTCAACCCTAGGTTAGCTGTCCATGGGGAATGGTGCTGCCAGCCTCATTTTGGAGTTGGCATTTATGAGGCCTATCTTCTAGGGGGTCTTAGGTTACCTTTGATTGCCTTTGCTAGAGAATTACTGACTGCTTAGGAGTTTGCCAGTTTAACCCTAATGCCCTTATCATCGCTATGCAAATTTTGTGGAGGGAAGTGTTTGAAGGGAATCGTCCTCTTACTATGGACGAGTTCCTTTACTGTTATAAACCCTCGAAAATTAGCCAATCCCTTGATTTTTACCAATTCACAGCCAGAGGGAGAGGTTGTAGGTTAATTAAATCTTTGCTTACCTTAAATAGGAACTAGAAGATGGAGTTTTTTTTCGTCTCTGGTTTTTGGGCCGGGCATCCCTTCGAGGTTGGCAGGGATCCTTTTGACCCTATACTGGAGAGTTAGGGAACCTTCGTCTTGAAGGTATGCCTTCTATGTATTTATCTTATCATCAATATTCTTTTATTTCATTCTTCCAGTCATCTGACAATTCTTCCCTCTTTGTTTTAGGTGTCAAACGTCCATCTCTAAACAAGTTTTATCTTAACCACGTTCATAAGGCTCGTCTATACACTGACAGGGCTTTCCATTCTTTAGTAAGTCTTGAACGTCTTGCCATTTGGGGACTTGGTCCCGAACCGTCCAAAGAAGCTTTATCGCACGAACTCACTGTTCGCAAGCGTAAGTTCCTCATCCTCTCTCTTCTTCTTCTTTCCTTTTTTTTATTTATTTATTTTTTATATATTTTTTTATTTTTTAAAGGTTCATACTTTTATTATCTCTTGGATGACTAAGTCTTTTTCTTCAGGGATGGCAACCATGAAAGAGAACAAAGGCAAAGAGGTAGTGGACGAGGGAAACAAACAGGAGGTTGGAAATCAACCTTGTCCAGCTGTTGGTGATAAGAGAAATCTATCAAAAGCCGTTGACTTGGAGAATCTCCCAAGTCGTTGTAAGGAGAAGAAGGCAAAACACAGGTCGTCCAGGGTTGGGGTTGTTACTCTTGGTCTTCCTATTCTACCTTCATCTCAACAGCCATCCATCCGGATCCATGATGTAAAGTCGTCTGAGCCTACTTACACCCCATCGTCCAAAACCACCGCGCCTACCTCGTCTCAACCTCCTCAGAAGGTTGCTACGAACATTGTCGAGAACGAGGATTTGGCTTGGGAGAGATTTGAAAAGGCCGTCATTGGCGAGGACGTGGCCACATGCTACGACATGTCCTTGAGAGAATTTGAGCACTCAGGTGTTCATGATCTTTTCAAGGTAATTAAAACAAACTTCTTTCCCTTCTTGCTTACCTCGTCCATGTTATCACATCGTCATATGCTTTATTTATTTGTTTTAACACAAATTTCTGACTACTCGTGCAGGCTATGTCAAAATTCATTGCCATGTCCAGACAGGCTACGGAGCAGGATAAGACGAGGATCTTATTAGAAAAAAGGATCAATGAAGTCAAGGAGGACTGCAAGGGCTGGGTTGAAATAGCAGCCAAGGCTAAGGACGAGATTAAGGGGCTGCGAAACCTCATCGAGGAGTTGAAAGCTGATATTGTAGAGAAAGACACTCGTCTTGATCACCTCCAGAAGAAAACCGAAGAGCTGATCAGTTCTCTTGGAAAGGCCAAAGAAGGTGCAATGGAGGAGTTCAAAACTTCCAAGCAATTGACTGACTTGATGGATGCCAACTATGTAGTTGGGTTTGAAGACTTTCGTATGGACGCTAAGGAGAAGTTTCCTGATGTTGACTTTAGCTCTATTTTGCTTCAACTTGGTGGCGCTGCTAGCTCTTTCCTTCAGACGAGTTCCAAAGATGTCAACATTGAAGACAACACCACAACCAAGCTAGCCCAGGACGAGTCTAAGACCAGAGAAGATTCTTTTGCCAAAGCATGAAAATTTGACCCGCTTATTACTTTTCTCTCTTTTTTTTAAAAATTTTTATTTATTTATTTTTATGAGGTCCGTTGTTTTAGGACCATTTTAAGATTTATTTGAGTACATTTCACTCGTCCAGAGTGCTTTGGACGAGTTTATTAGCAATTGCCTTTTAAGGCTTACTTTGTAAGGGTTTTTGGACGATGGTCGTCTACCATTTTTAAACTTTGATAAATGTTTATTTTTACCCATCGTTGAATGTTATTGTATGGACGAGTCCATCCTTTGTTTTTGTCATTAATGTTATTGGCTTTTAAGTGGCCTGCCCACTCCTAAGTGTTTAGAGGGTCATCCACTCGTTTTTCTTATGGACGACCGGCTTATGCATGGACGACTTGTTCGCCATTTAAATTTTCATGAGTATAACTCGTCCTAGAAGTGGCAATGATGATTCTACCAGTTCTTTTTCTTGCTCATGGGCTAGACAATTGGCATTCATCTTTCGTCAAGACATTTCTAGTTTTTCACTTGTCCAGAACACGGGAGCGTCTTGACTAGACGCTCGTCCATGGACTCTAATGCTCATTGTATGCTTTTTCTTGTCCACTACTTGGGTGTTATGCTTACAGTTCCTTCTCATCCTTTTCTTTGGATGAGTATAAGTTATTTTGTCTGTTTATTAGACGAGTATGCCTTAGCTTATTTTTCTTTGCTTTATCCTCATTTCAAGAAAAACTTATGAACGTTACATCCCTGCATCCAGTGATTTTCATTAGTCTTAGGCTTTAGCCTTCTTGTGGGTACTATTATGGAAATTAGATTCATGCATTAAATACATTGGAAATCCAAACCATATTTATTATATAAACATCGTCCACAAATATGGCGCATGCTTAGAAGTTAGTGCCTTAGGAAATTAAAATACTTATATAAAGTACACAAACTCGTCTTTTACAAATTTGTCTATAGACGGTGCAAAAGTTTAGGAACTAGTGCACTTTTTATTTTTAAAACACATAATAGTAATTAAAACTTTAACATTAAACATGAGTAAACACGTAGACCATAGTTGTAACCTCGTCCATAGCTCTCGTCCCTGGTAATTCTCGTCCAAGCTTCATCATTGATAGTACCTCCTCAGATGCTCCACGTTCCAAGGATGTTCTAACTTCCGTCCGTCCAGAGCTTCCAAGTAGTACGACCTCTGCCTCTTGCAGTTGATTACCCTATAAGGTCCTTCCCAATTGGGTTCTAATTTTCCATGAGCTGGGTTCGTGGTTGCTAAGGACACCCTTTTAAGAATGAGGCCCCCAATGTTGAAACGTCTGGGTTTTACCATGGCATCATACTACCTAGCCATAATATTTTTGTATCTTGCTGTTCTTTGCTCTGCATCCATCCTTATCTCATCAATGAGATCGAGATCAAGACGAAATTGTTCCTCATTTTCTTTCTCCTGATACTTCATCACTCGATGATTAGCCATATGAACTTCCGCGGGTATGACTACTTCACTTCCATAGGCTAGCTTGAAGGGGGTTTCTCCTGTTGGTGTCCTCACAGTCGTCTTGTAGGCCCAAAGAACACTTGGCAACTCATCTGGCCATACCCCCTTTGCCCCCTCGAGCCGAGTCTTGATAATTTTCAGCAGGGATCGGTTTGCTACTTTTGCTTGTCCATTCGCCTGTGGGTGAGAGGGTGAGGAATAATGATTCTTGATTCTGAACTATTCACAAAAGTCCCTAAAAGATGCGTTGTCAAACTATCGTCCATTATCAGATATTAGTACTCTAGGTACTCCGAACCTACATAGAATGTTCTTCCAAACAAAGTTCTTAACATTTTGCTAAGCAATTTTTGCAAGAGGTTCGGCCTCCACCCACTTGGTAAAGTAGTCAATCCCTACTACCAAAAATTTCATCTGTCTGGTTCCTAGGGGGAAAGGACCTAGGATATCCAGTTCCCATTGTGCAAAGGGCCATGAGGCCATCATTGGGGTCTAGTACTTCAATGGCTGTCTAGGAACATTGCTGAAGCGCTAACACTGGTCACACACCTTGACATAAGCCTTAGCATCTGCTTGAATAGTAGGCCAGTAGTAGCCTGCACAGACGACCTTATGGATGAGCGATCTTGCTTTCGAGTGATTCCCACATGCTCTTTCATGGACCTCCCTCAACACATATTTTGACTCGTCCGGAGCTAGGCACCTTAGGTAGGGCTGAGAAAAGCCTCGCTTGTATAGCACTTCATTTATAAGGATGTACTTAACAGCCCTGACCCTCAGCTTCCTAGCCTCGTCCTTGTCTTCTAGAAGCCTTCCATCCTTAAGATAGACTATTATTGGACTCATCTAATTTTCGCCTCCTCCTATTTGCTGTATATCTGGAAGGTCTATGCTCGGCATGTATTGGATTTTGTCATACTCGTCCATAACTCCTCCTACCGAAGCTGCTCTTGCCAAGGCATCTGCTTCCATATTTTCCTCCCTCAGGAGTTGAACAAAACTCGCTTCTTTAAACTTCTGGACGAACCGCTTCACCTTGTTGAGGTATTTCTTCATTTGATCTTCCTTAACTTCACACATTCCATTCATTTGATTGATGACTAGTTGAGAGTCTCCCTTGACTATTACTGATTCCGCCCCTAAAGACTTAGCCAATTCCAGCCCTTTGAGTAGAGCTTCATACTCAGCTTCGTTGTTGGTGATTTGGTATTGTAAATGGGCTACGTACTCCAACTTATCACCCTCTAGGGACTTTAGTATGACTCCAATCCCTCCCGCGTATAGTGTGGATGATCCGTTTACATTGATAACCCACCTTTCAACTTCTACCTCTTTGTCCAGCTCGTCCTAGCTAGGGGTGAACTTCGCAATGAAATCTGCCAACGCCTATGCCTTTATCGCACTCCTTGGCTAGTATCTAACATTAAACTCACTAAGCTCCACTGCCCATTGGATTAGTCGTCCTACAGCTTCCAACTTGTTCATTGCCTTCTTTAGGGGATGATTTGTTAAGACGTTGATAACATGAGCTTGAAAATAATGCCTCAGCTTCTTAGAAGACGTGATCAAAGCAAAGGTTAGCTTCTCCATCATCGGATATCATCCTTCCACTCCTCTTAGTGCCTGGCTCGTATAGTAAACTGATTTCTTAATCCGCCCTTCTTCTCTAACCAATGCCGAGCTCACTGCGTGAGGGGACACTGCCAAATACAAATATAATTCCTCACCAGGTACAGACATGCTTAGAAATGGTGCCGTCATGAGGTAAGCCTTTAGGCCTTGGAAGGCCTTCTGACACTTGTTCGTCCACTCAAATGCCTTCCTAAGGACTCTAAAGAATGGTGAACACTTCTCAGTAGTTTTTGAAACAAACCTATTAAGGGTGGCAACTCGTCCGGTAAGAGACTATACTTCTTTGATATTCTTCAGTGGTTCCATATTTAGTATCGCCTAGATTTTGTTGGGATTCGCCTCAATTCCTCTATGTGAAACCATGAGCCCCAAGAACTTCCCTGATGAAACTCCAAAAGCACACTTGCTTGGATTCAATTTCATGTTATACTGTTTAAGTGTATCAAAGGTTTCTTAAAGGTCATCGAGATGCTTCTCCTCGTCCAAACTCTTTACTAGCATATCATCTACGTAAACCTCCACATTCTATCTGATTTGAGGAGGGAACATGTGGTTAACCAGTCTTTGGTAAGTCGCCCCTACGTTCTTTAAACCGAAAGACATTACCTTGTAGCAAAATAATTCTTGGCTAGTAATGAAGGAAGTCTTCTCTTGATCCGTCTTTTCCATCTTTATTTAGTTGTAGCCTAAAAAGGCATCCATGAAACTCAGCAGTTTGTGACCTGCCATTGAGTCCACCAGCTAATCAATGCGTGGCAATGGATAACAGTCCTTGGGGCAAGCCTTGTTTAAGTCAGTAAAGTCCACGCACATCCACCACTTGCCGTTGGCCTTCTTTACCATGACCACATTCGCCAACCAATCTGGATAATAGACTTCCCAGATAAACTCTGCCGTGATCAGCTTCTGGACTTCTTCTTTGATGGCATTGTCTCGCTCAGGAGAAAAGACCCTTTTCTTCTGACGTACAGGCTTGGAGTAAGGATATATGTTTAAACGATGGGTAATGACATTTAGGTCAATAGCCGGCATGTCCTCGTGACTCCATGCGAACACGTCAAGGTTTTTCTTCAAAAATTGGACCAAAGTCTGTCTTCTCTTCCATACTCGTCCCAATTCTAGTAAATTTCTCGGGATTGCTCTAGTCCAAAGGAATATCCTCCAGTACCTCGGTGGGCTCTGCAGTAATTCTTCTCTCGTTTATATTCATCGTCTGCACATGCTCGTCCATAGCCAGCATGGCTAAATAGCATTCTTTGGCAGCTAGTTGATCTCCTTGTACTTGTCCCACTCCATACTCAGTCGGAAACTTGACAAAAAAATGGTAGGTAGAAGTCATCGCCTTCCAACTCTTTGGTTATCTGTTGTGGGTACGCCCCGACTACCATAGGTAATGTAATGGTGCCCACAAGTTGCACTTTCATCCCTCCAAATCCCACCAAGGGTGAATTCACTGGACGGAGTTGATCTCGTCCTAACCTCATTTGTTGGAAGGCGGGGTAATGCAGGATGTCTGCTGAATTTCCATTTTCTATCAGTACCTTTTTGGTTGTATAATTGGTGATGAGCAGGGTAATGACGATCGCGTCATCGTGTGGGTGGTGAACTCTTTCAGCATGCTCGTCCGTGAACGTGATGGCTTGCTCAGCAGCTTACCTCGTCCTGGGAGATCGTCCAGACACCTGGACATTGTGCACTACCTTTAGGTATGTCTTCCTTGATTTGGATGACTGAGCTGCTGAGGTTCCTCCTATAATAACTCTTATTTCTCCAAGTGGGGGCTGTGATGATTTTTCCACCTTAGCCTTCAGCTTCTCGTCCTTGTGGTCTCATCCAAGGAAATTTCTCAACTTCCCTTTCCTGATAAGATTCTCTATCTGCTGCTTTAAATCAAAACACTCGTCCGTGTCGTGCCCATGGTCTCTGTGAAAGTGACAATACTTGTTCCTATTGTGCTTGTTAGGATTTCCTTTCATTTTCTCTGGCCACTTCAAGGACATATCGTCCTTGATTTGCATAAGCACTTGCTCTAGTGGCGTATTCAAGGGAGTGTATTGCTGATTTCTCGCTGAAGAACTCGCCTTCTTACTGTCTCTATCTTTTTTCTCTTCTGCTCGAGCCTTCTTTGGACGAGGACCCTGATCTGGATGACGTAGCTAACCCGCTTCTGAACGGTCTGCTCTCTTCCTCTTCTTGGCTATGATCGCGTCCTCAGCATTCATGAAATTTTGGGCCGAATGGACGAGTTCGACCATTATGTTTCTTGCTCGTAAAGCTTATGAATGAATAAGTCAGAGTTGACCCCATTATGAAAGGCGGCCAATAACAACTTGTCGTCCATCTCATCCACCGTCAAGGCTTCTCTGTTGAACTGGGTAATGAAGGACTACAAACTCTTATTTTTCCTTTACTTTATAGTTAGCAAACTAGAAGAGGAACACTTGTGGCTTTGTCCTCCAATAAAATATTGACGAACAACTTACTCAACTCCTCAAATGAGCCCACCGTGTTTGGGGGTATCTTGCTGAACCACACTCGCGCTGGTCCCTTAAGGGTAGTAGGGAATGCCCTACACATAATCTCGTTCGGAACCCCTTGAAGGTGCATGGTAGTCTTGAAGGTAGCGATGTGATCACACGGGTCACGAGTTCTATCATATGAATTTAAGGAAGGCATTTTGAACTTCGGGGGTAGAGGATGACTATTGATGGAAGCCGAAAAAGGGGAGTCCATTCGGTGGACTAAGTCATCCACGGGGTTCGCCCGTCTCATATTCTTCTTCATTTCATCCATAGCTTTTCTCATTTGGTCCATCTCCCTCTCCAAGTGTGGCACTCTTCTTGAAGCAGTACCTCTTGACTGATTCTCGGACTCAACGTTTTCTCCTCTACCTTCTTGACTCTGGGCTTGCCCTTCCGCATGTCTTTCATGGTGCTGCCTCCTTAAATTGATCTCCCTATTCAACTCTTGGTTTTGACGGGTTAGTTCTGCCATAGCGGCAGCCATGGACTGTATATGTTGAATGGAAGGCGGTTGCATGATAACGCCTTAAAATGTATACCTGTTATATATTTATGTGGGTGTTATCTCCTTATTACTATGCTTAATTTGTATAATTAAGCCATGATTTGCATTAGTCCCTATTATTTATCTTTACATAATTTCTTAAAATAAGATGCCATTTATTGTGTGTAATTTTCTACTTTTAGGAAATCATGTGAGAAAGATGAGTTTATAGGAATTTGTGAGAGAATGGAGGCCAAACTAGAATTAAGTGGAGCTAAAGGACCATGCTTAAATGTCTAAGGAGGGGTAGCTGGAGTGCTTGGATCGTCTACTCTAATTGGAAGCTTCAAATAAGAAAAGAAACCAAAGAGGCAGAATCTGAAAAGGAAAAATCTGATTTGAGTACTGATCAGTATTTTGGGCATATCTCACTCATAAAAAATCCAATTGAACAAGGCCGGATGTGTTGGGACCATGACTTAATTATCTACAACTTTCCAGTTTTGAGTTTTTCGAAATTCACAAGTTTTGAAGGCCGAAATTAACCACAAGTTACCGCTGTAAACCTGGACGGAAATTAAAATAATAAAAGTTTTATTTTTTGGACACTTTTATATTAGGGTTTTGAAGGGAGGTTGAAAGAACAAATTTTGGCAGAGAGAACCTTGTATTTTCCTTTCTCTAATGGCAGCCTAAACTCTTTGCTAGGGCTAGGGGTTATGTTTCTTCTATACGGTATGAATATTCAATGTGATTTTTTTCTAAGATTTTATCAACAACATATTTGATTGTTCAATTAGATTTCTTTTGATGTATTAGTTCTTCCATGCTTTCAATAAGTTCAATCATGTTTTTCTTATTGTTTAGATAAATTTCTAATAGTTTCAAATAGAGATCAGATTTTGAAGTGAATGGGTTTTTCTGAAAAACTTTTCTAACCACATTATTAATCGAGGTTATCATGCGTTCTTGAAGTGTCTCAGTTCAACCGAATCATAAGTTTTTAATTATATAAGAACAATCAATTATGAAATAGATATTTTCTTAGATCACAAAGAATCTCATATCGATATAGAGAAACACCACGATGCCCTAGTATTTACATTATTGATTTAAATCAATTTTTATTATTATTTTTGTTAACTATCACCAAGCAAAAGTATTTTTCTTCTTCACCCAAATTGTTATTTAATTATATTGTCTTTGGATTTACCTTGCTCCTTGTGGTTCGACCTCTGTACTTCGAGAATTATATTGCTACGATCTCCTGCACTTGGGAGTGAGCAAGCATTGCATGACAGGCGCTGACTGACGATCACGGTGGGGATTACTAGAAGCATCCCTACTCTCCTGGCGGCCTGGGCTGGTAGCCCTTGATCTCGTCCGAACCATATAGCCTTTTGTCTGGGAAATGCGAATCGCTGAAAACAAATAATCGAACGAAAAGAACAATTCTCACAGATGGCGCCAACTGATGATGCAAAGAAAATTAGTAGGCTGGATGCTTCAGATTTCAAAGGTCTAATGACTGTCTTGATGGCCTGAAAAAAAAAGAACGATGATCAAAAGTGACCGAGATTGCCGGCCAAGAACCCTTTGATGCCAAAGTTAGTTTTCTCTCTTAAATTTTGGAGTTCCAACTTTTCAGGAATTGTAGAAACGTACATTTTTCTGGTTTGAATGGGAGTTTATATAGTGCGCCCTAGGAACGGTTATCAGTTTTGTAACTTCTCCTATATTTGAAGAGGTCTGAGGGTTCAGGGATAACTTCCACAACTGTTTAGGAGTTACACTTTTTCATATAACTGTCCTTGGAAGTTATGCATGTGATAAGAAGTTGTAGCACTGAACCTGGATTTCACTCATGTCCTGGAACACTAGCATGTAAGCAAGTTCACGCTTGGGAATTTTCCAAAGTGTCGAGGGCTCGTCCAGGAGCCTTCCTGACGAGCGTAACTTGTTCACACGGAAGGTCGTCCTTATATGGACGACCTCCTCACGGACGGTCATCCTTACATGGACGACCTTCCTATGTGGGATGTCCCTTCTCTTCTGGACGCCTCCTTTGGATGAACTAGAGTTGGTCAGATTTTTAATTTACTATCACTATTAATTCCTAATCTTCTTGTATATTCAGTTCTAACAAAAAAAAAAAAAAAAAACTTAGCCACATTTAGAACAATAGCATTAGGTGATCTCAATCCAAATCCACGTGATTCACTAACCCATTCAGTAGGGTTGTGGAGAGTAGGGCTGTAAATGAACCAAGCTGATCGTGAACAACTTAGGCTTGGCTCGATAAAAAGCTTGTTCATATTTGTTTGTTTATAAATAAGTCAAGTTTGAGCCTTAGTTTTAGGCTCGTTTAATAAACAAGCCGAATCCAAGCAAAACAATTTGTTAACGAACAAGCTCATGAGCTATTAGGCTTGATACACAACAATTCAAGCATAGACTCATTTCTAAGTTTATATGTGTTAGCTAAATATACTTATTTCACATATTTTAATAATAACATGACCAGCATGAGACCACTATCTATATTACCTTAATTTTTTCATTCCCTTTAAACTGATCAAGAACCACTTTAGGCTATAGTTACATTTAAAAATAAATAAATAATTAAGTAGGCCACATATGATCATTCCCTATCAATCATCTAAAGTAAAGTTATGAAACATGGTAGTATTTTCTCATTCATTATGGTTACAAGTAGGTATTTTTCTAGTCCTTTACCATCTAACGTGAATGTAAAAATTTTATTTTGAATAATTGCTGAAGCTGTAGACAAGGAATGATAAATGAATGAATTTAATTATGTAAATTATTAATGTGAATAATGGCTAATCATAAGTAAAACTAGATGCATGATAAAATGAGTATACTTTTTTTCTTCTTCTTAATTTTAGAGATTTAAGCATTTAAATTGTAATTTTTTTTAAATCTCAAGCTCAAAAACTTGACCTGAGCTTGAGTTTGAACTTGATATTAAGCTTGAGTTTGGCTTGACTAATTAACCAAGCCAAGCCAAGCCAAACTCAAACTTTTTGACTTTCCAACGAGTTCAAGCTCAAACATTATTTTTAGGCTTATCACAAGCTCAAGCTCAAGCCAAGCTCAAGCTCAAGCCAAACTCAAGCTTTTGATTTTTCCTGACGAGCCAAGCTCGAAAATGCATTACTCGACAAAGCTCGGCTAGTTTACAGCCCTAGTAGAAAGAATCTAAATGATAATATACTGAAAATCCAAAATCTATTCATGTGACTATGTAAGTAATGTGAGCAGCGTGCGATATGGTTTACCAAAAAAAAAAAAAAGAAAAAAAAAAGAAAAAGAGACGTGTGCAATATTATTTTATAGGAAGTTTGGACTTTAGACTACGGGTGTCCAACTCAACCGGTGGCCTGACCCACCTGGTAAATCCAACCGGACCCGGGCCGACCGCCGTCTGACCCAACTCCTTCGGCAGTCGGCGACGGGTTTTCTTCTCCAGAATCCGATCTGGTTAGATCAGTCTCGGATCTTCTCCCCAAAACTCGAAGAAAGTCGAATTGACCGAGATATATAGCATTTTCCGGCGATATTTCAGCTAGATCTATGAAATCTCCACCGGACTTGGCGAGATCTCATCGTTTACGCTCAGATCCAGCTACAATCTAAGTGGGTTTTACTCAAATAAGGCTTAGATTCGTTGAAAATATGATGGGTTTTGCTCAAATCCTCCGATGGTTTTTGCTCAAATCCGGCAAAACTTTGATGGTTTTTGCTCCAATCCGGCAACGATTTGGTGTATTTTTGCTCAGATCTCATGAGTTTTGCAAAAATCAGGTGACGATTTGATGTTTTTTTTCTTAGATCTAGTGATTTTTGCACAAATCCAACGAAGATCCGGTGAAAAACACAAATTGCCATCAAAATGGAATCTCCGGCAACATCATCGTCAGCTTCAATCGATTCGACCGTCGATCAAACAACTCCGATCCGACCTGACCCGTTGGTTTTTGCGGTCGGCGGCGGGTTTTCTCGTCGGAAACCCGATGTCATCGGGTTGGTTCCGGGTTGGGCACAAACCCGACCTGGACCAACCCGTGGACACCCCTACTTTAGACGTATTATATTATTCTCATAAACTTTCTCAAAAAAATATTACTCTGATAAAGTTTAGAAGTATTTTTTTCTAATGATATATATATATATATATATATATATATATATATATATATATATATATATATATATATATATATATATATATAATTTTTTTTTTGGAGGTTTTTCGAATTCTTAAAGGTTTGCTCCACTTAAAATAGTGGTTGAATTGAATTTGTCTGTTTACAATAGACACCCCCAAAATATGTTGAGTCTTGTCTCCTATCCAAAAAAAAAAGGTTGTGAGTTTTGTGACCACCCGTACCCATCAAGTTCAACCAAAAATATATATTTATATATGACAAATATATATTCAATAAATGTTAATAATAAAAAGTTAATTAGAGAATTGTTCAAAAAGAATATACCTAATTTAAGTATTTAACTAGATTTTGTTTAGAAAAAATCAAACCTAATTTAATTCAAATTTGTTTAATATCAGTTTACTTTATTAAAAGCATCTTCTTTTTATATAAAAATTGACTTTATTTGTGAGTTTCACATATAAAACTCATATTTATGTAAAACTAGTTGCTAATTTGTGCGATACATAAGAAAATTTTTAGTATTACAAACCCACCTTTAACCGATCCCAGCCCACTGATCCAAACCCAGCCAGTTGATCCATGTCGATCCAAAATCCAAAATCCAAAACCCGGCATCGGTGCAAGCTTTGAACGAGAGAGATGTGAGAGATGGAGTAAGGAGCAAATCTACACAGAAAGTTGCTAAAGGCATCAACTAAATGTGCATGGGAGCATACCAAAAAATGAGAGAATAACACAAAAAAAGTGGAAAATTTTTAATTGACCAGTGGCATTATGACACATTAAGATACATTAAATGAAGACAATTTATTTAGTTTCATAACTCTCCATTATCACAGAAGATGAGCAGGACTAGTGAGGAGGGAGGAGCTGTGAGAGATAGAGTGAGGAAGTGAGAGTCAGAATGAGAGAAATCAAAAGGGGAAATCAATAAAATATAGTATTTTTGTTTACAATTGTGCTACAGTGCAATTCTACATTTGGAATGGCACTGTAGCACAATTGCAATTTTTGTTGTTGTTGCAATTCTAAGCTTTTACAAGTCCTGATGTTGGGTGATTTTTGGGCTTTAATGCTAAATCATCCCTACATATCCCATTTGGCAGTCCCAATGGGAATGCTCTAATAGTGCTTTCAAAAGAATTTATTAGAAGCCAAATGCAATAATTTAATTTATATCCATAACAAATAATTTATGCTCCAAAATTAGTTATTGCTTACATAACAAATAATGTTTTTGATGCTCTAAGAGTATTGGTTATTGCCTACAAAATAAAAAGATTAATAATTCAAATCCAAAGATGACATATCACATCTAAAAGAAACACTAACAAAAAGTAAAAATATGAGACATACACTAATAACCAATAATCATAATATCAACTCAACAAAATCTTATCAAATTGGTTTGAGGCAACTTCAGTAACTATATTTTACAAATACAAATAACCTTCTTCATAATACTTTTGCTTAAGTTATCATACTTAATATGAGAAAACAAGTGCAAACATATCGATGCGGACTCTACACTGTATACCAAAGAGCCTCTCTCGGATTGCTTCGTTCTTCTATCTGGCTCTACAACTATAGCTCTCCCATCATAACCTTCTTGCCTTGCAAAACTTTGTAGACAAAAGTAGAATCACTCCATCTTTGTTTGTGAGATGCACTACTCCTTGCTCTCAATAATTAAGATAAATAGATAACCTATACATTTCTAAAAATTTTATTTTCTACTTTTGCCGTCCCCAAATAAAGTTAGTGTCATGATTTTATCAAAAGCTTCACTGCCAATAGTATTAAAATTCTCAGTATATACACCATTAGCATAGATACAAATTGATTCAAAAGCAGCCTTATTTAAAAAGAACCATAAAGCTCAAATATTACCAGAAACTAAAAAAATGAAATCATTACTATCAGTACTAATAGTAAAATTCTCATTAATCTAGTGTAATATAGACAAATGTAGATTTTTATAGAAATATACTATAATACATATACAAAATATTTTACTCCAATAGTCATGTGCTAAATGGTTTTTTATTTTATTTTATAAAAATATAACATCATAAGGATTTGTGCCAATACTAATATGCTATACAGCGAATATAGATTTTGCTCATATATATTTGGTGCCTTTAGTGACAAAAATCACAAAGTAGTTTAAACTACTGCGTAGAAATGGAAAATAACTTTATTCTAATAAATGCTTTAAAATTCAATCAAGTTGCATCAACTACCTATTATTTCCAAGTTTTGAAAAACAGAACTTGATACTGATTGAAAAATGAGTGAAATAAAAATATTATCAATTCACAAAATGAAGAATAAAAAAGCAAGAGCATATATAGAGAGAGATTGTTTGAAGCAAAATTAACAAACCTAAGCATAATTGTAAAAATTTTAGGCTCGATTGGAAAGGAAAAAACTCTAAAAGTTAAAGCTTGACAAGCTCTCTTGTGTTGTTTTTGCTCCTCTTGAGGTAGGAAAACCAAGGGTGTTATTGGATGAGTAGCTAATAGAGCAAACAAATCGCTTGGTATATCAACCATCAATAACACACCCCAAAAAATAAAAATCTAAATAAATTAATTAAAGAGGGATATTGCTAAAGAACTTAATTGTTTATTTATTACTACTAAAAATGTGATAGGATTTCCAAAACTTGGCAAGTTTGTCAGAGTTAACAAATTGTATATACCTGATGAAAATCCTTACTCGGTTATTCCTATATGACACTTATAAAATTTATTCAGTTTAGGCCCAAGAATTGTTAATGAACATCCCATATTGAATTATGTATTTGTATGATTCGAATTCATCAAGTCAAATTGTTCGACCTTCATCAAAACCAATAACCAAAATACCTAAATTAAAGACAATCAAATCAATAACCCAAAAACTTAAATCTAAGACAATTAACAATCAACCCAAAACAAAAAAACTTAAATTATATTTAATACCAATTTTCTTGTTTAAAAATACATGCACTAGTAGCAGTTCTAGCAGTGTTTGATGGTGGCAAGAGGCTAGGATGAAGGTGGGGAATATTTTTTAATATGGCAATGGCCCTTAGATCTTGCTTTCTCTCTCTGCCATTGCTGGGAGTAAGAGAGCTCCCATGGGTTATGGTTGTGGGGTTTTGAGAATTGAGCGAGGTAGAGCGAACAACTTTGACGCATCTAAACAAAGGTTTTTATTTGTTTATTTATCTATTTTTTGTAAAGAAGAAGGAATGGTTTATCGGGTGGGAAGTAAACAAGAAAAAAACTATATATTTTAAGTTGTGATTGGTGGAATGTGATTGGTTTTTAGACCATGTTAAAATAGTTATTAACCAAGTTTTAGGCCAAGTTGTTAATTAAATAAATTATGAACAACCTTGGTTAATCAAACAATTACCAATATTGAGCATATAGTAAAGTTGCAGAAACATAGGAGACGATAATATATGATGACCAGAAATACCAATGGAATTGAAATTCCACAGTAAAAACCCAAGACGAATGTAACCTATTAATCCTAAGGTAAACCAAATCCACTAACTAATTAGAAGTTTTACTGTTAGGTTCTAAGACCTTTAGGTTTAAATGTATTAGAACACTAATGTGTAATGTTGGCAAACCATGATCAAAATGTTTAAGTCTTATTTAGACTACTCAAAGTATGTGTCTTTTATGTAAAGTTGGAATTGAGTTGTTGCAGAATTTATTGTGCAATTCTGCCTGACTAGATCAATTGAGAATTAGACTTGACCGATCGAAAGTCGTGCAGATTATTGTTCTGCAGAATTTTCCAGCTTAGCCTAAGCCCGTTTTGTG
Organism: Castanea sativa; assembly: GCF_040712315.1. Taxonomy (NCBI): domain Eukaryota; kingdom Viridiplantae; phylum Streptophyta; class Magnoliopsida; order Fagales; family Fagaceae; genus Castanea; species Castanea sativa. The sequence goes on from NC_134022.1 coordinate 14,001,970, forward strand.
TGTAGGGTTTTATGTTTTGCCCTAGGTATAAAAGGGAAAACCCTAGCCACGTTTTTTCAGAAGTTGTTGATGTTATGTGTGTGAATCTTCTGTGAGATCTAGAGGTGTTTGCCTTCACACATACTTAGGGTTATCAAGGATCAAGATTATGTCAAGAACTTGATGATCGTTTCAGTTGCAGATTTCAGAGCTTAAAGATATACAAGCGGGAGTGCTTGTGCTTGCTGGGAATCCAAGAAGGAAGTAGTCTGTGGACTCGAACTTGTCACGTGGTCGTGGTAGTAAGTTTCCTACTCGAGGTAGCAATAGGATGTTAGTGATCTAAGTCGCTATTGTATAAACTTCAATTTCTTCATAGTGGATTCAGTTTTACCTTGAGGATAGCTAGGTTAAATCCTCCCCAGGTTTTTTACCAGTTTAGTTTTCCTAGGTCATCATATCATTGTATTCTTTATATTTCCGCTGTTTTGCATGATATGATTGTTTTGTGTTAACCTAAATTTGCATAAGTTATCTAAGTTAATAACTTGGCTAAATAATTAGGTTAATCTGGTTGTTTTAAGGGATCTAAAAACGTACATTTACAATAACAAATAATCACATTCCAAGTAAAACTTACTAAAATTACCCAATATAGCTTCGAGTCTACAAAGTTCCTCAATTATAGAGATGTTGCAACATGAACATCCAGTTCATGACTCCAAGAATAGGTAGAGGATTTTGAGAGCAAGAGGCACACAGTCTTTAAATCTATATGAGAGCAGCTCCAAAAGTATTTTTAACGTGCATTAGGGTTTGCTTAAATGCATTTGACTTGTTTGCACGACACCCTAATCACTTAATGAGTTGAAATCACAATTCATTAGACCTAAGATTTGATTGATCGAGTTTAGGATCGATTTGTCAAATTCAGGCCTTTTCAATCGAGTGAGCAGGTATCAAACAACTTCGATTTGCACAATAAACTTCAGCACCTAGGTAGAAATCTTGCCAACACTTTAATTACCAAGATCTTAATCATTTCCTTGCCGATGACAAGTTCCTTTGGCCAAACAAAAGTGCCCTTTTCCAACATCTTTCCCATGCCAAACTGTTTTCAAAGTTTGATCTCAAAGCAGGATTCTGGCAATTAGGAATCCCCATCCAGAAGAAAGATACAAGACAGCATTTTGCATCCCAGACCACCATTATCAATGGACTGTAATGCCTTTTGGCCTTAAAAATGCTCCATCTCAAGTCCAAAAAGCAATGGTAACGCTGTTCCAACTGCTTTTGTCAAATGCATTGATCTATGTAGATGATATTCTTCTATTTTCAAAAGATGCAGCATCCCATGAACAATTGCTTACTGAATTTTACAATTTAGTAAAAGCTCAAGGGATAATGCTTTCAGAAAAGAAAATGGTTATAGGAGTATCTTCTATTGACTTCTTGGGCATAAACATTTCAGATGGAAAGTACACTTTGCAGCCCCACATAGCAGTTTCTCTTAGTGAATTTCCAGATACACTCACCAGCACCAAACTTATCCAGCAGTTTTTTGGAATTGTTAATTACATGTCAGACTTCATCCCAAAAATCTCCAGACACAGGGATTGTTTGTCTAAATTGTTGAAAAAATCTCCCCCCGAATGGAATCCAGTTCATACAGAAGTAGTCCAACAATTGAAAAAATAAGCAGGAAAACTTCCCTCTTTGCAGATTCCAGGAACAAGCAAATGAGTTCTACAGACAGATGCAAGTGATGAGTATTGGGCAGCAGCTCTCTTTGAAGAAATTGATGGCAAAAGAAATATTTGTGGATATAAAAACGGTGCATTCAAGCCTTCAGAGCTTCATTACCATTCTACTTTCAAAGAAATCCTAGCAGTCAAACATGGAATTGAAAAGTTTCAGTTTCACCTCCTTGGCCACAACTTTCTTGTAGAAATGGACATGTCCTCTTTTCCTAAAATGCTCCAATTTAAAAGAAAAATGCTCCCACATCCTCAGTTACTCAGATGGCCAAATTGGTTTTCACAATGGTCTTTCCAAGTCAAACACATCAAAGGTACAGATAACCTTATCACTGATTACCTTTCTAGAAAGCCTCCAGTCCTTCATACCATAATAATTCCTCCACCTTTATGTGTATATCCAATAACAGATCCATCCTCATCCTCAGGCCCTTCTACTGCAGCCCCTAATGATATCCTTAATATGATAGAAACACTTCCCCCAGAAATAAAAGACCAAATAAAGACCTTGACCTTTCAAGCTAGATCCAAAAGAATCATTAGAGTCCTCCATGATTACCTCAAAGAACACCAACGTCATTTCCTTGCCATTTTCCCAGATATTGAACAACCATGGAAAACTCCATTTGCCTTTTGGCTAACAAATTGGACTGTTGTACACTACCTCTACATGAGGTACTTACTCAATGAGTACTACTTGTGCCTCCATTTCGAACAAGAATTTTACTCATACATTTTCCCTCGTGAAAATAAATATTTTCACAAATTCTAGTCTGAAATTTTGAAAAATGATGCTCATGATGGGTTCAAGTATCCCAAAATAGAACACCCCCGTTTTGGTCACAAAATTAATTCTGCATGTATAGTAGCCAAGCTAAATTCCAAAAATGATGTTTGGGCAGAAGGAATCCTCCACCCTACAGATATACATTGGGTGACTAATGCTGATGGTACTCTTCACACACATGTGGACGTGTCTTGGATATCTTGTCACTATTCCCTCACAATGGCAGAATCTCTCAATCAGAGAATCTTCCCAGACATAGTACCAGCCGACCCAAATGCAGACCATTGGGAGATGCCTAATCCTTTAATTGGCTATGATGACCCTTACTATCATAATCATGATCTAGATGCAGATGTTGATGAAGAATGGTTCCAAGGAAGAGATGGGTGGGACGACTAAAGATAGTTATATATAAATATATATTCAAAAAAAAAAAAAAGTGTCAGAAGCCACTATTGTGGACTTTTCAACAAAGCCACTAATGTGGACTTTCTTCCTTTCCCTATAATAGTTTTGCCGTATCTATTGCCTTAAGATCACAACTGTCACTATTGCATGATGTTCTTCTCCTTTTTCCACAACATATTTATCTCTTGTCAGCAACATATCCGGAGGAGAATATCTACTGCACTGGCATCCTTGCTTCTAGAGGACATTTGTCACTCCAATCCCAAACACTCTCAAAGCACAAAATATGACACTTTTACTCATGGTTTGCGAACCGAAATCTAAAAATGTGATAGGGCATAACATTGAACACAAAAAATGAGACAAAAGTTCTTATAGTATATGAGAGTGTGAAGGTGCTCTAGAGCAAAACTCTCTACTTGCTGCAGCAGGTACTGTTCTTTGAATTTGAATAAAATTTCTATTTCTTCCAAAGAAAGCAAAAATGAAAGAAATTCAAGACAAAGCAAAAAGGGTAACAAATAAGAGTAAAATTTGTTGTACACAAATTGTTTTACATAGTTTTGTACACACCTTGAAGTTGAAAATTGTGACTTTAAGTCACAATTTCAGTTACTTTTGGAGTATGTATTAAATTATGTAAAACAGTTTGTGTATAATAAATAATACTAACCAGGAACAATCGCTCTATCTTAGTTTTGTCCATCTCCTCACTGTTTTGTTCACTGATGTTGAGAAGGGTGTCTAACATATCCTTGCTTGTGTTAGAAACACACACTTTTCTCAAGTGGATCCGTTGGGTAATCATGCGGTCAAAGAGGCCTAACATCTTTCCAAAGTGAACTTCCATACGTTGCCTTACGCGTTTCGGGTCCATCTTTTTAACACAGGAAAATGATCTGCCAAGTTTGGTCTCCCAACCTCTTTCATGATATTCCAAACGATCTCCTTGTACTCTCTAATCGGGCCAGAATTGGAGTCAGCCAAATCCACCGAAAAATGGTGTTTGATAATAGATTAAGCGTGGTCTTGAAAGCAGCTCTTCCAATATTACTGCTTCACCGTTTAGGCTGCTTTGATGAGTATCAGCTAGGAGGTCTTGCACCTTCTCGTGCCTTATAGCTTGGTTGGCATCAAGTGTCTTGTTGGCAAATAGTTGTTCCATGCATATTCTGCGAAGGTTTCTCCTCTGGAATGAAACAAGTATACTTGCCAAGCTAAACTCGTCGTGTCTGTGGGCTCGGAGTGCTTCTGAGATGGTTCGATTGGACAATTGTTGGTCATGTATTTGAAGGAATTCTTTGGCCATAGCTGTTGAAGAAATGACTATTGTGGTTACTTGGCCAAGTTTTACGCTCATTATGGGGCCATGGACCTTGGAAAGTTTTGTTAGGGACTTGTGGGGTTTGTCACCAACCTCTAAGAGGTTTCCAATCAATGGAAAAGGTTTTGGACCTGGCGGAAGTTTTTTGGGGGTTGCTTTGCTTCTAAAAATTATATGCAAGGCTTGGATTAAGAGCCAGGTGAGGGAAAGACATATTCTACCGCTCAAGAAATCCATTTTTATTTATGAGCTCTAATCACCAGGAGAAAAGAGCAAAGTGAAGAATGATACAATACAACACTATCCTTCATTGCTCGGATTTAGATCTTCTAAATTTCCTAGAGTACTTTACCAAATATATTTCCTTAGATTTAATGATTTAATAATAGTCTAGATTCTGTCATGTTAGCATTCCACTAATAATAATTTAATTGTTTTGTTTGCTACATTACTTAATTATTTTAAGAATATTATTAGTGGAATGCTGATATGGCAAAATCTAGACCATTAAATAATTAAAGAGTGGTTAGGATTTAATGAAATTTATTGGTAGAGTATCCTAAGAAATCTAGAGGATCTGAATCTTGCTCTCCTTTGTAGACAACATTCACATCCATGTATAATAGAAAAATATGTAGAATTTACACAATTTTACTTAAAAATAATCTACATCAGTTTGTATATAATGGTGCAAATTTACAAGTTTGCTACAATAATCATATAAATTTACACTAACACTATTTAATTTATATTTAGTGGTTTATATTTTTTTATGTATCTTAAAGATAAAAGAAGAAAGTGAATGGTATTTGTTGTGTGTGAAGAGAGAGAAACAATTAAAAAAATAAAGAAAAATTGATATTTAATGAAATGTAGTGTAAAATAGATAATGTGATGTGAGGGTGTTTTGAAAAGTAAGACCCCGTTTGGTGGAGTTGTTAAACAACTCATTTTCAGTTTTTAAACAATATTACAAACTTTTTCACCCACACATATTTCAAAAAACTACAAACAACATTACTCAAACTCCTCTACCAAACGGGCCCTAAGTATGTAAAATAGAAAAAATAAGTTTTTTTTTTTGTTGATAAAAAATAAAAAAGTAAGTTCTTATATTAAAATAGACAATTTTTTGTACAAGCTGATATGAATTCTCTTAATTATATTATTGTCATAATTTTTTTGATATTTGAAGTGGGAGTACATGAATTTGACTTTAGACATCTTTCTCTTAAAATGAAAAAACTAATATAACCGAAGGGTCATTGGAGAATACACGGTGACATTGTAGAGGACAATGACTTGGTTGTTACCTTAATCACAAATTTCAAGAGAGCGCGAAGTTGAAGTTTGATATAGTTAAGCCTAATATAATTTTGACAGTTTGAGAAAAATATATTTTTTGACGTGAGCGCGTGTAATGTCAGAGAATGTTAAATTCAAAAGCTTTCGGACCTAGGGCAAGGCCGTTATTGTTGTTAATAAAAGCAATTTCATAATAATAATAACTAGTCGCTAATCCGTGTGATGCATGGAAAAACTATTATGTATAAAGATGTAAATTACTATTTTTCTCTTCCTCATTGATTGTACATTTGGATACTAGTTTCGTAGTTTCCTATCTTTGATATGAAACAATAAGTTCCATAATGAAATATAGAAATCAAACTTAAGTTTAAATTAAAATGAAGAGTCAAATCCTTTGCATCCTCAATTATCCATTAAATGAATGAAACACAAATTTAAAGAACTACTTAATCAATATTTCAAATAAATTGAAAGAAAACTTTAATGTGTTTTTTGTATCTTCTTCCTTTGTTGCTTCGTAGTAGTTACTAAATATGTCCTTTTGTTTTCCTTGATTACAGATGTTGATGTGAGTTGCACATTACTTGATAAGTTGTTGTTACATTCATTTGAAGTGTTACTAATGTAGCCTGGCAATAGAACAGGATGAGAAATCGATTACAAAATATAAAAGTTAAAAATCAAATTTGTAATTTTGCTATATTAAAGAATACCTACTTTTGCCTTTTTATCAAGCTGAATTGCTTTGTCAGTTTCTTCAAAAGATTCAAAAACTTTCTTCAAGGTGAAGAATTCCCATCCATACTTGAGATTATAGCCATTTAGTTTATTTGGAAAACAAATTCTTTTCCACTTAGATTTTCCGTTTAATTAATGAATATCAATCAATTCACAATTTTATATGTGGATACCGTATTTTGTCCGCCCTCAATCTGCATGTCGGATCTCGAAAAATCCAAAAAAATTAATTTCTCTTCATGGGGCTGCGAGAACATTCAGAATGACGTGACACAACCCGTTCAAATACCGAAGCACTCAAAGTGCCTTTTTTAGCTAAAATGAACAAAATGCCCCTAGTCAACCCTAAGTTGACCAAAAGTCAAATAAAGTCCAAATCCCCTCAAAACAACACCTCTCATAGTTTTACATCAAACCCGAGCTTTTCGGAGACTTTTGGCAACTTTGACCAAGTTTGACCTAAAGTTGACTCCCAACAGGTCTAGAAACACTAATTTTGATCTAGTCGTCAAAACGGGTTGAAATCAATGCCATTGCGAAGATTATCAAATTCTCAGTCCAACGACTATTCATGGGTCGAAATAGGAGTTAGAACGGCTGAGATATCAAGAAAACTGGGCTAACGCACCGATTGATGCACTGCTACCTTCCGGGAGCCATAACTTTTGATCTAATCGTTAGATTTTCAAGTTCCATACCTTTTTAGAAAAAAAATCAAGATAGTTTCAGGGGTGTCAAGATCAACCCGATCCGAGACAATTTGCAGGTGCCAGCCCTTGAAGGTGCGCCAGCGGCCCTACAGCGGCCCTACAAGGGCCGCTGCCTCGTAAAGCATGCCGAGGTTATAAAAAGGCCCCAGGCACCTCTAGACCAAAAGAGAAGAGACTTCTTGGCTGCCTGCTCTCTGCTTGGACGATTTCTGAGCTTTTCTCCTCTCTTCCAAACACAAAAAACACATTAAAGCCTTTTGATTCTTCTCTTCACCAAAAATATAAGGTAGTGTTCATACCCTCCATCTTCATCTCCTTGGTTCCATATCTTGGATTTAAGGTTTAAGGGGTATGGATGTAGCTTTTTAGCTACTATCCATACCCCTTTTTCTTTAAAACTTCATCTAGCTTATATCTTGCTCTTTTTGCCTTAATAACATGATTTATTGCTTTATCTAGCACGATTCTTGCTTTATCTTTCTTTTAGCATGCTTTTTTAGCTTATTTCCATATGCTTCCATGTTTGTTCATATGCTAGTTGCCTTTTCTTCATGCTTTATGCTTTATGTCATGATTTAGATGCTTAGATCTTTTCTTTCCCATGTGTTGATGTTTGGGTCTACATGCTCACATGCTTGATATTATGTCTCCGGCAATGCCTTGCTTAGATCAACATTTTGTATGCATGTTCTATGCTCTTATGCCTATGTCCATGTTGGTCACATGTTTGTATGCTTGGGTTTGCATTCTCCCATGCCTTTATGTTTATATCTACATGCTTAGATGTATATCCACATGCTTACATGCGCATTTCCATACTTATATGTGTAGATCAGTGTGTTTACATGCTTAGATAAATGTTCTCTACTTGCTTTATGCCATCATCTATGGGCTTACGTGCTTCACACCACGTTTATGTGCTTAGGCTTAGACCTTGTTTGTCATGCCATGTGCTATTGCAGCCCTTTTGTTCCTTTTATCGCATTTTCTTATGTTTTGGCCTAATGGTTAGGACCCAATCTAGACCCTATGGTCTTTCTCATCGTCCATACACCAAGGCCCCCATCAAAGGGTTTGGATCATCCTATTTGCATGTCTATGCTTGCTTGCTTCTATGCTTTATGCTTGTGTTAGCCTCTAGTTCTAGAATTTGCCATGTTTGGCGCCCTCCGCGGGCTTGATCTTGTGTGGTTACATCCGATGCCCTTGAGGCCTTATTCGGATGTAACCATTAGGGAGGCATCTCCGGATGCCAAGTTGCTCCGTGCGTACCCTTCCCTTTTCTGCTCCGCGTGATGCTATGCTTACCATGCTTGTTTATGCCACCCGTTGGCTTTCTATGCATCTTTACACGCTTGCTTACTTGTCCATGCATGAGTCTTGCTTGCTAGTGTGTCGTCCATGCTTTAACACAATGAAATTATGGCATTCGATCCAAACCTACATTTGTCCCTCGCAGACACTACCCTTTGTTTGCTTGCTTTCTTGTTTCTTTGCTTGCCATGTCTATCATGCTTATCTGCTTTATGCCTTTTTCATATGCTCTTTGAATCTTCTCCTTCCATTGCTTGTCTACTGGTTTCTTGTCTTTACCTTTGCATGTACACACATAGAGCAAGGATGCATGAAGCTACGACACGGTCTCCCAAGCGCAAGCAAAAAGGGTGAGGATGCGAGCATGTGGATATAAGCCAAGCGACTATGTTCAATAGATTTAGGGGTTTAGTCTTTCCCATTTGATTATGTACTCTATTAAGCCCCCTTCCTTCCTCACTCCTTTCTCTCTTAGATGGGTTGTATTAGGTATATCATGCCATCTACCATTCATCCTCATCTCTAAAGTATGGCGACCCCTGTTTACTTTCCTGCACCTATATTTTGGGCCATGCTTTAGGGATGTAGGCATTTACTTTCCAACTCTGTGTGCTTGCATTGTGCATGATGTGTATATATATATACCTGCTCGCCCCCTTCCGGCGTGATTGTCATAGTCCATGTCACCTAACGCAAAGCGATGCCTGATTCTACCATGAAAGTAAGGTGACATGTCGTTGGATTTTCACCATGGAAATTTGGTACTTTGCCCGAATGCCTTTGGAAAGCATAGATTAAGACCACACATATTCAAAAGCCAAACCTCAAAGCCCCCCACACATGCAAGGCCCTAAAAGCCAATGCCAAAAATCATGTTTTAAACTGCCAATCTTTGAAAATTAAGGTTTTATCAAAACAAAGGACTGTCCTTGGACAGGCGTTGTGGGGTGCCAAACACCTTCCCCACATGTAACCAAACTTTCGAACCCAAGAATTAAGATTTTTTGCTATTCACATTAGATTAGGAAAAATGTCATTTTTCTTAGCGTAGGATTGGTAATAAAATCAACTAGAAACAGGTGACCAATCACACCTTATAAAAACCCAATGATTGGTGGCAACTTCACTTACCTTTGGTAATCACCTAAAATTTGGCCAAGATTCTTGCCATACTTCTAAAGGTAGACAAATACCTTCCTCCATCAAGAAAGAGAGAGCACCCAAAGCTTCGTGCGAACCACACCATTATTAAGAGGGGCCTCCAACAGGCCTTGCATGTGCGGGAGTGTTGCCACGGCGGGTGGTCGAACGAAGGCCCACGGTTCTCCGTTTTGGGTCGAGCGTTAACATTATAGTTAAATTTTGTAAAAGCAGGTCTAAAGTACATAAAGCAATGTTAAGTACACAATATGATTGTTCAAGGTTTTCTTTCTTCTTACCTCATTATCAGAGTTCCACATAATTTTGGTTATTTCACTTATGGTTCTTTTGTTGATGTTCATCTCTTCTTGAATTGTCACTTACGATTTAAATTGTTTTGGCATTTGTACTATTGGTTGGTTACTTTCCACCAGCCCGTTATATTACATAAAGATATTAGATATAGGATTTTAGAGATTGTAAATACTGAAATACATAAAAAGCATGAATCCAAAACAAAGCACTTACTAATCTTTGAAATTAGCAGTCTTAGGAATTTCCAAATCAATATGAATTCTTGTTCAACTTGTTGATGATAAGTTATACTCTCCTACATTTAATATGTAAAATTTTATTGCCTTCTGATTTCATAATGTGGGATGGTCAATTTATCTTATTAACATTTGAATAAACCTGCAACTTTCTATTAACATGAAGCAAGGAAACAAAACCCGTATTAATATTTCTCACTATTCACTAAGTCCTTTTTTAAGAATTTGCCAAATATCTACCAAGACATCCTAAACTTTGCATCAATTCCTAGTACAATGCCAACAGCTACCAATTATCACAATGCAACTAACACTAAGTTTCTGCATCATCTACTTTAATCAAAAATGAATTCAATTACTTCCTTGAGAGATAAAGAGTGCACCTCCTGAAGAATTCCCATCCATACTTGAGATTATAGTCATTATTTTGCAAGACATAAGTTAATATAATAATCGAACAATATTAAAAACTATAAATGAAAAACAAACTTGCTCATCAATTAAAATCATATCTAAACTAATAATTTCATTATTTTTTGTGTTGATTGCATCCCACATCCTTGATACTTTGATCATGACTTTCTAATTTTCTTTTTGTTTTTCTATATAATAATTCAAACTTTCATTTAGATACTCCATAGAATAAATACTACTCTGCAAATGTAACACAAAAAAATTGAACCCAAACAAAACAAAGTAGTACAACAAAGATACCGAAAAGTAATTAGCTTGTCAAAGCTAGAAAACAGTAAATGATGAGAATATCCTTGGAAGCAATTTGGTAGAGAATCATGGCTGTAGTCAGTTCCATGTTCTTTGTTTTAATACTTCTTCATCTAAACAGTAAAGAAGTTTAGACATCAAATTTAGCACCAACTTTGATAAGACAATAACAACTATAACAATTACAGCCCATCATCAAGAAAATTTCCTCAAGAGTAAAAGTTTTTTAGAAACCAATTTAAAGAAACTATAGAGAGCTTTAATTTTTTTTCTTCAATATTCAAGAATGGTGTGACAATATGATTTGTTAGGTTCTAAAAGTTCAGAACAATTGGCAAATCGTGAACACAAACTTGTCTAGATATAGATCCTAGAGTCTATAGGTATTATTAGACAATGCTCAAGGTGATACAAGTCAAGATTCAAGAATGTACAAGCTGCAAAAAGAAGAGTTCAGAATCTACCTGGTTTGATCGATCGAAAGACAGGCTCGATCGATTGAAATACGGGTTTGCAGAATTTTAAGTTTGGCCCAACAACAGTTCAAGCCTAAAAAGGATTAGTGTTTCATATCTACTTCTTCTAGTATATAAAGGAAGCCATAAACATGTTTTTAAAAGGCTTTTCAGAGAGAGAAGAGTGTGACTCTTTTGTAGATCTAGGGTTTTGTACCCAAAAGCTCTCTAGAGTCTTTGTTAAGTTGTGTGTTGAATCTTTTGTGAGATCTAGAGGTGTTTATCTTCATACACACACATAGAGCTATGAAGATCAAGATTTGCATCAAGAACTTGATTTTTATTTCAGTTGCTGCATAAATAACTTTCAAGAAGATTTTAAACCTTTGACTAGTGTCTCAAAGTCACAAGTAGGTGAACTTGTGGTTGCTGCAGATCAAGGAAAGAAGTAGTCCGTGGACTTGGAGCTGTCACGTGGTCATGGTAGTAAGTTTTCTACTCGAGGTAGCAATAGGATGTTAGTGGTCTAAGTTCTATTGTACAAACTTCAATTCTTTTATAGTAGATTTGTTTTTTACCTTGAGGATAGCTAAGTTAAATCCTCTCTAGGTTTTTTATCAGTTTGGTTTTCCTGGGACACCAGATCTTTGTGTTATTTATTTTCCGCTGCTTGACATGATATGACTTTATTGTGTTAACCTAGATCTGAATAATAAACCTAAGTATTTACTTGGTTAATTAATTAGGTTAAACAATCTAGTTTTAAGGGATCTAAAACTTTACATGATCAAATAAAAGATTTATTGCATACATACAAGAAATTATATAACTCAATCACAATATAAGCATTTAAAACCTATTGCGACTTATCCAAAAAAAAAAACTATAGGGATTCGCAATGAAATATTTTAACTGTATATGGTTTCATATGATCTAGAGGATAGGTGATTAGAGATGGCATCACAAAATTGCCTCTAACATCCATATATGAATGAAAAGCCAATAGGCAATAACAAAATGTTATACTAAAAGAGAACCAAGTAATAGCATTGTTAAATATTGTGTAGCATGTGTTGTATATATAGGTATATACAAGGATAGGTTGTAATAATGATGTTTGAGTTTGGAGAATATGGTTTCATAAAGTGAAGATTCAAGTTTTGGAATTTTCTAAGTGAAAATTCGAAAATCATAATTTTTTGAAATTTTCTAGTGATTGTTCAGAAAGATTGAAGATGTTTTAATCTTTGTTAACCGTTTAATGAAATATTTTAACTCTTCATACGTGCCTTTTGATGAAACATAACCCTATGGGTATAAATAGAGGCTTATGTTCACTTGAAAAAATAACTAACTCTCCATATGTGTCTTTTCGTGAAACATAACCATATGAATATAAATAAAGGCTTATGTTCACTTGAAAAAATAACAAGAAATCTTATGTCATTCTCCAGAATTGCTATCTATAGAACCCAACATCTTGGTTGTATCCTGGAGACAAATTTGTGATAACCCTTCAGCAACAAAAGTGTGGAGAGCAAATATTGTCTAAGAAAAATGATATTGTGCCTCCAAGTTATCTATTTTCTGTTTGTCTTTTATGTTGGAAAATTTAGACTCCGGTTGATAGAATTAACAAATTTTTTAATCCATGTTATTAATTAGATCTATTATGCATAAAATTTGTTAAAATAAACAAACATCAATATCATGTCAAAAGTAAGTGCAGCGAAAAAATAAATAAGACAAGATATGATGACCCAGGAAAACCAATGAAACCAACCAGCTTCATAATAAAAAACCTGGGGGGAAACCTTCCCGAAAAGCAATCCACTATAGTAAAGAGAAGTTTCAGATCTAGTACAAAACCTTTGTCCCTAGATTCTACAATCCCCGTAGATGAACTCACAGCAGAAACCTTCTACCGCTTCAGAACCCTGACCTCTTTAATATATGAATGCCACCCTTTAATGCACGAATCCCAGTACGTGACTAACCAATTGCGCGGATCCCAGTACGTGACTTTAATCACCAACTAGAGAAGAAGATGTTGGTTGCAAAGTTCTTCACTTCATAAACAATGAAGATCAAGAAGCATTTGGTTACAAAACCCTAGGCGCAAAGACCCAATTGCTTCTTTTTGAGAGAATAAGGCTTCGGTCACCTTTTGCATATGTTCTCCTTGTATTCTCTTACGTGACGGCCTCTAAAATAAGCCTTATATATGCCTAAGGTTGTGAGAAAAGAAACCCTACACAAATACAAAAGCTTGGCCCAAAAATCAGATCTGAAAATTCTGATTTCCGTAACCTCGATAGATAGCCTCGATAGACATCTATCGAGCCTCATTAAACCTCGATAGATAGCTATCTATCGAGTAGCTATCCACCAGGTGTCCAGCAGCTATCCGCAGGTGTCAGCAGGTGTCCAGCTTTAGTAAACACCTTTTCTTCACTTGTTTCTTGGTCCAATCTTCATGGCTTTAATACTAGACTTGAACAACATATTCTTTGAAGTATTAAACACATCCTAGATCAATCCAAATACAAGTAAAGTGCGTTTTGTCAAAGGATTAGCCAACTACATAAAATATGTCCTTAACAATCTCCCCCTTTGGCAATCCGTAACAAAACCACAACAAACAAATGAACATATGAGAGAAATCATAAATCACTCAACTCATAGTCACTTGTTGAATACAATAAAATCTATCCTAACACAAACTCTTGAAAAACTTTGCAAGAAGAGAGTTCATGGCATGGAAGACTTTGACAACCTGTATTTCTGAAACACTTTAAACAAAACTCATCAAGGCATCTTAGGGTAAGACAGAAACAATAGATTGCATACAAATAAAGAAACATGTGTATAAAGATAGAAAAGAAATAACACATGTAGAGATAGGTGAAGAAAACATACATCATCACATATATAACAAAGATGAGCATAATGTATGTAAACATGGTCACAAGACTTAGGTACAAGAAGAAGAAGCTAAAAGTAGCTCCTACAACAAAAAGGAGGTAAACATTCCCCCTAACAAGATAAAACACATCTCTCCCTTACAAGGTCATGTATTTCTCTCCCTAACTTGTAGAATCTTAAAAAGAAACCACAAATTCTCCAATTTCTCCCCCTTTTTGTCACGATTGACCGATGGTACAGGAAGCTATAAAGCTTCACTCGAGAAACATAAAGATGATAAAAAATGATCAAGGGGGCACAAAGAATCCATAAAAATGCATGAATGTAATGAAACAAGATGCTATGGATGACAAGATAAAAGAAACATGCAAAACATGTAAAAAAAATGCATGTAGAGGATCTCGATGGATCGAGAGGTATCGAGGAGCTATCGAACATACCTCGATGGATTGAATAGCTATCGAGAAGCTGCCGAGGGGACATAAACTTTCTCGATCGATCCACCTAGCTATTGAGAGGTGTCGAGATTATGATAAGATGTAACAAAAGAGCTCGACAGATAAGCCAAGTATTGAGAGGTGTCGAGATGGCTTAAAACCAGTTTTTCAAAGCGAAGAAAAACACAGATATGAATGCAATCAAACATGCAACTCAGCCAATGATCTAATCAACATTTTAACCTCTCAAAAACATCTCTCAACAAGAAAAATGTCATGCAATTTGATCCAAAACACACATACACACACTAAACAAGTCTAACCGATTTTATATTTCAAAAACAAGTCAGGACAGTTTAGAGAGTATACATCAACACATGTAAACTTTGTGATGGCCAAATCACATTGTACCTGCACATGTATCAAAAGTAGCAAAGAATATTGTGTGTTGTGTGTGTAAAACATCACAAGATTGCATAAGTGTCTCTAAGTTATGACGATTTGAGATATGAGAAAATCACTTTAACTCACACACAATCATAACTTGTTTGATAGGGACTATCACCTTTGAGGTACATTCTATAACTTCCACATCTCCTAGAAAACACGCTTGCAATCATTTTTAAAGTATTTTTTTAATCTTTTTGCTTTTATTTTCTTTGCATATTTTCTTTTTATTAAGCAAACCATGCCTGGGTATACAAAGGAGAGAAAAGAAATACCTAATTATGTTAAACTTTTGACATTGCACTTTTGCTATGCCGAAGCATACAGATGTCATATCATGATTGGCGAGTAACAGTGGTGAGATGGTTATTTATGCCTTTCTCTTAGGATTTTCTAGTTCTACCCGTCAAAAAGAGTGATTCGAGTGTCAAGTTCAAGAGATCACTTAACCTTACTTATCACAAACAAAGAGCTACAAAGCTCACTTGCTTAGTTGTGCATAAAAATACTCATCTAAGCTACAAGAGACACAAAGTTTAGAAAACTCTGTTTCAAAGGCCATTTTAAAGTTCACAAGAACCGATGTACACAAACACACTGTTTTTGTATTTTTTTTTTTTTGAAAACAAAACAAAATAAAAACTAAAAAATAAAAAAAAAATAGAAAAACAATCATGAAAGCATGAAAGAAAGATGCATATGCATGAAAGCATGATAGAAAAATGCAAATGCATGAAAACATGATTCCAAAGACAGAAGAGAAATCAAGCAAAGAGAGTCCTACTACAGATAGAAAGAATTAAAGCAGAGCACAAACAGAAAAGACAATTAAGTCTTAGGCTCCTTTCTCACCCACACAACACGAGTCTTTGGCCGTGAATATGAAAATGCACGTGTCCTAGTATGTCTATTAAAGGACATAGAAGAATTAAGATTCTCCTGAAATTGAGTTAAAAAGCTCAAGACTTTTAATAAATCTCCAAACAAAGGTGTAGGTTCTTGAGAGGAAACCTATGACCGTTTAGACACTTGCTTTTGAGGATACAACTTAAAGCAATTAGGACGAATGTGTCCAGAAACACCACAATGGTGACAAACATGAGATCTAACAAAGGATTTAGAATTAGCCAAAAAAGTTTTGGATTTCATACCTTTATTACCTTTCTCAGATTGAGGCACAATGATAGTCCTTGATCCAGAAGCTGTGGAAGAGGAGGGGCCGGAGGAGACAACATATCCTAAGCCAGTGTTATCAGAACTAGGCTTTTGAGCACTCAAGACCTCTTCAAGCTTTGCACTAGACATCCTCTCTATTTGAGTTCTAGCTTGACTATGTTCAACCTCGAGATTCTTGAGCTTCTCTTCTAATGAGGTGTTCTCCACAATGAGAGTCTCAACTAACCTTGTAGTCTCATCTAGTTTGACTAATAATTCAGCTTTTCAATTTTTACCTCATTAAGCTCTTTTCTACAAAGATGAGAAGTCTTTTAAGATTTTATGAATTCAATGCATAGCTTATCATAGGCTTCTTGAAGGGTCATCTTCTTGGACACTTCATCATCAAAAGAATCATCACTGTCACTAGCACTCTCCACAATTACCTTATCGGTTGAGGCAGCAAAGGCCATAACATGACTATATTCATCAACATACTCATCAAAAGGGTCATTCTTAGTGTCACTCCAAGTAGCAACCAACCCTTTATCTTCTGACTTGGCTTTTTCCCTCATAAGGTAGTTTGGTCACTTTATCCTCATATGACCAAAACCCTTGCACTCATGGCATTGGATGATGGGCTTCTCATTCTTACCATTCCTAGAGGATTTAGATTTCCTAGGAGGTTTGCCCTTATTCTTTTTCCTAAACTGAAGAAGCTTGATAATCTCATCAGTTATGAAGGTTAGATCCTCATCCTCATCATTATCTTCATCTTCAGAGTCCTCTATATATTCCTCTATACCCTTAAGAGCCAATTTTTTGCTTTTTCCACCTTTTCCCATTGAGCCTAATCCCATCTCATAGGTTTGAAGGTTCCCTACAAGCTCAGTCAAAGGAATTTGATCAATGTCCTTTGCTTCTTCAATGATAGTGATCTTGGCCTGGAATCTTTCAGGTAAGGACCTAAGGATTTTTCTAACAATTTTGGATTCTGCTATACAGTCTCCAAGGTTGAAGGTAGAATTCACAATATCCATGAGTTTAGCATAGAACTCATCAAAGGTATCATCCTCCTCCATCCTTATTTCTTCAAAACTACTAGTGAGTCTTTGAAGCTTTACAGTCTTTACTGCCATGATACCTTCATAGGTGGTCTCAAGAATGGTCCATGCTTCCTTGGCAACTTCCGTGGATGAAATTTTCTTGAATTCCTCATTAGTCACCTCACAAAACAAAGCATTCAAGGCCCTACTGTTGAAATTTACAGCTATGATTGTTGCATCATCCCAATCCACCAGCGATTTCTTTGGCTTAATCCAGCCAACTTCAACAGCTTTCCATACCTGTTCATCTAGAGCTTGCAAAAACACTTTCATACGGACTTTCCAGTACGCATAATTAGTGCCATCAAATAAAGGAGGAATCAAAAGAGATTGTCCACGATCCATGACAACGGGGGTCAAGGATCACACTCAGGAAATTAATCCAATCAGAGTGTACCTTCTCTGATACCACCTGTTGGGAAATTTAGACCCCGGTTGATAGAATTAACAAGTTTTTAAATCCAAGTTATTAATTAGATCTATTATGCATAAAACATGTTAAAACAAACAAACAAACAAACATCAATATCATGTCAAAACTAAGTGTAGCGGAAAAATAAATAAGACAAGATATGATGACTCAGGACAACCAATGAAACCAACTAGTTTCACAGTAAAAAACCTAGGGGGAAACTTTCCCGAAAAGCAATCCACTATAGTAAAAAGAAGTTTCAGATCTAGTACAAAACCTTTGTCCCTAGACTCTACAATCCCTGTAGATGAACTCACAGCAGAAACCTTCTACCGTTTCAGAACCTCTGAACTCTTCAATATATGAATGCCACCCTTTAATGCACGAATATCAATACGTGACTAACCAATTGTGCGGATCCTAGTACGCGACTTTAATCACCAACTAGAGAAGAAGATGTTGGTTGCAAAGTTCTTCACTTCATCAACAATGAAGATCAAGAAGCACTTGATTACAAAACCCTAAGGCGCAAAGACGTAATAGCTTCTTTTTGAGAGAATAAGACTTCGGTCACCTTTTGCATATGTTCTCCTTGTATTCTCTTATATGACGACCTCTAAAATAAGCCTTATATATGCCTAGGGTTGTGAGAAAAGAAACCCTACACAAATACAAAAGCTTGGCCCAAAAATCAGATCTGAAAATTTTGATTTCCGTAACCTCAATAGATAGCCTCGATAGATAGCATTTGTCGAGCCTCATTAAACCTCGATAGATAGCTATCTGTCGAGCAGCTGTCCACCAGGTGTCCAGCAGCTATCCGTAGGTGTTCAGCAGGTGTCCAGTTTTAGTAAACACCTTTTCTTCACTTGTTTCTCGGTCCAATCTTCGTGACTTTAATACTAGACTTGAACAACATGTTCTTTGAAGTATTAAACACATCCTAGATCAATCCAAATACAAGTAAAGTGCGTTTTGTCAAAGGATTAGCCAACGACATAAAATATGTCCTTAACATTTTATGTTAATCTTGTTCTTCCATTATTACTTTGTGTAATATCCCCAAAAGCATGTCACCATAAAAGTGTTTTTTAGAGCATCTAAATCTATAGTTGATGATGTCTAAGCCCACCAAACTCCGAAATTGAAGCAAAAAATATATATTGATAATTAAAAATATATATATAGGCAAATATCCTTCGCGAAAAAGTCATTATAGGCCAACACAAAAAATCTTAAAAGAAAGCCAGAACCTATTAAAGGAATTGAAAAGCCTTCCCTCCACAGAGATTCATGTTACTACTTATATAGATTAAGGGACAATGCCTAATTTACTTTTTCATTCCCACCTAATTTGAATTGCTTATAAGTTTGTCTAGAATAAACTCTTGCTTTATTTCGATATTCAAAGTGCCCGAAAGAGACTAAGACTCTCTTAAGTTCTTTAAATTTGCTCCTCTGTGTTTTAACCCAGTCACCATAGATAGATAAATACGAACAAATTAACAAAAATAACCAAACTAAAACCAATTTTACTCAAATACCTTAATCAAAAACAAATATAACCTAAAGACCTAAACTGAAACCAATCCACACAAATATCAAAAAACTTGATCATATTTAATGCACAAACCAAAAAGCAAAGAGAAAAACATAACTTAAAGACCTAAATAGAAACTACTCCAAACAAAGTGGCTAAATCAATTTGGAGAAGGAGATAAACACAAATATAAATAATATAAATGCAAAGAAATTATGAGTGACTTTTACAATATAAATTATGTTACCTCTATTAGTTTGTTCTTTAACTCAGATTTTGGTAAAAACTTCTTTATACACAATATTTTTTGTTTCAGAAATTTTAGTCCATTTTTGCTTGTCACCCTACAATTGCCCATGACTGAAAAAAGGTTTTGGCAAATACACAATATAGCATCCACATACTAACTTTAGAATACAAATGTGCAATATAGAAATTTTTTAAAAAATTATTCTTTGATAAAATACAAATTGTACATAGAGGTAATAAAAACAATGGTAATCTTGAAATGAAACAATTAAACCAAAAAATAACCAAGTTTGAGCAAAACTTCAAAAGCTACTATAGTATTATCAGTAATTAATTAACCAGTTAGGAACAAAAGCACTTTGTGAGTCCGAGATAACGTTTGGCAGAATTAACTTTAGCCTGTTTGCTATCACTTTTGAGAGCAATCTAGAGATGACATTTGTGAGGCTAATCGGTCTAAAATTAGCTACTGTTTTAGGCTCATTTATTTTGGGGATTAGGACAATATGGGTGTAATTCATTTTTTGCAAAAAATGACCTGAATGCAATATAGACAATACAACTTCAGTTACATCTCTTTCTACTATATTCCAATATTTTTTTTAAAAGAAAGGGGATATACCATCCGGGCCTATTGATTTTGAAGGGTGCATTTGGAAGAGTGCTTTTTTGATCTCATCAGGTGTATATGGTTGGAGGAGAATTTGGTTCATATCAGGAGTGAAAACCCAATCTACCTTGTCCAAAATATCCCCCATCTCAATCAGATTTGTGGTGGTATAAAGCTGCTGAAAATATTCCTTAGCCACCCTCTCCTTCTCTTCATTTGTTGTGCACCATCGGCCCCTTTCATCCATAAAGCCAGCAATGTGATTTTTCCTCCTGCATTGGCTGGCCCTTTGATGGAAGTATTTCATGTTCTTATCACCTGCAAGCAACCAAATGGCACGCGATCTCTGTCTCCAAAATAGCTCCTCCTAGTATAGTATTGCATTAATCTCCCCTTTGACAACCTGTATTGCTCCAAATTGTCTACATCATTCATTGCCATGAGTTGCTCTAGCATCCTTTCCTTTTCTGCAAGCCGAGATGTAAAGATCCCTATATTTCGACTTCATGCTACAAGGGCCAATCTGCATGCTCTAATCTTTGATAAAAGTCGAAACATTGGGCTGCCCCTAGGAGCTTCCCTTGTCCAAGCTTCTTGTATAATATGTTCACACTCCATATGTGTCGCCCATCGTTCTTCAAACCTCCTTGGAAATTTTTTCCTTCTGCCATTATGTGTATCCCTTTGTAAAGTGAGTAAGATCAGATCATGGTTTGAGTATGATGCCTAAAGGTGCCTCATCATGGCCTGTGGAAATAATTCCCTCCATTCAATCATTGCACAAGCCCTATCAAGCCTCTCTTGAACAAAATCTGCACCTGGACTGCCATTCCACCATGTAAACATATTACCTTGATATCCCATGTCCACTAATCCGCAATGCAATAGTGTACTCCGAAACTCCTCCATAAACCGAGGATGCCTTGGAAGGCGTCCTTGTTTCTCCGAAGCACTTAGGATTTCATCAAAGTCTCCAATACATACCCACATCACATCATCACGAGAGTGAAGGTGTTTCAAAAACTGCCATGATTCTTGCTTTCTTTGTTCCTCTGGTCTGCCATAGAACCCTGTAAGTCTCCATGGTTGGTTTGGTTCAGTCATGATACGAGCATCGATGTGGTTCAAGAAGTAGGTTTGGACATCTAAATTAACCTCATCCTTCTAAAGCATGGCTAATCCACCTGCCCTACGAATACAAGGAATAGCAAAGCAATTGTCATATTGTAAATCCGTCTTAATCTTTTTCATCTCATCAACCGTCTGTTTTGTTTCCATGAGGAACAAAACTTTGTGAGCTTTTTCCTCACTAAGTGAGAGAGGACTACACGTGCACGGAGGTTCCTATGCCCCTTGCAGTTCCAATTCGTGATTTTCATTGTGCTCAGCGGGGCTGGATATTAGCCTCTATCGTTGTGCATTGAGATTCTGGTTGAACTTTTTATTTTTTTTCTTTCCCCATTGTTTCCATTCGTTCCCTCAATCAGCCCCCTACGTTTTTTCCCCTTTGCCTCCTTTCCCAATTCACTACATGTCCCTTGTTTTTTTATTTTTTGTTTCACGACTCTTTCTTTTCTTTTCCACATGCGTGTATTGCATGCTTGCTTTCCCTTACTCTCATGTGAAGACCCACGTGACTCATTAATAGGTTCACTAGCTGCTAGGGTTTCATTGTTTAATGAATCAATGAGACCTGCGTTATCCTTATCCATAAATGTAATCGGCACACTCACTAATTTTTCTCCCATACTATCGGTAACGTACTCCCCTATTGAATTATCCATTACCATCACTGAGTAATTAGGAGCGTGATTCATGCTATCCATATTTGTAACCGATGCAATTACTTCTTCCCTCGTGAAATCAATTGCCTCGGCTTCAGCACTTGTAACGGCTTCTAGGTTGTCACCTATGTTCATCGGCTCATCTCCCTACTGCTCTCGGTTTGGTTGTGGCTGATCCCTAGCCCGATTGTTCATCTCCTTCGTGTTCCGCTGTGGTGGGCTAGTCGATTTTCCTCCCTTTAGTTCCTTTGCCAATCTCTGTCCAGCCCGCAACCAATCCCCATATGGCTTAGTTCCATTGACAGATGATATTGGTTGAGGGCAGTCCTTAGCTTCATTTCCAATCAAGCCACAGTTGAAGAATAAACCAACGAATCGCTTGTACTTGAAAGCGATCCAAACTTTATCACCTTCTAGACTAAGGACTGGAGTGCCTCGCTTGATTGGCTTTCCCAGTGGCAATTCCACACGGATTCATAAGAATCGTGCTTGGTTTACTACAATAGCCTTGTAATTGACCTCCATAACCTTACCAATACTCTTTTCGATGTCCTTCCTAGTCTCCTTATTAATCAGGTCGAAGGGTAATCCCCACACCTGCACCCATAGAGGTATACATGGGAACTTCATTGTATAAGCTGTCATCCCTTTCTCCCATCTTCTTAGTAACAAAATATGATTATCAAAGCTCCAAGGGCTAGTTTTCATGACCTAATTCAGTTGGCTTTCCATGGAAAACTTAAACTGAAAAAGGCCATCACCAACTTTAGTGATCCTTAGGTCTTGGCCAAATTTCCAAACCGATCGGAGAAGATTTTTTGCCACTCTAGTGTTGAGTGGTTTACTTGTATGAAATCACCCCATCAAGCTCAGGGAACATTCCTCGAGTATTTTCGCTCTATTATCTGATCAGACCTTTATTATTTCTCCCTCCTCAGCTGTCAAGCTTATACATTGGAGTCTCTTAATGAACTCGGAATCCATGTGAGAAGACAATTTGCACTTGCACCTTGAAATAAGTTTAAGCTTTAACAAGAAGAAAACTTGTATTACTAACAACTCGGCAACTCAGCAAAACTTACTTGTACGAAAAACAAATCCCACTCACGTCCCTATGTTGGTAATGGGAAGGAAATACCACTGCTCAAAGTAAGCTGTGGAATAAAACTCACCTGAGATGAGAAAGAGAGCTCCCTGAAACATATTATGATCAAATTAGGCTTCCTTAGACATATTATGATCAAATTGGGCTTTGATGTTCGATGGGTTCAACTAGCTATGGAAACAGTTTGTACTGCTTCATACTTGGTGCTTATTAATGGTGAACCTAGAGGGTGCATCAATCCATCTCGAGGCATTAAGCAAGGAGACCCGCTATCCCTATATTTGTTTCTATTATGTGCAGAGGGCCTTTCATCATTGATCAAACAGGTTGTTGCATCTCATACTCTCCATGGTATCTTATCATGCAATGGGGGAGTATGCATTTCTCACCTTCTGTTTGCAGATGATAGTTTCATTTTCTGCCAATCTACAATGGAGGAATGCCACCTCCTTCGGCTCCTTAGGTCATATGAGGAAGCATCAGGCCAAGCAATAAACAAGCAGAAAACTACAATTTTCTTTAGCCGCAATACATGACAAGATGTGAAGAGGGATACCCAAAGATTGATGGGGGCAAGAATTATGGAGGATTGTGAGAAATATTTGGGCCTTCCATGGATGCAGGCCTTGGTAACAACCCATCCTAATCAAAATAGTGGCCCAAGCAATTCCAACCTACACTATGGGCATTTTTAAAATCCCTAAGTCCTTATGCGATACCATAAATTCCACCTTGGCAAAATACTGGTGGGGGCAGACAAATGATGAAAAGAAGATACATTGGATCAATTGGAAGACGTTTTGTACTTCTAAACAACGGGGTGGTATAGGGTTTAGGGATATTCAAGCTTTTAACTTAGTTTTACTAGCTAAACAAGCATGGAGGTTGATCCATAATACTCACTCTTTGTTCCATAGGGTGTACAAAGCAAGATACTTTCCTAATTGCTCTTTCATGGATGCAGGCCTTGGTAACAACCCATCCTATGTATGGCGTAGTCTGCTGGCAGCAAGGGAAATCATACGAGAGGGAGCGATTTGGAAGGTAAGAGATGGCAGAAAAATAAAGGTTTCAAATAATAAATGGCTATCACACAAACCAATTTTCAGTGGGGAGTCTCAACCAGATATGCTTATAAGGGAGCTCATGAATACTGAGACTATGCAATGGGATAGATAGAAAATAGCTAAGCTATTTGCCTATAGAACCAGAATGGAGATCCTGGCAATTCCACTACAAAACACCACAGACAAAGACAATCTGGTTTGGTAGGCCCATGGTAGCAGCAATTTCACAGTGAAATCAGCATACTAGGTGGCATTGGGATTGTAGGATAAAGTCCAAAGTGAGCACTCAAGGGCTCGTTTGGATTGGCCAATATGGAGGAAAATATGGAAGCTAAATGCCCCCCACCAAAAATACGGATATTTCTCTGGCAAGCGTGCTCTAATATTTTGCCTTCTCGAGAAAATCTACACAGGTGCAAAGTGCAGGTGGAGCTAATGTGTGGACTGTGCAACTAGTGTCCAGAATCTATTGAACATATCTTGTGGGAGTGCCCGTTGGCCAAAAATGTATGGGCATTATGTCGAGGAAAAATTAAAAATGTCCAAATACAGCCCAAGATTTCTTCTCCCCGTTCAAGTAGATGGTGGTCAGACTAACACAACAAGAACTGAAGCACTGGGCAATTGTAGCTTGGGCAATATGGAATACGAGGAACAAATTTTGTTTTGAAAAAATTCAACGGCACCCGGAATATATTTTGAGAGAAGCCACTGGGTTTCTGCAGGAGTACCAGCACCTAAATGCAACACAGGTTCTAGGGGGATGAAGTTTTTTTAACAAAACAGAGGCACGAGTAGAGTGGTGATGTTATGTCCTAGACTAGGCTTTACCATTTTGGATGTATTGTAATGCTAAGTGGCTCAGGTGCCCAAGGCAATACTGGGGTAATACAATAGTTGTTTCTTAAAGTTCAATAAAATTTCTATCATGGTTCTCAAAAAAAAAAAAAACCAAAGTTTGAGATAACCAAGAAACTTAAATATGCAACCACATTCCAATTTCAAATTATTTTTAGAAACATATTACCAATAAATATGCAAGAAATAGTACATAATAAAGGTGAGAAGGGCAAATACCTAACTGTCCGGGTAAATACCTAACTGTCCTTGTCTTGTAGTTGTATTACCAAATAACCTAGATAAAAAAATGCCAAATCCCTACCAGCAAAACATTAAGAATCCAATTTTCAACCAATATTCAAGAAACATTAATAGAAGAGAAATAGTGCAGTATAGAAAGTTTGAAACAGAGTAGTGTAGTGCAATTTTTTACGAAACTCATTGCATTAATTAGCTGACAAATAACCAGGTGCTGTTGAACCACTAAGATGTCCTTAGTAATGGGTTTGAAATTATGACCATGATACCTAGGAGTTTCCCAGTATATATTAAAAAGACAGTTTTAGTTATGATCACAATTAAGCTCTTTAAGATACATGATGCACCAATTATTTTGGATAGTGACAATAATAAGTTCTTAATTTTTTTGTTCACAATAATAATAAAAAAAATATGTGTAATATGTTTACCTTGATGAAAAGGTTGTATCTTTGACCCCAACTCTGCCTAGTATTGGGAATTCAGCAATTCCCAAGGTCCCAACCCTCTATAAGCTAGGAAAACATGATGTGAAATTAACTGTAATGTAGATATGGTCACGTACACCTTAACCTCATCACTATATAAAATTGTAACAAAAGAAACAAATAAATGATTTAAAAAAATAAAAATAAACAAAACAAAAAAATACAAATGTAGGACTAATATAGCCAAAGAGAAGACTATGAAATTTTGCATCAATGATGAGAAAGTTAAATATTTCAATTACATCAATAAGATAAGGAAAATCAAGAGAGCCTTATTCAAGCTATATATATGCAAGGGTTAGTATAGCCTCGCATGTAGAGCCTTTTCATACATAATTATAAATGTTCATTTAAGAAATCTTCAATTGTTTTGCAGAAGATTTACATATTGACTTTTTTTTTTATCTAATTTTTATGTAAGCATGTTACCATGTGATTCTGTTAGCAGGTCTCCATGGCAATATAAAATCTATGAATATTAATCTGTTGACAAACTATGGAAAATATATTAATTTGTTGAAGCCATTATCAATAGTAGTTGTTTCACTTCGTAAACAATTGACATACACTCTTGATCAAAATTAAAAGGGTTTTATGAACTTGATCTTATGGCTTCCATCAAATTTAAGAAGGAATCCTCTTTTTAAGTAAAATAATAAAACTTTCTAAAAGCTTTGATTCTTTTGAAGTTATTAAGGATAAAAAACTCTAATCTTACTTAATGCACAAACACACCATGAAATAAATCATTAAAAAAATCAAACCTACTTCTCAAACGGAATCATATCAAAATCTCTTCCAAGACTCCACCAAACCCACATATCTGTCATGCTCAGAATTGGGACCATAGGCACTTGAAACACCGACTTGTATTGATCATCCACACATCCAAACTTACATAAATTGAATAATTTCCCACATCCCCATCAAATTTCTCTACTACCCTTCTAGTCCATAGCAATAGTTGCCCAACAGAGGCCCCTAAAGCTCCAAAGTGACACCAGTCCACAGACTAATAATCTATATGGTAAATCATTGTTACAATAGTGCAGCCAAAAATAAAACATTTGTACAATACTATCAACTATTACCAAAATTATTTAAATGTTGTTTTCTACAATATAAACCTATCTCACCATCAATACCAATCCCAATATCTAATATATGAATCATAAAAAATTCAAACTCTTAATCTGTTGAATCCATCATCAATAGTAGTTGTTTCACTTCGTAAACAATTGACATACACTCTTGATCAAAATTAAAAGGGTTTTATGAACTTGATCTCATGGCTTCCATCAAATTTAAGAAGGAATCCTCTTTTTAAGTAAAATAATAAAACTTTCTAAAAGCTTTGATTCTTTTGAAGTTATTAAGGATAAAAAACTCTAATCTTAATGCACAAACACACCATGAAATAAATCATTAAAAAAATCAAACCTACTTCTCAAACGGAATCATATCAAAATCTCTTCCAAGACTCCACCAAACCCACATATCTGTCATGCTTAGAATTGGGACCATAGGCACTTGAAACAACGACTTGTATTGATCATCCACACATCCAAACTTACATAAATTGAATAATTTCCCACATCCCCATCAAATTTCTCTACTACTCTTCTAGTCCACAGCAATAGTTGCCCAACAGAGGCCCCTAAAGCTCCAAAGTGACACCAGTCCACAGACTAATAATCTATATGGTAAATCATTGTTACAATAATGCAGCCAAAAATAAAACATTTGTACAATACTATCAACTATTACCAAAATTATCTAAATGTTATTTTTTACAATATAAACCTATGTCACCATCAATACCAATCCCAATATCTAATATATGAATCATAAAAAATTCAAACCCTTAATCTGTTGAATCCATTATCAATAGTAGTTGTTTCACTTCGTAAACAGTTGACATACACTCTTGATCAAAATTAGGAGGATTTTATGAACTTGATCACATGGTTTCCATCAAATTTAGGAGGGAATCCTCTTCTTTAGTAAAATAATAAAACTTTCTAAAAGCTTGGATTCCTTTGAAGTTATTAAGGGTAAAAAACTCTAATCTTAATGCACAAACACACCATGAAATAAATCATTAAAAAAATCAAACCTACTTCTCAAACGGAATCATATCAAAATCTCTTCCAAGACTCCACCAAACCCACATATCTGTCATGCTTAGAATTGGGACCATAGGCACTTGAAACAACGACTTGTATTGATCATCCACACATCCAAACTTACATAAACTGAATAATTTTCCACATCCCCATCAAATTTCTCTACTACTCTTATAGTCCACAGCAATAGTTGCCCAACAGAGGCCCCTAAAGCTCCAAAGTGACACCAGTCCACGGACAAATAATCTATATGGTAAATCATTGTTACAATAGTGCAGCCAAAAATAAAACATTTGTACAGTACTATCAACTATTATCAAAATTATCTAAATGTTGTTTTTTACAATATAAACCTATCTCACCATCAATACCAATCCCAATATCTAATATATGAATCATAAAAAATTCAAACCCTTAATCCGTTGAATCCATTATCAATAGTAGTTGTTTCACTTCGTAAACAATTGACATACACTCTTGATCAAAATTAGGAGGGTTTTATGAACTTGATCACATGGTTTCCATCAAATTTAAGAGGGAATCCTCTTTTTTAGTAAAATAATAAAACTTTCTAAAAGCTTGGATTCCTTTGAAGTTATTAAGGGTAAAAAACTCTAATCTTAATGCACAAACACACCATGAAATAAATCATTAAAAAAATCAAACCTACTTCTCAAACGGAATCATATCAAAATCTCTTCCAAGACTCCACCAAACCCACATATCTGTCATGCTTAGAATTGGGACCATAGGCACTTGAAACAGCGACTTGTATTGATCATCCACACATCCAAACTTACATAAACTGAATAATTTCCCACATCCCCATCAAATTTCTCTACTACTCTTCTAGTCCACAGCAATAGTTGCCCAACAGAGCCCCCTAAAGCTCCAAAGTGACACCAGTCCACAGACAAATAATCTATATGGTAAATCATTGTTACAATAGTGCAGCCAAAAATAAAACATTTGTACCGTACTATCAACTATTATCAAAATTATCTAAATGTTGTTTTTTACAATATAAACCTATCTCACCATCAATACCAATCCCAATATCTAATATATGAATCATAAAAAATTCAAACCCTTAATCTGTTGAATCCATTATCAATAGTAGTTGTTTCACTTCGTAAACAATTGACATACACTCTTGATCAAAATTAGGAGGGTTTTATGAACTTGATCACATGGTTTCCATCAAATTTAAGAGGGAATCCTCTTTTTTAGTAAAATAATAAAACTTTCTAAAAGCTTGGATTCCTTTGAAGTTATTAAGGGTAAAAAACTCTAATCTTAATGCACAAACACACCATGAAATAAATCATTAAAAAAATCAAACCTACTTCTCAAACGGAATCATATCAAAATCTCTTCCAAGACTCCACCAAACCCACATATCCGTCATGCTTAGAATTGGGACCATAGGCACTTGAAACAACGACTTGTATTGATCATCCACACATCCAAACTTACATAAACTGAATAATTTCCCACATCCCCATCAAATTTCTCTACTACTCTTCTAGTCCACAGCAATAGTTGCCCAACAGAGGCCCCTAAAGTTCCAAAGTGACACCAGTCCACGGACAAATAATCTATATGGTAAATCATTGTTACAATAGTGCAGCCAAAAATAAAACATTTGTACAATACTATCAACTATTACCAAAATTATCTAAATGTTGTTTTTTACAATATAAACCTATCTCACCGTCAATACCAATCCCAATATCTAATATATGAATCATAAAAAATTCAAACCCTTAATCTGTTGAATCCATTATCAATAGTAGTTGTTTCACTTCGTAAACAATTGACATACACTCTTGATCAAAATTAGGAGGGTTTTATGAACTTGATCACATGGTTTCCATCAAATTTAAGAGGGAATCCTCTTTTTTAGTAAAATAATAAAACTTTCTAAAAGCTTGGATTCCTTTGAAGTTATTAAGGGTAAAAAACTCTAATCTTAATGCACAAACACACCATGAAATAAATCATTAAAAAAATCAAACCTACTTCTCAAACGGAATCATATCAAAATCTCTTCCAAGACTCCACCAAACCCACATATCTGTCATGCTTAGAATTGGGACCATAGGCACTTGAAACAACGACTTGTATTGATCATCCACACATCCAAACTTACATAAACTGAATAATTTCCCACATCCCCATCAAATTTCTCTACTACTCTTCTAGTCCACAGCAATAGTTGCCCAACAGAGGCCCCTAAAGTTCCAAAGTGACACCAGTCCACAGACAAATAATCTATATGGTAAATCATTGTTACAATAGTGCAGCCAAAAATAAAACATTTGTACAATACTATCAACTATTACCAAAATTATCTAAATGTTATTTTTTACAATATAAACCTATGTCACCATCAATACCAATCCCAATATCTAATATATGAATCATAAAAAATTCAAACCCTTAATCTGTTGAATCCATTATCAATAGTAGTTGTTTCACTTCGTAAACAGTTGACATACACTCTTGATCAAAATTAGGAGGATTTTATGAACTTGATCACATGGTTTCCATCAAATTTAGGAGGGAATCCTCTTCTTTAGTAAAATAATAAAACTTTCTAAAAGCTTGGATTCCTTTGAAGTTATTAAGGGTAAAAAACTCTAATCTTAATGCACAAACACACCATGAAATAAATCATTAAAAAAATCAAACCTACTTCTCAAACGGAATCATATCAAAATCTCTTCCAAGACTCCACCAAACCCACATATCTGTCATGCTTAGAATTGGGACCATAGGCACTTGAAACAACGACTTGTATTGATCATCCACACATCCAAACTTACATAAACTGAATAATTTTCCACATCCCCATCAAATTTCTCTACTACTCTTATAGTCCACGGCAATAGTTGCCCAACAGAGGCCCCTAAAGCTCCAAAGTGACACCGGTCCACGGACAAATAATCTATATGGTAAATCATTGTTACAATAGTGCAGCCAAAAATAAAACATTTGTACGGTACTATCAACTATTATCAAAATTATCTAAATGTTGTTTTTTACAATATAAACCTATCTCACCATCAATACCAATCCCAATATCTAATATATGAATCATAAAAAATTCAAACCCTTAATCTGTTGAATCCATTATCAATAGTAGTTGTTTCACTTCGTAAACAATTGACATACACTCTTGATCAAAATTAGGAGGGTTTTATGAACTTGATCACATGGTTTCCATCAAATTTAAGAGGGAATCCTCTTTTTTAGTAAAATAATAAAACTTTCTAAAAGCTTGGATTCCTTTGAAGTTATTAAGGGTAAAAAACTCTAATCTTAATGCACAAACACACCATGAAATAAATCATTAAAAAAATCAAACCTACTTCTCAAACGGAATCATATCAAAATCTCTTCCAAGACTCCACCAAACCCACATATCTGTCATGCTTAGAATTGGGACCATAGGCACTTGAAACAACGACTTGTATTGATCATCCACACATCCAAACTTACATAAACTGAATAATTTCCCACATCCCCATCAAATTTCTCTACTACTCTTCTAGTCCACAGCAATAGTTGCCCAACAGAGGCCCCTAAAGTTCCAAAGTGACACCAGTCCACAGACAAATAATCTATATGGTAAATCATTGTTACAATAGTGCAGCCAAAAATAAAACATTTGTACAATACTATCAACTATTACCAAAATTATCTAAATGTTATTTTTTACAATATAAACCTATGTCACCATCAATACCAATCCCAATATCTAATATATGAATCATAAAAAATTCAAACCCTTAATCTGTTGAATCCATTATCAATAGTAGTTGTTTCACTTCGTAAACAGTTGACATACACTCTTGATCAAAATTAGGAGGATTTTATGAACTTGATCACATGGTTTCCATCAAATTTAGGAGGGAATCCTCTTCTTTAGTAAAATAATAAAACTTTCTAAAAGCTTGGATTCCTTTGAAGTTATTAAGGGTAAAAAACTCTAATCTTAATGCACAAACACACCATGAAATAAATCATTAAAAAAATCAAACCTACTTCTCAAACGGAATCATATCAAAATCTCTTCCAAGACTCCACCAAACCCACATATCTGTCATGCTTAGAATTGGGACCATAGGCACTTGAAACAACGACTTGTATTGATCATCCACACATCCAAACTTACATAAACTGAATAATTTTCCACATCCCCATCAAATTTCTCTACTACTCTTATAGTCCACAGCAATAGTTGCCCAACAGAGGCCCCTAAAGCTCCAAAGTGACACCAGTCACGGACAAATAATCTATATGGTAAATCATTGTTACAATAGTGCAGCCAAAAATAAAACATTTGTACAGTACTA
The DNA here is from genome assembly GCF_040712315.1 of Castanea sativa. Classification (NCBI taxonomy): domain Eukaryota; kingdom Viridiplantae; phylum Streptophyta; class Magnoliopsida; order Fagales; family Fagaceae; genus Castanea; species Castanea sativa. Next base: position 14,034,074 of record NC_134022.1, read on the forward strand.
TCAACTATTATCAAAATTATCTAAATGTTGTTTTTTACAATATAAACCTATCTCACCATCAATACCAATCCCAATATCTAATATATGAATCATAAAAAATTCAAACCCTTAATCTGTTGAATCCATTATCAATAGTAGTTGTTTCACTTCGTAAACAATTGACATACACTCTTGATCAAAATTAGGAGGGTTTTATGAACTTGATCACATGGTTTCCATCAAATTTAAGAGGGAATCCTCTTTTTTAGTAAAATAATAAAACTTTCTAAAAGCTTGGATTCCTTTGAAGTTATTAAGGGTAAAAAACTCTAATCTTAATGCACAAACACACCATGAAATAAATCATTAAAAAAATCAAACCTACTTCTCAAACGGAATCATATCAAAATCTCTTCCAAGACTCCACCAAACCCACATATCTGTCATGCTTAGAATTGGGACCATAGGCACTTGAAACAGCGACTTGTATTGATCATCCACACATCCAAACTTACATAAACTGAATAATTTCCCACATCCCCATCAAATTTCTCTACTACTCTTCTAGTCCACAGCAATAGTTGCCCAACAGAGCCCCCTAAAGCTCCAAAGTGACACCAGTCCACAGACAAATAATCTATATGGTAAATCATTGTTACAATAGTGCAGCCAAAAATAAAACATTTGTACAGTACTATCAACTATTATCAAAATTATCTAAATGTTGTTTTTTACAATATAAACCTATCTCACCATCAATACCAATCCCAATATCTAATATATGAATCATAAAAAATTCAAACCCTTAATCTGTTGAATCCATTATCAATAGTAGTTGTTTCACTTCGTAAACAATTGACATACACTCTTGATCAAAATTAGGAGGGTTTTATGAACTTGATCACATGGTTTCCATCAAATTTAAGAGGGAATCCTCTTTTTTAGTAAAATAATAAAACTTTCTAAAAGCTTGGATTCCTTTGAAGTTATTAAGGGTAAAAAACTCTAATCTTAATGCACAAACACACCATGAAATAAATCATTAAAAAAATCAAACCTACTTCTCAAACGGAATCATATCAAAATCTCTTCCAAGACTCCACCAAACCCACATATCTGTCATGCTTAGAATTGGGACCATAGGCACTTGAAACAACGACTTGTATTGATCATCCACACATCCAAACTTACATAAACTGAATAATTTCCCACATCCCCATCAAATTTCTCTACTACTCTTCTAGTCCACAGCAATAGTTGCCCAACAGAGGCCCCTAAAGTTCCAAAGTGACACCAGTCCACAGACAAATAATCTATATGGTAAATCATTGTTACAATAGTGCAGCCAAAAATAAAACATTTGTACAATACTATCAACTATTACCAAAATTATCTAAATGTTGTTTTTTACAATATAAACCTATCTCACCGTCAATACCAATCCCAATATCTAATATATGAATCATAAAAAATTCAAACCCTTAATCTGTTGAATCCATTATCAATAGTAGTTGTTTCACTTCGTAAACAATTGACATACACTCTTGATCAAAATTAGGAGGGTTTTATGAACTTGATCACATGGTTTCCATCAAATTTAAGAGGGAATCCTCTTTTTTAGTAAAATAATAAAACTTTCTAAAAGCTTGGATTCCTTTGAAGTTATTAAGGGTAAAAAACTCTAATCTTAATGCACAAACACACCATGAAATAAATCATTAAAAAAATCAAACCTACTTCTCAAACGGAATCATATCAAAATCTCTTCCAAGACTCCACCAAACCCACATATCTGTCATGCTTAGAATTGGGACCATAGGCACTTGAAACAACGACTTGTATTGATCATCCACACATCCAAACTTACATAAACTGAATAATTTCCCACATCCCCATCAAATTTCTCTACTACTCTTCTAGTCCACAGCAATAGTTGCCCAACAGAGGCCCCTAAAGTTCCAAAGTGACACCAGTCCACAGACAAATAATCTATATGGTAAATCATTGTTACAATAGTGCAGCCAAAAATAAAACATTTGTACAATACTATCAACTATTACCAAAATTATCTAAATGTTATTTTTTACAATATAAACCTATGTCACCATCAATACCAATCCCAATATCTAATATATGAATCATAAAAAATTCAAACCCTTAATCTGTTGAATCCATTATCAATAGTAGTTGTTTCACTTCGTAAACAGTTGACATACACTCTTGATCAAAATTAGGAGGATTTTATGAACTTGATCACATGGTTTCCATCAAATTTAGGAGGGAATCCTCTTCTTTAGTAAAATAATAAAACTTTCTAAAAGCTTGGATTCCTTTGAAGTTATTAAGGGTAAAAAACTCTAATCTTAATGCACAAACACACCATGAAATAAATCATTAAAAAAATCAAACCTACTTCTCAAACGGAATCATATCAAAATCTCTTCCAAGACTCCACCAAACCCACATATCTGTCATGCTTAGAATTGGGACCATAGGCACTTGAAACAACGACTTGTATTGATCATCCACACATCCAAACTTACATAAACTGAATAATTTTCCACATCCCCATCAAATTTCTCTACTACTCTTATAGTCCACAGCAATAGTTGCCCAACAGAGGCCCCTAAAGCTCCAAAGTGACACCAGTCCACAGACAAATAATCTATATGGTAAATCATTGTTACAATAGTGCAGCCAAAAATAAAACATTTGTACAGTACTATCAACTATTATCAAAATTATCTAAATGTTGTTTTTTACAATATAAACCTATCTCACCATCAATACCAATCCCAATATCTAATATATGAATCATAAAAAATTCAAACCCTTAATCTGTTGAATCCATTATCAATAGTAGTTGTTTCACTTCGTAAACAATTGACATACACTCTTGATCAAAATTAGGAGGGTTTTATGAACTTGATCACATGGTTTCCATCAAATTTAAGAGGGAATCCTCTTTTTTAGTAAAATAATAAAACTTTCTAAAAGCTTGGATTCCTTTGAAGTTATTAAGGGTAAAAAACTCTAATCTTAATGCACAAACACACCATGAAATAAATCATTAAAAAAATCAAACCTACTTCTCAAACGGAATCATATCAAAATCTCTTCCAAGACTCCACCAAACCCACATATCTGTCATGCTTAGAATTGGGACCATAGGCACTTGAAACAGCGACTTGTATTGATCATCCACACATCCAAACTTACATAAACTGAATAATTTCCCACATCCCCATCAAATTTCTCTACTACTCTTCTAGTCCACAGCAATAGTTGCCCAACAGAGCCCCCTAAAGCTCCAAAGTGACACCAGTCCACAGACAAATAATCTATATGGTAAATCATTGTTACAATAGTGCAGCCAAAAATAAAACATTTGTACAGTACTATCAACTATTATCAAAATTATCTAAATGTTGTTTTTTACAATATAAACCTATCTCACCATCAATACCAATCCCAATATCTAATATATGAATCATAAAAAATTCAAACCCTTAATCTGTTGAATCCATTATCAATAGTAGTTGTTTCACTTCGTAAACAATTGACATACACTCTTGATCAAAATTAGGAGGGTTTTATGAACTTGATCACATGGTTTCCATCAAATTTAAGAGGGAATCCTCTTTTTTAGTAAAATAATAAAACTTTCTAAAAGCTTGGATTCCTTTGAAGTTATTAAGGGTAAAAAACTCTAATCTTAATGCACAAACACACCATGAAATAAATCATTAAAAAAATCAAACCTACTTCTCAAACGGAATCATATCAAAATCTCTTCCAAGACTCCACCAAACCCACATATCTGTCATGCTTAGAATTGGGACCATAGGCACTTGAAACAACGACTTGTATTGATCATCCACACATCCAAACTTACATAAACTGAATAATTTCCCACATCCCCATCAAATTTCTCTACTACTCTTCTAGTCCACAGCAATAGTTGCCCAACAGAGGCCCCTAAAGTTCCAAAGTGACACCAGTCCACAGACAAATAATCTATATGGTAAATCATTGTTACAATAGTGCAGCCAAAAATAAAACATTTGTACAATACTATCAACTATTACCAAAATTATCTAAATGTTGTTTTTTACAATATAAACCTATCTCACCGTCAATACCAATCCCAATATCTAATATATGAATCATAAAAAATTCAAACCCTTAATCTGTTGAATCCATTATCAATAGTAGTTGTTTCACTTCGTAAACAATTGACATACACTCTTGATCAAAATTAGGAGGGTTTTATGAACTTGATCACATGGTTTCCATCAAATTTAAGAGGGAATCCTCTTTTTTAGTAAAATAATAAAACTTTCTAAAAGCTTGGATTCCTTTGAAGTTATTAAGGGTAAAAAACTCTAATCTTAATGCACAAACACACCATGAAATAAATCATTAAAAAAATCAAACCTACTTCTCAAACGGAATCATATCAAAATCTCTTCCAAGACTCCACCAAACCCACATATCTGTCATGCTTAGAATTGGGACCATAGGCACTTGAAACAACGACTTGTATTGATCATCCACACATCCAAACTTACATAAACTGAATAATTTCCCACATCCCCATCAAATTTCTCTACTACTCTTCTAGTCCACAGCAATAGTTGCCCAACAGAGGCCCCTAAAGTTCCAAAGTGACACCAGTCCACAGACAAATAATCTATATGGTAAATCATTGTTACAATAGTGCAGCCAAAAATAAAACATTTGTACAATACTATCAACTATTACCAAAATTATCTAAATGTTGTTTTTTACAATATAAACCTATCTCACCATCAATACCAATCCCAATATCTAATATATGAATCATAAAAAATTCAAACCCTTAATCTGTTGAATCCATTATCAATAGTAGTTGTTTCACTTCGTAAACAATTGACATACACTCTTGATCAAAATTAGGAGGGTTTTATGAACTTGATCACATGGTTTCCATCAAATTTAAGAGGGAATCCTCTTTTTTGGTAAAATAATAAAACTTTCTAAAAGCTTGGATTCCTTTGAAGTTATTAAGGGTAAAAAACTCTAATCTTAATGCACAAACACACCATGAAATAAATCATTAAAAAAATCAAACCTACTTCTCAAACGGAATCATATCAAAATATCTTCCAAGACTCCACCAAATCCACATATCTGTCATGCTTAGAATTGGGACCATAGGCAGTGGAAACAACGACTTGTATTGATCATCCACACATCCAAACTTACATAAACTGAATAATTTCCCACATCCCCATCAAATTTCTCTACTACTCTTCTAGTCCACAGCAATAGTTGCCCAACAGAGGCCCCTAAAGCTCCAAAGTGACACCAGTCCACAGACAAATAATCTATATGGTAAATCATTGTTACAATAGTGCAGCCAAAAATAAAACATTTGTACAATACTATCAACTATTACCAAAATTATCTAAATGTTGTTTTTTACAATATAAACCTATCTCACCATCAATACCAATCTTAATATCTAATTTATGAAATATAAAAAATTGAAACCCTTAATATGTTGAATCCATTATCAATAGTAGTTGTTTCACTTCCTAAACAATTGACATACACTCTTGATCAAAATTAGGAGGATTTTATGAACTTGATCACATGGTTTCCATCAAATTTAAGAGGGAATCCTCTTTTTTAGTAAAATAATAAAACTTTCTAAAAGCTTTGATTCCTTTGAAGTTATTAAGGGTAAAAAACTCTAATCTTAATGCACAAACACACCATGAAATAAATCATTAAAAAAATCAAACCTACTTCTCAAATGGAATCATATCAAAATCTCTTCCAAGACTCCACCAAACCCACATATATGTCTGGCTCAGAATTAGGACCATAGGCACTTGAAACACCAACTTGTATTGATCATCCACACATCCAAACTTACATAAACTAAATAATTTCCTATAGCCCCATCAAATTTCTCTACTACTCTTCTAGTCCATAGCAATCGCAGCCCAACAGAGGCCCCTAAAGCTCCAAAGTGACAGCAATCCACTAACTAATAATCAATATGGTAAATCATTGTTACAATGGTGCATCGAAAACAAACATTTGTATTGTAGGGTCATTAGACCTAGGAATATGTGTGGGGATGGCCCAAGAGTATTTCTTGGGCTAAAGGCCCAATCCGATGACACTATATGGTCCGAGGATGTAAGAATGTCAACTCATAAAGCAACACTAATAAGTAAAGAGGTTATACATGAACAAGTATGTCCAATAAGATAGCCTGAGGAAGATTGTGTCCTCGGCTATGTAGAGCCAAGGTAGGAGAAGGGCTGGTTAAACATCCACATGTAATATGCTAGAAAATCCTATAGATAAGGGTAAACATGGTAAACGGGGAAGATGAGAAAGAGGACGGTGGAATATTTAAGATAAAGCTGTTACCACCACCCCTGCATTGAATTCTCTGCAAATTGCTATTCTGGCCGCATTAATGGGGAAGTGAAACCTTAGCATCGGAGTTTGGCCTTGCTCCTGTTTCCAAAGACTTCAGGGAGGTGGATGGGACAAGTATCTAAACCAAACAATCTAACCCTTACGTGGAGGATGAAGAGGAGAAAAAGGATGGGATATAAAAAGGAAGGAGGGACCTTGAGAAAGGGAGGGAGAAAATAAAAAGAGAAAAACAACACTGTATATCTCATGATCCATAGTTGTAATCTATCTGAGGAAGAGATAATATAACTGATCCTCGGCGCATGTCTGAGGAAAAGATTCTTTAATATAAACAGTTCCTTGTGTGTATCATTGGGAGGAAGCCCATCATTTTTGTTATCTAACATCACTAAAACCTAGATTCTAGGCCCACTCTCTACAAATTTTATTGTAAAAGGCCTTTCAGGCCCATTCCCTTCTGACTGTGGGTTTTGGCTCAAATTGTGTCCTTAAAATTGGCGCCATCTGTGGAAAATCTTGTGTTTTAGGAGGTTTGGCATTATGGTAGGCTCAGGTCCACACCGTGCGGAGTCTGTGGGGTCCCAGCATGAGGATTACTCCTTGCATCTTGAGCACGAAGAGGACCGAGAGGGTAGTGTACATACAACGCACACCAGCAAAAGTAGGAGTCATTCACGAGGAAGAAGCAGAGTTCCTCACAGGGAAAATGCTAAGGCCATGCAGAAGGAAATTGACCACCTAAAAAAGAAGTTACGTCACGAAAGGCAAAGGCGAAGGCGAACTCCTTCTTTCTTTGATCGTTCTTCTGAGGGCTCTAGGGATGACAATTATAGGCCGAGGTCAAGGACTCCCCCGGATGAGTCTTTCTCTTATGAGAAAGACAACCTACGTGAACGGAAGGGTAAAAATTCTTTTTCTGGAGGCATTACATTAAATCTCCAAGTCACCCTTCACACGCAAGTTGGAAGAAGGGAAACTCTCTCGGTGCTTCACACAACCAGCATTCACCATTTATAATGGCCGAACAGATCCTGTGGAGCATGTGAGTCATTTCAGTCAGAGGATGGCAGTACATTCTAAGAATGAAACCTTTATATGCAAGATCTTCCCCTCTAGCCTAGGACCTGTGGTGATGAGGTGGTTTGATGGCTTGAGGGCAGGTTCTATCAATTCTTTCAAGGAACTTATATAGGCATTTGGCTTTCATTTCATCACATGCAGTAGGGTTCTTCGGCCATTGGATTCGTTATTGTCCATGGCCATAAGAGAAGGGGAAACCCTAAGAACATACTCAGACAGATACTGGGAGATGTTCAATGAGATTGATGGGGACTTTGATGATGTGGCAATAAGGACCTTCAAGTCGGCCTACCTATAGAGCACGACTTGAGGAAATCTTTAACCAAAAAGCCTGTCAGGAGCGTACGTCGACTCATGGACCTTATTGATGAATATAAAAGGGTTGAAGAAGATCAACAGCAAGGTAAAGGAAGGGTGAAGGTTATCTCTCAGGAGAGAAGGGATTTCAGGTCTGACAGATACAACAATAACAGGCCTGGGAGAGATTTTGCCAGGCAAGTTGGTCCTACCTCCCCTCAGGTGGTTAATACCGTCTTTAAGGAACTGGTGCACCAGTTGTTGGAGAAAATTAGGAATGAACCATACTTCAAGTGGCCCAATAAGATGGCGGGGGACCCCTCGAGGCGCAACCAGAACCTCCATTGCCATTATCACCAGGAGAGGGGTCATACCACTGAGGATTGTCGAACTCTGTGGAACCATTTGGAGTAGTTGGTTAAGGAGGGAAGATTAAAGCGATTCTTGTATCGGCCTAATGGGCAGGAAAACCACTCAGGGGCAGTGTACCAGGGTAGCACTTCATCAAAGCCTCATTTGGGTACGATCAATGTTATTTTTGCTACACTTGGAAGAACTGGCTCTCATCCTTCCAGGGTGATGTCTGTGGCTCGAACCTTGGCCGAGGATTCTAGGGATGAGCCGAAGATGATTAAAGCGAATATCCTACCAATATTAGGTTTCTTAGAAGAGGAAAAAATCGGGACTATACAACTACATGATGATGCTTTGGTGGTTACACTGACGATAGGGGGCTACGATGTGAGGAGGGTAATGGTTAATCAGGGTAGTGGTGCAGATATCATGTACCCTGACTTGTTCAAAGGGTTAAACTTAAAGCTTGAAGATCTTACGGCTTATGATTCGCCTTTATAAGCTTTGAGGGGAAGACTGTCATACCAAAGAGGCAAATTAGGTTGCTTGTGCAATTAGGTCTAGAAATGGTAAACGTGGATTTCATTGTGGTAGACACCTATTCTCCCTATACGGCCATTGTGGCAAGACCTTGGTTACATGCTTTGGGTGTTGTGTCCTCAACTTTGCATGTCAAAATCAAATTTTCATCTGGGGATCAAATCGAGGAACTGCTTGGGAGTCAATCTGTGGCTAGATAGTGTATGGTGGCTGCAATTCTGCATCAGCCTAGGCCAGAATCCTCGGCCTCGGCTGAGGGAGGGCCATAGCAGTCAATGTCTCTAACCACGCCCAGGGTACCATCTATAGAAGAGCGTACATGTGAAGAATTGGAAAAGGATCTTATAGATGACGACCCTGAGAAATTCTTTCAGGTAGGAGTTCAGTTGCCACCTGAAGAAAAAGCAAAACTGGTTATGTTTTTGAAGAAGAATGTGGATGTATTTCCATGGAATGCTTACGAGGCCCTCAGGGTTGATCTGAGTTTCATTTGTCATCATTTGAATGTCAATCCAGCTGCAGTACCGAGGAGGCAACCACCTCGGCGATCCTCTAAAGAGCATTCTGAGGTTGTCAAGGAAGAGGTGCTAAAACTCAAGAAGGTTGGTGCTATCAAAGAGGTGTTTTATCCTGAATGGTTGGCTCATATAGTGGTAGTAAAAAAGAAGAATAGAAAATGGAGAGTATGCGTAGACTTCACAGATTTGAACAAGGCTTGTCCTAAGGATTCTTTCCCAATGCCTCGGATAGATCAATTAGTGGATGCTACTGTCAGGCATCCTCGGATGAGTTTTTGGGACGCTTTCCAAGGTTATCATAAAATAACTTTAGCTTTGGAGGACCAAGAGAAGATTGCATTTGTGACTCCTACGGGAAATTACCATTATAAGGTAATGCCTTTCGGTTTGAAGAACGCTGGAGCTACCTATCAAAAGATGATGACTAGGATGTTTGAGCCATAGCTGGGAAAGACTATTGAAGTATATGTGGACAACATGGTGGTGAAAAGAAAAGCGGTCTCCACACATGTGGAAGATCTTAGTGATACTTTTCAGACGTTGAGGAGGTACAAGTTGCGACTTAATGCCTCTAAATGTTCTTTTAGTGTAGGATCAGGTAAATTTCTAGGTTACATGGTAACTCACCGGGGGATTGAAGTTAATCCAGCTCAAGTCAAGGCAATTAACAACTTGCACCCACCTCGAAATCCTAAAGAGGTTCAGAGGTTGACAGGGATGACTGCTGCCCTCAACCGGTTTATTTCTCGGTTCGCGGATAGGTGCAGACATTTCTTCCAGTTGTTGAATAAGTGGAAGGGATTTGAGTGGACCGAGGAGTGTGCTTCGGCTTTTCAACAACTTAAGGAATATCTTTCACAACCACCCATTATGTCTCGGCCGGAAATCGATGTGTTCGCATATATTGCGATGGCTGATCATGCCGTTAGCTTGGTTCTTATACGAGATGATAATAATGTACAAAGGCCAGTTTATTACATAAGCAAGTCTCTCCATGAGGCCGAGGTGCATTATTTACCGTTGGAAAAAGCAATCCTGGCAGTGGTGCATGCTACGCATAGGCTTCCCCATTACTTCTAATCTTATACAGTTATTGTTTTTGACTCAACTCCCTCTTAAGTCTATACTTAGGAGTGCTGACTACACGGAAAGGATTACCAAATGGGGTACCATCCTAGGGGGTTTTGATATCAAATATATGTCTCGCACCTCTATAAAGGGACAAGTCATTATAGATCTGGTGGCAGAGTTTGCTGAGCCCTCATTAGATGAGAATGTTAAGGGATTGGCCATGGATGAAAAATTAGTTGGCATGATCTCGCGCAAAGAAACTTTGTTGTGGAAAGTGTATGTTGATGGAGCAGCGAATCAAAGAGGATCTAGTGTGGGGCTAGTTTTTGTGTCCCTTGAGGGAATCACTTTTGAGAAATCCTTGAGATTGAGGTTCTCGGCCACCAACAATGAGGCAGAATATGAAGCTTTACAAATGGACATGGTTTAGAAAATGGGTGGAAAAACGGTACAAATGTTCTCGGATTCACAATTGGTAGTAGGCTAAGTGGAAGGGAAGTCAGAGGCAAGAGATCCAAGAATGCAAGAGTACCTAACCCGGGTCAAGTATATACAGTCCAAATTTGAGTCTTTTTCCTTATTACATATATCCAGGAGTGAGAATACCCATGCTGATTCTTTGGCCACACTTGCGACTTCCTCGGTGCAAAGCCTACCTCGGGTCATCCTTGTTGAAGTTCTGTGGAAACCCACTGGGACGAGTGGTAATGCCATCCGAATTCATCAAATTAGGGTGGGACCTAGTTGGATGGATCCTATAGTGTCCTTCCTTAAGGATGACATATTGCCTAAAGAAAAGTCCGAAGCGGATATGGTACGCAGGAAAGCACCTCGGTTTTGGCTGTCCGAGGATCAGAAATTGTATAAACGCTCTTTTTCAGGACCATATTTACTATGCATACACCCAGAAGCAACGTAATTACTTTTGGAAGAGTTGCATAAAGGAATTTGTGGAAGTCACACAGGAGGAAGGTCTTTAGCTCATAGAGCCCTTACCCAGGGGTATTGGTGGCCTAATATGCAGCGAGAGGCACAAGATTATGCAAAGAAGTGTGACCAGTGTTAGAGATTTGCTCCCAACATCCATCAGCCAGGGGGTGTCCTTAACCCTCTGTCTAGTCCATGGCCTTTTGCTCAATGGGGCTTGGACATTGTAGGGGCTTGGACATTGTGGGGCCTTTCCCAAAAGCAGCAGGGAATAGGAGGTGGCTCCTCGTTGGAACAGATTATTTCACTAAATGGGTTTAAGCTGAGCCATTGTCGAATATTAGAGATGTGGAGGCGAAGAAGTTTGTCTGGAAAAACATTGTCACTAGGTTTGGAATCCCTCATACTCTCATTTTAGATAACGGCCTACAATTTGATAGTAAGGCCTTTAGAAGATATTGTTGTGATCTAGGCATCACGAATAGATATTCCACTCCAGCTTATCCTCAAGGGAATGGACAGGCCGAGGCGGTCAATAAAGTGGTAGTCAATGGACTCAAGAAAAGGTTAGATGATGCTAAGGGAAGATGGGTGGAAGAATTGCCACATGTCTTGTGGACGTATCGAACTACACCTCGAAGGTCCACTGGAGAAACACCATTCTCTATGAATTATGGAGTCGAGACTGTAATACCTCTGGAAACTGGGTTTCCCACACTAAGGATGAGTTCTTTCACCCCAAGCAATAATGACAATTTACTGGAAAAAAGCCTAGACCTAGTTGAGGAACGGCGGGAGAATGCCATGGTTCAACTGGCTTACTATTAACACAAACTCAAGTAGGGGTATGATTCCCATATGAAGCTACGACCACTTGCACCTGGAGATTTGGTATTGAGGAAAGTTTTAGGTACTGCAAAGAACCCAGCATAGGGAAAACTAGGGCCCAACTGGGAAGGACCTTATCGCATTACCTCGGTTGCAGGCATAGGGGCTTATTATTTTAAAGATCTTGATGAACATGTTGTACAACGTTCCTGGAATGTAAACAACCTACGAAGGTATTACTATTAACAAAGGGCATTTCTGTCATTTTTGTTAACATTGTGTTGACTTGGTTATCAAGTTTCTAAATATCAAACTGAAGCTTGGTCATGCCTGGATCCTCGGATCATATGCCTTGTATAAATTGATATTTTGTTAAGTGTTAAACAGAACCTTAGTTATGTTTAGTCCTCGGATCATCTACTTTGGGGAAATTAATATTTTGGTTCTTGTTTCTATGTATCAAACTGAAGCTTGGTCATGCCTAGATCCTCGGATCACATGCCTTGTATAAATTGATATTTTGTTAAGTGTTAAACAGAACATTAGTTATGTCTGGTCCTCGGATCATCTACTTTGGGGTCCTCGGATCATCTACTTTGGGGAAATTAACATTTCAGTTTTTGTTTCTAAGTATCAAACTGAAACTTGGTCATGTCTGGATCCTTGGACCACATGCCTTGTATAAATTGATATTTTGTTAAGTGTTGAACAGAACCTTAGTTATGTCTGGTCCTCGGATCATCTACTTTGGAGAAATTAACATTTCAGTTTTTGTTTCTAAGTATCAAACTGAAATTGGTTATGCCTGGATCCTCAGACCATATGCCTTGTATAAATTGATATTTTGTTAAGTGTTGAACAGAACCTTAGTTATATCTAGTCCTCGAATCGTCTACTTTGAAAAAATTAACATTTCAGTTTTTGTTTCTAAGTATCAAACTGAAACTTGGTCATGCCTGGATCCTCAGACCACATGCCTTGTATAAATTGATATTTTATTAAATATTGAATAGAACCTTAGTTATGTCTAGTCCTCAGATCATCTATTTTGGGGAAATTAACATTTCAGTTCTTGTTTCTAAGTATCAAACTGGAACTTGGTCATGCCTGAATCCTTGGACTCCATACCTTGTATATATCAATGTTTTATTAAATATTGGTTAAAATCATGATTATGTCCAATCCTTGACAATTTATTCTTGGATCAATCCAATCGCATATCTTGAAGACCCCTAAAAATGTGATAAGTAGATGGGAGTTCATGAGCATCACTTAAAGCATTTGCAACTATATTAAACATTTTTGTTGCCTGGATCATGTTGATTATTTCCTTGGAATTATTAATGGATATGGAAGGTAAAGTGGGTTATTATCCTATTATGATATATGGACTTTTCGATTACAGAGTTACTTCACCAGATTTGGTTAATTAACTAGTTTTGAATTTATCAGAAAAGAATTATCATTTATGAGAGGAATAAATCTAGGAGTACATCATTGCATTAGAGGTGATAAAAGCAAACATAGTGAAAATGATATATCTATGATAAGTCTCAAAAACATAAAGGGAACAAGCTCATCTCTTCATTGATTTAAAGTTCTATGGAAATACAACTTGCTGGCAAAATGCTTTAAATAAAGAGAGAAGGAAAAGGCTAAAGGAAAAATGATCAATCAGGGCTTCAGTTTTATCTTTAGGTTGCCCTTAGGTTCTTTTGGAAGCTAGGTTGGGTCCGAGGAGTTAGAAGCAGTCCCTTTGCCTTTTGGATCTTCCTTTATGGTCATTGGAATGGTTGCTAAGACCAGTTCCAATGTCTTGTCAGACCCTTTTTCTTTGGAAGATTCTTTGGGAGCGTCAGGAGGCTGCGTATCCACATAGGCCACTCCTGCTGGTTCAGTGTGTTCTTTGGTGGCTTCAGGTTGCTTAAGCTCTTCGGATTGACCTTCAGTAGAGGCAGGGTCTTTGGCTGGGTTACTTTGTTCGACGTCCAGCCTTTGAGTAACAATGTCATCATTGGCACTGGGTGGAGCAGAGACTTGGATGGCTGGGGGGTAGTAGACATTTTCTGTCTTCCATAGGGCAGAGGAAGCATCAACCCTAGCTCGACTGAGTGCCTCATTCTACACCTGAAGGCAGTAATGTCTACATACCTCCGAGAATTGTGATTTAAGGTCTTCCGTTGTCTCAGACACACCGACCTCATATCCATCTTGCTCAGCTTTGTCCACTGCCTTTTCAGCCTTTTCTTTTGCCCTTATAGCTTATTCTTTAGCTTTGTTGGCCTCTTCTCTAGCCTTCTCAGATTCCTCCAGGTTTTTCTTTAAGGCCTTTATTTGTTCCTTCGCCACTACGTTTTCCTCATCGGCCTGACGAAGTTGCAAACGTTGCGTCTCGACCTGTTTCTCGGTCGTTTTTAACGCCACCTCGGCGCTCTTTCATCCACTTTCTGCCTTGGTCAGTTCGGTGGTGACCTTTAGCAGCTTTCTCTCTGATACCTCGAGGGTTCTCTGGGTGTTGGTGTGCCTTGTCTCCTCACTCTTTAGGGCTTTGTAGGAACTAATAGCAATTTTTTCAGCCCTATGAGCATATTGGACAGCCTATTTACAAAATATAAGGCAGACCACAGAGAGATGGTTAAAAACAAAAAATCTTAATGCGAAAGAGAAAAGAAATGAGTAATAACTATATAGAATTCTTACCATGGCGAGCTCCTTTTTTAACGTCATGAAGATGTTTTGATCTCGCATCATTCTCAACTCGTGCATGTCCTCTGGCAGCAGGAGAGCTTGCTCAAGTGCGTCCGCCTCGCAAGCAACTGTTCCTTCATTAGATTTCCTGATAGATGCATCGGTGGTAACCGCATGGTCATCCATGGTTATTTCTGGGGCCCAAATTGGGGCAGATACAAGCACATGAGTCTCGGCCTGTTTCTCCGACCTCGTCTGCATTGTGTGAGTATGTTTTGCTCCCTTCTCGGGCACCACATCTTTTGGGGGAAGGTCTTTTCCTCCCTCAATCGCATCCTTCCCCTTGTGCTGATCCCTTTTTCACTTAAGATCAGCTTGATCAGTGCGTTGGGACTAGGTGGGTGGGGGAGGAGGAATTTTAGGCTGAGAAGACTTCTCTTGGCCTTTATCCTTAGTCTGAGGCGGCTTGGTCTGAGCTATCTTCTGGATCTCTTAGCCTCCCACCTGAGCTTCCATTATTTCTTTTAGAAGCGGCTTGGGCTTACGTTGGATCCCCATTGCATCGGGATTGTAAATTTCTCCTTGGGTATGGGTTGAGAAGGATCTGCCGAGGTCACCAATTTGACCCTTAGAAGAAGGGGGTTGGTTGAAGACTTCAAACTCGTCCTCGGAATATGAAACTTCAACAATGTCTTCTTCTTCCTTTATGATGGGTTAAGAGGAGGCCGCTTCACCAATTGTGTGTTGTGTGGGATTTGGGATGATGGGAATATCCTCCGGTACGAGTTGTAAGGGTTATGTAACATGGGTGCCCTGAGGAATGGAGGCGCCCTCGGGTAGAAGAAAACCCTCGACAGCAACGCTTATCCGGTGTAAGTGTGGGTCCTTGGCTCTGATCATGCACTTTGGCACCTAGAAACCTTTGGATATAAGATCGTAGCTGAGGATGAGGTGAGCTGCATGGAGTTGGTTGTCTGTGTGCACAAACACTTCAACCTGCAGTATTCTATCTAATCTTGTGAAGTCAACGAGATTGGGATGGTGATCCGCTGCGTGTGGGTCTGCAAAACCGTTGAGAAGAAAAACAAGGTTAGAATAAATAAATGCTTATATATAAACCCAAGTTTAAAAAGAGTGACTGTGAAATAAGACAATCGGATCCAGAACTTCACTTAGTTCCCCCTCCCTTGTCGGACAGGGAAAACCATCGTGCCAATCCCCTGATATGATTAGGAAGTCTTTTTTTAAACTCTTGTTGGAGTCAGGGAGGCATTGGATTAATCTAACTTCGGGATACCTAGATTTTAAGTAATATCCCTGTCCTTTTTGGTGGTGGAGGTTGTAAACCCAGTTCACATTGTGATGGGTAAGTCCCAGATCCATCTTTTCATTTAAGGCATCTACGGAACCCAAAATCCTAAACATGTTAGGGGTGCATTGGGTAGGAGCTAACCTAAAAGCCCTAAGGTAATCCCTCATAACTGTCCCCATAAGGATTTTCATCCCTCCCTCTATGAAGGCGATCATTGGGATTACTACCTCTCCCTCTCGCCTTTTTATGAGCCATTCCCCTTCCTTACAATATTTAAGGGACACCCCCAATGGAATCCTACACTTAGCCTTAAATTGTTCTATTTTTTTCATTTGAATCTACTAGGGATTTAAATCTACCCATTTGTGGGAGCAGGGTGTGGGTATGGTGGAAGAACTAAGAAAATAGATGAGCCGAGGATAAAGAAACACAACGAGAAAGAGGGAAGAAAAAGGATGATGAAAAAGAGACTCTGGGAGAACTTACTTTAGAATGACAAAGTCACCTCACCCCGGTACTTGGTAAATGTGAAGGCGCGTATAGATCGTAAAGGGTAGTAGCTACGTTGTACGAGTGTTGTAGTGTATAAAAAAGGGTTTTGAATTGTTAGTGTTTATATTAAATGGGAATTATGAAGCGGGAAAATTCCCGCCTATGTCCCAATGCAATCCTCAACAGTTAGATGCGCATCATGTTGATGAGAGTGGGGGACAGAGAGACGCCAAAATTTAATTTGGGAATGCTCCGCATTCTGAAACGTCAGGAATGTGTAATGGACAGTTTAAAAGTCATTATCCCTGTCAGCAAAGATGTGTGGTGTACACAGATTAACGATGACAGATGTCAAGATCCTCCTTTCTTTACGAGGTAGCAAAATGAGAATCTCGAGGGGCTATTGTAGGGTCATTAGGTCCAAGAATATGTGTGGGGATGGCCCAAGAGTATTTCTTGGGCTAAAGGCCCAATCCGATGACACTGTATGGTCCGAGAATGTAAGAATGTCAACTCATAAAGCAACACTAATAAGTAAAGAGGTTATACATGAACAAGTATGTCCAATAAGATAGCCCAAGGAAGATTATGTCCTTGGCTATGTAGAGCCGAGGTAGGAGAAGGGCTGGTTAAACATCCACAGGCAATATGCTAGAAAATCCTATAGATAAGGGTAAACATGGTAAACGGGGAATATCTAAGATAAAGCTGTTACCACCGCCTCCGCATTGAATGCTCTGCAAACTGCTATTCTGGCCGCATTGATGGGGAAGTGAAACGTAAGCACCAGAGTTTAGCCTTGCTCCTGTTTCCAAAGACTTCAAGGAGGTGGATGGGACAAGTATCTAAACCAAACAATCTAACCCTTACGTAGAGGATGAAGAGGAGAAGAAGGACGGGATATAAAAAGGAAGGAGGGACCTTGAGAAAGGGAGTGAGAAAAGAAAAAGAGAAAAATAACACTGTATATATCATGATCCATAGTTGTAATCTATCTGAGGAAGAGATAATATAAATGATCCTCGGCTCATGTCCGAGGAAAAGATTCTTTCATATAAACAGTTCCTTGTGTGTATTATTGGGAGGAAGCCCATCATTTTTGTTATCTAACATCACTAAAACCTAGATTCCAAGCCCACTCTCTACAAATTTTATTGTAAAAGGCCTTTCAGGCCCATCCCCGTCTGACTGTGGGTTCGGGCTCAAATTGTGTCCTTACATGTATAATACTATCAACCATTACCAAAACTATCTAAATGTTGTTTTCTACAATAAAACCTATCCTACCATCAATACCAATCCCAATATCTAACATTTAATCATAAAAAATTCAAACCCATACTAATCCCAATATCTAACATATGAATCATAAAAGAATTTCAAATACACAATCTCAAAGAATTAGAAATTAAAATTCCTTATGAATTTCGAATTTAAATCCCCAAACTATACACTAAAATCAAGTTTTTAAGCAGTCACCACGTGAACCCAGATAAAAATTCACAAAATTATTCCAAAAAAATTGAAGAATTATAAAGAGAGCAATAAAAATTTAGAATTATAAAGTGAGCAAAAAAATTTCAAAAGAGAGGAATGAAAAATACAAATTTTCAACCGTGAGTTGCATGGTAACAAATAATCCCTAAAAAAAAAAAATACTATTTATACTATAATATAGGGTTATGGATTCCTAATCAAATTTGGTTAGGGTTATGGATGCCTAATTAAAATATAATATAGGGTTATGAATTCCTAATCAATTTTAACACATAACTGAATATCCCAAATACTTTACAAGAAATAGCTTTATCCGAACACAAAAACTATGATAATTTTTCAATAACGTTATGAAATACCCAGATCGGAAAATTAAACACTTATATTTATTGGGAAAATTATAAAAATAAAATATGTTAATGGTATAGAAAATTATTTACCAGTAGTGGCGGTGACTGATTTGATTTTCTCTTCAAGCTTTGTTGCGGTCCCATCGTCACCTTCGCTTCCGAAAAAACTCTCTGAGTGTGAAACCATAGTTGTATGTATTGCCGAAGGACCAAACCATATGGTTGGTGATGCCTTCTTTCTATCTTGGACTTGACATTGTGGGGATGGCTTCTTGGTAGGATTGATTTTCAGTGTTGGGTTTTGGGGAAGGAGAAGGTAGAGATATAGAGAAGAGAGAGGAATAGCAGAATGTGGGTCTGCGTTTTGGAGGAAGGATAAGGCAAAGGGCTGGTTTTGCATTTATAGGGTTTTAGAAAAGTTTTTTTTTTTTTTTGCACTTATTATTATTATTATTATTATTATTATTATTTTGGTTTTTATCGGGTTTAGAAAAGGTTTTTAAAATACTGTGCTTACGTGGAAAATTGTGGAAGCTTCAGAGGCTTCAGTTATATATATATATATATATATATATATATATATATATATATATATATATATATATATATATATATATATATATATATATTGATAATTATTATTATAATGTAACTTAATAAAATAATTGTTAAGTGGGTTAGGGCAGTAATACTGTGCTGTATGAATTTTTTTTTATCATAAAAAATTATTATTGTGCATTTGTATAATAATTTTTTTTTTTTTTTGAGAAACTGTATAATAATATTCAAATGACATAACAACCAGCCAATGTTACTCGATAGTCAAATAGCGCCTCCGGTTCAAGATGTGGGGACGGAGGTGGGGTAAATTTAGGATTTCTGATTACAATAAAAACAAAGTGACATGAGTCACACGACAACTATGCATGCTGTAATCTTTTATTTTCAATTACTTTTAGGTGTAAGAAAACATAATTTACTTATTTAATTAGATTTAGCTCAAATCATCGTGTTTCATGTATCTTTCTCATTCTATTGTAGTGCTCGAAGCCCTTGCCGTTGGTAGAGCTTTAAAATTCTCTCTTGACTTAGGCATTAGTTCGGCTATTTTAGAAGGGGATACAGAGATAATTATAAATGCTCTAAAGGAATCCTCTCCTTCTGTAGCTTCTTTCAGTCTTTTGATTCGGGATGCTAAAATTATTGAAGAGTATTTTTATAGTATTATTTTTTCTCATATTTGTAAAAATGGAAATCCATAACTTTGCTACAGAGTTCATTCTAAAAAAAAAAAAACTTACACAAATCAGATCCCTTCAACAGGAAATTGCATTTTTAATAGATCATATTTTTTATTCTTTTTTTTTTTGTTCATTCAATCCCCCCCCCCCAAAAAAAAAAAAAGAAAAAGAAAAGAAAAGAGAATAAAATTTTGTAGAAATCCTCATTCATGCCCTTTGCCTTGACGAAAACACATATACAGTATCCAGAAGAATTTAGATCGGAGTGAAATAATTAGTAAAGTTTCATGCATTGTGCTGCAAAACCTCCTACATCTATTGCAAAACAATTTTACAGAAGCATATTACATTGTTATTCACTTCTCTAAGTTTTCAAAGTAACACACTAACACTAAATTTCACAACTTACATAAGGTCTTTATGACTTTTTTTTTTTTTTTTTTTTGATAAGTACTTAAGGTCTTTATGACTATAAGTCTGTTCTGTATCATAGGCCCCAAAATACCGCAACATATTATAAAAATTCGGTGGTACTAAACCTCATAGTACCTTAGCAATATTCTTTATTATTATTATTATTTTTTTAGAATACTAAATATTTTTAACACATACACGGAGAGAGGAAAGAAGGTTTTTGAAAGCTTGTGCTGTGTATCTAAGAGTTAGACAATTTTAAATACTCTTGGATATACACCATTGTAATATTCTTTATTATTCAATTTCATTAATTGAGATCATTAAATCCTCTTGATTTTGGAATAACATATGAAATACAGTTAATTTATTTGCTAATAGAAAAATATCAAAGATTCAAAGCTCCTACGGAATTATTATAGAAAGTTCCCAAATTGACCTCATAACGAGTGAATGAACCTTTATTTGTGATTTTCAATTTTTTTTTATTTGCTTTGTTTGTTGTTTTTAACTCTAAATTAAGGGGAAATATTGGTTTTATGCAATAACCAATTTAGTTATTTAACCCCATGCCCAGCCATATATACCTGCAGGTATGGCCATGTGATTCGTGAAGCACAGGAAATGCTTTAGTGAATTGAATGTTGCATTATTTGATACATTAATAAAAACTACTAACCTTTTCCGCAAAAAAAAAAAAAAAAAAAAAAAAACATAATCACCCGTGACCCATTTGATTAACATTGTACTGTAGGAGTAGGGGCCAGTAGTAATTTAATCGACAACCAATTACGTACATTATTCAACCTATTTGACACCGTGAATGGATTAATTATAGGAGACAATACAACTAGCTGCAACCAAGTTAATTCTTCAACCATTTTTACACTGGAATAGGGACAACTCGTAGAGGATGAGCTCTCTGTAAGGTTATGCCAAACTTGTCATCCATCTTCATGTCAACAGGTTTAACCCCATCTTCAAGTTTCCAATTGAATGCCTGCACAAGCGAACCCAACATCAAGTGTAACATTCGAATTGCCAGTAGCAAACCAGGACATGTTCTTCTTCCACCACCAAATGGTATTAGCTCAAAGTTCAGTCCTTTAACATCAATTTCTGACCCTAAAAACCTTTCTGGCATAAATGATTTTGCGTTGTCCCATGACCTCCGGTCTCGTCCTATAGCCCATGCATTCACCAGCACTTGTGCACCTTTTGGGATAATGTAGCCACTGATTTCTACGTCTACTTGGGCTTTCCTAGGAAGCAAGAAAGGAACTGCTGGATGCAACCGCAATGTTTCTTTGACTATTGCTTGTAAGTAAGGTAACCGAGGAATGTCTGATTCTTGAACTGGGTTACCTTTGCCAATTACTTTCTCTAGCTCTGCTTTGGCTGTTGACAATGCCTCTGGGTTGTGGAGTAGCTCTGCCATTGCCCATTCTAGTGTGGCTGAAGTTGTATCAGTGCCCGCAACAAATAGGTCCTAATCCATGTTCACAAACATGTTCATCATTCATAAATACAGTAAATAAATAACTGACTATTAAAGAGATTGTACTAGTGGACTTTGTCTGTGGCAGAGTTTTGGTAGAGATACTGATGTTTTGATGGAAAAAAACATTCCACTCACCTCACTCCCTTTGTCAAAGCTTATCTTTAGCAGTTGTTGAAATTAAAGTGGACGCTGATTTCCAAATTTCTCAAGTGGGGAAAAATCAGTGCTACAAAAGCGAATAAGTGTGTATACACCTTAGCTAAAAAGTGGACAAGTCAACTTGTTGCGCCTCTGAAGATTTTTGTTGCTCTGTATTTGGAAATTAATATGTTTTGTTCTGAAACTTCTGTTTCTATTTCGTTGAAAAAAATGTACTATTTCCATCCAAAAGAGTTTAACTTCGGTAAGGAGTTGGTGTAAAAGTACCAATGAAAGAACCTCTAGGTCTGTTGTGTGTATTCGTGTTTGAGGATTGTAAAATTTAATTGAGTTATGATTGTGACGTGGTGTTCTCCCATTGGTAGCGTAAAACTTCGCTTTTATGCCAGCTCTTGACTGAAGTTAAGCTTAAGTGTGTGTTTGGTCAAAATTATTTTTACCAATTTATTTTCAGTTTATTAAAATCTTATTACATTTTTTGGTACTATTCATAAATCTTACTGTACTATTTTAACTAATTTTTACTTTTATTTACTATATTTTCAGTAAAAAGTTTTCAATTTTAACAAAATAAACAAATCTCAAACAGATTCTAAATAAAAAAAAGTGAGATGTTATTTTATGTGGGGTCTAAGTAAAGAAATTGTTTGAGAGAGTGAAGGTGCTCTAGCAAAACGAGCAAGGTTACATGCAAGCAAAAATTTCACAGCAATTAAGTTGATGAGTTTTAAATGATTCTTATTTATTGACGTCACTTAGTACCATTAACATTTTGACAAATCGACAAATGTAAATTTTTTTGTGTAATATTACTTTTTCCAAGCAAAACTCTTGGCTGCATGTACTGTTCTTTGAATTTGAATAAAATTTCTTATTCATCCAAAGAAAAAAAATTGAAAGAAATTCAAGAAGAAGCAGAGAGGGTAAGAAATAATACTAACCAGGAACAAACGCTCTATCTTAGTTTTGTCCATCTCCTCACTGTTCTCTTCACTGATGTTGAGAAGAGTATCTAACACGTCCTTGTTCGTGTTAGAACCACACACTTTTCTCAAGTGGAGCCGTTGGCTAATAATGCGGTCAAAGAGCTCTAAAATCTTTCCAAAGTGAACTGCCAAACGGTGCCTTACGCGTTGGGGGTCAACCTTTTTTAACACGGGAAAATAATCTGCCAAGTTTGGTCTCCCAATCTCTTTCATGACATTCCAAACGATCTCCTTGTACTCTCTAGCCGTGTCAGAATTTGGGTCAGCCAAATCCACCGAAAAAATGGTGGTTGATAATAGATTAAGCGTGGTCTTGAAAGCAGCGCTCCCAACATCTACTGCCTCACCGTTTAGGCTGCTTTGATGAGTATCAACTAGGAGGTCTTGCACTTTCATGTGCCTGATAGCTTGGTTAGCATCAAGAGTCTTGTTGGAGAATATTTGTTCCATGCACATTCTGCGAAGGTTTCTCCACCGGGTTGAAACAGGTATCCATGGCAAGCTAAACTCGTCATGTCTGTGGGCTCGGACTGCATCTGGGATGGTTCGATTAGACAAGTGCTGGTCATGTATTTGAAGGACTTCTTTGGCCATAGCTGCTGAAGAAATGACTACTGTGGTTACTTGGCCTAGTTTTAGGCTCATTATGGGACCATGGACCTCGGAAAGTTTTGCCAGGGACTTGTGGGGTTTGTCACCAAGCTCTAAGAGGTTTCCAATCAATGGAAAAGCTTTTGGACCTGGTGGAAGCCTTTTGGGGATTTCTTTGCTTCTTGAAATTACATGCAAGGCTTGGATTAAGAACCAAGTGAGGCAAAGACATATTATACCGCTAAAGAAATTCATCTTTATCTATGAACTCTGAATACCAGGAGAAAAGAGCTAAGTGAAAAGTGATACAACACTATACTTCACCGTTGTTCCTTTATAATAAACAAGCAGAGCAGAAAAACACACCCACTTGCTCTAACAGTACCAAAAAGCAACACCTATTTTTGGAAGGACAAAAAATAGATGAAGGTATCCAAGTTGACGTATTCTATCCAGACGTGGCGACAACGACACTACCACATTTTGTTTTGATTTTTTGAGAGGTATTTTGTTCCTTTCTATCAACCCAAAAAAAAGTCCAAGATTCAAAAGTATAGTTCTAATAATAATAATAATAATAATAATAATAATAAGGGTTGTGTCAACGGTCACAACACCCACTTGCTCTAACAATACCAAAAAGCAACACCTATTTTTGGAAGGACAAAAAATAGATGAAGGTATCCCAGTTGACGTATTCTATCCAGACGTGGCGACAACGACACTCTACCACATTTTGTTTTGATTTTTTGAGAGGTATTTTGTTTCTTTCTATCAACCCAAAAAAAAAAATCCAAGATTCAAAAGTATAGTTCTAATAATAATAATAATAATAAGAATAAGGGTTGCGTTAACGGGCACCGGAAGGTGCCCGTTAATAACAACTTTTTTTGTAACTTTATGACAGTTTTTTGTAGCTTTTGACAATTTTTAATTTTTTTAGTAATTTTTTTGATAATTTTTTTCACTTTTTTTTTAAGTAAGACCCATAAAAAGAAACATTAACGAGCACCATCCAGTTAACATTTCCCTAATAATAAAATATATTGAAGAGTACTGTAATGCGATGTTCAAAAATAAGTGGTTAGATAGAGAACCAGTCGACTAGAAAGAGACACGAGCAGATACTACAGCGGATGATGGTCAAGAGATTCTAAAGATCAGATATTTTCCAAGTCTCTTGTCCAGTCGACAAAAGTTTTTTAATAGCAAAATGATGTCATATTTTTCATTATCTTTGTTAAACTCGGACCGGACCATATAGTCCAACTGGATTAACTGAAACCGTTCACCAAAGCGGTTCTTTTAACCTCAAAAGCTGACATATATGAAAAACTCCAACCTCAGGCTAAGCCTTTGATGAAGCTTCAACCTCAGACATTGAGATCGCACTACTATTTTTTTTATTCTTCTTTTCAATCTCGCTCGCCTTCTCTCTCTGTGTTTTTACCGATTGCTGTTTCTGCATTTTCTCTTTCTCTACATTTTTGTTCGTTTGTTGTTTCTGTAGTTTTCTCCCTCCTTGGGTTTTTCCTTTGAACCCTAGAGTCTTTTGGTCTCTTTGAAGATGATTGACAACTTCCACTCTGTCACCCACTAAACACATGCTGTCAACTACTCTTTTTAAAATTTTATTGGGTTTAATCAATTTTTTAATGGTTTGGCTGTGCACTCTTCTAGCTTTTGTTTTTTTTTTTTTTTTAAATTTAACTAAGTACATGCTGTCAAGTGTCAAGTGTCAACCACCCTTTTCAAAATTATATTGGGCTTTGTTCTTTATTTAATCAATTTTTTAATTCTTTATCCGGCCACTCCTAGGGCTTTTGCTTATTTTTTATTTTAAAATTTTTTATAAATAGTTGAATATTCAAATTAATGGACTTTGGCATAAAACAATTTATTGAATAGTCAAATGGGCTTGAGCATGACTTGAGATAATTTAGATATAAGCTCTCATATTTATTTTTGCTTAAGATTTAATATTTCTTATTTGCCTTATGAAAGTTATGATATATAAAAGACATTTGAAAATGAGATCTCTATATTTATTTGGACTATTTTAGTTCATTTTTCTAATTATATTAATTTATATTTTAAATAATTATTAAATTAATTATGACGTTATCACGGTTCAACCTCGGTTCGACCTCAGTTCAACCTCGAAAACCTTGAACCTCTCCTTCCGGTTTATTAAACAGTCCGAGTTTTAAAACCATATCATGCATCAAGTTGCATGATATCATTGTCGCGATCCTCATGGAGATTAAGAGTCTCCAACTGTCATACTGCTCATAGACTTGGGCGAAATTTTTTTCCACAAAAAGTGTTCTAAAAAAATGTTTGATTTTTATATTTTTTGTCATGTTCTTGAAAATGTTGTATGAAAATTAAATGTCAACCTCTTGCTCGTGGTTAATTTAAGATTTTATCAACTTAAATTAATCAATTATGTATGGTCGATTAGCATATGTTAATTTTCATAGATTAATTGTCATGCCCCAAACCTAAAAGGGTCCAAAGCGTGATAAAAGAACTATCAGGAGAGATTACAGGAGATTTTTCTTTTCTTTTCCATAGAATAAGAATGTATAACTAATGGTGAACTAAGAATCAGACTATCTCCAGTTCATCCATAGTGTCATCCAGGACCAAAAATGTTAACCCAGCATAAGAAGGTCGTCCACCATCATTAGGTCGTCTGTGGGTATGAAGGTCGTTCATCAGGGAAGCACCTAGACGACCCCTCAACACTTAGAAATTTTTAGGATAAGTTTATAACCAAAAGCTTATAATCCGGACCACGTTCTTCTACTACAAATTGTGAGCAAAATCCTCACTCATCACTCTAACTTCTCACTAAGTTTCTAACTTCTATAATAGTTGTAGAAGATAAGACTAAACCTTCTAACTTCTATAGTAGTTGTAGAAGATAAGACTGAACCTTCTAACTTCTATAACAGTTGTAGAAGTTAAATCTGAACCTTCCAACTTCCATCCATGTGGAGGAAGTTACTAAACAAGTAACCGCTCCAAACCTCACTATAAAAGGACTCATCTATATCAAATGAAGGTAAGTTTCCACTACTCCTAAAAAGTTGGAATTCTTGAGTTCTAGAGAGAAAACTAACTTAAGTATCGGATGGTTCTTAACCAGTTCACCCCAGTCACCTTTGATCTTGTGTTTCTTATTTTTCCAGCCTTCCAAGTATCTAATAGCCCATTGAATTCCAGAGCATTCAGCCTACTGATTTTTTGTGCATTATCAATAACTATACTAAAATCTCCGCATTATAAGTCAGAACTCTATAACACATTTACGAACAATAACTAAAAAATATGTGTCTCTTCATAATACATGAATATATTACAAAACTCCAATTGGATTACACAAAGTCACAATCTTATCAAGAATAAGGAACCTTAACATCAAGTCTAGGCCTACCACGCCTAAGGCTAACAAACCTCAAGTGCCTAACCTCCTATTGAAGTAATCAAGACCTTGTTGAACATAGTAAGATCGAGTCACCAACCATTTACAGCACAAATCTCCAAATTTAACATAGCAGTCCAATCATCACCAATGAAGTAAGCTCCATACCTGAGGTATAGCTAATTGATCTAAAAAACTGTTAGAGGATGGGATGAGCTAAAGCCCAGTAAGTAGCATAATTAATAGGGGTGAGAGAATGCAAGTTTCATGATGATAAACAGTTTACAAAACATGTTTTAGTTTGAGAAATTTCTAACTGAATCCTGCAAGATCATTTTCAATAATAATGTGACAAGAATGATTAAATGATGAAGCATAAAGTTTCTCAATATAATATCATGAAACTATATACTATAATCTATGAGTACTAACAATATAATTCCCAAACCATAAAATCTAATATAAGGTAATTTATCACAAATATACCATACTACCACATAGACCGGTCAAGGGATCCACCCATTCACAATTGCCATGATAAATGTCCTCTCTGGTATGCAATTGCTTGGCCCCATGGGCAACAGCTTCACTCATACTCTCAAGGTTTTGTCTCTCTCCCCATAGGCAATAGGGAGAACGTGTCAAATAGGACATCTTTTGCATGTGGTCTTTTGGCCCCATGGGTAGCAGTCTCACCTGCACACAATTAAGGAACCACTTCCCCCCACGAGTAGCAGGGAAGAATACGTCACCCAAACTGAAAAGGCATTGATCTAGATCTAATTCCATTGTCACAATGACTACGGAAACTAAATCGGGTGATCATCGGGAAATCACACATGACATAAGGTTAAAATAACATAAAGCTCACAAGTATGCATGTACTTTCAAATACATAGTTTGCATTTAGGTATTTTCAGAAAAAACTTTAAATAATCTAACTTCTACAAAATTTGTAAGGTTTTCAACTTCATTCTTGTCAAAAAGATTTTCTATCAATTTCCCAAGTAACAAAACAAGATAAGCATCTTTAAATTTTCCATTATACCATAAAATCCATGATTTCCTTATCAAATATTAAATAAAAGATGCTCATTTTTCCATGTTAACAATTCATGCATTTCTCCAAATGCAATACCAAATATGATGCACTTTTCATATATAATAGTATATAATAGGGTCACAACACAACACAACACAACATTTTTAAGAAAACATATATCCATATATAATTTTCCAAAATATGTTTGACCCAAAAACAACGTTTATGCAACATGGTTATTTTTCAAAAATCCCATTAAAAAGCTACTAACCTTACAACTGGCAGAAAACCTAATTCTCCAAGTTCCAAAGGAGATAAGCTAGAACCTAAACAATATCAAGCAAATTTATCACAACAAGCATAAAACTTGAAATTGTATTTAACTACAAATTAGGAATTGCCAAAAAAGCACTTAATTAGGCAAGTCTAGTACTTAACCTCATCAATAATGTATTCTACTTCTAAAGTATCTCAACAATTTAATTCACAAGACGTAGACTCCGATTTATAATGTTAACTCATTCAATATCATCTCCAACAATATTATGACTAGCTTCCATAAGATTTTTACAATATCATCAAGAGATCAGTGGAAGCAAAACCACAATATCCTCCAAAACAAACAATTTATAACTTCAACTAACTCCAAATAATCAATAAAAATTATATTTAGTATGAGTTTGAATTGGGCTGAAACGCAGTGCGTCTACGTTTTAGCCCCCTTTTTTTTTTTTTGCTGGACGCACACCTGTCACTGTTCATTGGCCATGAACAGTGATTTTAGGCGTGAATAGTATTTTTCACACATTAAAAAATTATTTTGCTATAGTGTTTTTCAGTTTTCAGCTGTATCCAAATAGACCCTTACCATCTATTTCACATTAAAAAGCCAAAGCCCCAAAATTTTCACCACTTAGATAATCACAATTGTAAAAACTACAAATTCACTCATCAAACAAATCCACCAAAACAAAACCCATACATATAAACATATAAATATCACTTCCAAATCTCATAGAGCTTAGATAAAAATATGACCTCAAGAAAAAGTATAAAATCCCAACAAAAAGATTAAAAATTTTTACTTTAAATAAAAGATGTGAAGGTGCTTAAAAGTTCTTAAGAATTTCCTAGTGATTTTGTGGGAAAAAATAATGATGGTATGGGGTGGGTACCGTGGGAGAGTTTGAGCGAGTGAAGAGAGGAGTGTTAAGAAAAGAAAAAAAAAAAGAAAAAGTGAGGAGCTTTGGCCGGCCAAGAGAGAAGATAAATTGAAATGAGTGGCAAAGGTTTACAAAGTAGAGAAGCAATGGAGAACAGTCGAAAGAAAAAATTATTCTGAGGGAAACCTTATTTATGCAACATACAATTTACTATAATAAGAGAAGATTTTACAAAATACTATAAAATCTTTATACCTAGACTTTACTTGGTAGATGAAGTTATAGTTGAATCCTTCTATTAATCCAAAACCCATGAAATCTTCAATATATGAATGCCTTCATAGGTGATGCACTAACACTAAGAACCTCTTAAAAATTTGATTTACCGTAGTGACGTATTAGACCAGTAATTTTTGCTTTGATCCTTACTATAGCAGTAGCAACATTGTAGAACAATTTTTTTTTCCTATTTGCCGTGTACTCACATGTTAGAAGGTGGACTGGTGGAGGCTTTGATGTTCTCTCTGAATAGCTCTAAAAAGTTGGCTTCGCAACAACTCTTGAAGTCATGCATAAAGGCCCCTTATATGGGCTTTTAATTAGGGTTCAATATGCTCGTGAGTCTGGCTTCATTAAAACACCCCAGTCACAAGTTCTCCAATCCTAGATTTATCTATACCCTTAATTGAGAAGTATTCCTGTTTTGATCGTTCGAAGGTCAATTGAAGGGCAGTCAAATTCTACAATTTGTTTTCAAAAGTGTAATAACGAAGGATTGTAGAGAGGGCCTAGAAAAATAACTAGTCAACTAGGACAAGCCACAAAATATACCATAAACAAAGGACTGGTGAAGACATTATAAAGAAAAGCTAATACCACAATCAATTCCACACACCTATGCATTAAGCAGTATTTTTTATATATATTATATTAACTACATAATTGAAAATTTTCCGATGTGTTATCTCTCCAACATACACCTTACTTTAATTTCAAATATGATAGTTTTAAATAATAAAGATGTAGTTAATAAGAGCTTTTCATTATGAATTTATAATTGTACGCTATTAGACTAAACCATGTAATTTCCTTTCTTTATCTTTTAATTTTTTTTTTCTATTTTAGACTTTGATTATTTTATAAGTAAATGAAGCTAAATAAAATATGATAATTTGTAATTGGTATATATTATTTCTAAGTTTTGAAATACAGAACTTGATACAGATTGAAAAAAGAGTGAAATAAAAATATTAGAAATTCAAAAAAATGAAGAAGAAAAAAGCAAGAACATATATAGAGGGAGATTGTTGGAAGCAAAATTAACGAACCTAGGCATAATTGTTAAGATTTTAGACTCGATTGGAAAGGAAGAAACTCTAAACGTTGAAGCTTGACAAGCTCTATTGCGTTGTTTTTTTTACCTTCTAAGGCAGGGAAACCAAGGGTTTTACTGGATGAGCAGCTAATAGACCAAACAACAGGCAAGGTACATCAACCATCAATAAAACACCCAAAAATGATAAAAATATAAATAGATTAAAAAGGAATATTGAAAAAGAAGTTATTGTTTATTCAAAAACGCTAAAAATGTGATAGGATTTCCAAAACTGGTAAAGGTTGTCAGAGTTAACAAATTTTATATACTTGATGAAAACCCTTATTTGGTTCTTCCTATAAGACACATATAAAATCTATTCAGTTTAGGTTGAGAATTATGTATTTGTATATGATTCTAATTCATAAAGTCAAATCGATCAACCTCAATCAAAACCAATAATCCAAATACCTAATTTAAAGATAATCAAATCAATAACCCAAAGACCTAAATCTAAGACAATCAACAATCAACCCGAAAGGACAAAACTTAAATCTTATTTAGTGTCTGTTTGGGAACAGCTTATTTAGTTGAAATTGAAATTTTTTTGTTGAAAGTACTGTAGATAAAGCTAAAAGGTAGTTGAAATAATACAGTGAGACTCATGAATAGTATCAAAAGTGCAATGAGATCTATGAATAGTAGAAAAATAAGTTAAATAGTAAAAAAAAATTGGCTTTTTAAGCAATCCCAAATGCACACTTGATACCAATTTTCTTGTTTGAAAAACCTACACTGGTAGCAGTTTTTTCAGCGATATTTAATGGTGGCAAGAGGCCAGGCTGAAGGTGGGTAATGTTTTAACATGGTGGTGGTTCTCAGATCTTGCTTTCTCTCTTTGCCACTGATGGAGTGAGAGAGTTGCCATGGGCTACGGTTTTGACAATTGAGGGAGGTAGAAAGAACGACTTTGTTGCATTTGAACAAAGGTTTTTATTTATTATCTATTTGTAAAGAAGAAGGAATGGTTTATTGGGTGGGAAGTAAAAAAACTTGGACAAAATATTTAATTTATTAAAAAAATAACAATGAGGTGTAAATTTGTGGAAGCCGCAAAACTGAGATGACAAACTCTTATAAGGTCAACAAAAAGTTAGAGGTTTTAGTTTTATAGTATATATAGATAAGGATGTAGTTTAAATAATATATTGAGAAAGGGGTTGTAGCAATAGTTAGAAGAAAGAAGAAAGAAAAGAATAAAAAAGGGAAATCTTAAAAAAAAAAAAAAAAAAAAAAAAAAAAAAGAAAGAAAAGAGTTGGTATACCATGGTTAACATTATTGTTACGAAATTTTTAATGAATTAGTATCATGGTGCCATTGTAGGACAAGTCAGACTTATATGTTGCATTTATGATTTGTCACAAATTTCAAGAGTTTCAGGTAAGTTTGATATAATTGACTCTAAGAATGTATTTAGATACTGTTTATTTGCTGAAAGCTAAAAATTATTATAATAAAATATTTTTTAATTGGCAAAAACACTATAGCAAAAGGGAAGGTATTAGATGAGACGGGCGTATAAGCGCTATGTATCACTGACATGTGAGACCCACACACATGGGTCTTACATGTTAGTGAAACATAAGGCTTATACGCCCATCTCACCCAAATTTTTTTTGTAGCAAAAAGTCCTCACGCATTTTTAGTGCTTGACTGGTCTATGAACAGTGCCATTAGACCAGCCAAACACAAATGCAAATCATCAAATCATCACAAAACAAACGCACACTTAAATATAATTTTTGACGTGAGTGCATGTGAATGTTATTAGATCCAAAAACTTTGGCATATCTTTCACCTCTTCCACTTGAGCCCTCCCCTAACTAGTACTCCTATTATGTATATAATATTCTAATGACATGACAACTGTACTATAACTTTTAATTTAATTACTTTTTAGGAATAAGAAAACATAGGTGGCGTTTGGATACACGTTGCGTTTTTGCGTCTGCGTTCTTGTGTTTCACTTTTTTTTTTTTTTTTTTTTTTTTGCTGCAGCACGTGTTTCAGGAGGACAAACGGTTACTGTTCATGAACAGTAGCCATATATTTCTGACTTTTCAGCCTTTTTCTTTCGTGAACAATGCATTCGTGCACTGTTTACGGACCCACAAACTTCATTTTCAGCCACTTTTTTATTAAAAATGGGTTCTACAATACTATTCACACATTTAAAAATTATTTTGCTACAGTTTTTTCAGTTTTCAATTTTAATAAAATAAGTTCTATCCAAACGGACTCACATGTGTGTTTTCGCCAAAACAAAAGGCATGAACGTGGACTAGAGCAAAATTTTCTTTTCTTTACTTTTCTTTTTTTAGATTTATTTACTTTTCTTTTATGTGGGAAGAAAAATTGAACCAAAGAATAGAATAAAAATATAATCTATTAAAAATACAACTGCGGCTGAACCAAAAAAAAATACAAGAATAAAAACGTAAATGTAAAAACGTGGTATCCAACCGGGCAATGTTTGCAAAAGAAAAGGACTAGTAAAGTTTCGTACATTGTGCTGCAAAACCTCGCACATCTATTGCAAAACAATTTTATAGGAGCATATTACATTGTTATTCAGCTCCTTCAAGTTTTTCAAGTAACAATTTTAACGTAGATAAACAATATATTTCGGCAAATGCAAAACAATATTAGAAAGGCATAGGGAAAGCTCGCAGTGGCTGAGCCATGTCTAACGTAATGCCAAACTTTTCCTCCATGTTCATGTTCTGTGGTGTGACCCCATCTTCAAGCTTCCAATCAAAAGAGTGGACAAGGGAGCCCAGCATCAAGTGCACCATTCGTATCGCCAATGGCAATCCAGGGCAAATTCGCCGCCCACTACCAAATGGAATCAGCTCAAAACTCCGACCTCTAAAGTCAATTTCAGACCCCAAGAACCTCTCTGGCACGAACGAGTCTGGGTTGTCCCATATGCTTGGGTCCCTGCCAATGGCCCATGCATTGACCAGAACTTGTGCACCCTTTGGGACTGTGAACCCACTAATTTCGACATTTGCTTCGGCTTTATGTGGGAGTAACAAGGGACCTGTTGGGTGCAACCGGAAAGTTTCTTTGACTATAGCTTGTAAATAAGGTAACTTAGGAATGTCTGATTCTTCAATTGGTTTGCCTTTACCAATGGTTTGCTCGAGCTCTTCCCGAGCTTTTGATAGAGCCTAAGAGAGAAAAAATTATAAACTATAATCACTAAAAAAACGAAATCAAGGACCAGAGAATAGTGATAGCATCATAGCTATTACTGACCAGTAATAAATGTAAAATTTGAGACTTGTCAATCTCCCCGCTGTTTTCTTCACTGATGTTGAGAAGATTATCTAACATATCATCGCTTGCTATAGAACTAGGAGATTTTCGAAACTGCAACCTTTGGTTGACTATGCCGTCAAAGAGGTCTAACATCTTGCCAAAGTAAATCGTCATGCGCTGCCATATGCCTTGGATATCAACCTTTTTGAGGATGGCGAAATAATCCCCCAAGTTTTGTTTTCCAGCCTCTTCCATGATATTCCAAACAATTTCCTTGTACACTCTAGCCGTATCTGAATTCGGGTCTGCTAAATCCATTGATAAAATGGTATTGGATAACAAATTAAGCGTAGTTTTAAAAGCTGCTCTGCCAATATCGACTGTGTCACCCGCTAGGCTACTTTTATGGACCTCAGAAAGGAGCTCTTGCACTTTCTTGCGCCGGAAATGTTGGTTGGAATCAAGAATCTTAATGGCAAATAGTTCAGAGTTGCATATTTTTCTGAGGACTCTCCATTGGGTAGAAACAGGCAGCCAAGGCAGGCCAAAGTTTTGGTGGTTGTGGGCTCTGATGCAATCTGGTATGGTACGGTTTGATAAGAATTGGTCATGGGTTTGGAGAACTTCTTTGGCCATGGTTGCTGAAGATACGACTACTGAGGTTATCTGGCCTAGTTTTAGGCTCATTAAGGGGCCATGGGTCTTGGCAAGCTTGGCAAGAGACCGGTGAGGTTTGTCACCAAGTTCCAAGAGGTTTCCAATGATGGGAATAGGTTTGGGCCCTGGAGGAAGCTTTTGAGGAATCGCTTTGCTTCTTTTTACGATGGAATGGAGAGCTTGTATTGTGGTCCAGGTGACGAGAAGAAACAGTATACCACTCAAGAAATCCATTCTCTCTCTTTCACACTCTTGGGTCTCTAAACAAACAAGAAAAAACTTTAATAAAAGCTCCTCACTCCCCCTTTTTTAGGAACTCAAGGAATTGGGACTTCGAGAAATGTTTCACTCTTGGGAGTAATCCACTCCCTCCTCCATAAGGAAAATTATTTATTAGTTTGTTAATAATGAGGTACCACTTACATTTAGTTTTATTCAATTTATAAGCAGTTTCTAATAAAATTTAAATAAATTTAACATTCACCTAAACTTAGGTTGCGTTAACATTCAATGTAAATCGAATTCCGAGTGTAAAATGAATGTAGGGGAAAATGAATTCCCGTAAGGAAAATAAAATCCGGGTGTTTGGTTGTGCAATGGAAAATAGTCCGGAAAATGATTTTCGGTGTTTGGTAACATTCTAAAAATGCTATTTTCCTACCAATTTTTCACATTTTCTCAGCATCCAAACAAATTTTATTACAGAAAATTTCAATATATACACTTAAAGAAACAAAAATTTGCTCAAAACAATTCATTAAACTAAAAAATTTGGTCAAACTGAGAGAGGGAGGAAGAGACAGTGATCGAAAATTGAGGGAAAGAGAGAGATCGGTCATGGGTCATGGGCAACGAGATCGAGATGACGAGATCGGTCATGGGCGATGAGATTGAGACGACGAGATCGATGGCGCCGATGAGCTTTGGGTCGAGAATGAGAACGAGAATGATCTCGGCGATCGAGAACGAGAGCTTTCGGTGCGATCTCGGTGGTGGTGCGATCGAGAACGAGAACGAGAACGATCTCGCCGATGAGCTTTCGGTGTGATCTTGGTGGTGGTGCGATCGAGAACGAGAACGATCTTGGCAATGAGCTTTCGGTGCGATCTCGGCGGAGCGAATTCGACGGCGCGATCTCGCCAGCGCATCTGGGGTTAGCTCACTCTATCTACTCTCTCTCTCTCTCTCTCTCTCTCTCTCTCTTTGCGCGTCTGATTCTGGAAATGGTTTGAAGTGAAAATTTTCACTTCAAACCATTTCCGGGTCAAACCCATTATTTTTACGGTCAACAGAAATGCATTTCCGAAAATTCTATTTTTCATGCGCAACCAAACACTCACTTTTATGGAAAAGCATTTCCGAAAGTGGTTTGAAGCCAAAACAAACACAGCCTTAATGACTAATGTAAATCTTGAATCTTAATGAAAATGGTGTTTGTGTATATAAGCCACAAGGCTCACCCTCCCAAGGTAGAAGCTGAACTATGTGAAATGTTGACTTGTCATTAGGCATTGAAGAATGATTTTCAGACCCAGATCGTTTAACAAACCGAAAAATGGAGAGGTTCAAAATTTTTAAGGTGGGACTGAGGTTCTATCGAAGTCGAACTGTAATAATATTGTAATTAATTTAATAGCAATAAAATACAAATAAAGGTATTAAAATGGCAAATTTTAACAAAATTTTATTAAAAATGTGTCTTAAAATATTAAACAACTTTCAAATGAATTTCACAATTTTTAAAAGGTTACTAAAAAATAATAAAGCATAAAAAAGTTTTAAAAAATTTGTGTTTAGTAATCTTTCAAATAAAAAAAATATCTAAAATAAAATCATTTTCAACATAAATTAATGAATTTTATATTTACATGTAAATAACATATATTGAACCACTAATAAAATTATTAAATAATATTAGATTGAGAGGGGGTAATATAATAAAATTGAAAAACTATAATCTAAACTAAAAATAAATAAAATACTGAATCATAGAATGGCACATCAATTGAGCATAGTCTATTGGTTATTGTGTTGATATGATCTTATCTTATTGCTAATCCTAGGTTATATTACCTACCTCCGCCTATTTGAATTTTTTATATTTAAAATAGTATAACATTGGGGGATGTAAAAACCGCCCAGTTGTTATTTTAGCAACCAGGGCAAATCACACTACATCCAGGTATATAAACCTATTTATTTTTCCATCCAATTTACAACTTATATTTAAAATAGTATAACATTGGCGGGTGTAAAAACCCCCTCAGTTGCTATTTTACCAACTAGAGCCTTCAAATCACACTACATCTGGGTATGTAAACCTATTTATTTTTCCATCCTAGCTACAGTAAGTTGCTATTTTACCAACTAGAGCCTTCAAATCACACTAGGTCCGGTTATGTAAATCCTATTTATTTTTCCATCCTAGCCTATTTGAAAATTTTTTATATTTGAAATAGTATAACATTGGAGGGTGTAACCCCCCCCCCCCCCCCCAATTGCTATTTTACCAACTAGTGCTTTCAAATCACACTACATCCGGTAATGTAAATCCTATTTATTTTTCCATCCTAGCCTATTTGAAATTTTTTATATTTAAAATAGTATAACATTGGAGAGTGTAAAAATCCCCCAGTTGCTATTTTACCAACTAGAGTTTTCAAATCACATTACATTCGGGTATGTAAACCTATTTATTTTTCCATCCTAGCCACAGTTTATATTTAAAATAGTATAATATTGGGGGGAGGGGGGTGTAAAAACCCCGCAATTCCTATTTTACCAACTAGAGCCTTCAAATCACACTACATCCCGATATGTAAACCTATTTATTTTTCCTTCCTAGCTACAACAATATTGGGGGGTTTTTACAGCCCCCAATGTTATACTATTTTAAATATAAAAAACGGGTATTTATTTCTTTATTTTTTCGATAAAGCAACTGGAAAAAATTTCATTACCCAATAGAAAAGAGAGTACAACAAAGCAAAGGAAACAGCTCAACACAGTATAGATTAAACACAATCTTCCTAAACAACATGAACCACCATAGGAGGACAAACTCCCTTCCAGACATGGGACTCTTCCTTTTGCCTTGCATACTACACAAGCTTATGAGCTACCTTGTTGTAATCTCTTTTCACATGCTTGATTTTCCAGCTACTAAACAAAGAAAGCAAACTAAGAATTCCTTGATACACATGACCAAGACAGCCATTTGTTTCAGCTGCTATGACACTATTCACAACAGTTAAAGCATTAGATCCCAAAATGTTTTAAGATAGCTTCATCTCTTTAGCAAGAAGTAGGCCGCACTCCATAGCCAGCGCTTCAACTTCTTCCACTGAGTATTGTCCTTGAAAGTATTTACAACAAGCAACATGGACAACACCTGTAGCATCTCTTATAACAACTCCCACACTTGAGTTTCTCCCATTTTCAGATGTAGGACCATCGACATTGATCTTAAAAACGAGGTACTGTCCATTTCTCCTTTGTCCAAGCCAACTATTGAGAGCAAGCTATAGAGGCACTCTTACATTCAAGAATATATTTTCTAGCAAAACTCCAAATCTGATTAGGAAACTGACATGAGGACTTGTGCACAATTTTATTCCTGTTATACCAAATCGCCCACGCTACACCAAGGAACAACTCCAAATCATGAGTCGTACCAGCTTCAAAAATTTTCATTGCAATATCTATAATATCCATATTTACATTCAGCGAATCAACAGGACTATTCACCAAATGTTTTCACACTCTCTTTGCCACTTCACACTTAACAAGGACATGGAGAGTTGATTCAGGCTCCTTCCCACAAGCCAGACACTGTTCACATAAATTAACTCCCCTTTTTTTCAAGTTCACAAAGGAAGGAAAAGCATTCATACACATTTTCCAAGCAAAGATACGTACCTTAGGAGGAATGTTCAAATGCCATAGCTTCTTCCAAAAAGGACTCCAAGGATCACCCGAAGAACTTGGATGAGGGCAACTTATCAAAGGTTGGTTAATCATATGTTTCTGTTAGGTTCTAAGACTTTTAGGTTTAAATGTATTAGAACTCTAATTTGTAATGTTGGCAAACCATGATCAAAACGTTTTTAGTCTTGTTTAGACTACTCAAAGTATGTGTCTTATATGTAAAGTTGAAATCGAGTTGCTGCAGAATTTATTGTGCAATTCTGCCTGGCTCAATCGATCGAGAATTATACTCGACCGATCGAAACTCGTGCAGATTATTTTTCTACAGAATTTTCCAACTCAGCCCAAGCCCATTAAGAATTAGGGTTTCTGATCTACTTCTCCTACTATATAAAGGAAACCCTAAGCACATTTTTAAAGGCTTTTTAGAGAAAGAAGAGTGTGCCTCTTTTGTAGATCTAGAGTTTTGTACCCAAAAGCTCTCTAAGGTTGCTCTTTATGCTGTGTGTGTGAATCTCTTATGAGATCTAAAGGTGTTTGTCTTCACATATACTTAGGGTTATCAAGAATCAAAATTATGTCAAGAACTTGATGATTATTCAGTTGCTGCATTAAGAGCTTAAAGATATACAAGCGGGAGTGCTTGTGCTTGCTGAGAATCCAAGAAAGAAGTAGTCCATGGATTCGGAGCTGTCACGTGGTCGTGGTAGTAAGTTTCCTACTCGAGGTTGCAATAGGATATTAGTAGTCTAAGTCGCTATTGTGTAAACTTCAATTCTTTCATAGTGGATTTAATTTTACCTTGAGGATAGCTAGGTTAAATCCTCCCCAGGTTTTTTACCGATTTTGTTTTCCTAGGTCATCGTATCATTGTGTTATTTATATTTCTGCTGCTTTGCATGATATGATATATTTGTGTTAACCTAGATCTGCATAATTTACCTAAGTTGATAACTTGGCCAAATAACTAGGTTAATCTGGTTGTTTTAAGGGGTCTAAAAACGCACAATTTCAACCACAAATTCGACGGAATGTGGAAGTTTATGTAGATAATATGTTGGTAAAGAGCTTAGACGAGGAAAAGCATCTAGACGACCTTCAAGAGACCTTCGATACGCTTAAATGATATAACATGAAGCTGAATTCGGGCAAATGTCCTTTTGGATTTTTGTTAGGAAAATTTCTTGGGTTCATGGTTTCACATAGGGAAATTGAAGCAAATCCTGATAAAATCCAAGCTATACTGAATATGGAGCCACCAAGTAATATCAAAGAAGCCTAGCCTCTCACTGGACGAGTTGCCGCACTTAACATATTCGTTTCCAAAGCTACTAATAAGTGTTTACCATTTTTGCAGGTTCTGAAGAAGGCATTTAAATGGATGGACGAGTGTCAAAAGGCCTTCCAAGTCCTCAAGGCCTACCTCATAACCGCTCCTCTACTAAGCCTGTCTATACCAAGTGAAGAATTATATTTGTATTTGGCAGTGTCTCCATATGTAGTGAGCTTAGTATTAATTAAAGAAGAAGGGAAGATATAGAAGCTGGTTTATTATACGAGCCAAGCGCTGAGAGGGGCGGAAGGACGATATCCCATAATGGAAAAGCTAGCCTTTGCTTTGGTCATAGCTTCTAGGAAGTTACAACATTATTTTCAGGCTCATGTCATTAATGTCTTGATAGATTATCCACTCAAAAAGGTGATGAACAAGTTGGAAGATGCAGGACAACTAATCCAATGGGCCATAGAACTTAGCGAGTTTAATGTCAAGTACCAACCAAGAAGCGCTATAAAGGCTCAAATATTGGCAGATTTCATTGCAAAGTTCACTCCCAACCAAGGTGGATTAGACAAGATTGATGGAGCTCAGAAGTGGGTCGTCTATGTGGATGGTTCATCCACATTACACGCAGGAGGAATTGGAGTTGCACTAAACTCCCCTTAAGGGGACAAGTTGAAATATGTAGCTCATCTACAATATCAGATAACCAATAATGAAGCTAAATATAAAGCTCTCCTTAAAGGGTTGGAATTGGCTAAGTCCTTAAGGGCAGAGTCAGTAGTTGTCCAAGGAGATTCTTAGTTGATCATAAATCAAGTGAATGGAATATGTGAAGCTAACGAAGACCGGATGAAGAAGTATCTTAGTAAGGTGAAGCGGCTTGTCAAAAAATTTAAGGAAGCCAGTTTTGTTCAAGTCCCAAGGGAGGAAAATATGGAAGTAGATGTTTTGGTGAAAGAAGCTTCAGCAGAGGGGGCTATGGACGAGTATGACAAGGTCTAGTACATGCCAAGCATAGACCTTCCAAAGGTACAGAAAATTGAAGGTGAAGAAAATTGGATGACTCCAATAGTAGTTTACCTCAAAGATGGAAGGCTTCCGGAGGACAAGGATGAGGCTAGAAAGTTAAGGATCAAAACTGCTAAGTATGTCCTCATAGATGAGGTATTATATGAAAGAGGCTTTTCTCAACCCTACTTAAGGTGCTTAGCTCCAGACGAGTCAAACTATGTGTTAAAAGAGGTTCATGAAGGAGCTTGTGGAAACCATTCAAGAGCAAAAGCTCTAGTCCATAAAGTCGTCCGTGTAGGGCATTACTGGCTGACTATTCATGCAGATGCTAAGGCTTATGTGAAGGTGTGTGACCAATGTTAGCGCTTTAGCAACATCCCTAGACAGCCGTCAGAGTATTTCACCCTAATGATGGCCCCATGGCCGTTTGCGCAATGGGGACTGGATATCTTGGGTCCGTTCCCACTTAGAACCAAGCAGATGAAGTTTTTAGTAGTAGGGATCGATTGCTTTACTAAATGGGTGGAAGCCAAACCCTTAGCCAAGATCACGTCAAGAACTTCGTTTGGAAGAGCATTGTATGCAGGTTCGGGGTACCTAGGATACTAGTGTCTGACAATGGATGGCATTTTGACAACACACCTTTCAGAGACTTTTGCAAGCACTTTGGAATCAAGAATCATTATTCCTTACCCTCCCACCCGCAAGCAAATGGACAAGTAAAAGTTGCAAACTGATCCTTTTTTTTTTTAAATCATCAAGACTCGACTTGAGGGGGCAAAGGGTATATGGCCAGAAGAGTTACCAGGTGTTTTATGGGTTTACAAGACGACTATGAGGACCCCCACAGGGGAAACTCCTTTCAAACTAGCCTATGGGAGTGAAGCAGTGATACCTGTAGAAATGCATATGGCAAAACACAGGGTGATGAAGTATCAGGACAAGGATAACGAAGAGCAACTTCGTCTCAACCTTGATCTGATAGACGAGGTAAGGATGGACGTAGAGCAAAGGACAGGAAGGTATAAAAACCTCATGGCCAGAAAATATGATGCAATGGTGAAACCCAAGTGTTTCAACCTTGGAGACCTCGTCCTAAAAATAGGCTCTTTCGCAACCAGAAACCCGGCCTATGGGAAACTGGGACCTAATTGGGAAGGACCTTATAGGGTTATTAATTGCAAGAGACAAGGATCTTATTACTTAG
Organism: Castanea sativa; assembly: GCF_040712315.1. Lineage (NCBI taxonomy): Eukaryota > Viridiplantae > Streptophyta > Magnoliopsida > Fagales > Fagaceae > Castanea > Castanea sativa. The sequence continues at coordinate 14,075,699 of NC_134022.1, forward strand.
AAGCCTTGGACAGGAGAAAGCTGGAGCACCCATGGAATGTTGAGCATTTAAGAAGATATTACCAGTAGGATATCAGCCTGGACAAGCACCACTTTAGACGGGATCATCCTAGACGTTGTGTCTATCCTAGATGAATCGAAGTTATGTATTGCTTTTCATTACTTGTGTTGGTTATTAGTATTATATGTTGTGTTTTAATTCCCTAAAGGTGCATGTTTCTAAACTATGCACTATCTATGGACTATGGATGAAGTCATGGACTTGGTTTGTTTGTTCGTATGTATTTTTGATTCCCTAAAGGCACCAGCTTCTAAGCATGTGCCAAAACTTGTGGACGATGTTTGTAAGTGGTGTTTGGGTTTCCAGTGTATAAGGTTATCTGAATTTCCAATTCTCATTAAACTAATTCACAAGAAGGCTAAAAGCCCTAGACGAGTAAAATCTCGGACGCAGGGATGTAGCGTCTACATGCTTTCCTTAAAATAAGGATAAAGTAGAGAAATAAGCTCAAGGTGTGTTCGTCTAACCAATGGACGAGGAACAACCTAAAGCATATCTGTCCAACCAATGGACGAGACAATACATGCACGTAAGAATGTTAAAAAATCCATGGATAAATATAACCAGCCAAAACAATCCAAATCTTTGGGTGAGTAAAAGCTGGAAACGTCTTGCCTAAAGACAATTGTACAGCCTATGGACGAAAAATTAGACCCACTGTCAAATCTCTAGACGAGTAAAGTAGGTAAAGGCAACGCCATTCGTAAGACGAGTTACACTTGTGAAATTTACAGAATGGTAAAAACATTGAACATGAGGAAATTTTTAACATGGATGAGCTAAATGCCTTCATGAGTGGACGGACCACACTTAAAAACCAGTATAATATGGATGATATAAATAAAGAAAATTCGTCCATATAATAACATGTTCAATAGTAAATAAAAGTGATGGAAATAAACATTCATTCATAAAAGTTTAGAAAAGGGTAGACGACCATCGTCCAAAAACCCTTATAAAGTAAAGCCTAAAAAGCAATTGTTTGGAAGCTCGTCCTAAAGATTATAGACGAGTAAAGTGTACTTAGATAAATTTAAATGGTCCAAAACAACATATCTCATACTTAAGAAGAAGAAGAAGAAGAAGAAGAGAGGAGAAAAGAAACTAAAATGATAGAATTTCAATTTTTTTACTGTGGGGGGTTATCTCCAGTTTTAGGCTTGTCCTGGGCAGGCTGGGTGGTAGCATCGTCCTCAATGTTAACATCTTCAAAACTCATTTGGAGGAGAGAGCTTACAGCACCAAGGTGAAGTTTGATGGAGCTAAAGTCAACCTTAGGGAAGCGTTCTACACCGTCCATACGAAAATCTTCAAAGCCAGCAGCGTAGTTCGTGTCTAGAAGGTCAGTGAATTAGCTGGAAGCTCTGAACTCCTCAACATCGTCCTTTTTGGCATTCTTAAGAAGGGTGCTTAGCTCGTCATTCCTTTTCTGAAAATGGTCAAGACGGGTATCCTTTTCGACGATGTCAACCTTAAGCTTCTCGACGAGGTTTTTCAGTTCCTTGACCTCATCTTTAGCCTTGGTTGCCACTTCAGCCCAACCCTTGAAGTCGTCTTTAACCTTTTAAATCCTCGTCTCAAGCTTGATCCTCTCCTAGTCCATCTCTGTGGCCTGCCTAGACGTTGCAATGAACTTTGACATTGCCTACATAAGTGGTTAAAAATTCTGTTAAACGAGAAAAAATGTAAGATGACAAGGCGAGGTAAAAGTGAAATTACATACCTTGAAAAGCTCATGAACAGCGGAATGTTCAAACTCTTTCAAGGACATGTCATAGCACGCAGCCACGTCCTCTTTAGTCACAGCCTTCTGAAACCTTTCCCAAGCCAAGTCCTCATTTTCAACAAGGTTCATGGGAACTCTTTGAGGAGGCTGAGATGAGGCAGGAGCAGTAGTTATAGACGAAGTAATTCCAACAAGTTCAGACAAGTCCACATCATGAATTTGGATGGACGACTGTTGAGAGGTAGGAGGGACAGTAAGACCTGGCTTGACGACCCCAGGTTTGGACGACCTATGCTTCACCTTCTTTTCCTTTTGGTGACTTGGAAGATTTTCCAAGTCAACTGTCTTAGATAAATTCTTTCTTTTATCCCCAACAGAAGGACGAGGCTGAGACTCCGTCTCTGGTAAGGGTTACTCATTCACTATCACCCCTTTTCCTTTACTTTCTTTCATGGTTGCCATCCCTGAAAAGAAAAATGTTAGAATTGATTAAAAGATAATATTCAAACAAATTTCCTTAAAAAAAAAAAAAAAAAAAAAAAATTAAGTCTAAGAACAGTAAGTTCGTGGGCTATAGCTTTAGGAGAGGGTTTAGGACCAAGTCCTCAAGTTCAAGACGATTAAAGGTGACTAATGAATGGAAACTCCTGTCAATGTATAGACGAGCTCTCTGGACGCATTCAAGATGGAATTTGTTTAAGTACAGTCGTCTAACAGCTATAAAAATAAAATTAAAAAAAAAAGAAAAAGAAAAAAGAGGAGAGGGTGCGAATGGATCTCTGCCAACCTCAACAAGGTGTCCAGCCCAAAAATCAGAGACGAAGAAAACTCCACCTTCCAATTTCTATCAAAAGTTAAAAGGGACTTTATCAATTTACAGTCTTTGCCCTTGGCTGTGAACTGGTAAAAACCAAGGGATTGACTAATCTTTGAGGACTTATAGCAGTAGAGGAACTCGTCCACAGTGAGAGGACGATCCCCTTCAAACACTTCCCTCCACAAAACTTGCATAGAGACAACCAACCTCTATGCATTAGGATTAAATTGACATACTCCTAAACCTAACCTAGTAAGTGACTCCCTCGCGAAGGCATTGAGGGTAACCTAAGTCCCCCTAGAAGGTAAGCTTCATAAACACCTATTCCATGACGAGGGTCACAACACTATTCCCGTTGGACGGCTAACCTAGGGTTAAGGTCGTAACTCCTAAGGGAAGCAAGTCTTTTTTCATCCGTCTTGGAATGGACGCCTACAACACAACTGTATACGGTCTCTACCTTGTCTAAATTAGTGGACAAAGGAACACTAGTCGAGGTGCCAGCTTGTAACCCGGAAGCTACCCTTGTCCTAAGCTGTTCCTAAAAAACCTCTAAAGGAATCCCAAGAACACCATAAGTGTATTGCTCATCCGTGGTATTCCCTCCACTACTACTGTTGCTACTCCTACTGCTATCATCACTACTAAAACCACTATCACTAGTACTGTCATGGTACTCATCTATCTCCTTTTGCTAGATGAGGACATTTTGAAGAAACTAGTGAAGGAAAACCTAAAGACGAGGATAAAGAGAATACCTAGATCTAGACGAAGGAGGCCTAAAGACGCAAGAAGACTCCTAGACGAAGATGTTGGATGACAAATGTCAAAGGATAAAATTTAGGAAATGTGAAAGGGTAGGAAAGGAATTCTACTATTTATAGGAAGCGAGATTTGGCATCTAGGATAGTGCAACCAACTAGAACATGCCACGTGCCCTTTTCCTAGAAAAATTAAATTGACGCGACAAGTCAACCAACGAGATTATGACATGTGGCACAATTTGGAACAATCAAAATTCGACCAAGGCAATGATGACATCTGGCACAACATTTTAACATTAAAATAATGGCACGTGTCAAAAGTCAACAGTAAATTCAACAGTGCTCTAGACGACCCTTGGACAAGGGGGCAACTGATAGGGAACTAAAAATCAAACCATCTCTAGTTCATCCATAAGAGTTGTCCAGAGCCAAAGGTCAGCCCAAAATAAGAAGGTCGTCCATGGACATAAGGGTCGTCTATCAAGAAAGCACTTGGACGACCCCCTAACACTTAGGAAATTTCCAGAAATGGATTAATCTACAAAAGCTTGTAATTTGAATCACGTGCTACTATCTTAAAACATGAACCAAATCTTTGTTCATCGCTACTAAGTACTTAACTTCCAATGGTAGTTATAAAAGATAAGATCGAACATTCTAACTTCTATTGCAGTTGTGGAACTTAAGTCCAAACCTTCTAACTTCTACAAATATTGGGGAAGTTACTGGACAAGTAACCACTCCAAAGCTCACTATATAAGGACCCGTCCACATTAAATGAAGGTAAGTTTTCACTACTCCTAAAAAGTTGGAATTCTTAAGTCCTAGAGAAAAAACTAACTTGAGCATCAGAGGGTTCTTGGCCGGTTCTTCCTGGTCTCCTCTGATCTTGTGTCTTTTTCTTTTCAGGCCTCCAAGCAATCACTAGCCCATTGAAGCCCGGAGCATTCAGCCTACTGATTTTCTGTGCATCATCAAGTACCATCATAAATTTATAGTAGTATTATAGCAACGTTCTAAAAATTATAATATATTTTAATCCCAAAATATCAGCCTCTTTTTCATCTCTTCACAGTCTCATCCCCTCTTTCTGTCCTCTCTCTCCATAGCTCATCTCACCAAGCCTCTCTCTTTCTCTCCCCTGCCTCTGCCGAGCACTCTTTCCCTCCCCATGCCACTCAACCCATCGCTCTAGCCACTATCCGTCTACCCATTTAATTCTTCACTATATCACTCTTTCTTCAAATAGAAGATTCAAGGATTTTTGGGTTTGGGTTAAGATTTTCTTGGCAAAATCTATAACCAAAGCTCCGTCGGTGTTGGGGGTTTTGTGTCCTCTCAGTGATGCAACTAGCTTTAACTGTTTGGTTCAGGTGGATTAATTTTCTCAACTTCATCACTATGGGCTTTGGTTCTGGTGTTTTGGTGTCTCTAGTTGTGGCGGAAGAGGTGGATACTGGTGGTTTGAATTTCTATGGGTTTTGATGTGCATTTTTCTTTGATTTTTTTTTTTTGTTTTTTTGCTGTGGAGGTGGTGGATTTTTCTTTGATTTTTTGCGTTGTTACTGTGCTAGTTTTGTAGGTGTGTTGTAAAATGGTATGGTATGGTTTGGTATAATAGATAAAAGTTAGGATGTTAGGTGTGTTGTAAAATGGTATGGTATAATAGATAAAGTAGTTTTTGAGATGGTAAAATGAGATTTTTTGAAGAAACCAAGTACTAATGCTCTGAGCAAGCTTCCGTTGAAAGTTGGTGGGGACGACAACAACAACACCCACTGGTCACTACCCAATGTCTAGAAGTTTCGAGGTGAGATAGAGATTGTTAGGTTTTGAGTTTGTAGTGTTGGCAAACTATGACAAAAAGTAAGTATTATTGAATTAAAATGGTGAAGTTTCAAGTCCAAGACAAAAAACTTAAGTTCAGGATGAAAAAAAGTGAGTTAAAATCTGGTTCTCTCGATTGTTGGTCGATTCCTTTTAATTTCTTTTCGATTGTTGTTTGATTCCTCTCGATCGATCAGAAGTTGCATATCAGCAAACGTTAAAAACTCATAACTTGTCCGTTTGAAACCCAAATCGCAATCCATTTTTTTTATCAATATTTAAAGGATATTATAAGCCAACCCTAGATGGGGGTTTTTAGAGAGAAAAGAGTGCATCTTGTGCCTCCAATTGTAGATCTAGGGTTTTTGTACCCAAAGCTCTCTAAATTCTTCTTCCGAAAATATTCCTTGAAGAATCTCAAGATCCGGTGTTGTAGAAGTTGTTGCTATAAGATCAACAAGTGAAGGCGATCTAAAACCTTTGAGTGGGATCTCAAAGTCACAAGCATGGATGCTTGTGTGCTACAAATCCAAGAAGAGAAGGAATTTGTGAATTCGGAGCTTGCACGTGGTTATGTCAATAAGTTACTATTTGAGGTAGCAATAGATTTAGGGTTAAATCTTTTGTAAAAACTTCAATTCTCATATGGTGGATTTGCTTTACCTTGAGGATAGTTAGGTCAAATCATTCCCAGGCTTTTACCTTGAAACGATTAGTTTCATCGGTTTTCTTAGGTTATCATATCGTGGTGTTATTTACTTTTTTGCTTTTATGCATGATATGATATATGCTTGTTTAACCTAGATTTGAATAATAAAACTAATAATCAACTTGGTTAATTAATTAGGCTAAACAATATGGTTTAAGGGGTTTAAACGAATAAACAAGTGGTATCAGAGCGGGTTCACTCTGATTGGATTAACATCCTGAGTGAGATCCTTGATCTCTTCTGTCATGGATAATTTAAGTGTCTTTCTACTCATATTTGTGATAATTTGAATAAAGAAGATGCTAATGTTTCTATTGATCTTATTGATGCCTGTGAAACTCTTTGTAGGGAATTAACTAAATCTATGAATATTGCTAAGAAGATCAAGGAAGAGTTAAAACTGGCTAATCTTGAAAAAGAGGAATTGATTGTGAGATTGGATGAATCTAATAAAAAGAATAAATTTTTTAAAAATCAATTTTCCTCTCAAGATGAAAAGTTTGGAACAAAAGTTAGCTGAGTTTGAAGCTAAACTTGAAAATTTGTCTAATACCAAACTTGCTGTTGATAACAAATTTGTTTATGTTTCTGTTCCTGTTAAGCCTAAAGAAAAAATTATATTCCTCCTTTCAAGAGGAATCTTAAAGAAACGACTTATGTTACTAGGTTAGACAAAGGTAAAAGTTCTGATGTAGACGCTGAAGTTTCTAAACTTATGTCTAAATCTATTGTTAGAGTGCAAAATAATTCTGTTTTTGTGCCTACCTGTTACCTTTGTGGTGTTGTTGGTTATATTAGATCAAATTGTTCTTTGTTGTGGCAAAAACCAAAATTTGAGACTAGATCTGCTATTAGGAATACTGACTGGTGACATTCGTCCTAGCTATAATAAATTGAAATTCAAGCATTCTGTGTTTCAGTCTAGGATATATGATAATATTTCTCATGCCATAAGTCCCGATAAATTGATTCAAATGCTTTTGAAAAATTTAAGTTTGTTGGCTTATGAAAGGAAATTGTAGGATTTCAGTCTCTCTCAGAAGAAGTGTGTAATCCCTCAAATACACTCTGGTTCTTATGGTTTTTCACCTGCAAAGCCAAAGATGCATGCTATATGGGTGAGAAAAGATTCGCTAAGGTGATTGTTGTTTACTTGTCCCTGATTTAATTCTTTGAATTATTTGTGAACATGTTTACTTTCTTTTTCTTTTTCTTTTTTTGCTATTTTGTTTTTAGGTTATTTTTTTTATAAAAGGAAAAATCCAAAAACATTGAAAATTTTCAAAAAGACAAAAATATTTTCTTTTGTGCCTTGTTTTATTTTTCTTGAGAATTATATGAATAATGATATCTTTCTCTTGATTTAGAACATGCTTGATATTGTGGAAAAATATAGAAAGTATGTGTTGCAAAATTGAGTGTATAAGCTATTTTTGATTTTGTATGAGTATGTACTAGATTGTACATGTACTCATGGGTGAATTAAGAAATTAATATTTCTTGTATGTGTACCTTCTATAGCTTAGTTGAGCACTGGTCATTCATTGTTTTTGCATTTTTTTTTTTAGTCATTTAGCATAATGTGTGCTTTTTTATTTTTGGTCATTAAAATTTTGAAAATTAAAAAAGATTTGTATTTTTGTATCACACATCTCTAATGTGTAATTAAGGTTGACTTATGAAATTTTTACATTTCATGATTGTGTACCTCGTTTAGCTTTGATGAATTTTATTTTTCTGCACTTTGCTAATTTTTGCTATGTAGTGCTTATATTGTGTGAGTTGTTTATGGTTTTTAAACACATGCTCTTGATTTTGAAGTCACATTCTTTTGTTTATAAGGACTACAAATTCTTAGGAGAAAGGCATAAGTAACCATCTCACTACTATTACTCACCAATCATGAACACATGTGTGCAATTTATAAAAGCCGTGCTTGGTAAGGTGTAGCACTTGCACAGCAAGATATATGAGGTGTTGCTGTATAATAAATAAAAGAAGCAAAAAGCAAAATGAAAAATAAAGAAAAATATGCTTCAAAAGAAAAAGGAAAAAGAAAAAAAAATCTGCTTAGTTGCAAGCGTGTTTTCTAGGAGATGCAGCAGTTATATGATGTAACTCTTTAGATGATAGTCACTTTCAAACTAATGTGATGGATGATGTAGAAATCATGTTTAATTTCTATCTACATATCACCTTTTATGTATCTCATACACATACTAGTTGCACACACTACACACAAATCTTTGCTAAACTCTGTACATATGATTGTGTGTTGACTAATCTAGCCATCTTTAATTGCATATAAATTGATGTGTAAATGCAAATTTTTTTTTTGTTTGGAATTTGAAGAAAAATGTGTTTAGAAGTTGAAATCTTGTGGTTTTAACTTCTTGATTGGTTTTGATATTTGCATTTAAGAGGCATTATGTTTTTAAAAACTTCTCTGGATCATGTTCATCTGCATTGAGTCATAAAAACTGCTTTCAAGCTATTTTTCTGAATAAAATTTCTAGATTTTAAAGTTTTAAAATTTTTAACTGTTTTGACCAATTGAATATCTCCCTCGACTAATCGAAAATGTGAGGTTTTGTGTTCAAAACTCTCTACCTCTCTCGATCAATACTTGATCGATCAAAATTGGAAATTTTTCAATTTTTAACCGATCAGCCTTTTCATGCATTGCACATATCAATTAGGACATGCATTGCATTTTTTTCTCTATCCATCTTGCATTTTTGAGTTCTATACATGCTAGAACATGTTATTTTTTCTTAAATTGTGAACGGTTAAAATTGAAATTTTTTTGAGATATGGTGGATAATATATGTGCAAATATTTTCTTTACTTGATTTGAGTTCAAAAACCATCAATTTATGGGTCACATAGTGTCAAGATTGCATATTTTGAAAGAGAGAATATTTGTATCCATGTGTATCCTCAGATTATTTTTCTAAGTTTGGTCCGTATCTTTTTAGTTTTTCCCCACCTCTTAAATGTTCCCCTAAAAAATTTTTTAACTTGTTTTGTTTTTCCTATTTTTATAGGCAGAGAAAGTTTTTTGAAAACCTACGTTGTTCATAGGGGGATTTGTTTCCTTAGTTCTCTATTTTCTCTTATCCTTTTGTTGTGTATGTTTACTATCTACCTTTTAATTGGGTTCTCTTTGTCAATACGTGATAAAAAGGGGAAGAAATAGATAAAATTTGAAATTTTGAAAAGTTTAAGGGTTCTCTTTTCATTTAGGAGGAGATGAAATTGTTTTTGAAAGGGGGAGAAAATAAAAATTTTTGATATATCTAACTTAAGGGGAGAGTTAGTTTGCTTTTGATGTTATAATTGTGTTTCATATTTTTTATTTGTCTTAATTTCCACACATGCGGTGATGTCCTCTTTTGAGTCTTTCAAGAAAGACAAGTACATTCTAATCAAGACCTTCTACCTCTTCTTGCAACTTCTAGGTTAGGAGTCTTTGATTGGGATTTGTTATGTATTCAGACATTTTATTGTATATGGGCATTATGTTGTATGAATGTTTTGTCACAGATTGCCAAAGAGGAAGATAGTTAGGTTTTGAGTTTGTAGTGTTGGCAAACCATGACAAAAAGTAAGTAATATTGAGTTAGAATGATGTACTTTCAAGTCTAAGACAAAAAACTCAAGTTCCAGATGAAAAAAAGTGAGTCGCAATTTGGTTCTATCGATTGATATCCGATTTGTCTCAATTCCTCTTGATTACTGTCTGATTCCTCTCGATTGATCGGAAGTCGCATATCAACAAAAAATCAGCAAATGTAAAAAGCCTATAACTTGTCCATTTGAAACCCAAGTCGCAATCCATTTTTTCCAGTATTTAAAGGACATTATAAGCTAACCCTAGATGGGGTTTTTAGAGGCTTTTAGAGAGAAAAGAGTGCATCTTGTGCCTCCAATTTTAGATCTAGGGTTTTTGTACCCAAGGTTCTCTAAAGTCTTCTACCGGCAATATTTCTTAAAAAATCTCAAGATCTGGTGTTGTAGAATCTCAAGATCTAGGGTTGTTCAGTTTCCTCCCTTAGAGTTAGTTCACATCACCGCCCCCATAGAAGCCACCTTTCTTAGACAGCGACAATCATAGATGAAGAGTGTTAAGCCAAGCAGATCACGAGGAGAAGCTTCTATTACAGCTCTTGCCTCTGGTGCTATGCCTGTTGCTGAGGAGACTTTTGTGGATCCAACTGCAACTGTGAATCCTTCTGGTGGTGCTGATGATGCAAACCCTACTATTGGCCCTCCTCTCTCACTCCATGGCATGATGGAGTCTTTCATGACTACACGGGCCGCTCATGGACAGCTTCTTAATGAGTTGTTGACAAAGGTTACTTCGTTGAAAGCAGATTTTATGGAGTATAGGAGTGCTTTTCCACCTCCTTCACCCTCTGATGACTGATTTTGTCTTTGACAATTCATAACAAAAAAGGGGGTAGGTTTTTGTACTTAGGAGGAGTAGAGTTTGATGTATTTCCATGTTTTTTTCTTTATTTTCTGTAGTTTTGATGTTTATATCTCCTTGTTTATATCTATTTAGTGTTTATGTACTTGATTCACAAATATTGTTATGTGCTTATTGGTTATGATATCTATTGATGATGATATTGATGTGATGAATGTTTTGTGAATTAAAATTCAGATTTTACTTAAATTATGGTACTGTATCTTCCACACATGCATTTATGGTTTGTTTTCAGTGTTTTGGGAATTTATAGGTTAATTCTTTCAAAAATTGTTGTCTATACTAGCAACTAATAGTTAGTAGTTGTGTAAGAATTGTATTAGGGCAATAACTTGTATTTGGGCTAGTATTTAATTTAAGCATTACATGTTGTATGTGTGTTTTATCACGGATTACCAAAGGGGAAGATTGCTAGGTTCTAAAGATTTAAGTTTAAATGTTTAGAATCATATTTTTGTTGTGTTGGCAAACCGAGAACAAAACATTTTTAGTCTAAGTGTTAGGCAATGCTTAAATGAATAGATTTCAAGTTTCAAGTCCAGCTGACTACAGAAAAGGAAGTAAGGTTCTGCCTTCCTCGACCGATTGAAAATCCCAAGTCTACTTTTTCTGCAGATTTTTGAATAGGCCCAAGCCTGCGAAAAGGTTTAGGGTTTCATTTAAACTTCTCTACATATAAAATGGAAACCCTAGCCATGTTTTGAGAACTTTTGGAAGACTTGTGTGTTACTCTTTGTGAGATCTGAGAGGTTCTGTATGTTCTAACTACACAAGAATCTACCGGAGCATGATCTACAATCAAGTGTTGGTAGAATATAGTTGCTGCATCAAGATCATTACTAATGGTGATCTGAAACCTTTGAGTGAGATCTCAAAGTCACAAGCAAGACGGCTTGTGTTGGTGTAAATTCGAGAAGAGAATGAGTCTGTGGTCGTGTCAATAAGTTACTACATGAGGTAACAATAGATTTAGGGTTAAATCTGATTGTAAAAATTTTAATTCTCTTATAGTGGATTTACTTTACCTTGAGAATAGCTAGGTCAAATTCTCCCCAGGTTTTTACCTTGAAACAGTTTGTTTCATCGGTTTCCCTAGGTTATCATATCATGATGTTATTTATTTTCTGCTACTTTGCATGATATGATTTATTTGTGTTTAACCTAGACCTAAATAATTAATCTAAGTAATCATTTGGTTAATATAATAGGTTAAACAATCTGGTTTAAGGGAGTTAAACGAACAAACAGAAAACTCTTCCAAACATCAAAATAACATAAACTCAACAACTATAATTGAAAACCCAAATCAAAATTAACCAAAGCAATACTAAGATAGACCCATTAACCAAAATCGAAACCTTTATTAGAAATAGCCAAAAGAAAACTCTACCAAACCTCAGAATAACACAAACCTAGCAACTAGAATTGAAAATCCAAATCAAAATAAACCAAAGTAATAATAACGCAGACTCAATAAAAAGAATTGATATCCATATTATAATCAATAAAGAAAAACTCTACCAAACCTCAAAATAACATAAACCTAGCAACTAGAATTGAAAACCAATAATGAGATTCAGCCAATACATACCAACGGATTTTCTTAGTGCCAACCAACCAATTTACGAAAACAGAGCGAGATAGAGAATTCAGAGAGATGGATTCATCTATTTCATCTAATTTGAGCAAGAGATAAGGAAAGAAAGAGAGGAACAGAGAGCGTCATAGACAAATCTAGGAGCTGGTGAGTTTTGGGGTTTTCTCGCAAGAAGTCTTAGTCTGAAACAGGGGGTAAACAAAAGAAGGAAAAGAAATAAATGGAGAAGAAAACGGTAGTTTCATTGTTAAGTAAGTAAATGGGTGTTTTAATTTTAAAAGGGGTACCTAAGGTATTGTACCTAAGGTATTGCATCTAAGTTTTGCCCAAAAATTAATAAATGGAAGGATCTAAGGGGTGTTTTATGTAAAGAAAAGTTAAGTTGGACTCGAGTCTTGACATGAATTCACAAACTTCAGGAAACACCTTCAAGACTCATCTAAGAGCATTAGCATTAGTTTTTCTTAAATTTTCTGTCTATTTTACCTCAAGAATCCACTTTTTCTATTTTATACAACCACTTCTCAAAAACACTCACATCAATTTATCCATTATACACCTTATCTTATTTAAATAATCAGTTTTTTTTTATTACTATTTTAATTTAGTATCCGTTTGGATCCGCGTTTGCGGATCCACATCTACGTTTTTTTCCTTTTTTTTTTTCCAGCAGCATATTTTGACTTTTCAGCAATGAACAGTGCACAGACGCACTGTTTACGGGTCTCACAAATTTTACTTTTCAGCAATTTTTTCATTAAAAATAGGTCCCACGATACTATTCACACATTTAAAAATTATTTTGCTACAGTATTTTCAGTTTTCAATTTTTAGTTTCAGGAAAATAAGTTATATCCAAACGGAACCTTACTATATACCTCTCTCTCCTCTCACATCTAAAAAATAGAAACACATTTTGTGCACTAATTTTGTGCTTATCCCATACGTTTACAACAGACTTTTTCTTTTTTCTTTTTTCTCCTTTGTCCCTTGAGGTTCTTCCTGCCACTGTGTTTGGCTAATTTTTTTGGTTGCTTTCTCGATGATTTTTTTTTTTTCTATTTTTCTTTTGCTTTCACTAATATAATTATATCGTTTTTCAGTATAATAATAATAAATAAATAAATAAACAGAGAGTAGAAACATGGTAAACACTAAACACACATATCCTCACAGATCTCTAATCTCTCTCACCTCTCTCATCCAAACCCGTAATCTCTTTCTTCTCTCTCAGCTGTCACCCCTATTTCTTCTTCTTCTTTGCTCAGATCACCTCTCCCACTCTACCTCGCAGTCAGACCGGCTCTCCCTCTGTTCAAACCCCAAGCAGCCATAAGCATCCATCTCCACAAGCAGTGTCAAGCACGGAAACTCATTCCAGTCGACCCACAAACACCCACCTCCTTCACAAGCACTGAGACATGTTTCAGTTGACCTCCAATCACCGACTCACAACCACAATTTCACAACAATACTCTCTATCTCTATTGGTGTGTCTGTCTGTGGGTCTGTTTGATTTTCCGTTGATTTTGAGATAGGATTATTATGTATTGTAATGTTGTGGTGGTGGGGGTTAGCTGGTGCTGGGCTGTGGCAGTGGGTGGACGTATTGATCAGGTGTAGAGAGAGAGAGAGAGAGAGAGAGATGGAGAAGAAGAGATGTAGGAGAAGAGAGAGCGGAGAGGCGGTGAGAGAAAAAAACTAATAAAATATTAAAATGCAAAGCCATATTATCCGTTTATATATACACAGTTACTCTAACCTCTCTTTCTCTTTCTTTTTTTTTTCTTTTTTTTTTTTTTTTTTTGCTTGCATATAGCAATGTAAAACTCACCACTTTTTGTATTTTAGAATGACCGGTGTGATTTCTCTAATTGCAGCACAATATGAAAATACAAAAGCCTATCGCATTTGTTATTCAGTTCTTAAAGCAGCGAGTTCATCAAAAAAAGTTCTTAACGCAGCAAGTTATTTTACATAGCTAAGCAAAAAGCAAAATGACATTAGCAAGTGATAGGAATAGCTCGTAATGGTTGAGCCATATCTAATGTAAGGCCAAAATTATCCTCCAGATTCATGTCCTCTGGTGTAATCCCATCTTCAAGCTTCCAATCAAATGAGTGGATGAGTGAGCCCAACATCAAATGCACCATTCGTATAGCCAATGACAAGCCAGGACATATTCGCCGCCCACCACCAAATGGAATCAACTCAAAATTGTGGCCTCTAACATCAATTTCTGACCCCAAGAACCTCTCTGGCATGAATGAGTTAGGGTTGTCCCATATGCTTGAGTCCCTGCCTATAGCCCATGCATTGACCAGAACTTGTGCACCCTTTGGGACTGTGAAGCCCTTAACTTTAACATCTGCTTCGGCTTTACGAGGAAGCAGTAAGGGAACTGCTGGGTGCAATCGGAAGGTTTCTTTGATTATAGCTTGTAGATAAGGTAACTTAGGAATGTCTGATTCTTCAACGGTATTGCCTCTGCCAATGGTTTGCCTGAGCTCCTCTCTGGCCTTTGATAGAATCTCCGGGTTGTGTAAAAGCTCGGCCATTGCCCATTGCAGTGAGGATGATGTTGTATCCGTGCCGGCAGAAAATAGATCCTTTTAGAATTTGCCACGTGATTGAAACAAGTTATATATAAACAATAAGTCAATGCTATTAACTTACTATGAAAAACATTTATGTTAAACAGAAAAGAGACAAAATATACAGACCAGTAAGAAATGATTAATCTGATTTTTATCAATCTCCACCCTGTTGTCCTCACTGATGTTGAGAAGAGTATCTAACACATCTTTATTTGACGTAAAACCAGGTACTTTTCTTAACTTCAACCGCTGGCTAATTATGTTGTCATAGACGTCTATCATCTTCCCAAAGTGAATTGTCATACGCCGCCTTATGCCTTGTATGTCAAACTTTCTTAGAATGGGAAAATAATCCCCCAAGTTTGGCTTTCCGGCCTCCTCCATGATGCTCGACACGATTTGCTTGTACACTCTAGCTGTATCTGAATTTGGATTTGCTAAATCCATTGAAAAAATGGTGTTTGATAACAGATTCAGTGAAGTTTTAAAGGCTGCTATGCCAATATCAACTGCATCACCGGCAAGGCTGCTTTTATGGATATCAGTAAGGAGCTCTTGCACTTTCTTGCGACGGAGATTTTGGTTGGCATCAAGAATCTTACTGGCAAATAACTCAGAGTTGCATATTTTCCTAAGGTTTCTCCACCGAGTGGAAACAGGCATCCAAGGGAAGCCAAACTCTTGGTGTTTGTGGGCATGGATACAATTTGGGATGGTACGGTTTGAGAACACTTGGTCATGGGTTTGGAGAGCTTCTCTGGCCATGGCTGCTGAAGATATGACCACTGTGGTTATTTGGCCTAGCTTTAGGCTCATTAAGGGACCATGAGTGTTGGCAAGCTTGGCCAGCTTCTTGTGAGGTTTGTCACCAAGTTCAAATACATTTCCGATGATGGGAAATGGTTTTGGTCCTGGGGGAAGCTTACTGGGTATTGCTGTGCTTCTTCTTGGGATGGAATGAAGCGCTTGAATTATGGTCCAGCTGAGGCATAGACAGATTACACAGACCCAAAAGTCCATCTCTGTTTGTGTATCTCCTAGAAGACCACAAAACAAGTGAACTTGTAAGCACCTCTCTCACTAGGGCTTTAAATAAACCAATCCGATCATGAACAACTCGAGATCGGTTTGATAAAAAGCTTATTCATATTTGTTTGTTTATAAATAAACCAAGTTTGAGCCTTAGTTTTAGGACCGTTTCATAAACAAGCCAAGTCCAAGCAAAAAATTTTGTTCACAAACAAGTTTGTGAGCCATTAGGCTTGATACACAACAATTCAAATATAGACTCATTTATAAGTATACGTATGAGCTAAATATACTCATTACACATATCTTAATAATGACATAACCAACATGAGACCACTATCTATATTACCTTAATTTTTTCCTTCTCTTTAAACTGGTCAAGAACTACTTTAGACTATAGTTACATTTAAAAATAAATAAATAATTAAGTAGGCCACATATGATCCTTTCCTAACAATCATCTAAAGTAAAGTTATGAAACATGTTAGTATTTTCTCATTCATAATAATTACAAACAGGTATTTTTCTAGTCATTCACCATCTAATGTGAATGTAAAAATCGTATTTTGAAAAATTGCTGAAACTGTAGATAAGGAATGATGAATGAATGAATTTAATTAATTATGTAAATTATTAATTTGAATAATAGCTAATCATAAACAAGACTAGATGCATGATAAAATGAGTATACTATTTTTTTTTCTTAATTTTAGAGATTTAAGTATTTAATAATGTAATATTTTTAGATCTCAAGCTCAAAAACTTGACCTGAGCTCGAGTTTAAGCTTGATATTAAGCTTGAGTTTGGCTTAACTAATTAATTAAATCAAGTCAAGCCAAGCTCAAACTTTTTTGGTTTTCTCACGAGTTCAAGCTCAAACACTATTTTTAGGAGTTTAAGCTTAAACACTATTTTTAAGCTTGTTACAGCCTCAAACCAAGCTCGAACTTTTGATTTTTCCTGACAAGTCAAGCTTGAACATGTCAAATACTCTATTCGATCACCTATCTCGCACTACCAACAAAATTGAAATGACAGTCACTTTCTTTGACTAGATTAAAATTTCTATATAAAAAAAAGTTTGGTTAGTGTGTGCTCTAAGGGCACACATTAAATTTTCTATTTTTAAAATATTTTCTCGAGAATTGAAAAAATTATTAATATTTTTTTAATTTTCAAAAAAATATTTTTAAAAGTGATTTATTATTATGTGTCCTAACAGCACACATCCACAAAATCGTATAAAAAAAATGTTTCTGACTTTTGACTTCTAATTGAACCCGGCTTGAAAAAAGAAAAAAAGAAAAAAAGAAAAAGAAAAGTCCAACTACAACTTTGCACGGCAACGTATAGTACACGGAACACATACTAGACAATCTCAATCTGAAAAGTGTGTGCCATTGATTCAACATTATCGTCTCATCCTGTAGCATTTTCTCTCACCTCATTCATCTGTTGTGTTGCATGCACGGTCCACCGTTCCTCTGGTGGGTCCAATCCGCATTAGCACAGATGAATGAGCGAGAAGGTGAGGGAAAATTAATGCTAAAGGATGAAACGACAATGTTGAATAATAGGTACACACTAGTTACTTTGCTATGATGAATGAGTGAGGAGGTGAGGGAAAATTAATGCTAAAGGATGAAACGACAATGTTGAATAATAGGTACACTAGTTACTTTGTGAGGTGGGTATGATAGAAAAACGTGCTGAGAACCTGCCATCTCAATAACCCGTCAATCGTGTAGGGCATATGTCTATTACACATAATTTTTTTTTTTTTTAACTTATTAGAGCAACCACATCAGCTCGTTTAAAAGATTTTGTCTATTTTACACAAAAAACTCACTTTTAAAGTTTTACACATTCATTTATACAAAATACACACATCAGTCTATCTATCCTACCATCTCTATTAATTAAATAATCAATTTTCTCACTTTTTTTATTAATTCTCTCAACTACCTATACACGCGCCTCTTCATTTCTTCTCTTCATTTCTGATTAATTTCTCTCTCTCTCTCTCCTTCTCTTCATTTCTTCTCTTCATTTCTGATTCGCTCTCTCTCTCTCTCTCTCTCTCTACCCAGATCAACACTCCGAGCACGATCCGATCTCCGATCCAGTCGCTCCGAGCACCGATCCGAGCTCTGATCCACTCCGATCCAGTCGCTCCGAGCACCGATCTGAGTTCCGATTCACTCCGATCCAAGCTCCGACCGCTCCGATCAAGCGCCGATCTGTATTTGTGTATCTATGTTTTTTTTTTTTTTTTGAGCAAGTGTCTGTGTTGATTTTTTGTGTGGGTGTGTTTGTTGAGTTTTAGCTGGGTTGGTTAAGAACGGAAAGGAGAGAGAAAAAAAATGAGCGAACGAAAATGATAAAATAATGGTATAAACGAGCTACAGTAACCGTGGAAATATACACGGTTACTGTAGCTCGGGTTGGGTTTGCACAATTTTGCATGTTTTTACACCCACTAATGTGTGCTCAAAATGTGTAAAATTGGTAATTTTTTGTATTTTAGATGATTTTAACTGGACTGATGTGGTTGCTCTTATACATAAGTTGTTGCATACAATTTTACATGTCCTTTTTTTTTTAATAATAGTTTTGAAGTTTAAAATTGTGATTTTGATTGAAAGTTGAGATTCAAAAATAGGTGTATAACAACTTTTGTGTAACAAGTAGAGGAGGAGTGGTTTGAGTGATAGCTTCAGTAAAACTTGTGTGGTACACGAAGTATTATTTATTGTTGTCATGTAGCGTAGGGTCGATGAGTGCACACCAAAAACTCTATTTTTTTTTTAGCAAAAAAAAAAAGAAAAAAAAAGAGAGGATAAGATCACCAACTCTGTCACCCACATTAAACTAGTGGTAAATATCCCCTTTCACCACCAAACTCAACAAGCGAACTTGTAAGCACTTCCCCCACTACTGAAAAATGAAAGAAAGTCACTCTGTATGAGCTTACAAAATGTTTTGAGTTAATCCGAATTGGAAAAAGGCAAATGGCCAAATACATTGAACCCCTTCGAGGCTTCATGGATTCACTATTTGTTTGGAAACTTTTGACGTGCAGTAACAAAGTTAGTCACTTTGTCATTTATCGGTATTATTAGATCATATTAAATTTAGTGAGAGCATTCACATTCCAACTATTCTATTTTACCATCTCAAAAGTTATTTGATTTATTATACCATACAATTTTACAATACATTCAACATCTCAACTTTTATTTTACAATACAACATATTAAAATAATATAAATTATACAATAAAATAATAAACAAATTATCTTCTCTCCCCTCTCTCTCATTTCTGTCCCTGCCTCTATGTCCCTCTCTCAACAACCAAATAACCCAATTACCACCACACCACCACTGCCCACCAAAATCCCACCGGAACCAAAAATCTAAATTTAAAAAAAAATCTAGCAAATACCCACCAAAAACCTAGCAAACTCATTAAAATAAACCAAAAAACCCAATCACAACCACCATGCCACAACCATGCCCACCATGCCACCACTGCCCACCAAAATCCCACCCAAACCAAAACCCAAATTATAAAAAAAATAATAATAAAAAAACAAAAAACAAAATAAAACCCAACAAACCCATAGCAAAAACAACCCAATCACCGCCACGCCACCACCACTGCCCACCACACTAACCCAAACCAACAAATCCAAATCTAACCCAAACCCCATCAGAATCCAACCATCGGAATACATAGCCCCTCAAACCATCGCACCACAACACCCAAAACCATTGGAATCCATTGCCCCTTAAACCACCCACACACCACAACCCACCACTGGACCCACGCTAGAAAAATCATAGCCCATCATTGTCAAGCTTAAGCAGCCCATCATCGGAGGCAAGGTTGAGCACCTCCATCAGAGGACCACGTTGCCGAAACCACCAAACCCACAGCGCTACTAGATCCACGCCACCGCCAGACCCCAAACCCACGCTAGAATATGCCCACTGTGAGAGAAAGATGTGATGAGAGAGAGAAAGGTCAGGACAAAGATGTGATGAGAGAGAGGCCAAACGTTGTGGAGAAAGAGAAAAGAGGTGAGAAACAGAGAAAATGAAGAGAGAGAAAGAGGCAGATATGTTAAATGTAGGAATAAAAAAAGTATTATTTTGTTTTACAATTGTGCTACAGTTCCGTCACAAATTTGTGATGATACTGTAGCACAATTGTAAATTCTTTTAGGATACAAGACCGAGTAATGTTGCGTTTTTGTGTTTTGATGGTAAAACATATCTACATATGGCATATGACAATGCGGGTGTGAATGCTCTAAATCCATTAACTTTTAGCAGTTTTTCTTAATTATCTTTTTCATTTGGGATAAGCTCACATAACATAATGATTGATTGCCTCGAAACTAATGGTTGGCTTTAAAAATCAAGAACATCCAACCAATATTAAGAACATCAACCAAAAAAATCATGGTCATGAAACATCACATTTTCCCAACAAACAAACAAATTTAGCCATCATCAAACCCAAAGAGAGAGATAGCGAGTTAGAAAGAGAGACTTGACAAGCTTTAAGATTCAACCACCAAATCAACAAAAAATTAAACCCATAAATCTTGAACATAAACACCAAAAAAAAAAAAAAAAAATCAAACCCCAAATCAGCTACACCAAGACTATGTGCATCTTGTTGGATTACACAGGGACTTCTAAGTCTGGGAGTAAAAACAAACAGGTGGTGACTTTGGTGGAATTCCTTGTTTTCGGAGCTGGGTTTTGTGTGATTCTTTTTGGGTTTTGCTTATTGAAGTTTAAAACATAAACAACCACTTCAAAATTTTGAAAAGAAAAACTTTTGGATTTTGATTTAGGGCATTATTGTAGTAGAGAAGTAAGAGAAAGAGTAGAAAATTTCAAAATCACATTATAATTTTTCATTAATTACAGTCCGTGCAGTAATATCTACAATAATTTATTGGAGGATCCAAAGCTAAAAATAAAATAAATTCTTTAACTACATAGTTAAAGATTTTATTTTTCTTTAACACTCATAAACTTGATAATGGCTCTAAACAACATGTTTTTCTTTAAGATAAGGTGCAATACTTACCTAAGGTATTGCACCTGATGCAATTGCAGTGAGTGGTTAAGATTCAGAGTTGGAAAAAACAACGTTCAATCTAAACCAATAAATTAAAAAAATATATATTAAAAAGCAGTAAAAAGTTAATGTTAAAATGTTAAGAATGTAAAAAATTTTGTGAAGGAAATGGGGTGAATCGCATGTGCAATTGCATATTGCAATTGCTCCGGATGACAATCCAACTATCTCCTCTCTCAACGGCCTCCTAATGACATGTCAACATTACCAACTCTTCCTAACTCAACTCAGTTGTCTTTAGAGCATTAGCATTAGGGGGGGGGGGGGGTAAAACTCCCAAAATTGCTATTTTACAACCAAATATGCCTAAATGCAACTTTACCAGGGTTTCTATTGCTAAAGAGTTTTAGTAATTATGAACAATGAGTTGGTGTCTTTAGGAATTACTGTAGTAGTAGTTGTAAAATAATATATATTATTTCTCTCTCTCTCTCACCCACCTCAGACCTTGCCACCAGCGTGGGTTAATTGCCAAGTGTCGTGGGTATTTTGGCAGATCGGTGTTCGGTGGTGGCGTGGGGTCTGATTCTTCTCACTCTCTCTCTTCTTTGTCTCTTCACTTTGTGGCATTGAATTGGTGGTTGTGGGTTTGGAATAGTGGTTGAATAGGTGGTTGTGGGTTTGGACCTGTGGGCGAATTGTTGGTGCTGGGTGGCGGTGTTTGCCATTATCATTCACGCCTCCGATTCCATTACATGTTTCGCTAGTCATTTCTTTTTTTTTCTTTTTTTTTTTGGCGTTTGTGATCTAAGAGTGAGACAAAATTTGAGTTAAGGAAAGGAATATTTTTTGGGTTTAGGGGTTGGACAAATGGTTTTTTTATGTATGTTTTACGTTTTTTTTTGTTTGATTTCTCTATCTCTCAAATTGGTGGTGGATGTCGTGGTGGATATAGGTGGTGGCGAATTCCAGTGGTGGGTTTAATGGGTTTTGATGGTGGTTGTTGATTGTGATGTAGTGGTGCTGATTGTGGTTGTTATGATTGCTTTGGTTGTTGTTGGTGGTGGTGGTGGTGGTGGTGGTGGTGGTTTCAGTTTTGGCTGGTGATGGTTCTAGGTAATTTTGGTTTGGGTTTGGTGGTAGGTGGTTGAGAGAGAGAGAGAGAGAGATGGGAGAGAAGAGAGAGATAAGGTACCTTATATTATTTTATTAGGTTGTATGTAAAAATAAGAATTGAGATGTTGGGTGTATTGTTAAATGAGTTGGTAAATAGAAAAAGTTGTTTTTTAGAATGTAATAAAATAGTTATTTTTTTAAAGCCCCAAATATGAATGCTCTTACAACATTAGCTCTCTGCCAACCCTCGTGGTTCTTTTCCTTCACATTGCCTCTTGAATGTTCATGTCATATTCCCTGTAACAGGCAACAACTTGACCCAACGTGTCCGTTTCTAAATAACTTATCTAGTTTTTGTTGAAATTATTTTGCTAAAAGTACTATAGATAAAAAGTAAAAATTAAATAATATAAGTAGGTCATTCAGGTGGGAGCCGCAAATAATAGGAAAAATAAGAGGTAGTATTCCATGTTTCGACTACATGTATCCACCCTCTCATATATTGTATACATGAAATACCGTCTTCTACGAATTACTTGTTGTCACCAATTCTTGTGTTACTGAACCAACCTCTTTAACAAATGCTTCAAAATATGTTGCATGGCATTGAGCCATGAATGAAGAGTTTATTGCTCTTATGCATAACGGCACCTAGTCTCTTGTACCACCCAAACCACTCATGAATCTTGTAGGATACAAATGGACATATCGAATCAAAAGAAAAGCTGATGGATTTGTTGAGGGATATACAATGCCCATCTTATAGCTAAGGGTTTTCATCAACAGCAAGGGGGTTGATTATGGTGGGATGTGCATGAAATATAGAAAATAAAGTACTCTCATATTTGCATATTTAGCCTTACTTTTATACTGTTTTGTGACTGATTATAATTGTCGAATATGCATCGAATATATTCATCATCCCTTTCACAACATATTAATTCCATATATTTGGGAGATCTATACACTATGAGAACCAGCAATAGTATATAATTTAATTATGAATTAGCAATGGCACTTGACAAGCAAATTGGGGTAGAGGAGCCTTCGTGATCAAGAATCACATAGGACAAAGTCAATCAGTAGAGGATGTTTCTCTCGGCATGTCAAAAATAAAGAAGCTAACTATTTAATGACAACAAAATTGAGAAGCAATATATTCAGGTTGAAAGCAAGGCTTAGGGAGGCCATTCTTCTAACAGAAACGAAACAGGGGTAGAAGTTCTCCAAACATAAAACCCCATATAACATTAACAGCTAATGAAGCAATATTCAAACATACTTCAAAAGTGCTCCTAACAAAACATGATTGTTAATTTTGTTACATCATTAGTTAGTCACATTTTCATTAAAGAATATTATCAGTAAATCACCTTAAATTGAGTATTAATTCGATGGGTGTTAAAAGTTAAAACCCTATCCCTTCTCCTCTCTCCTCTGTGTGTAATTGTTTTTCCAAACAATAATTTTCATGATGTTTGAAGATTTCAAGTGAAAATTATTAGTTTACATAAATAGTATCATAGTCATATAAAGTTTACGTTTTAGGCAAATATGTGAACAACATTTGTCATTTTAGGAGAAACTTACTAACATTTGTCACATTTTTTTGTTGTATGTGAATCACTCAAATAAATTTGTCTTTACGAACGAGAATGGTCATACAAAGTCATAAAGCATGTGCCTCCATCACATTTAGCTTTAAATAAAATATAAACAAATAAAAACAGAATCTGTTGATCTGATGTGCCTAGATTTTGTACTCATGTGGAGATGCATCAATAGACATGGCAAAACGGTCGGGTCGGGTCGGGTTTGCGGGTCAAACAGGTCGCGGGTCAAAACAGGTCATTTTTAAACGGGTCAATCGGGTTGCGGGTCGACTTGACCCGTATTTTTCAAACAAGTTTTTTTTTTTTTTTTTTTTTTTTTCAATTACTAAAACAAATCAATAACAACTTGTTTAGAGAGAATGAATAAAATCAATTAAGCAAATGAATTGCACTTAATGCCACTTGTTATTATCCTTCCAATTCTGATAGTTTTGAGCATGACAAAAATTATTTATAGCCATAAATTTACGATGAAAAAAAAAGTCTTCAATGTTAATAATTCACTGTCAAAATGCATATAATTACAAGTTTACATCTTCAAATATTCAGCACTGCAAATATTCATACTTGAAAATTGTAGCTCAAGTTGGTCAAAATCTAAGACTGAAAGAGTAGAGAAACTAACTGGGAAAGGAAGTTTTATGGTTTGGTTTGACTCAACTTTCAGGTTTGCCATTTGTGGCTTTGTGCATTATTCTTTTTTTTTTTCTTTTTTTTTTATAACCATTTTTCATTTGTTTGTGTTATGCCTTTGGCTTTGGTCCTTTGGAGTTTGGACAATGGACTACATGCTATAGTTGTTGAATGAGATTTTTTTTTTTTTTTTTTAATGGTTGTCTTGACTGATGACTCTTGATAGCCTTGGCCTTTGTGTAACGTGTTGTAGGCAATATGGCAAGCACTGAAGCTAGGCTAGCTAGCTCTTATTGGTTTTGATGATTTTTTTTTTTTTGAGAAACGGTTTTGAGGAATTAAATAGTCATTCTCTATGATATATTGATTATTAGTTTTGGTACTTTGTGCTTATGCACCTAGTATCAGGACATAATTAAAATATTTTTCTAGCGAATTTTTTTAACGGGTCAAATTACGGGTTATCTGGGTCGGGTCGGGTTAACCCGCAAAAAATTAGGTTGGGTCATAGGTCAACCTGTTTTTGCTTTGGGTCAAAAAAATCGGGTTCGGGTAAGGTACTTTTCGGGTCAGGTCAGAATTTTCTGACCTATATTGCCATGTCTATGCATCATCGACAATGCATGGAGAATTAGAGGATCAGTCTCAATAGTAGGTATCAAGAAGCCTTCTAACAAACCAATGAGCAGGAGATCAACTCAAGTGAGGAGCATCACCAACCTATCACGAACCGGAATTGATAGATCCTCATCAAAGTGGCAGCTTATAAGAATAGGAAATCAAAGAGATGTGGCTACGCATTTGAAGGTTCCAAGCAGGATGGAGGTATTCTCTTCACGGGAGGAGCTACTTGTGGGAGACAAACTTAAAGCCTTGCAGTCTAGGAAGCGTTGATGGAGGCTCTGATCAAAGCAAGAGATGCAGGATTCAACAGGATCTTTGTTTTGAGCAATGACAAAAGGCTACCTCAAATTTGCAGTAACAGGAGGAAACCTTTATGGCAAGAGAAAACTTTCACTTTGGACTCGTTCAATCTGTAGTAATAGGGATTAGTCACGCATGTTCTTTTTGTACCAAAGCTAGTGGTTTTACATGTGTTACAGTTAGTGTACGGTACGAGATTCCTGAGCCCTTTGAGCCTCCAATCCTGGCCTTATGGTATGGTCTTTAGCCTAGCCCCTTGTACGGGGTAAGGCCCCAAGCCCACAAAGTCGTGGGCCCTAGCCTCGTACTGAGGTGCTTGGCCCAAAGCACATTGGTCCTATGATTTCGGTCAACTGCATCTCAGACGGAAACGTGATTGCTCAGGGGAACACGTCTTAGTTTTCCGGTAAGGCCTTGGGAATATTGCTGTCGAACAGCCTATGAGAGGTGGGAACCAATTCCAATGCCACTACTACCATTCCCAACGAAACATCCACTTCGAAACAATGGAATTGGGCCCCTATCTCCACTAATAATCAGGAATAATCATGACATTCCCACTGACCTTACACTATAAATAAGAGACTAAGATGAGAAGTAGAGGGGTCGAAAAACTTTTGAGAGAGAACCGACAGAAAAGAGTGACAAAACTAAGAAAGGAGAGCAACTGTGTGAGAGGAGGGATTGCAGAAATTGGAGAGTATTTGGGTGACCGAGCACAAGACCACCTAAAGTAGGAAATCCTAAGCCCACGATACAAATAGATTGTAAGCCCAAAGTAAAAGTTGAGCCCAATAATCATATTTTGGGTACGCATAATTGGCGCCCACCATGGGGCCCTCCTACAAAGCTGTGGTTTTGCCAAGACGTGAACGGGAAAATGTCTGGAGGTTGATCAGGGAGTTATGCTGAGAATGGCTTAGGGAGGTCTTCTCAGGGATCCACCTGGCGGGAAGGAAGGCATAAGGGATGTGAAGATAGGGAGTATGAAGAAGAAAGGCAGTCTAGCCTCTGAGAAGGCTCATTTCAAACACACCAAACAATGTCTGGTGCTTCAGGGTGCAATCGTTTCGATAGAAGGGATGAAGAGCTTGAGCGAAGGGACGAGGAACTTGAACGTCTACGTGGGTTGGTGAGGGATTTGGAGTTCGAAGCGAGAGGTGGGCGCCGGAGAAGGGCCCATGAGGAGCAGGGAGAAGGGTCGGCTAGTGCGGGAGGTCGCTATGGGGCGGGGTCCCACCAGTCCGGAACTCATCGACACCAGGATTGCTCTTCGGAGTATGCAGACCAGGACTCGATCTTCCCGGAGGAATGACAACCCGGAAATGCTGCCATGGACGCTATGGGCCGCGCATTACGCCAAACTACCCGATCACCATTTTCAAGGGACATTGAATGAGCCCCTATGCCGAGCAGATGTACACGCTTGCCGTTCAATTCTTACGATGGGAAGACGGACCCGGTGGAACATGTAAGTCATTATATTCAAATGATGTCTCTACACACTCATAATGATGCACTGATGTGTAAGGTATTTCCTTCGAGTCTTGGTCCCACTGCTTTAAGGTGGTTCAATGGGTTAAGGAAAGGCTCGATTCACAGTTTTTCCTAGTTGATCCAAGAGTTTGGTGCCCAATTCATGACATGAAGCCGACTTCCACAACCCGTAGATACATTACTATCGACGAAAATAGGGGTAGGGGTGTTCACGTAAAATAATCTGCAAGCACACAGAATCGTAACAAGTAGTAAAGTGTTTTTAGAAAACGAATGTCGAACCCACAGGGATTAACTATGTTATTGAATACCGAAATTCACTAAATTAACTACCATTTGAAAAATCGAAAATAAATGGAACGTTCTACTATCTAAATTAAATTAAACTATTTAATAAAATAAATCTACGAATAAAAGATTAACAAAATGCAAAAATCTAAAAGTGTAAAAATATGATAAGAATGGATCTAGAGCGGTTGATTTCACCTAACAAATCCCACACAATTTATTCTTCCTAATTATTAAATTCTAATAATCTCCCGTTGATGATTAAAAATTCCTTAAGTATTCAATATCTTCTCTCGAATAATATCAAAAATATCTTCAACTAACAATTCCATATCTCTATGTGAATTTAATTAATTGGAGACTCATTACGTACTTTGAATTTTCTGAAAAATCACACTAATCGCGGTAAAGCATCTCTACTTTCGCTCAACTAATGATGTTTAATTCTAGAACTAAAATAACAAATCACCTCTCGGTCTCATTGTAATTCAATTGATCAAACAATAATTCGTAAAAAAAAAATAGTAAGCATTAAGAATAAGAATTAAACACTTAATCATGAAAATATTAAAAATAAAATAACTCAGAATATAAATTGAGTGTTCATTGCTAGACTACATCAACGCTCTAGAAAATAAATTTAGTTCATAATAAAATTGAAAAGAAAACAAATAAAACTTATGTTTTTCATCTAAATTGGTTGATCAACATGAAGCTCTCGCCTTTGTCTTCAGATCCTCCTCTTCATAATGACTCCCAAAACAAGTCCTTTTATGCGGCACCCCCTTTTCCTCTCTGGTCCTTTTCTTTTTTCTTTTTTTTCCCTAAAGAGCCTTTAAATAGGTCAAGGAATCCTATTCCCGTTTGGAGAAAATTTCAGATTTTTAGGCTTCACTTAACTGACGATTTTCGCCCATTTAACGTCATAATTTGGACTTTTGGTAAACTACAAAGTTGTAGCCCTTTACGTTAAATTTCCTGATCAACTTGAATCATCTCGATTGGATATTTGAGCCGAAAGTTATGCCAAAAATACTACTAATGTGCAGGCTGGAATCCTAATCCAAATTGGACTTGGATTTGGTGCAAAATTCCTTTGATTCCGTGCAAAATTCCTTTGATTCCTTGCTCCACTTGGACTTGAATTTAATTGGGTTGGTCTTCTCTTGAATTCATGCTTGGTTGGATGAAAGTTGGCTTGATTCAATTGGCTTAGCCCCACTTTGCATATAAAACTCTTGTTACCTATAACACAAAGATATTATATAATCAGTAACAAAATAACATAAAAGTAGGGCTAAATATGTAGATATGTGAGTACTTTATTGTATATATTTCATGCACATCAAGGGGAAACCCTCCGTAGCTATGCTAACCGATATTGGGAGCTGTATAACAAAATTGGCGAAGGTAATGAGAAAATCGCCGCGAGTACCTTTCGTTTAGGGTCGCCCGAGGATTCCGAACTACGAGACTCGTTGACAAGGAGGCCACCCAAGGATATGAGGTAGCTGATCAGGCGCATTAAAGAGTACAAGAGCTTGGAGGATGGCTGTTAGTAGAACAAGGGCAAAGCTTCGATCGTGAGCCGGCCTCGGCAGGGGGGTTTTCAATCAAGGCCTTGAAGGGATTTGAGGATTCGGGAGCCGGGCACACCAATTGGGGAGGTAAACGTGACGTTTAAAAAGTTGGTGCTCAGAAGTGTAGATAGGATAAAAAATAAGCCATACTTTTGATGGCCGAATAAGATGGGAGGTGGGAGGTGACCCTAGGAGAAACCAAAACCTATACTGTACTTACCATAAATACAAGGGGCATACCACCGAACAATGTAGAGTGCTGAAAGACCATCTAGAGCAGCTGGTGAAAGTAGGGTACTTGAAAGAGTTTGTGGTAGACCTGAGGAATCAAGATGCCGGACAGGAAGCTCGGCCTTGGGGAAACCCTCTCCCACCACCATTGGGAGTGATAAAGGTCATTCATGTCACTTCAAGGGGCACCGTGGTGTCCGGAAGGAGAGGGGTATTAATTGTGGTCCCAGCAGATGGATTCCTAAGGAAACAACCATCCGAGAAGAAGTTAAAACTCACTCGGGAGCCCATTGCCTTCACTGATGATGATTTGGAAGGAATGATCCAGCCACACGATGATGCTCTAATAGTCACCACCCAGATAAACGGCTTCATAGTGAAGAGGGTATTAATAGATCAAGGGAATGGTGCTATTCAAGGGGATAGGGTTGAAAAACGAGGATCTCACCAAATACAACACACCCCTAGTGAGGTTCACTGGCCAGATGGTGATCCCAAATGGAAAAATTTCACTTCCCGTGAACATGGAGGGCAAGGATGTAACGGTGACGTTCATAGTGGTCGCCTCATTTTCGCCGTACACGACAATTCTTGGAAGGTCATGGATTCATGCAATGGGGGCGGTTCCATCCACCCTACATGTGAAAGTCAAATTCCACACTGAGCGGGGTATTACCATAGTAAGGGGAAGTCAGCAAGTGGCCAGGCAGTGCTTGGTGGCCTCTATTAACCAGGAAATCAAGCAAAAGGGGTCAATTGAGGCAGTTCCATTATAGCAATTACGGGGGCCCTAGGAGGACAGGGGAGCTTACGATGCCAAGGAACTAATAAAGGTAAGGATACTGCCTGACTATGATAAACATTTCTAGATAGGAGCAAGTATGAAGGACAAGGATAGGGTGGGGATGCTGCTGTTCCTTATGCAAAATGTGGAGATGTTTGCTTAGAGCCCGTACTAAGTGCCCGAGGTGGATCCCGAGTTCATAGTTCACAAACTCAATGTGGACCCTTCGTACCCTCCCAAGAAGCAGAAGCCAAGGAGGTCGACTAAGGAGCATGTCAGAGCTGTCAGGCAAGAGGTTAAGAAATTAAAGGAATCAGGGGCTATAAAGGAGATATTTTTTCCAGAGTGGCTTGCGAATACCGTGGTGGTAAAAAAGAAGAATGGAAAATAGAGGGTTTATGTTGATTTCACTGACCTGAATTGAGCATGTCCAAAGGATTCGTTTCCCATACCGAAGATTAATTAGCTGGTAGGTGCCACCTACGGACACACGAGGATGAGTTTTCTGGACGCTTTTCAAGGTTATCATTAAATTGCCCTGGCTGCAGAGGATCAGGAGAAGACAGCATTCATTTCCCCTGATGCTAACTACCATTAAACTGTGATGCCATTTGGGTTAAAGAATGTTGGGGCCACATATCAACGAATGATGACGAGAATGTTCAGAGACAAGATTGGGCGCACAGTCAAGGTTTACATTGATGATATGGTGGTAAAAAGAAAACGGGAGACACATATGGGCGACCTTAAAGAGGTGTTCGAAGTACTTCGACGGCATAAGCTGCGCCTTAATGCCGACAAGTGTGCCTTCAAAGAGGGGGCCGACAAGTTCCTAGGGTATTTGATCACTATTCGAGGAATAGAAGTCAACCCTGATTAGATTGAAGCAGTAAAATGCCTAAAACCGCTGAGCAATCCGAAGGAGGTCCAATACTGACCGATATGTTAGCTGCCCTTAATCGGTTCATTTCCAAATTTGTTGATTGATGCCGTCCATTCTATCAACTTTTAAAAAAATGGAAGGGATTCTAATGGAACGAAGAGTGTGAGAGGGCTTTCCAAGGCTTGAAGGAATATTTTACACGGGCCCCTATATTGATAGCCCTAGAGCCTGAGGAGGACTTATACATGTATCTCTCGGTGTCCGAGCACACTGTTAGTGCTGTGCTGCTAAGAGATCAGGGTGTGCAGTAGCCTATATACTATATCAGCAAGACCTTAGTCGATGCCGAGACGAGGTATTTGCCTTTGGAGAAGTTAGTGCTAGCATTAGTCCATGCCACAAGGAAGCTATCCCCCTACTTTCAGGCTCATACCATTGATGTATTGACCGAGTATCCTCTATAGTCGTTATTGAAAAGATCTGATTTCATGTGAAGAATAGCTAAGTGGGGAACTCGACTGGGCTCTTTTGACATTAGGTATAGGATTAGAAGCTCAGTGAAGGGTCAGGTCCTCGCCGATTTCGTTGTAGAGTTTTCCCCGAGGAGGGGGGAGGTCATTTGCACTATAGAAGTAATCCCGTGGAAGGTATTTGTCGATGGTGCGTCCGCGCTTTAGGGCTGGAGCTGGGATAGGAGTCATCACCCCAGAAGGAATAAAATTGGAGCATTACTTTAGGTTAGGCTTTAAGGCTTCTAATAACAAAGCCCAGTATAAGGCCCTACTGTCCGAATTAAGAGTTGTATCATATCTAAGTGCTAAAGAAGTAGAGGTTTACTCAAACTCTCGGTTGGTAGTCAATTAGGTACAGGGAAGC
Source organism: Castanea sativa (assembly GCF_040712315.1). Lineage (NCBI taxonomy): Eukaryota > Viridiplantae > Streptophyta > Magnoliopsida > Fagales > Fagaceae > Castanea > Castanea sativa. The sequence continues at coordinate 14,106,841 of NC_134022.1, forward strand.
TTTGAGGCCAAGGATCCCCGGATGATGGAGTACTTACGGACAATGAGACAAACTATGGACCGCTTCCTGAACGTTAGAGTGGTTCTGGTAGCTAGGGGGCAGAATTGGCATGCTGACTCCTTGGCCATATTGGCGTCATCGTCAACCGACGAAATTCCTCAATTAATAAAAGTAGAGTTAATAGCAGAACCGAGCATCAATGCAGGGGTAGGTGTTTCACAGGTGACAATAGTTGAACTATGTTGGATGAATCTGATCATCGAATTTTTAGCCGAGGATAAATTGCCTGTTGACGAGAGGGAAGCAAAAAGAGTACGATGGACAGCTACTTAGTATTGGTTGTCAGCTGATCGTAAGCTGTATCGAAGATCTTTTGATGGGCCCTACCTACAGTGTTTGCACCCCAGCAAGATTGAAGAACTCCTTGTCGAGCTACATGAAGAAGTGTCCAGCAGTCACATGGGAGGACGTTCATTGGCACATCGGGCAATGACTAAGGGATTTTGGTGGCCGCGAATGCAAAGGGATGTTACCAAGTATGCACGGAGATGTAAGCGGTGTTAAAGGCACGCCCCGTTAATCCACCAACCGGCAGGGAGCTTAAATCCCATTAGTATCCCTTGTCCCTTTGTGTAGTGGGGGCTAGATATCGTTGATCCATTCCCCTAAGCTATAAGGAATCGAAGGTTCATTTTAGTAGCCAAAGATTATTTCACCCAATGGGCGAAGGTCAAGGCGTTGGCGAACATCCAGGATGTGGATGTTAAGAAGTTTGTATAGAGAAACATAGTAATGAGGTTTGGGGTACCAGAGTCTCTAATATCAGACAACGGGTTGCAGTTCGACAGCAAAGCTTTCTGTGAGCTTTGTGGCAATTTGGCATCACAAACCTGTATTCAACTCCGGCATATCCGCAGAGCAATGGCCAAGCCGAGGCTACCAACAAGGCCATCGTGAACGGGTTGAAGAGGAGATTGGAAGGTGCTAAAGGCAGGTGGGCAAAGGAGTTACCTAATGTTCTATGGGCATACCGAATAACTCCAAGGAGGTCCACAAGGGAAACTCCATTCTCTTTAGCATACGGAGCGAAAGCAGTTATACAGGCAGAGATAAACCTGTGCAATGCCCACGTTTCGGAATTCGACCCCGCTAAGAACTCGGGATTGATGCTAAAGCAGCTTAACTTGTTGGAAGAGCGCCGGGAATCAGTGACTATACGGCTGGCAGAATATCAACAAAAACTTGCCCGGAGATACAACAGGGATGTGAGGAAAAGGGAATTTGGAGCAAGAGATCTAGTACTTCGGAAGGTAGTAGGGAATATGCGAGATGTCAACACAAGGAAGTTTGCGCTGACTTGGGAGGGACCTTATAGAGTCACCACCGTTGCGGGCGCAGAGGCGTATTCTCTGGAAGATTTGGACGAAATACCACTTTTCAGGCCATGGAATGCCCACAATTTGAAGAAATTTTACCACTGACTATCAATACGTGGGAGCACCGATTTAGTATAATGTTGTATGTGCATATTATTAATTAATATGAAGGTGATGTTTATCCATGCAGGTGTGTTTGTACCTATAATTCCATTGTTTATTAGTTCATCAACCCCGGTCAACGAACGCGAGAGGAACTGAGGCTAGTTATCATAAGGACAGAAACCCGTTCCCGGTTCGATCTCCAATACCGGAAAGGTGGAAACCTAATTTTGAATTTTATCTAAGGACAAAAACCTATTCTTGGTTCGATCCCCATCACCAGACAGGCGAAAACCTAATTTCAAATTTTATCTAAGGACAAAAACCTGTTCTCGGTTTGATCTCCATCACCGGATAGGTGGAAACCTAATTTCAAATTCTATTTGACAGAAACCTATTCCCTGTTCGATCTCCATCACGGATGAGAGAAAACCTTGCACTCAATCGCTATAAGAACAAAAACTGATCTCCTAGGTCCAGCCTTAATCATTGGGGAGGTAAGAAACTTACACTAAATTCTCCTAACGAAGAAACTTACACTAAATTCTTCGTTAAGTGAGCATACATCAAATTCAGTTCTTATTATCAGAGTCAACTCCTAAGGTATAGAAAACTTCTTCCAGGTTGGTCCCAGTCATTATGCATGTAAAGATATAGCCTATTAGAAACAGATGAGTAGTTCTAATCACCAATCAGAGGCAAAAGAACAACTCAATAGTAATGAGATTATCATCCATAAATCTGAGTAAAACAAACGTTCGGTCACCATACCCAGATTAGATAAAGCAAACGAATAAAAATTAAACCAAAGTTTCATCACAACGACCCAGTGACTGTAGGAAAATAAAACTTAGGAAAATAACAGTCAAATCATTGTTTTGTCACCACAGCCCGATGACATTAGGCAAACCAAACAAATAAAAAAATAATAATAAAAGCAAGATAGAACCATAACTATCAAATAGATGGATCAGTGGGCGAGAGATGGACTGCGTCACCGGCTTGCCGATTTGGAATGTCCTCGGTTGGCGGTTGCTGGACTTGTGCGTCTTCGGCCGTGTTAAGGTTGCTGGTGACCTCGAGATCAACGGTCTCTACATGGGTGTCAATCGCTTGGACCAGCTCCCTCATACTGGGGGTATCTTCTTCGTCAGCAGTACCAACTTGACTCTAAACGGTTGGAGTAGGAGCCGAATATGGGATCTGGTCTGGATTCCTCAAAGGGGAATCTTCGGGCACTCCCCCTGCTTGAAAGGCCGCAAGCCACCCCTCCCTAAACCTATGAGACCGAGCTTGGTGGACAATAGGCTCCACGGAGTTCTCAACATCCATGAAGCCCTCATCGTACCACTTATCCTCACAAGCTTTAAAGGACACCTTCAGATCAGCTATCGCGTCAGCTTGGGCCAGGTTTAGGCTGGCTGCTTCCACCAATTTAAGCTCTACCTCCCCTAGCTTGTCCTCCGCCTCGACCAATTTTCTCTCCGCCGCCAACCGAACTTTCTTCGAAGACTGAGCCTTCTCCTCGGTGGCCTCCGCAGCTTTGCCCTTTTCTTTTGCAGTGGCAGCAGCGATGTCCTTCAGGCCTTCTCCCGTGTGCCTCTCGTCGAGGACGTAGGTCAGTTGCGCGGCCTGATATTGTACTAGAGGTCAGTATGAAGGTCAAAAGAGTACGCATGTATTAAAATAAACGTGAAAGATGGAAAATTACTGCTATGGTGTGCCACTGTGACCACCTAGCAAGCTATTCTTCGTCTCCCTCCGAGAAAAAGTGAACGTCTTTAAACATCCCGAGGCTTAAGCCTGAGCAGCCGAGCCGAAAGCAGCTAAGGCCAATCAAGACATAGATATGGTGACCAGTCCCCCTTGGCCTTAGGCCTAGGTCCTTAGGTTGGCAGAGAACCAACGCCGAGTTTAAAGGTAGGCTGCCAACTCACCAAGGGCCGAGACGAGGACGCCACGTCGGTGCCAATCTGGGGAGTTGGCCAAACATCACCCGCTGGCTCCCAGATAGTGATCCGCTCGATATTTGGGGAAGGGTCTTCGAAGGAGCACCACTTGGAATCCTAGTCGGTTGATCGACAACCCGCTGCTTCTTTTTGGCACGACCGGTAAAGGGAGGAGGAGGAGTCTGGTCCTTGCATTGAGGCTGTTGAGGCTGAGCTATAGGACAAGTGCTAGGCAAGAATCGGTCAACGGTCATTTTTCGCCTGGTCACTATATCTGTGTCTTGATCAGCCTTAGCTGCTTTCGGCTTGGCTGCTCAGGCTTGAGCCTCGGGCTGTTTAACAAGAACGTGGACTTTACGGCTTTGAGACAAACGTTCAGCCAATTCGTCCCTCACCGGTGCAAGATCCTCTACTGTAGTATATCTGGAGCCGAGGTCCTGAGCTTCACAAACTGTCAAAGAGGGCAGAAGAAAATTGGCGTGCCGAACATCGATATATGACAGAAGTGAGCTGTCCACCAGCAAAGCTTGGCTGAAAGGCTGCCAGGTAGAGTACACAGGGTTGCAGCAGAGTATTAGATGGGATGCTCAGAGCTGTTTGTTCGTGTGCACAAAGATCTCTAACCTTAGTACGAAGTTAAGGTCCCTCACGTGCACGACTCTATGGTCCGGTTTAAATCTTTTCCATTCTGCAATGAATTAATAAATGGGCCGGTTAGTACCTACGTAAGTGAACCCAAAAAAAGTATCAAATTTTAAAACAAGTAAAAGTACTCAGTACCGACCAACATCACGCGGTAAAAGCGAACAGGGGAGCTCATTGGCAAGCCAATTGTCGCTCACCCAGACGAATTCTCCCGCTGAGTTTCTGTTGGAGTCAGGAAGGCATGATATAAGTCGTATCCGCACATCCCTAACTTTTAAATAGTAATCGGTCTTAATGTTGCTGCACAAATTGTACATAAAATTGATGTCATGATGATTTAGTTGTAGACCGAATATATGGTTTAATCTACTAACATAACTCACCACTCGGTAAAAATTGGGAGGGAGTTGGTCGGGGCACAGGCCATAGAACCTAAGGGTGCCTACAAGGAGAGGGTCTACAGGAAACCTGCCACCCTCTAGTATAGCCATCAAAGGGAAAAATGCTACGTTTGGGCGAGAGTCCCTCGCAAGAGTGATTTCGCCCTCGTGACAATTGGTGATATCGACGTCCCCAAGGACGCCATAGGCTTCTCTAAAGCTAAGCCAAGGCAGCCCCAGGTGCGAGAAGATGAGAATAACCCATTCCTAAACTATGTAGTGAAGAAAAGTTGATAGAAATTGGAAGAGTAAAGAAAACTTACTGGGGGCTCTAGAAAACGATGATCTAGGCTGGAGAATATGTGCACGGGAGAGGTATGCTCAACAGAGCAGGAATTTGAGGAAGAGATGATGCAAAAAGTGATGGGAGAAATCAAAGGGAACTATTTATAGGGTCTAGTGGGAGTTAAGAGCAATTAATGAAAATGGAGGGCGGGAAAACTTTACAAATTCCTTTGCTAACTGCCACGCATGCCGCCTCGGTTTACGAAACATCAGGTTATGATAACGACTGAATCTGACGGTCGGCACAATGCGCCTTTTAAGAGTGCATTAATGAACATCCCATTCATTCAATGATTAACTATTAAACTTCCCGAAGAGTTTCTGGCTCTTAGCATCCTTGATTCATTCTCAGTAGCTGGACATGAATCAAGGGGGGGCTAATGTACAGTACAGGATCCCTAAGCCCTTTGGGCCTCCAACCCCGGCCCTATGGTATGGTCCCTAGCCCAGCCCCTTGTACGGGGTAAGGCCCCAGGCCCACAAAGCCATGGGCCTGAGCCTTATACCGAGGTGCTTGGCCCAAGGCACATTGGTCTTGGGAATATCGCTACCAAACAGCCTATGGGAGGTGGGAACCAGTTCCAATGCCACTACTACCACTCCAAACGAAACATCCACTTCGAAACAATGGAATTGGACCCCTATCTCCACTAATAATCAAGAATAATCATGACATTCCCACTGACCTTACACTATAAATAAGAGACTAGGATGAGAAGTAAAGGGGTAAGAAAACTTTGGAGAGAGAACTGATAGAAAAGAGCGACAAAACTAAGAAAGGAGAGCAACTGTGTAAGAGGAGGGATTGTAGAAATTGGAGAGTATTTGGGTTACCGAGCACAGGACCACCCATAGTAGGAAATCCTAAGCCCACAATACAAATAGATTGTGAGCCCAAAGTAGAGGTTGAGCCCAATAATCATATTTTGGGTAAACACAATTAGCTATAAGAGCTACTAAGTTCCTTGTCTACTCATTTAGACTAAACCCCTTATAGGCCTGTAGGCCCTTTTGTAATGACCCTTTATATCTTAATGCATGTTTTCTTAGTTTACCCAATAAAAAAAAAATAAAAAAAACTTTTTTTTTTTTTTTTTGCTGAGACACTCTTATAGAGTGTGTTTGATTGAAAGGGTGAAAAAGTGGGAGGATAGAAAATGATGGGATGAGAGAAAAAATCTCATTTTTATTTGGTTGGATGTGAAAAAGGAAGGGATAGAAAAAATGAGTTTGTATATATTTACTTCTATACCCTTGTTAAAAAATGATGCACAATTAAAATAAAATAGTAACAAGCAATTAAAAAAAAAAAAAAGAGGCAATCACCTAAATTTATTAAATAGTAAAAATTATGTCCAAGAAAAAAATCATGTCTAATATTTTTTTTTTAAACATAGCACCATATACAGCCCAAAAAATCAAAAGAAAAAAGGATTAAAAAAGAAAATAGAAGGAGTCAATGTTCCTAGGAAGTAATAATAATAATAGTAATAAATTCCTTAAGGGGGAAAAAAAAAAAACCTAGGCAACTGGACGAAATTAGTACAATGAGCAATTTTGTCATTTATCCATCAAACTCCGCCCACCATGTATTCTCTCCATTTTGGAGAGACAAGTTTTGGGTGGGCTCCTGTGAAAAATGCCTGGACCTCTCCAAAAAAAAAAATTTCTCCCTCCCTCCCTCCCTCCTTACCAAACAACACCTTTCCCCATTTTTTTTCCTATTTTTTCTCCAAAGTTTTCCATCCACTCCATTTCACCTCCAAACAAACACATCCTACTCTAACTCTAAATCATAAAAGTTGGACGTAAAATTGACCTTTTGTCATGTTTTGAAGAGGGGAAATATGTGTTGCCCACGAACACTGCTTTATAGAGCCTTGAAAGGATAAAGGTCAGAGCCCCTTGGTGGCGGGACTTTCATAAAGAAAACTCCAATGGGATAACAACACAGTTCGTATACCATTCAAATTGTAGAGGTCAATTTAATTCCGTAACGTTTGCTCATGCCTTTATTGCTTGCATAAGATACCTTCAGGCCCATAGGCCATAGGGAGGGAGATACATTCAAGTTCCCTTTTCTTTTCTTTTTTTGATTCTCTCTCTCTCTGGAACACATACAGAGATGGAAGTAAGCTTTAAGCTATATACTCTATCTTTGCCTCAGCTGGACCATTATTCAGGCCCTTCATACCATCGCAAGAAGAAGCAACTCAATTCCCAAATCGCTTCCTCTAGGACCAAAACCTTTTATAATCAATGGAAACCTCTTGGAACTTGGTGACAAACTCCCAAGTCTCTGTCCAAGCCTGCCATGACAAATGGGTCCTTGATGTGCCCAAAACTAGGAGATTTATTCACAGTAGTCATTTCTTCACAGCCAGCACGGCCAATGAACTCGCTCGTCAATTCCTTCATGGATTCACTATTTTCTTAGCTATCGATTTCATTTGTGATAAGATGTACCTAAGACAATGGTTACCTGAAAACTGATGATTAGCTTCACCACATATATTGCAAGATAAAGGAGAAAATGGGTATTTATCCGTAATTTATAAACTATGCAGTCGCATGTTTTGAAATTATTTAGTAAAATGTTCTTGTTTTCTAAATTCAATTTTAACAAAATCAAATTCTGTGCAAAATTCGATATTCTCAAAATTGAGTTCTTTGTATATTTTGAAAATTTAAGTGGAATCCGACATTAGCAATGTTGAATTCCACTTAAATTTTCAAAAAAAAAAAAAATTAAATGACAAAATATGCATAGAACTCGACATTGCTAATGTCAAATTCCACTTGTAACTCAATTTTGTTAAGATTGAGTTTAAAAAATAAGGATATTTTGCATAATAGTTTCAAAACATGGGCGCATCTTGTTACTTGGTTTGTAAATTAGGAACACATGCTCATTTTCCTCCGGGATAAACCCTTTTTATACATTGGGTCTGTTTAAGATCCACTTATTTTGTTGAAACTGAAAACTTTTTGTTGAAAATACTGTAGATAAAAGTAAAAGTTAGCTGGAATAGTACATTGGGATCCATAAATATACCAAAAATGTAGTGAGACCCATGAATAGTAGCAAAAATAAGTTGAATAGTAAAATAAATTGGCAAAAATAATCTTTCCAAACACACACATTGTATAAACAATAGCAGGTCATACATGATTGTAGACTTTATCACAACACTAGTAAATCACATCATCATAGAGTAATAATTCCATGGGTGCATAACATTTTTTTTAATTTTTTATTTTTATTTTAGACTAAGATGCGAGTCACTAAAATAAATGTGATTCCATCTATATTAAAAAAGAATGCATCTCATGCATCAAATATATGCATCCACCCTTTCACAACATATAAATTTCATGTGTTTGTGAGATCCATACACTATAAAGCAGCAATCACATATAATTATTGGAACCAATAATCACATTTGACAAGCAAACTGTGATAGGGAGCCTTTGTGATCAAGAATCACTTAGCACCAAGTCAATCGGTAGAAAATGTTTCTCTCAACATGTCAAAAATAGAGAAGCTAACTATTTGATGCGACAAACTTGTTGAGATGTGTTATATGCAACTTGGAAACTAGGCTTCAGGGAGGCCATTCTTCTTGTAGAAACGAAACAGGGTACAGAGGTTCTCCAAACATGCAATCCCCATATGACAGCTAAAGAATGAATATTCAAACAAATATACTTTAAAATTGCTCCTAAAACTGGTGCTCACAGAAGTACAGAAGTTGGAGAAGGAGGCGACTGATAACTATATCTATACTAAAACAACTCTAACTTCTACTAAAACATTGTCTAAAAAATAGGGTCACTCTCCTGTTGATTTTCAAATTGATTTATCCACTTAAAAATTAAATTTTCAAAATAAAAATTATATATATAAAATAAAAACAATTTTTTTTTTTTTGCTAAAAAATAGGACCACTAAAAAAAAGCTTCACTTATAAATTAAAATTTCAAAATAAAAATTATATATAAAATAAAAACACATTTTTTTTTTGCGAAATAATAAGACCACTAAAAAAAAAAGTCTCATCGCACACGCTATTATTTAAGGGGCTTTTCCTGTTTGGATTCCTCATTTTCATGGTTCTAAAATGTCCCTACATCCATATGTTTAAGTAGAGACAAAACTAAATTAGGATAATTCAGTAAAAATATAACTCTAACATCTACTAAAACATTGCCTAAAAAATAGGATCATTCTCCTGTTGATTTTCAAATTGATTTATCCACTTATAAATTAAAAATTCAAAATAAAAATTATATATATAAAATAAAAATGCTTTTTTTTTTTGCTACAAAATAGGATCCCTAAAAAAAAGCCTCACTTATAAATTAAAATTTCAAAATAAAAATTATATATATAAAATAAAAACACTTTTTTTTTTTTGGCTACAAAATAAGACTACTAAAAAAAAAGTCTTATCGCACGCGCGAAGCGCGTGTGATGAGGCTAGTTAACTATTAAGCTAGTATGGAGCTGACATACGGTTCTTAGTTGTACCAAAAAAAGAAAAACACGATTGTGAACTTTGTTACATCATTGGTAAGTCACTTTTTCTTAGAAAAATTATTAGTAAATCACCTTACATTGAGTATTAATTCCTTGGGTGTTAAAACCCCTATTCTTTCTCCCATGTAAAGCCCACATTGTAGGCCAAAATGTAGTTAATTTTTGTCTTGGCATGAACCACTAAAATAAATCCCATTGCATCTTTCTGAAAGAGAATGGTCATACAAAGTCATAAAACACGTGCCTACATTTTACTCTTAACTCTAAAATCTAGACGCAAAAATGAATTTTAATTTGTTAAATTTTGAAAAGGGTAAATAGTTGTTGCAGGGATAACAACACAGTTCGTATACCATGATAGGCCAAAATGTATTGACCCCTTTTAATAAATTAATTGATTAATTAACCAAATTTATTAATTAATCAAATTAACATGCAAACGCGTGGTAGCACAAATAAATCACCAATAAACTAAAGTTCAACTGAAAGTTAATTGACACAGTGATTTGTTTACAAATGGGGAAAACCAACACAGTAAAAACCCTACCGGGTGATTTTAAGGTTACCACTCCCGAGAATCCACTATTATTAAAACAAGCAGTTACAAGTAAAGGAATCCTAGTACCTTATACCAACCTACAGTTGAACCTTTACCCCAATACCCAATTGGACTTGTTTTATAGTGACAATCTCTCCTTGTATTACACAGCTCCAAGTACATGACTAACCAATTGCGCAGATCCTAGTACGTGACTCCAATCACCAACTAGAGAAGGATTGTTGGCTGCAAAGTTCTTCAGTTCATCACACGATGAAGACCGAGAAGCTTCTTGGTTACAAAACCCTATAGTGCACAAACACAGCAGCTTCTTCACAAAATATATGAACTAGGGTGAACTAGGTCTACGGTCACAATTTGCTCTTGTGCAATTGTGCTCTTGGCTTCGTAACCTTTGACAGCCCTTAAAATAATCATTTTGTATGTCAAGGATTGTGAGAAAAGAAAACCTAAACATATAATCACGGATTGGATGAAAAAAAGCCCAGAAAAACTGAATTCATAAACCTCGACAGATACCCTATCTGTTGAGCTGTTGTTAAGCCACGGGCTAGAACAGCTCTTCAAGTCTTGATAGATGCTAGCTGTCAAGTTTTAATGAATAACACTTTTCACACTTGAATCTTGGACAGACTTGCGTGACTTTAATACTTGATCTTGAAACAAGGTTTCTTGAAGTATTAAACACATCTTAGATCTACCCAATTACAAGTAAAGTGCATTTTGTCAAAGGATTAGCCAATTACATAAAATAGTGACATATGTTCCTAACATTGGATCACATATGTCCTAACAATCTCCCCCCTTTGGAAATCCGTGATAAAACCATAACAAACAAATGAACATATGGGAGGAGTCATAAATCACTCAACTTATACTCACTTGTTAAGTACAACAAAATCTATCCTAACACAAACTCTTGAAAAACTTTGCAAGAAGAGAGTTCATGGCAAGTAAATTTTGACAACTTGTATTTCTGAAATACTTAAACAAAACTTATCAAGGTATCATTGTGTGAAACAAAAATAATAGATTGCATACAATAAATAAGAAGCATGTGCATAAAGAGAGAAAAGAAACAACACATGTAAGGGTAGGTGAAAAACATACATCAAAATATAAAGAAAATAAGTACAATGTAAGTCAAAATGGTCACAAAACCCATGTACAAGAGATAATGTATCTAAAGTAGAAAGAAAAGAAAAGATACAAGTATCTTCACTACATCCCTCAATATCAACACTCCCATTAAAAAAAATCTCCTATACTAACTCTCCCCCTAACTATGACTACTCTCATAACCAAAACTACTCCCCATTTTTGTCACGAGTGACTAAGGGTAAGAGTGTCAAGTAGACATCCCGTCAGCACTAGAAGAGCTAGCATCACCATCATCCTCATCATCGAAAGCAGTAGCATCATCAACATCATTCTCACCTATGACCGCCTATCGTCATGCAATACGACCAATACGGGTGTTCACCTGACACAACTCATCACTAAGAGTGTCGAGAGTCACACCGCTCATAGAAGAAGAGGGAGCGGATGTGGATGGAGCGAAAGGAGTGGGAGGAGCTGCTGACTTGGACCACCTCGACCGAAGCTGTGCCCGTTAGGATGTGTGCCCTTAAATCCTATTGTATGATGCTGTGTATGTTATTATTTATGACATTATGTATGACTTAATGTTGTGTTTAATAGAGTTGTTTTATTATTATCTAAAATAATGGTAACATGAGATGCATTGTATGTGATTTATGTGATTTAGTCACAGAAGATGTAAATCACAAGTTCCTTCTAAACTCAAAATGTAGTTCATAGTCAGTGATGAAATTGGGCATTTCATCTATGAAGACTATAATGTATTGACTAAGATGATTTGTCTTGATAATGGAAATGGAGATTTCTAGTTGGTATGTTGATATGTTTTAAGAGTTAAAACATATTGAACTAGACCTCTGTGAAATTTATTATTCTTCCAACGACTGTCAAGTGAATAATAAATCTCACGACTTCTATTTGCACGAACTCTTAATCTTGAGAGAATAATAAACCTAATCATGAGGTGTAAATTTCTTTCATATATCAGGAGTGAGATCTAATGTAACGGACAAAATCTCAGTATGTTAGACAACCACAATTAGTATTGATGGAACATATATTCTCAAGATAGAATTCATAATCTCTTAACGGAAATATAAAATATTCCCTTGAGATAAGTTTAATGGGTTTGTTATTCAGAGAGTTAGGCCTAACCACTTTAGTAAGAAGTTACTAAAGTATGTATTTATGAAATTGGATTTCATAAATATATGATGAATAACTTTAAAGTATTAAACCGGATACTCAAGGATAAGATGTAGCAATTTACAAAGTGGCAGTCTACATTCATGACTTTGTGTTACTACGAATATTTTATGAAGGAGTTGTATATACAATAAAGTTTTGAGATATAATTTATAAATAAGGCCTAGAGCGCAATTATATTTAATTAGTGGTATTAAATATAGTTAATGGTAACTTTGGACTTGTCAAGAGTTGACAGAAAAGCCCAAGGCCCATTTGAGCTTGTGTCTTATTGGTCCATTTTGGTCCCACTCTAATCCACACACTTACGCCTAATTGGAAAGGCCTAAAAGGCCAGCCCGATTAGATAATCAGTTAAATACAAAGGGAGAAACATACAAAATTTTCTATAGAGAATTGTAAGTACACTATTGTGAAAATGTGTGTAGTAAGTGTTAAACACTTGGACATTCTCCCTTTGGAACTGATTGAGAGACCACACATCTTGGGCGTTAGTGGAATTGGAGTGAAGATTGAAAGTATTCCCAATTGATTTTGATCTTTGGTTTTGAAATTCACCGCTCCAAGGTACACTCTCTTGTTCTAGTATTCTGAAATTTACTTAGCACATGTTATCAATTGCGAATGAAGTAGATCCATTTATTTTCTGCTGCGTACATGCATATTTCCATCAATTGGTATCAGAGCGGTCTTCAATTCGAATCTGTATAACATGTTATGTGAGTTTTATAATTAGAGATAATAGTTTCATGATGTTAGAAGATTATATATGTAATTTTCTGCATTGTTGTTGAAACTATGATTTGATAAAAACTGATTTTGATGCTATGATGTTGTTTAAATTTGGATTTAAGTAAGTTAAATTCATCTTTAAGGCTATAGCATCAATGGAATTCAGTTTTGATATCAATTTCGTCCTTTTATGTTTATATGGTGGTTGTATGTTCATGGAAAACCATTGGAAATGTTTCAAATCTTCCCTTTAAAAAATTGAAAACATAGGTTTTTCGCGGGTAAGCCTTACTCGCGAGTTAGTCGCAAGACAGTTGTGAAAGTTTCTGTCTGAATTTTGTTTTTGTGCAAAAACTTTCGCGGGTAAGCTTTACTCGCGAAACACTCGTGAGACAATAGCAAAAATCTCTATCTGAAATTCTGTGTTTTCATTTTTTGCTTTAATTCATTTTTGCGGGAAAAGCTTAGTCGTGAGATATCCGCAAAAATGCCATTGAAGAGAATTTTAAACTTTTTCTAAATGTTTTCAAATGTATAAAGTGCAAGGCTGTGTGTAATTAGTTTATGCATGTTTTAAACGAAAAACCTTTATTTAAAACATCTAGTGGGAGAGAGATACAAGGGCTCACGGCCTCTATTATCGGTTCATAGTAGTGTGGGATAAACACCTCGTCTTGGCGTATATGCCTCGCGATCCCAAAGGAGGGTGTTTATTTCATAATACTACGAGATTGAACTTACCTGTTTAAAGTAGTGTGGACAAGCACCTCGTCTTGGCGTATATGCCTCACGATCCCAAAAAAGGGTGTTTTGTTTTCATGGTACTACAAGTTTAAACACTATAAAGGGAGATGAAATGTGGCTACACATGATTCCAGATAATGGTGTACACTAGACTAAGTGCAATGTTAACCTCCCAAAGGAGCTATGTCATTATTACTTAGAGGCCAAAGGTAATACACATATTATTAGTGTTTGATAAGAGTTATCATGATATCACTAATAATGAGAATAGTTATCAATCAATCATAGTGTTTATAATAAACTTGTTACCAAAGAATTATAAACATGGGATTGGGTTGTCGTTGCATATATTATATTATGGTTTTAATTAAGGTTCCATATTATATGTGTATATGCTAAATTGATAATGTCCAGTTTACTTATTATATTCATGTTTATTATTTTCAAATTTGAACATGGCATCATTTAGCCCACTTGTTTCTATTCTTAATCAAGACAAACTGACTGGATCCAACTATGTAGACTGGAAAAGAAATTTGAACATTGTTTTAACAGCTGAAAAGCACAAGTATGTGCTTACTCAACCATGTCCTAGCTTTCCTTCATTAGATACTCCTTTTGAGGAAAAACAACGATATGATCATTGGCAAAAATCTAATGAGATGGTCAAGTGTTACATCCTAGCATCTATCTCAAATGTTCTACAGCATCAAATACAGGATGTAGAACTAGCTTCGGACATTATGCATAGTCTAAAGGAGATGTTTGGTGAGCAAGACCGTTCTGTAAGGTAGGAAACCATGAGGCAAATTTATAATACCAAAATGGCTTAAGGTAATTCAGTGAGAGAGCATTGTCTTACAATGATCTTTAATCTGAATACATTGGAAATTTTAGGTGCCGACATTGATGGAGAATTCCAAGTGGATATGATACTCCAGTCATTACCGGAATCATTCAAGGAATTCAGACTTAATTATAATATGAACAAAAAGATTTATTCTCTGTCTGAATTAATGAATGAGTTAGTGGCGGCGGAAGACATCCTTGGTACTTCTAGTGTTAAAGCCAATGTGGGTGAAGCTTCTACTTCTCAACCTAAGTCAAAAGGCAAAGGTAAGAAGAAGAAGAAGAAGGACTTCACTAACCAAGAAGGTAAGCAAATTGCCTTAGGGGTTGCTGACAAAGAAAGAAGCTCAAAGGAAAGTGTTTCCATTGTGGTGAGAAAAGAAATTGGAAGAGAAATTGTCCAAAGTTTAAAGCTGCCAAGAACAAGGGTATGAAAAGTTCTTTTCTTCTTGAAATATGTTTGGTACAGAATCCCACGGATTCCTGGTGTGTGGATTCAGGTTGTACTAATCATATCTGCAATTCTTTGCAAGGGTTCCAGGAGACTAGAAAGCTGAATGAAGGAGAATTGTTTCTTACCGTAGTGGATGGGAGTAGAGTTCCAGTTGTATCTGTTGGAGTGCTTAATTTGTGTTTCAGTTCTAAGGTTTTAATATTGGAAGACTGTCTGTTTGTACCTAATGTTCGTAGGAATTTAATTTCTACAACTTATTTAGGTAAACATGGGTATTGTATTATCCTAAAAGACAATGTTGTAATAAAGAAGGATAAAATGTTTATCTGTTCTGGCAATATTGTAGATGGTCTTTATATTTTAACTCCTAATAAGCATGAATTATACAATTTTGAATTAGATAGTAACTCTCATATAAAATCATTAAAGAGAAAGTTTCCTTCAAATAATGCATATCTTTGGCACTTGTGTTTGGGTCATATTAATTCAAATAGGATTCAAAGACTAATCAAAGATGGACTAATACAGCCCATAGACTTTGATGCATTTCCAGTTTGTGAATCTTGTTTGGAAGGTAAAATGACCAAACGACCTTTTAATGCAAAAGGTAGAAGAGCCCAAGAGTTACTTGAATTAGTTCATACAGATGTATGTGGTCCTATGTCAACCCAAGCAAAAGGAGGTTATGAGTATTTCATCACTTTCACGGATAATTACTCAAGATATGGTTATGTGTACTTAATGAGACGGAAGTTCGAAGCCTTTGAAAAGTTCAAAAATTTTAGGGCTGAAGTTGAGAATCAATTAGACAAACACATAAAGGTCATTCGATCTGATCGAGGTGGCGAATACCTTCTTGGAGATTTCAAGGATTATCTAATTCAAAATGGGATTGTATCCCAATTGACTGCACCTAGAACTCGTCATGTGTAGCGGAGAGAAGGAATAAGATTCTTTTGGAAATGGTTAGGTCCATGATGAGTTATTCAACTTTACTGATTTCCTTTTGGGGATATGCACTAAAAACTGCTATGCATATTTTGAATTTGTTTCCATCAAAATCTGTACCTAACACACCCAAGGAATTGTGGAATGAGCGCAAGCCTAGTATGAAGTATCTCCACATTTGGGTATGTCCAGCACATGTGTTGAAAGGGAAGTCTGATAAGTTGGAATCTAAAACAGAAGTGCGCATGTTTTTAGGGTATTCAAAGGAAACCAAGAATTATTTATTCTATAATCATAAGGATAACAAAGTGTTTGTTAGCACTCATGCCAAATTTTTGGAAGATGATTATATGAGTAATTTTAATCATAGCAGTAAAGTTGTTTTGGCTGAAATAGATGAAATTGTAGTTGAACAACCAATGGATGAAATTAGGGATGATGTGGTTGTATTAGATACATCACAAGATACTACTCATGAGATATCTAGTACACAAGTGCCTCGTTGTAGTGGGAGAATTGTTCAGCCTCCTGTGAGATTTATAGGTTTGGGATAAACTTATGAAGTTATCTCAAAAGAGGCTGAATCAAATCCTTACACTTATGATGAAGCAATAAATGATATAGATGCACATCATTGCGTCCAAGCTATGAAATCTGAATTAGATTTCATGTATTCCAATCAAGTTTGAGATATTGTAGAGATGCCTAATGAAATTAAATCTATTGGTTACAAATGGGTTTACAAGAGGAAGAGAGGGATAGATGGAAAGTTGAAACCTTTAAAGTAAGACTAGTGGCAAAAGGGTATATACAAAAAGAAGGCATTGACTATGATAAAACTTTTTCGCTAGTAACCATGCTTAAATCTATCAGAATTCTCTTATCCATTGCTGCTCATTATGATTATGAGATCTGGCAAATGGATGTCAAGACTTCATTTCGTAATGGCAATCTTGAAGAGGAAATCTATATGTTACAACTGGAAGGTTTCATAGCAAAGAACCAAGAGCATATGGTACGCAAGTTGAAAAGGTCCATTTATGGACTTAAGCAAGCATCTTGGTCATGGAACATCAGATTTGATCAAGCAATCAAATCATTTTGTTTTAAATAAGATCTTGATGAATCATGTGTGTATAAAAGACATCAAGACAAAGTAGTAATGTTCCTAGTGCTTTATGTAGATGACATTTTACTCATTGGAAATGATGTATGGGTAATGTCATCGGTTAAAGTTTGGTTGTCAAGCCAATTTGATATGAAGGACTTGGGCGAAGCTAACTATATTCTAGGGATCAAGCTTTGGCGAGATCGAAAGAATAGGATGTTGGGTTTGTCACAAGCTAGACATATTGATAAGGTTCTAGAACGGTTTAGCATGCAAAACTCCAAGAAATGATTACTTCCTTTTAGACATGGAGTTCCTTTATCTGATGACCAAAGGCCTAAGACTCAAGAGGAAGAAAATATAATGAGACAAGTTCCTTATGCTTCTGCAGTGGGAAGTCTCATATATGTCATGCTTTGTACTAGACCAGATATCTGTTATTCAGTTGTCATGGTCAGCTGATATCAATCAAATACAGGACCAAAACATTGGCAAGCTATAAAGCATATTCTCAAGTATCTACAGAGAACGAGAAATTATATGCTTGCTTACCATTGTGAGGATTTGATTCCCATTGGCTATACAGATTCTGATTTTCAGTCGGATCTAGATTTCAGAAAATCCACGTCGGGTTGTGTTTGCACCTTGGGAGGTGGAGCCATAAGTTGGAAGAGTGTTAAGCAATCTTGCATTGCAGGCTCCACCAGGGAAGTCGAATATGTTGCTGCTTGTGAAGCAGCAAAGGAGGCTGTTTGACTCAAGAAATTCCTTTCTGATCTTGGTGTTGTGAGAATTGAGCAAGTTCCTATTACATTATTCTGCGACAATAGTGGAGCGGTTGCACAATCCAAGGATCCAAGGAATCACAAGAAATAAAAGCACATAAAGAGAAGGTATCACATCATTCAAGACATTATTGCTCGTGGAGATGTGATAGTAGCAAAGATTGATGGTGCAAAGAATCTAGCGGATCCGTTTACCAAAGCTTTGCCCCAAAGGACTTTTGAGTCACATTTGGAGGAGATGGGAGTTAGATTAGTGCACAATAATCTTTAGGGCAAGTGGGAGATTGTTAGGATGTGTGCCCTTAAATCCTATTGTATGATGCTGTGTATGTTATTATTTATGACATTATGTATGACTTAATGTTGTGTTTAATAAAATTGTTTTATTATTATCTAAAATAATGGTAACATGAATATGGGATATTATCATATAGTCCATGAGATGCATTGTATGTAATTTATGTGATTTAGTCACAGAAGATGTAAATCACAAGTTCCTTGCAAACTCAAAATGGAGTTCGTAGTTAGTGATGAAATTGGCATTTCATCTGCGAAGACTATAACATATCGACTAAAATGATTTGTCTTGATCATGGAAATTGAGATTTCTAGTTGGTATGTTCATATGTTTTAAGAGTTAAAATATATTGAACTGGACTGCTGTGAAATTTATTATTCTTCCAACGACTGTCAAATGAATAATAAATCTCATGACTTCTATTTGCACGAACTCTTAATCCTGAGAGAATAATGGATCTGATCATGAGGTGTAGATTGCTTTGATATATCAGGAGTGAGATATAATGTAACAATCAAAACCTCAGTATGTTGGGCAGCCACATTTAGTGTTGATGGAACATATATTCTCAAGATAGAATTCATAGTCTCTGAACGGAGATATAAAATATTCCTTTGAGATAAGTTTAATGGGTTTGTTATTAAGAGAATTATACCTAATTACTTTAGTAAGGAGTTACTAAAGTATGTATTTATGAAATTGGATTTCATAAATATATGATGAATAACTTTAAAGGATTAAACCGGATACTCTAGGATAAGATGTAGTAATTTACAAAGTGACAGTCTACATTCATGACTTTGTGTTACTACGAATATTTTATGAAGAGGTTGCATATACAATAAAGTCTTGGGATATAATTTATAAATAAGGCCTAGAGTGCAACTATATTTATATAGTGGTATTAAATATAGTTAATGGTAATTTTAGACTTGTCAAGAGTTGACAGAAAAGCCCAAGGCCCATTGGAGCTAGTGTCTTATTGGTCCCTTTTGGTCCCACTCTAAGCCACACACTTAAGCCTAATTGGAAAGGCCCAAAAGGCCAGTCCAATTAGATAATCAGTTAGATACAAAGAGAGAAACATACAGAATTTTTCGTAGAGAATTGTAAGAACACTATTATGAAAAGGTGTGTAGTAAGTGTTAAACACTTGGACATTCTCCCTTTGGAACTGATTGAGAGATCACACATCTTGGGCGTTAGTGGAATTGGAGTGAAAATTAAAAGTATTTCTAAGTGATTTTGATCTTCCGTTTTGAAATTCACTGCTCCAAGGTACACTCTCTTGTTCTAGTATTCTGACATTTACTTAGCACATGTTATCAATTGCGAATGAAGTAGATCCGTTTATTTTCCGCTGCGTACATTTATATTTCCATTAGTTCCTAGCTCCGTTTAAAGGTAGCGGCATCTATAGCACCCATGACAGAAAAGTGGTCAGACATGGGAATAGGATGCCTCGGAATGAAGAGGGTTTTGAGACGAAACAGATTTACGTTTGGGTGCCATAGAAGCAGACTAACACAAACAGCAAAGAGAGAGAGAGAGAAAGAGACAATCAGAAAAGTCCCAAGCAATTCAAATATATCAAGATATATTGAATAGAAATAAAGTATGCATGGGAATGCATGAACATGTGACAGGCAAAGATAATTGCATCATGAGCTCAACCCAATCCAATCCTACCAGCACACAATTCGGTAACATATATAGCACACATCTAAAATGCATGACAATATAGGTAACATGCAAATGAGATGCAATGCATGAAGTTTTAAGATAAAAACTATAAAACCCATCCCAAAAATTTGGCAAAAACTTCTTTGATTTCGAAAAACCCCAAATTTTTCATCAAACCCCAAAAGTTAGGTCATAAAAGATGAAATGCATTAAAATGAAGGATTTAGACTCTTACCAAGTGAAGAATAACTTGATTAAGGTCGAAGAATCCTTGAGGAAGAGGTTTAGAGAGAGAAAAGTGTGTTTAGGAGGTGAAATGGTTGAGAGCAGTCGAGAGAGATCGAGGAAAGTACGACTAAGATTGCGAAGACCCTTTATATAGAAGCTCAATAAATCTTGACAGATAGAGCGGTGTTGAGCTTTAAAGGGTTCGACAGATGCAGCTATCGAGGAGGTGTCCAAGGCAAAAAGAAGCTCGATGGATCGAGGATCTGTCAAGGAGCTATCGAGGGGACATAAATATTCTCGATTGATAGACCTAGCTGTCGAGAGGTGTCGAGATTGCAATTAGAAATCAACTGAGGAGCTTAATAGATAAGCTAAGTGTCGAGAGGTGTCAAGGAACTATCAAGATAGCTTAAAAAAGTTTTTCAAAGAAGAGAAAAACACAAACATGAATGCAATCAAACATGTAACTCAACCAAAGATTTAAACAACATTTTAAGCTCTCAAAATCATCTCTCAACGAAAATGTTAAGCACATAGATCCCAAAACACACACACACACACACACACACACACACACACACACACACACTAAACAAGTCTAACCAATTTTATATATGAAAAACACGTTAAGACAGTTTAGTGAGCATACATTAACACATGTAAATCTTGTGCTGGCCAAATCACATTGTACTTGCACATGTATCAAAAGTAGCAAAGAATATTGCATGTTGTGTGTGAAAAATATCGCAAGATTGCATAAGTATATACATGTTATAACGATTTGAGATATGAGAAAATCAATTTAACTCACACACAATTATAACTGTTTGATGGGGACTATCACCTTCGAGGTACATCCTATAACTCCCACATTTCCTTGAATACACGCTTGCAATCATATATAAAGCATTTTGATTTTTCTTTTGCTTTTTTATTTTTCTTTGTATATTTTTCTTTTAAGCAAACCATGCATGGGCATATAAGAGATAGAAAAGAAATACCCAATTATATTAAGCATTTGACATTGCACTTTTTCTATGCTGAAGCATACAGATGTCATTTCATGATTGGCAGACAACAGTGGTAAGATGGTTATTTATGCCTTTCTCTTAGGATTTTCTAGTATTTTCTGTCAAAAAGAGTGATACGAGTATTAAGTACAAAAGATTACTTAACCTTACTCATCACAAACAAGAGTCACTAAGCTCACTTACTTAGTTGTGCACAGAAATGCTCATCTAAGTTACAAGAGATACAAAGTTTAGAAAATTTTGTTTCAATAGCCATTCAAGGTGCACAAGCACCAATATACACAAATACACACTGTTTTTGTATTTTTCAATTTTTTTTATTTTTTTTATGAAAAACAAAATAAAACAAACTGAAAATAAACAACAAAAACATGTTAAACAAAGCAAAGCAATGCATAAAACTAGACTAGCTCAAAACAAGAAAGCAAAAACACACAAGTAATGCAATCAAAAACATGGAGGGAAAGAGAAAAGAAGTGATAAAATCACCTGGAGCCCTTTTCCTTCCACACCTTGGAAGAACCTTTCCTTTGAGCAAAGCCTTGAGCTGGCGGTGAGGGGGAAGAATTGAAACCGTTCAAGTTCGAAAGGAACATGAGGGCTTTGAGAAGATCTCCAAAAGGTGCAAGAGAGGATGGAAACTGATTCTGGTTTCTTGATGCGATCATGTCGTTGCTCTATTGAGTGGCTAACCACTTATAGCAATTAGGTCGAGTATAACCAGCTGCTCCACAGTGACGACAGAGATGTTGCTTCTTCTATTTAAACTTTTGAGAGTTAGCCTTCTTAGCCCTAGGGTTTTTAGCTTCTTTCTTATTCTGCTTAAGGGGTGCTCCTAAGATAGATTTACCTTTGTCTATGTTCTCACTAGCTAAATCAGTTTTAACATTAGTGTTCTCAATATCAACATTATTACTAGGAGGAACAAAAACAGAAGTACTAGTAGAAGCAATATTAGAAGAAGAGAGATCATACCCTAAACCGGTTCGATTGGAAGCAGGTTTTTGAAGACTGAGCATCTCATCGAGCTTAGCGGTTGAAGTCCTTTCCAGCTGAGGTCTGACTTGGAATAGTTATGCCTCGAGCTTCTTGGTCTTCTCAGCCAGGAAGTTGTTCTCAAACCTTAGCGCTCCTATAGTTTGATTGGCTTCATCATACTTTGTTAAAAGTTCTTCACGTTCAAGCTCCACATCACTGAGTTTCTTGGTGGCCAACCTATACAACTTCTCATGTTTCAAAGGCAATGTGGATGTCATCTTGCTCATCTATCTTCTCAAATTTTGACTCCACCAAGTTCTCTTCTTCATCCCATTCTTTTGCAATCCCTTCAGTAGGATTAACAGTGGTGATGAAGGCATTTAAGATTCCATCATCCTCATTTTCAGAATCATTCTCAGGTTCAATGTCACTTAATGTAGCAGCAAGTGCCTTTCTTTTCCCAATAGACTTGAGATAAGTGGGGCACTCCTGTTTCATGTGTTCACAGAAACCTTGACACCCAAAGCACTTGGGTCCTAAGAGAACAGTGTATTGACCGCCATCCCTTGCATCCTTCTTCCCTTTATCTTGGCTTTTGAACTGAGAAGAACTAGATTGCTTACGGTCCTTGTCGAAGCCCTTTTCATTAGTATTCTTCATGAACTTCTTAAATTGCCGAGTGGTGTAGGACTTCATGTTAGAATCTTCATCATCAGAAGACTCATCAGTGTCACTGCTCTTGGCCTTCAGTGCCATGCTTTTGCTCTCGCTTGATTTTGGGATCCTTGTCCAACCCAACTCATAGGTCTGCAGATTGCCAACCAACTCTGTCAAAGGAATTTTATCAATATCCTTAGATTCCTCAATAGTTGTGATCTTAGCATGGAATCTCTCAGGTAGAGATCTGAGCACCTTTCTCACAATCTTGGGTTCTGGAATGGTTTCCCCAAGATTAAATGCTGAGTTCACTATGTCATTGAGCCTGGCATAGAACTCATCAAATGACTTATCCTCTCCATCTTAATCTCTTCGAAACTTGTAGTAAGCCTCTCAAGCTTTGAATCTTTGACAGCCTCTGTTCCTTCATAGGTTGTCTGAAGGATGGTCTATGCTTCCTTAGCAGTTTCAGTGGAGGATATATTCTTGAACTCCTCATTAGTGACTGCACTGAATAAAGCATTCAATGCCCTGTTGTTGAAGTTTGCCGTTTTGATCTTAGCATCATCCCAATTGGTTAACGCTTCCTTTGGCTTGGTCCAGCCAATCTCTATAGCTTGCCACACCTTCTCATCTAAAGACTGCAAGAAACCTCTCATGCGTACTTTCCAGTATGCATAGTTTCATCAAATAAAGGAGGTACAATAAGAGACTATCCTCTATCCATGACAAACAGGGGTCAATGGATCTCACAGCAAAGATTGAACCCTAATTAGAGTGTGCCTGCTCTAATACCACTTGATAGACCAAAATGTATTGACCCCTTTTGATAAATTAATTGATTAATTAGCCAAGTTTATTAATTAATCAAATTAACATGCAAACACGTGGTGGCACAAACAAATCACCAATAAATTAAAGTGCAGCGGAAAGTAAATTGATGCGGTGATTTTTACGAATGAGGAAAACCAACACGGCAAAAACTCCACCGGGTGATTTTAAGGTCACCACCTTATACCAACCTACAGTTGAACCCTTACCCCAATACCCAATTGGACTTGTTCTGTAGTGACAATCTCTCCTTGTATTGCACGGCTCTCAATACGTGACTAACCAATTGCACAGATCCCAGTATGCGACTTCAATCACCAACTAGAGAAGGATTGTTGACTGCAAAGTTTTTCAGTTCATCACACGATGAAGATCGAGAAGTTCCTTGGTTACAAAACCCTACGGTGCACAAACACAATAGCTTCTTTACAAGAAAGATGAACTAGGGCAAACTAGGTCTTTGGTCACAATTTGCTCTTGTGCAATTGTGCTCTTGGCTCCGTAACCTTTGACGGCCCTTAAAATAATTATTTTATATGTCTAGGGTTGTGAAAAAAGAAAGCTCAAACATATAATCACGGATTATATGAAAAACAATCCAGAAAAACTAAATTTCATAAACCTCGACAAATACCCTATCTGTCGAGCTGCTGTCGAGCCATGGGCTGGAACAGCTATTCAAGTCTCGATAAATGCTAGTTGTCGAGCTTTAATGAACAGCACTTTTCACACTTGAATCTTGGACAAACTTGCATGGCTTCAATACTTGATCTTGAAACAAGGTTTCTTGAAGTATTAAACACACCTAGATCTACCCAATTACAAGTAAAGTGCGTTTTGTCAAAGGATTAGTTAATTACATAAAATAGTGACATATGTTCCTAACATTGAATCACATATGTCCTAACTTACCATTCAAATTGTGGAGGTCAATTCAATTACGCAACCTTTGCTCATGAACAATGGTGACCACTTCTTGAGGATTGGTAAAAAAAAAAAAAAAAAACTTTATCGCAGGTACAAGATAGCTTCTCGCCCATAGGCCGTAGGGAGGGAGATACATTCAAGTTCTCTCTCTCTCTCTCTCTCTCTCTCTCTCTCTCTCTCTCTCTCTCTCTCTCTCTCTCTCTCTCTCTCTCTCTCTCTCTCTCTCTCTCTCTCTCTCTCTCTCTCTCTCTCTCTCTCTCTCTCAAACACACACAGAGATGGAAGTACTAAGTTGTATACTCTATCTTTGCCTCAGCTTGACCATTATTCAAGCCTTCCATACCATTGCAAAAAGAAGGAAATCAATTCTCAAAAAGCTTCCTCCAGAACCAAAACCATTTCCAATCATTGGAAACCTCTTGGAACTTGGTGACAAACCTCACAAGTCTCTGGCCAAGCTTGCCATGACAAATGGACCCTTAATGAGCCTAAAACTAGGCCAGATAACCACAGTAGTCATTTCTTCAGCTACCATGGCCAAAGAAGTCCTCCAAACACATGATCAACTCCTTTCCAACCGTTCAATTCCAGATGCAATCCGAGCCCACAAACAGCACGAGTTAGGATTGCCTTGGATACCTCTTTCCTCACGTTGGAGAAACATTAGAAAGATATGTAACTCCCAATTATTCGCCCATAAGATACTCGATGCCAACCAAAACATCCGGCGCAAGAAAGTACAAGAGCTGCTTGCTACTGTCCATAAAAGCTGCCTAACCAATGATGCGGTCGATATTGGTAGAGCAGCTTCAAAACTACGCTTAATTTATTGTCCGACACTATTTGCTCTGTGGATTTGGCAAACCCGAATTCCAATATGGCTAGAGAGTTCAAGGAACTTGTATGGAATATCATGGAAGAGGTTGGAAAACCAAACTTGGCAAACTATTTTCCAATGCTTAGGAAGGTTGATCCCTAAGGCATACGTCACCGAATGACAATTTACTGTGGGAATATGATAGAACTCTTTGATAGCTTAATCAGCAAACGGTTGCTGACAAGAAAAGTACCCGGTTCAATCAGAAACAATGATATGTTAGATACCCTTCTTGACATTAGTGAAGAAAGTATGGGGGAGATCGACAAAGCTCAAATTGAACGTTTGTTCCTGGTGACAATTTTTTCTATATTCTTCTTCAGTAATTTATATATTTATTCATTTAGTACTTATTTTTTTGAATGAATTATTCATCTATGTACTTTTTATGAATCTGGATTATGGTCTAAAACATCGTCTCACTTTGGTTTAAATTTTATGGAATAGGACCTATTTATTGCAGGTAATGACACAACGTCTGCTAAATTAGAATGGACAATGGCAGAACTGATTCACAACCCAGAGGTTCTATCAAAAGCCAAAGAAGAGCTCAATCAAATCATTGGCAAAGGAAACCCAGTAGAGGAATTTGATATTTCTCGTTTACCATCCTTGCAAGCAATAGTCAGGGAAACCTTCCAGTTACACCCTCCAATTCCACTGTTACTCCCTCGTAAAGCTGAGGCAGGTGTAGAAATTTAGGGCTTTAAGGTCCCAAAGGGTGCACAAGTGCTTGTAAATGCATGGGCTATAGGCAGGGACTCCAGCATATGGGAAAACCCAAACTCATTAAAGCCAGAGAGGTTCATGGGGTCAGAAATTGATGTCAAGGGACGGAATTTTGAGCTTATTCCATTTGGTGCTGGGAGCAGAATATGTCCTGGATTGCCATTGGCAATACGAATGTTGCACTTGATGCTGGGTTCGCTTATTCACACCTTTGATTGGAAACTTAAAGATGGCTTTAAGCATGAGGATATGTCGATAAGTTTGGTTTAACCTTACAGATGGCTCAACCCTTGTGAGCTATTCCTATCATGGTTTAACAAATAAACCTAGTTTTTCATGTTGGTATATTTTAATAAAAATATATAATTATTGTTTTCATAGGTTTGTTGTTACAAAATCTATTTACGTAAGAAATATTAAAAGTCTTGTAACTTAATAACATTACTTAATCTTCTTTTAAAAGAAGAATTATGATTTGAATATCTGTTCCCCACTTGTGATAATTATCAAACCAAAAAGGGTTAATTATACTACTTTATCCACTTGTCGTTTGGATCGATTTAATGTTGACTAAATGTAATTTGCATAAAATTTTATTTCGATTCTTAAACTTTACTAAAAATTTGTTTTGTCCCTAAACTTCAAAAAAAAAAATTATCCTTAAATTTTGTAAAGAGTTTTTTTTAAAAATATTTTATAGACAAAAGTAGGAATAAAAAAAGAACTTTTTTCAATAATTTAGGGGCGAAAAACAAATTTTTTGTAGATTTTAAAGGCGAAAGAAACATTTTCAATAGTTTAGGAAAGAAAAACAAATTTTTCACTAATTGTAGGACAAAAAAAGAATTTTTTAAAATTTAAGGACAAAAAATAAACTTTTGAAAAAAATTTAAAAACCAAAATAATATTTTTTTTAAATATCAATAACAAATAAGAAGACATAAGAGATGATGAATCTACAAATCCTAGAGTACACAATCAATCTACTTGGTCAAATTTAATTGTGGCAGAATGGGCAAGTCAGGTTAGGTTTGGCTGGTCGGGTTAAGTTTAATAAATTAATGTTTGAATTATTATTATTATTTTGTTATTAATGACACATCAGTTGATATCCTAACCTTATTTTTGAAGTAATCCGTGCTATATATCTAGCAACATAATGGTTCCTAGGAGTTGCTTTCACTTGGGCAAAAAGAGCTAAGAGAGATGGATTATTTCTTGAGCTTTATACTATGTCTTTGCCTCACCGGGACCATAATTCAAGCTTTTTATTCAATTGCAAGAAGAAGTAAAGTGACTTCCAAAAAGCTTCCAGCGGGACCTAAACCTTTTCCAATCATCGGAAACCTTTTAGAGCTTGTTGGTCACAAACCCCAAAAGTCCATGGCTAAACTTGCCAATACACATGGCCCCTTAATGACTCTAAAGCTAGGCCAGAAAACCACAGTAGTCATTTCTTCAGCAGACAGGGCGAAAGAAGTTCTCCAACAACATGACCAATTCTTCTGCAACCGTACCATTCCAAAGTCGATCGTAGCTGGCAATGAGCACGAGTTAAGCTTGCCTTGGCTACCGGTTTCAGCCCAATGGAGAAACCTTCAAAGGATTTGCAAGTCCCATTTATTTGCTAATCAAATACTTGATGCAAACCAAAACCTCCGGCGAAAGAAAGTGCAAGAGCTCCTTGCCGATATCCAAAATAACCGTCTAAATGGAGATGCAGTTGATATTGGCAAAGCAGCTTTTAAAACCTCCCTTAATTTGTTATCTAATACCATCTTCTCAGTAGACTTGGCTGGCCCCAATTTTGCCACAGGAAGAGAGTTAAGCAAGCTCGTCCATAGTATCCTAGAAGTGGGTTCACGTCCAAACTTGGCCGACTATTTTCTTGTGCTTAAGAAGGTTGATCCTCAAGGCATACGGCGCCAGATGACAATTTACTTCGAGAAGATGATAGACCTCTTTAGCGGCATTATTAGCCAAAGGTTGCTGCAAAGAAAAACGTTTGGTTCTATCAGAAACAATGACATGCTAGATACCCTTCTCCGTATCAGTGAAGAAAGCACAGGGGAGATTGACAAAACTCAAATCGAACGTTTGTTTGTGGTAGCAATTTCTTTATATTCTTCTTCAATAACTACAAATTTATTCATTTATGCACTTTGTCTTTGGATAATTATCCATTTATGTACATTCTATTATTGTGGCTTGTGGTCTCGTGAATGGATCTGATGATCTATAATCGCATTCTTTTTATTGATTGAATAGGACCTGTTTCTTGCGGGCAATGATACAACTTTGGTCACATTGGAATGGGCAATGGTGGAGCTACTCTACAACCCTGAGGTTTTGTCAAAAGCAAAAGCAGAGCTCAAGCAAATCATTGGCAAAGGAAATGCAGTAGTGGAATCTGACATTGATTGTTTACCGTACTTACAAGCAATAGTTAAAGAAACCTTTCAGTTACACCCCCGGTTCCGCTGTTGCTTCCCCGTAAAGCTAGAGCAGATGTAGAAATTCAAGGCTTCTTAGTCCCAAAGGGTGCACAAGTGCTTGTAAATATCTGGGCTATAGGCAGGGACGCTAGTATATGGGAAATCCCAAACTCATTTAAGTCAGAGAGGTTCATGGGATCAGAAATTGATGTCAAGGGAAGGAATTTTGAGCTTATTCCATTTGGTGCAGGAAGGAGAATGTGTCCTGGATTACCATTGGCATTAAGAATGTTACACTTGATGTTGGTTCTGCTTATACACACCTTTGATTGGAAAGTTGAAGGTGATTTTAAACCCGAAGATATCTACTTTGAAGAGAAGTTTGGTTTAACCTTATAGAAGGCAAAACCCCTACGAGCTATTCCTATCATGGTGTAACAATTTGATGTACTCTTCCTCCCCTCCTTCCATCCAAACCAACCTCCTCTAATTAGTAATTATTATTGTCTGTCCTTCTAAGGGCTTAAAATTCAACATTATTATCATATAAGAAAGCAATATCTATTCCATAAAAGTGTAAAGTTATCCCACCTAACTTCTCTTACACATACCAGCCTCCTTTAATTAGTAATTATTATTTCTCGCCTATCTAAGGGGCTTAAAATTCAACGTTATTATCATACAAGAGAGCAATATCTATTCAATAAAATTGTAATAATTATCATACCTAGCTTCTTGCACATTTTTTGTACATACTAACATTTTCACGTTTTACCATTGCACACCCTTGATGTGATGATCAGTCCATAAGTATAAGTGCTTGTAGGGTGTGGGGGGTAAGGGCCAAGGTTCAAGTCTCTAGAAGGGAGCTTCACACACATATATACTTAGATTTGGCTAAAGTAGAATTTCTATCTTAAATAAAAATACAAATAAAATAAAAAACATTTTCACGTTTCAGTGTAAAATAAATATCACATTTTTGGATTTTAAAACATTTGCATAAATGCACACAATTCTAAAGATTGTTGGTACAAATGTGAAAAATGAAAATTTATTAAATAATTCAGGAGTATACTCCAACCCCATGTGAGAGAGAGGAAGTATACTTCCAGAGTATCCAATAATAATTCATTAAAAAGGATTCTGGAACAATATTTAGTTATTTACCTCTAAATAAAAAAGGATTTGATTGTTTTAGAATCTTCTACGTAGTTAGCCACCGATTAAAGTTCAAAACAGACAAATGTACCACCGCACAAGGCCGGCTCAATAGGTGATGCAATCGCCTAAGGCCCCCACTTGTAAAAAAAAATTATATATATAATATATTTATCTATATATTTTAATTAAAAAAATTTAAGCACCTTTATTGGTCAATAAAATGCATTAAAAATGCCTTATTGTATCCTAAAATGCATAAGATTAAAAACGGAAAAACAAAAATAGTCAAACTTCAGTTAACAAAATTAAATTTTAGGAGACAAATTTATTAATTCATTTTTTTAAATATGCTAAAATCAAAATTAATACCATACAAATTCATTAATAATACAACGTAATTGTCTTGAAATGCTAAAATAGAAATTATAAATTTCAAAAACAAAGGAAAAATCTCTCATCTCTCTATCTCTTTACCTCTCCATCTATATTCTTACCTTTCTTTTCTTCAAATTCATCTTGATTCTTGATCTTTTTCCATAAACTCAGTCTAACTTGAAATCTTTCTTTGTTGATTCTCTTCAATTCACAGCAAATTCAAAACTAAAAATGAGGTAATCTTCTTCCCATCTTTATGGGTCTGTTTGGATACCGCTTATTGTTGAAAACTGAAAACACTATAGCAAAATAATTTTTAAATGTGTGAATAGTGTCATGGGACCCAATTTTAAATTTAGATTTGCTGTTTTCCGTACTTGTGAGTCCTATGAACAGTGCCCATGGACCCACTAAAAAAAACGCAGCCGCACTTTAATGCGCAAAACGCGCTTCCCAAACTCACACTATCTTTCCGAAAATGAAGATGATAAGTCTACAATCTGTTATTTATCTAACTTAAATTATATATATTTTTAGTTTATTTCACTGCACAATTGATTGATGGCACACGTTTTTAGTCATAGGACATGCTAGGAAAATATTGATACTAAATTCTGCTATGATAGGACCCTTTTCTGCCCCTCTCTTTATTGGACCCTTGCTATGATAGGAGTAGGACACGTCTTTTTCTTTTACACTTAGCCATAGGAGTATGGGCTAGACATCTCACATCTACACTGCACAGGCGCACAGCAATATATATTACATCTCACATCTCAATATATATTATTTTATTAATTTTTAAATATAAAAAGGCCCTACTTAAAATTTTCGCCTAAGGCCCCAAAAGTTGTTGAGCCGGCCCTGCTACTGCACATCCTTGATACGATGGTCACTTCACAAGAATAAGTATTTGTGGGGTGTGGAGGATAAGGGTCGGGGTTCAAGTCTTTAAAAGGAAGTTTCACACGCACATACACTTAGATTAGGATAGAGTAGAATTTCTATCATTGTATATAAAAAAAAAAAATTTTAAAAACCTAGACAAATGTGTATTTTCCTTCATGAATGAAGAAAATTCAACCAACCAAGCAAGAGCAAGATACAACTTTCATTTGCAAGAGACTAAAATTGATATCAAATGGCAAAAGCTTGGCCTCGTCCAAATCAGATCACAATGACACTGCAATAATGCAAAAAAGGCACAAATTGACTGCTGGCGTAGATATTACATGCACCGCTTTTGCCTTCTTCATTTTCTATGCTTTTTTCTTCCTGTTTCTATTATTTGTTGTTCATTGAAAAAAAGTTTTTAATCTTTGACTATAAGAGCATTCATATCAAGAATGCTATAAAATATAGCATTTAGCATCTCAAAAAGTTACTTTATCTATTTTAACAACTCACTTTATAATACACCCAACATCAAACGTTCTATTATTTTACCACTTCATTTTTTTTTTATTCGTTCTTTATGTTTTCTTTATATAGCAAGCATATTTTTTCATTTGATCAAATAGTTTTCTATAAAACATCAAAAAGTTTCCAAATGTATCTTCATTTGATCATCTGAACATAGCAAGCATATTTTTTAAAACCCGACTTTTTTTAATGAGAAATTTTTTTAATTGAACAATCATATTTTTGAAAATCCATGTTTGTAATCATTATCATATTTTTGGATTCTTTTTGTCCTTCAACTACCATGTACATTATTTATAAATTTATTTTTCCTTCAACTACCATGAATGTATCATGTGCTTGATGTGTATGAGACATTTCTCTTACTGACATGTGGGCTCCACATTGGGCGCAATTGAAAATTTACGTAAGGAATGGCACAAGGAACTAAACTATCTACCTATCAAACACTATTTACATAAGGAACCTCCTTGTTTCAAAGTCCAAAATTGCAAATAGGAACTTACTTGTTTCAAAGTCCAAAATTTAAAATTTGCTAAAGTCATGCCAAATTGCAACGAAGTCCAAAGAGTTCATCAAGAGAAACCGATTCCAACCAGCTAGTAACAGAGGTCACAAGAGAATTATATTCTGATGGAAGACCAGCAAGAATATAAGAGTTAATTTCATAATCACCAAGTGATTGACATAGTTGGATGTGAGTCAACATCAATTTCTCCTTGTATGATACTAGTGTAAAACGGCAAGTCTCCATATAAGTCCATAAGTAGATAATGTACAAAATGACACAACCTACTTATTAGAGACACTCCTACAAGGCACCCAAATCACCAAAAGTATGAGATGATAAAACCAAGACAATCAATTGAGGCTCAGTATAAAATACAAACTGACGATAAGTCTACATTAAGATAATTTCCATTAAAAAAAATTAGGATAACTTAGATAAAGGTCCACAAACACTAATTACATTTGTAAGTCCAGTTAGTTAAACTGGTAAAGTCTCTAATAATTAAATAAGAGATTTGAGGCTCAATCTCCATAGGTTAAAACTCTCGCTCCAAAAAAAAAAAACACCAAATACATTTTTTATATATATATAAAAAAAAATTCTTCTCAAACCCAAAAAAAAAAAAAGAAAAAAAAAATCTCTAAACAGGCGGTGTGTGAGAGATATGAACTATTACGCTTTAGCAATGACCACAGGAATGGCAACAAGTGGAATAACCTTCTGCATTGTAATTCCAAATTTGTCGCTCATGTCAATACCTTCTGATGCCATTTGATCAAGAAGCTTCGAATCAAAGCGGTGAATGAGAGAAGCTAACAACAAGCTCAACATTCTTATAGCAAGAGTTAACCCAGACAAATCCGCCTCCCAGAACCAAATGGGATAAAAGAGAAATTTGTGCCTATAAAATCCACTTCATTGCCCATGAACCTTTCTGGTATAAATTGTGTTGGCTTGTCCCAGTACATAGGGTCTCGGGCTATTGCCCATGCGTTCACAAACACTTGGGTGTGGTTAGGAATGGTGTATCCACAAACTTTTACATCCATCTCAGCACGATGAGGCAGGAGAAGAGGTGTTGTTGGATGAAGCCGCATTGTTTCTTTAAGCAAAGCTTGTAAATAGGGAAGTCGTGGGATATCTTTCTCTTTGATGCTTTGTCCAAATCCAATTGTTTCACCAAGTTCTTGCTTTGCCTTGGCCATTATGTCAGGATTGCGAAGAAGCTCAGTCATTGCCCATTCCATTGTAGTGGTAGTTGTATCAGGTCCACCAATGAACAAGTCCTGATACAATGTATTTAAACAAAAAAAATGCGATAGGGGTCTCCAATTTCTGAATATTTGAGTGAGGAGTTTATTAAGATAGTGTAAAACTGGAACTTAATCCTCTCTCTCTCTCTCTCTCTCTCTCTCTCTCTCTCTATATATATATATATATATAAAGATTGTGTGATGATCTGAAGAAAGAAGAAGACATAAGGGAGTTTAAGAAGGATTACAAGGCTTTTTTCTGGTTTTTCTTAATGATGCCTTCTTTGGCTCATTTTATGGTTTTTGGTTCAACAGAAAAATTAAGTAAACAAAAATATTTTGTGGTGAACTTAAAAGTCAAAACAAACCCAATGGAGCAGAATTTTTTTTTTCAAAATGATATATACTTAATAAAACACCACAAATAATGTCCACAGACTCCACACAATGAAATCTGTCCCAATAGCAACTTTTCTCTCCTTACAATTATCTTTGACCACTTGTTGAACGATCATTGACTTTTTTTCTTAAATGACATAATTTTTTTTCTTGAAAGAATCAATTTCTCACTTAATTTTTTAAGTAAATTTCGACTTTGGTGTCTAATTTCTAATGAGATTCTCCATATGGTCCAGAAAGTAGAAAATGTTATTTCATCTTCACTTAGTTTCTGTGAATAAAAGTTTTTATCCATATAGTTATTTGAGAATTACAAGAAATAGTAATAACTTTTTTTTAACCAAATAATAGAAAAATATTTTCTATTCATTTCAAGATCACAACCAATTAGGAAAACATCTTAAGTTTCAAAACAAACCAAATTTAACTCAAGCCTCCCTTTTTTAAATTTTGAAGACAGTTTAATGCATTCTTTTCTTTTGCTTTGTTGTAATACTTGCATTCAAGATTTGTATGATTAAATTCGCAAAAAAAAAAAAATTATGATTGAATAGCTTTTCAGATATTGATTTCCTTACTTTTATTTTTAACTTCGATACTTAAATTGCTTTTCAGACACTAATTGATCATTTGGTTTTTAAGTGTCCATGTGAACCTTTTTTTTAAGTTATATTATTCAAAAAGGAGATTTTTTTTTTTTCTTGAAGAAGTCATAAGTCCACAAGTCCACTGAGTTATACATTTAGGATGAAATTAAGACTTTGTTTGCCATTAGTCTCAAGTTTCAACTTTTAGTTTTTAGTTTTTATCTTAAACTTCATTTTTTTCCCCCTTTTTTCTTACTTTTTCAAAAAAATTCAAAGTACAAGTATACTTTAGCATATTTTGTAAAAAGTTTTTAGCAAATAAGCTGTTAACAAATGAACACTAAGTGTACTGAGTTAACATGTTGTATTAAGAAGTACATGTACCCAATACCAGTATATAGCGTAGTCTGTATCTTCATTTTTCATTTTTTGAGTTGAGAAGATTATGTAGTTTGTATCTAAACTTGTTTTATTTTCTTGACAAACAATGATATCTGGACCTTTTCAAGTATCTGACTATTTGCTCAAGAGTATGCAATCCATTTATCTCACACACACACTAGGTTATTACAAGAAGGAATCCCATGGGGTGACCCCCAGATATTAGCAAGAGGTTCCAAACTCAAAATCTCATAGATATCATAAAACCTTAAGAAACCACTAAACCAACTCCTTGCAATTCTAAAACATGCTTAATTGCACTCAAGGGAAGGATAAAGAAGATAAATGAGTAAGGGAAAGGATAAAAAGAAAATTCCTCTCTACATATATGTTTGGATGTAAAATAGAAGAGAGAGAATGGTGCAAGTATGGGCAAGTTCTTTTTTCTCCTTTGCCCTGTCCCTGCTGGCACCAACCCTACCTCCTCTTGCCACACTCAATTTTTATTAGTTTATATAAAACAAAATTCATAAATTAAATTAAAAATCTTAAAACATAAATTTAAAAAAGAGTCTAATATTATAAAATCTTCTCAAAGCATAATAATACAACAATTCAAGTATTTAAAAACATTTCAAACATAACTATACAACAACAAGAAAAAGATAAACAAATTAAATTTTAAAACCAAAAATAAAAGATGAATTCAATAATACAATATCAAAAGAAAACATAAAATTTAAATTTTGAAACACATATAAAAAAACCTATAATTTTTTCCCTAATTGTTTAAATATAAACGAGACAGGTATAAGGGGAGATACAAGGAAGAAGAAGTTAACCTTGTCCCCATCCCATTTGCCAAACAGGATAGGTAAAACCCATCCCATTAGGGATGGGTAGGGGCTATCCAAGCAACTCGGCAAACCAGCCAACCCGACTAGAACCAACTCGTTGCAACCTGATTCGACTCCTCCGGCAGTTAGTGACAAGTCTCAACCCTCCGAAACTGACTCCAATGGGTCAAGTGGCGGGTTCCCTCTTCTAAAACCTGATCTACTTGACCTAATCGAGAAACCCTTCAAATTAAGGCTGAATCTACCCAAACCTAGCAACAATGAAGCCTCTTCCGCTTAGATCTGACAACAATGAAGCCTCCTTCACTCATATCCAGCCAAATTTGGTCTTCCTCCACTAAGATCCAACCATGTTGGCACAGATCTGCGAAGATCT
Organism: Castanea sativa; assembly: GCF_040712315.1. Taxonomy (NCBI): domain Eukaryota; kingdom Viridiplantae; phylum Streptophyta; class Magnoliopsida; order Fagales; family Fagaceae; genus Castanea; species Castanea sativa. The sequence goes on from NC_134022.1 coordinate 14,142,663, forward strand.
AGCCACATTTGGTGCAAATCCACTTAGATTCAGCCACATTTGGAGAAGATCTACTTAAATTTGGCCACGTTGTGCTCCCCTTAGCTTAGATTTGGGATGTCATGCTCTTCACTTAGTTCCGATGACATCTTGCTTAAATTCTATGAAGATTTAAAGATTTTCATCACCATCACTCCTTAAATGGTTTCACCCGAACTAGCCAATCATCAACCCAAGACCAATCCAATTTGACCTATGGTGATTTGCGGTCAGTTGCGAGTCTTGTCATCTTCCACCCGATCTGTGTAGGTCGATTCCAAGTTAAGTCCAAATTAAATCGACCCAAACTAACCTGTGGACAACCCTAGGGGTGGGTGAGGCAAGTAGGGAGGGGTCTAAATTCCCATCCAAGGTCGGTTGAACATTAGATGCAATTTATGCAATCGCCTAAGGCCCCACTTGTAAATATATATATATATATATATATATATATATATATATATATATATATATATATTTAATTACAAAAAAAAAATTAAATACATTTATTGGTCAATAAAATGCATTAAAAATGCCTCATTGTATCCTAAAATGCAAAAGATTAATAAGGAAAAAACAATAATAGTCAAACTTCAGCTAACAAAATTGTATTTTAGGAGACAAATTCATTAACTCATTCTTAAAATATGCTAAAGTCAAAATTAATATGAAACAAAATCATTAATAATACAACGTAATTGTCTTGAAATATTATAAAATAGAGATTATAAATTTCTAAAACAAAAGAAAAAATCTCTCATCTCTCCTATGCCCCTCCATCTATATTCTTACCTTTCTTTTCTTCATCTTGATTCTTGATCTTTTTCTATAACTTCAGTCCTTCTTTTTTCATTGCCCTTCACAATAGATTCAAGATTGAAGTGGGGTTGTATGGACATAGCAGAGATAACCCCTCTCTCCCTATCTATCTTTCTGATATTTAACATTGAAAAGTTTTCTTTTTATTCAATTTAAATATTTTAAATTATATTTTTTTTAATCTGCTTGATTGATAGCTTGATAGGACAACACGCTAGTCTTGCTCTCTTGCACAACCCATTGCCCACAGTACTGCACTTTGCACGGTGCACACCTACACATAAGCACATGCTGATTCTAACAAGTCATTAACCATAAGCCCATAGTGCACTCTTCACACTTCATAGTTGGCCCCCACACGACCACACACTAAGGGCTCGTTTAGTTTGACCATAACTCAGTTTTCATAACTCAATACTCATGACTCATAACTCAAACTCAAAACCCATAACTCATAATCCAAACCTCACTTTATCTCAAAAACTCCAAAATTATTGTTTGGTCACATAACTCACATTCTGCCACCATAACTCATATTTCAGAATCTGAAAACACTAAAATTCTATTTTCAGTTTCCATCATCCATCACTCAAATTTTTGAGTTTTGAGTGATGGAAACATCACCCAAAAAGCAAGCCAAACAAGATTTTTTCGATAGGACCCACGTGTTTTGGAAAATCAGTGATGAAAAATGAGTGATATCACTTAAAATTATAGTGATTCAAACAAACCCTAATCCACCCACACCCACACCCATACTCACACTCACACTCAACGTATATGCACACACCCACTATATCTTTTACCTTTTTTTTTTTAATGCAAACTTTTACTTTATCAATTATTAATTTATTATAAGTTATCACACCAATTAATAATTGATGTATATCAAATAAACTCATTTTTGTATTATAGTGATACTAATTTATTAAACTGTGTAATAAATTAATTTTATTTGTATAGGTTTAGACTTTAAAGTATAAAGTGGTCACAACTTTTAAAAAATTGCAATAACCAGATTCTATTATTCTATTCTTTAAATTTTATTTTTAGTTAAATTATCCTTTTTAATTATAAATTGTGTTTTATTTATCTATAAATCTTTTCTCATTATAAATGTATAATGAAAATAAAAATAAAAATAAATTCAATAAAAATTATTTAATTAATATTAAATATATAAAAAAAGCCTCACTTAAAATTTTCACTTAAGGTCCCTAAAGTTGTTGAGCCGGCTCTGTTGCCATCCCTACTTTTTTATAACCTCCAAAGTAGTTGTATTTTGTCATATGCACAATTTAGTGATGATTACCCTTAGCAATATTTTGATATACTCAAGGCAAAATTCCTCATGGCCCTGTTCTATTTTGAGATTAAGGAGGACATTCAAAAAGTCATTACACCTTGGTGACCTATATTAGGTTCTAAGGATTTGGGATCTAAATGTTTTAGAATTTCAATATGTAATGTTGGCAAACCATGATCAAAACTTAGAGTTTAGATTTAGGCTACTTAAAGTGATGTATGTGTAGAGTTGGAATCGAGTAATTGCAAAAAATTACTGTTCAATTTCTACAAGGCTCAATCGATCGAAAATTAGACTCGATTGATCAAAGCTCATGCAGAATATTTTTTCTGCAGAATTTCCAACTCAACCCAAGCCCATATGACGTGTAGGGTTTTAAGTTTTGCCTTAAATATAAAAGGAAAAACCCTAGCCACGTTTTGATGTTGTTGTTTATGCCATGTGTGTGAATCTCTTGTGAGATTTAGAGGTGTTTGCCTTTATACACACTTAAGGTTATCAAAATCGAGATTGATGTCGAGAGCTTGGTGATCGTTTTAGTTGTAACATAAAGAGCGTCAAGAAAAATAAGTGGTATAGTTGTGAATGCTGTGGATCTAAGAAAAAAGTAGTCTGTGGATTCGGAGTTATCACGTGGTCGTGGTAGTAAGTTTTCTACTCAAGGTAGCAATAGGATGTTAGTGGTCTAAGTCGCTGTTGTAAAACTTCAATTCTTTCATAATGGATCTATTTTACCTTGAGGATAGCTAGGTTAAATTCTCCCCAAGTTTTTTACTAGTTTGGTTTTCCTAGGTTATCAGAATTTCATTCCCCTTGGGAATGCTCTCTTATTTTATTTATTTATTTATTCCTTTCACATTTCTCATCAAAGAAATATGGGAATTCCCATTTATTCATATCGTTGTGTTATTTACTTTCCGCATTATTTCAATGATATGATTTACTTATATTAACCTAGATCTGAATAATTTACCTAAGTTAATCTCTTGGCTAAATAACTAGGTTAATCTGTTTGTATTTAAGAGATCTAAAAACGTACAACCTAGATGTTCTACGTTTCAAACGTTTACCAATCAGTTTGTCAATCAACCTATGAAGTCAATCACAAGAAACCTTGATAGTCCTCCTTATGCCTTGAAGATCAAATGGCTTTATCATATATATATAACCGAAATCTCTGAAGTTCTCACAATTTTTCAAGTCAGCACAATATTTAAATAAAATTATTTTTTTTAGTTCAAACTTAACCAAGAGTGAAACTCTATCTCCCTAATAAATCCAACTTAAACTCAAACTCATCATTATCATTATAAAAAATAAATATAAAAAAAACCAAAGCCTCTGAAACTCTCACAATTTTTTAGGTCAGCATAATATTTAAATACAATTATCATTTTATTTAAATAAAATTATTATTTTTAGTTCAAACTTATCCAAGAGTAAAACTCTATCACTCTAATAAATCCAACTTAAACTCAAACTCATCATTATCATTATAAAAAATAAAAAATAAAAAACCGAAGCCTCTGAAATTCTCACAATTTTTCAGGTTAGCATAAATAAAATTATCATTTTATTTAAATAAAATTATTATTTTTAGTTCAAACTTAACCAGGAGTGAAACTCTATCTCTCTAATAAGTCCAACTTAAACTCAAACTCATCATTATCATTTTTTTTAAAATAAAATTATTTTTATTTAATCAAAACTTAACCAGGAGTGAAACTCTATCTCTTGAATATGTCCAACTTAAACTCAAACTCATCATTATCATTTTTTTAAATAAAATTATCTTTGTTTAATCAAAGCTTAATAAGGAGTGAAACTTTATCTCTCTAACAAGTTCAACTTAAACTTAAACTCAAACATTGATAATCTATATAAAAACAAAAATTATGATAGGACTCAAAAAAAAAAACTAACATTGAAAAAAAGTAAACTCATGTTAATAATCGTGGGTTTGGTTTTTGGATTAAAATTTCTACTAATTATTTTTTTATATTGTACATGGCCAATAAAGTATCTTTGTTTTTTTGGAGAAAAATTAAGGATGCAACCTATGTCTTCCAGTCTAAGGAACAATAAATTTTTATTTGATATGTTAGACTCATGTTGGTAATCATGGGTTTGGGTTTTGGGTTGGAATTTCTATTAATTTTTTTTTTTATTGTACATGGTTGATAAAGCATCTCTATTTTTTTGGAGAAAAATCAAAGATTCAACCTATGTCTTCAAGTTTAGGGAACGATAAATTTTTATTTGTTATGTTATATATAAATTTGTTGAATTTGGTTTGGTTTTGAAGTAGATTGTGGAGATTCTATAAATTTTGAAATTTTAAGTCTTGAGGTTTTTGGTATTTGTTGTGAAATTTTAAAATACTCTCAAGTGTACGAACCGTACCGAAGTATAGTTTGACAAGAACGAGGTCGAACCCACAGAGACTTGAATGAATGTAGGAAAATTAATTAAATCTTAACTAAATTAATCCTAATCTAGTTTAATAAAAATTGGTTGTTTTGAAATTAAATAAACTAAGCAAATGATAAAATTAAGCAAATAGTTAAACTAAGCAATAAAAAGATGTAAACAATCAAGGGGGAAGGAATTAAGGTTTTGGAATCCGCATTGTAAGTCATATCAGCATATATTTATGATCATTAATTTTTCCAAACTCCCTACATGATAATCTAGAAATCAATCTTGCTATCATGGAAAATATTTTCATTAAAATCCTTATTTTAAAATCAAAAGCATGTTCTTCTTTGCTTCTTAAGTATAAAATCAAATCATCAATTATATCTATAGCCAAACAAATCACAAGATATATTCAATTCTAAAAATCAAATCATAAATTGTATCCATTGACAGATAAATCACAAGCGATATCCAATTTTATAATCAAGAATTAATAAACTAAGCATTCAATTAATTAAGACAAATCCTAAATCATGAGAAAAATATGATTGAACTCATATCTAGAATCTCATCTTAGTCAATTGATATGAAGCAAGAACAATTTAAATCATTAAAGAACAACTATTGTGGAAAAAATCAAATCACATAAATATTACTAATAATCCTTAACAAGGTTTCATCCTCAACTCTAATTATAAATTTAGCTACTCATAGTAATTAAAATAAAACACAAGAATAAAATACTAAATATTAAACTAGACAAATAAAATAAAACTAACTGTCATGGAAGAAAACCAAAGAAGTAGCCACTCTCTATGTTCAGCCCCCAACCCTAGCACTCGCCCCTTGAATTTTGCCCTAAAGAGCCTTTAAATAGGTCAAGGAATCCTATTACAAGTTGAATTCCCGTTTGGGGAAAATTTCAGATTTTTAGGTTTCACTTAACCAACAATTTTGGCCCATTTAACTTCAGAATTCGGACTTTTAGTAAACTATAAAGTTGTAGCTCTTTAAGTTAAATTTCCAGCCCAACTTGAATCATCTCAATTGGACATCTGAGCCAAAAGTTATGCTAAAAATACCAACTAATGTGCAGGCTGGAATCCTAATCCGAATTGAACTTGAATTTGATGCAAATTTCCTTTGATTCCCTGCTCCAATTGGACTTAAATTTAATTGGGTTGGTCTTCTTTAACTTCATCATGGCCCTTGTGAAAGTAAAGTCCATTAGCTTTCTTCTTTGCACAAATCCACTTATTTAATTACATTCTCCTACAAAAGATAAATTCACGTAATAAGATTCAATTAAGCACAAAATTGATTATTCACCATTATTCCAAAATCAAATATAAAATGCATGAATTACCTCAAAATAAGTATGATAATGCTTTCTAACAATGATATAAATATGCAAAATTAAGCTATTATCAATGCACATCAAATACCCCCAAACCTACATTTTGCTAGTCCTCGAGCAAAACAGATAAAGAGTAAAACAAAACAAAGAAATAAAAAACAAAGAAAAAGAAAATCCTAACTAATCCACTTTCGCTGGAAATTTCGATTGCATTTAGCGTATGCAACAAGCCTTTAAACCTCTAGCTTACACTAGTGGACGAGTTGTAGTCTCGTGAGGGTTTGCAGGGAATATACCCACAAAATTCTGAGAATGAATACTAAAATAAACAAAACAAAGAAAATCAAACTTTTTTTTTTTTTTTCAATTGCCTTTTGCAAAGAGGATTAGTTCAAGTTCAAAAACACTTCAAATGCTAAAGAAATTTCTCATGCCATCAAAACTCAATGTGAGTGAAAAGTGGTAGCCAACCCAAACATACTCTTAGTTTTAGAATAAACTTGACTCGAATCTCTATTTGAAAGTATGCTTCAACTCAAATTTTTCCGGTGTTATCACTCAACAAATGAAATCACTCTGAAATGTGGTGTAACACTCTCAACAACATATGTGAGCAGAATAATGTAAGCAAAATCAAATACCTCACATATAAAATACATGAAAAACGCTTAATCAAGAAAGAACAAGTAGTCTCATGAAAGGATGCCAAAAAGAATTTATACCACACCTTTTTCTTCTCAGTCATATCAATATTTGAACTACACAATCTTCAAGATCAAATAAGGACTTTATTAAGACGTAATGTAGGGTAAAAGCAAAGGGAATGAAATAAAAATGGGTGAAGGTAAATATAAGAAGTGTTTTCAAGATAGTTGGAATGTCAACACTTTTTGGAATTTCCATTCAACATTTTTTTTTCAACTCTTCTTCTTCAAAGTAGTACTCCTTTCTTACATCTCACTTCTCAAAATTTGATGAGAACCCTTTTTATTTTCTTCTTTTTTGACACTTTTCCTCTCTTTTTTCTTTTTTCCTTGTTCTTGAATTTTTTTTTTCTTTCTTTGACTTCTTTTTTCTTCCTTCTTTGAATTCTCACACAAACCACCATATTGAAACAAACTGATCAAATTTTATCTTGAAACACTATGGATAAGGGCTTTAAGAAAGTATGGCTAATTAAAAGGCTCAACGGGGTGACTAGCGATAATGTATCAAGAAAGAAAAAGAAAAACACATATATGGCTCAAAGTAGACAAAAATGGCATAATCTCATCTCTCAAAGACTAGTATAGTTCATTCAACATCAATGACTTCAAAAGATTCAAGTGTGGCATAAAATTAGATTTTTTCATCTTGGCCAAAAGAAAGAACAATGAGACTACAACAAGGGAAACATGTTATTCACTTCCAAATGAACTTTAAGATTAAAAACAATAAATAGCCCTCAAAAAATAATGATTGGCTCAAAACTCACAAGGGTTACAGTCTCCACATTGTTATCATCAAGATTTTCTAATCATTTTTATCCTTCAACAACAAGTTGTGTTTGAGTGGCTACGTGCATGTGCAATGAATTGAGCATGAAAGCACTGAAATTATTTGAGCAGGAGTAGTATAACAAACTCAAAACATAGACCTCAAGCTAGGCAAAAGATTTTTTTTTTTTTTTTAACACAACTAAACAAAACAAAAAGATAGAAATCTATGTACATCCCTCCCAAACCTAAACCAAACATTGTCCTCAATGTTAAAAATGATACTCTCAAATATATGTCTTGAATAAAAGGAGAGCAAAAAAATAGTATGCAACATGAGACCCAAGTAGAAACAAGTAAGGTAAGGAGAAGGAGGAGACATACCTTGATCAAGCTGATTGTTATAAATTTTAATTTCTATCAAATATCAGCTAGAACAAAAGAGAATAACACTAAACAAGAAAATAAACACAAATATTAATCTAAAAACAGAAAATAAACAAGAAAAAGTTTTTTTTTTTTTTTGCAAAAAAATTCAACACAATTAGAGATCAATCCTGATAAACAGGACCATCCAACCCTCAACAACACCATGGAGATAAATAATGCATATTATGAATGGACTAGTCCAATGAGATTGTAACTTACCTGGATCAAAAACATGTTGGGAAGCTTTTGTAGTGTCTTCCAAGTGAATTCTTTGCATAACCATAGAAGAACTAATACTCTTAATATCAGCAATTTTCCAACCTATAGCTTCCTTGTGTTCTTGAGGTATACTTATCAAGTGGTGTTCCCAAAAGTTATCCAACTTTGGTGGTTCTACAATAGATGGGAGTGGGGATGAAGAAAGTGGAAAAGGGACCACGTTTGGCTGCCAGTTATCAGTACTTAAGAGAGGAACAGAATCCAACAATGCATTGACTTCCTCAATTGATTTTTCAATATCTGAATTGCAATAAAAAAGGGTTAAGCAATCCTTCAGGGGATCCTCACAGCTTGATTGTATAAGATTATCATGGACTAGGTTCCCAATCATGTTAACCTCACATATATTCTCATTATCTGGTACTTGCTTACTTATGTCAAAGATATTAAGCTCAATAGTTATATTTCCAAAAGAAATCTTCATCACACCACTTCGACAATTGATCAAAGCATTGGATGTGGCTAAGAAAGGGCGACCCAAAATGACATGGATTTGTGTATTGGCATTTAGAGCAGGCTCAGTGTCTAACACAACAAAATCAACAGGAAAATAGAATGCATCCACCTTAATCAGCACATCCTCAACAATACCTCTAGGGATTTTCACAGACCTATCAGCTAATTGAAGTGTCATGGTTGTTGGTTTTAACTCCCCCAAACCTAGCTATAAATAAACTGAATATGGCATTAAGTTCACACTTGCCATCAAATCTAGCAAAGCTCGCTCAATGAGGCGATCTCCAATCTTGCATGAAATTGTAAGAGATCCTGGGTCCTTACATTTCACTGGATATTTATTCTGAATAATTGAACTGACTTGCTCTGTCAAAAATGCCTTTTTAGGGACATCTGTCTTTCTCTTCATTGTTACAAGATCTTTTAGAAACTTGGCATAAGTAGGAACTTGCTGAATTGCATCAAGAAATGGAATGTTAATTTGCACTTGCTTAAAAACCTCTAAAATGTCTCCAAATTGTGCACTTTTCTGATGATTGATTAACTTTTAAGGAAATTGAGCTTTAGGAACAAACCTCTTATCAAGGGGGGAACTAATATCCTAAATTGGAATGGCGGGTAGGTTGTCCTTCTTTTCTCTATGATCATCATGTGAACTATGAGTTCCTTTTTCTTTTAACACAATATTTTCATCATCCTCCACTTCTGGCATTTTTACTTGATTATCAACTTGCTTACCTGACCTAAGAGTAGTAATAGATTGAACATGTTCTTGTTCATGAGTAGAACTAGAAGAATCATTGATGGCATACTGTCCTTTTGGGTTAGGTATAGGTTGACTAGGAAACTTTCCTTTTTCCCTCTCTCCAACTTGGGTTGCTAACTGGCCAACTTGATTTTCCAACTTTGAAATAGATTGAGTATGCAAATGGGTGGAACTTTTCATCTCTTGAATGGCTTGACTAGTTGATTGCATGAAAGTTTTGAGAGACTCCTCCAAAGATGATTGTTGTCTTGGTGGTGCTACAAACTGAGGAGGTGATTGAGGAATGGGAAGATATGCTTGAGTAGGTGGATGAAATTGACTTTGTTGATGCACTTGTTGTCCACCTACATTTGTGGGAGGCTGATTTTGCCTCCATGAGAAATTAGAATGGTTCCTCCAATTTGGATTGTATGTCTCTGAAAATGGACTAGCAAATGGTTTTCCATAATTATTCAGTGAATTTGCTTACTCAGTATAAAAATCAGGGTACCCAGCTATAGAAGGACACATTTGTGTTGTATGCATAGGACTTGCACAAATAGAACATGTTTCACTTTGAACTTGATTGACAGAATTCATCCCTCTACCTAAAGCTAAAGCCTCAACCTTACGAGTGAGATTGTCCAACCTAGCTTTTATGTCTAAATCTTCACTGACTTCATACAATCCTCCTTTCTTAATTGCAGGGGCAGATCTCTCTTTACGGTTGGAAAAATCCCATTACTGTGAACTTTCAGAAAAATTCTCAAGAAATTTATATGCCTCATCATCTACAAGACTCAAAAATCCACCACCATTCATGGACTCAATCATGTTACGATTTGCTTGAGTCAAACCATTATAAAAATATTGTACTAGTCTCCATGTTTCAAAACCATGATGGGGACACTTTAAGATCAAATCCTTAAATCTCTCCCAACTCTCATAAAATTTCTCTTGTTCATCTTGATAAAAATCTGCAATTTCTCTCCTCAAAGCATCGGTCTTGGCCATTGGGAAAAATTTAGAGAGAAATTTTGTGACCAATAGTTCCCATGAAGTGATAGATCCAGGTGACAAAGAATTAAGCCATGCTTTTGCCTTATCCTTCAAGAAAAAAGGGAATAAACGCAAGCAAACAGAGTCATCAGTGAAATTCTGGAACTTACAAGTAGCACAAATCTCAAGAAAATCCTTCACATGCATATAAGGATCTTCTCTATCCAATCCATGAAAGGTAGAAAGAAGATGGATTATCTGTGACTTTAACTCAAAATGTGCAGCAGTGGTTGCAGGCAAGACTATGCAAGATGGAGGGTTGGTGGTTATGGGTGAGAACAACTCCCTAAGAGTTTTTGAATCATCTCCTGTTTCTCCCATTGTGGATGAATAATCAAAACTAACAAGACGATTTTCTTTATCATGTATCCAAGTTCTCATACACCATGCACAAAGAAATAATTTTTTTTTGTTTTTTTGTTTTTTTTTTAAAATAAAATTTAACTACAACTAGTAGAAGAAAAAATTCAATTAAGACTTAATTTATTTTCCTAACCAAGTCCCCGGCAACGGCGCCAAAAAGTTGTTGTGAAATTTTAAAATACTCGCAAGTGTACGAACCGTACCGAAGTATAGTTTGACAAGAACGAGGTCGAACTCACAGAGACTTAAATGAATGTAGGAAAATTAATTAAATCTCAACTAAATTAATCCTAATCTAGTTTAATAAAAATTGGTTGTTTTGAAATTAAATAAACTAAGCAAATGATAAAATTAAGCAAATAGTTAAACTAAGTAATAAAAAGATGTAAACAATCAAGGGGAAGGAATTAAGGTTTTGAAATCTGCATTGTAAGTCATATCAGCATATATTTATGATCATTAATTTTTCCAAACTCCCTACATGATAATCTAGAAATCAATCTTGCTATCATGGAAAATATTTTCATTAAAATCCTTATTTTAAAATCAAAAGCATGTTCTTCTTCGCTTCTTAAGTATAAAATCAAATCATGAATTGTATCTATAGCCAAACAAATCACAAGATATATCCAATTCTAAAAATCAAATCATAAATTGTATCCATTGACAGATAAATCACAAGCGATATCCAATTTTATAATCAAGAATTAATAAACCAAGTATTCAATTAATTAAGACAAATCCTAAATCATGAGAAAAACATGATTGAACTCATATCTAGAATCTCATCTTAGTCAATTGATATGAAGCAAGAACAATTTAAATCATTAAAGAACAACTATTGTGGAAAAAATCAAATCACATAAATATTACTAATAATCCTTAACAAGGTTTCATCCTCAACCCTAATTATAAATTTAGCTACTCATAGTAATTAAAATAAAACACAAGAATAAAATACTAAACATTAAACTAGACAAATAAAATAAAACTAACTGTCATGGAAGAAAACCAAAGAAGTAGCCGCACTCTCTATGTTCAGCCCCCAGCCCTAGCACTCGCCCCTTGAATTTTGCCCTAAAGAGCCTTTAAATAGGTCAAGGAATCCTATTACAAGTTGAATTCCCGTTTGGGGAAAATTCCAGATTTTTAGGCTTCACTTAACCGACAATTTTGGCCCATTTAACGTCAGAATTCTGACTTTTAATAAACTACAAAGTTGTAGCCCTTTAAGTAAATTTCCAGCCCAACTTGAATCATCTCAATTGGACATCTGAGCTGAAAGTTATGCTAAAAATACTAACTGATATGCATGCTGGAATCCTAATCCGAATTGAACTTGGATTTGATGCAAATTTCTTTTGATTCCTTGCTCCAATTGGACTTAAATTTAATTGGGTTGGTCTTCTTTAACTTCATCATGGCCCTTGTAAAAGTAAAGTCCATTAGCTTTCTTCTTTGCACAAATCCACTTATTTAATTCCATTCTCCTACAAAAGATAAATTCACGTAATAAGATTCAATTAAGCACAAAATTGATTATTCACCATTATTCCAAAACCAAATATAAAATGCATGAATTACCTCAAAATAAGTATGATAATGCTTTCTAACAATGATATAAATATGCAAAATTAAGCTATTATCAATGCACATCAGTATTTGCGTCTCAGTAGGTTGATTTTAATTCTTCACCTTAAATGCTTTTTATTTAGGTTCATGTGATTTTTTGTTTTCTTATTAAAAGCTATATTTTTGGTTGTTAATTATTTGTTTGGATTAATTCCAATTAATTTTTTTTTTTTCAGAATGTCTATTTACCTATTGTTGAATTTTTTTCAAAGTCAATAGTTTTTCCGTGTATCGCATGGGTTAGCGATTAGTAGGAAAATAATCTGAAAGATTAGGCTTTCCTGCAAGCTCCAGTATTCTCCAAATCAGCTCCTTTAGTTCTTGAATAGCATCTGATTTCGGATCAAACGTGCTGACCAAAAATATAGTATTAGATAGTGTAGACATCACATTTTGTACTCCTTACGACTCGGGCCCTTGTTCTCCAATGATGCTCGAACTCTAAGGCCCAAGGCCAGTTTGGAGCCCAATAAGATATTAAATTGACTTGAGAAGTGTTAAAATGGAAAATATAATCTTTTAAATAAGCAAAAATCTATTTTTGGAAATAAAATGACCAAAGTAGCTCTCAGTTTGCGTACGTGGGCCAAAGCATGCGTATGCAGACACATTTCTGTGTACGCAACTAGGATTTCAGAATCATAAGAAAGGCAAGTTTTTTGCAATAATGCTTGAGGTTTAAAACGAATCTCACATCGTCAGGGAGCTGTTCCAAGCCCTATTTTTTCCACTATAAAAAGCTTTACATGGTACATTTTAAAAACACACAGAAATCCTACGGGAAAAACCTAAGATTCACTAGAAAATAGTAAATCAAAAGGAAGTTTTTCACAAAATACCCTCAAGTCATTTTTTATTTATTTGATTGGAACCTTTTCTTACCCCAATCCTTTTAGTTTAATTGTGATAGATTTGATTGAGGAGAATGGTAAAAAATCAAGTGTAGGAGCTTTTGCTTTAAGGTATCTTTCTAGCTTTCCTTCTTGTTTTTTGTCCTTCTTTTCTTGTTTTAGTCTCATTTTTGGTTTGATTTATGTTCATACATGTTTGCTTAGTTTAGCCCTTTAGTTCTTTTCATTTTCTATGTGCGTAGGTTGTTAGTTTGTTGTTTTGAAGTTCTACTCTGTTTTTGTGTTTTTTGGGTTTTCTGGGTAATGATCTGAATACGTATGAACGTGCTTTTAATAGGGTTAAGACATGAGACACAATGATGGAAGGACAACCTTAAAGTTGGGCGATCTTGGGTGCCTAACACCTTTCCAAGAACGTACCTAAACTCTGAACCCAAACTTTGATAGTAAGATCAAAGGTCCTTCCTGAAAAGGACGCTATATTCATGGTTCCTAGACCATTTAACTAGGTGGCGACTTCGACACTTTTCCCCCTTGTGTCCATAGATAGTAAATTCAACATCATTCCAAACACTATCATCCCAAATATTTTTCAAAGAATATATACAATTTTGTACATTTAATGTACACATTTTGTAAGAATGTATGCAATTATGTAATTTTAATGCACATTTTTTTCAAAAAATATACACAATTCTGTACATTCAACATACACAATTTTATCAAAAAATGTGCATAACTTTTATACATTCAATGTTAACATACACAACTTCTCAAAAAATGTACCAATTTTATAAATTCAAGGTACACATTTTAAGGTCCCTCAAAAAAAAATAGGTACACATTTTAAAAGAGAATGTACATAATTCATTACATGCAATAAAAACAATTCCATGGTATAACAACGTGTATAGGAATTGTAGAGCAGATTGGAAGGGTCTGTGGGTTGTAGAGTAGTTCCATCTACAAATCCGATATTGTTCTTAGCAATTAAAGCCACGCGAATAGAACGACTGACTCCATGTATTAAACTTCTCCTCCGTAAAAGGTTGAGTAAGGAGCCCAATACCAAGATTATAACCATTTTGCAAGTAAGAGTGACTCGAAACATCCACACTGATTGTTAGGACTTGAAGCAGATTCAGATTTTGAAGAAGACATTGAAAAGGAAGTAACTTGGAAGAAATCAAAAATTAAGGTTTGGAACAACAAGGAAAAACTTGAAGTATTAAAATTAAATTAGGAAATCTGCAATCAATTGTAAAACTTGTGCTAATTCAATCAAAGAATAGGAACAGAAGGTAAAATCAACACCTTATGTACTTGTTACAATGAATAAAGGGACAAACCACAACCAAATTGATTCAAAAGAAAGGGCAAGTAAAACTATCTACTATGCTGAATGGGAAAGCATTATGAAATTGAATCAGAAAGAACAGAAAAGATTTGTTTGGAATCAAAGAAAATAAAGACAAACAAACTAGAGATTACCGAGGAAAACAAGTGCTGGTTTGTGTTTTGATACCATATAAAAATAGAGAATATGTATTGTGCTTGAGTGAAAACTGAATTCTTCATTCACACGGATAATGATACAATACTCTAATTTTATAGAGCATTGCAACATAGATAAAAATTCTGATAATTTTTCATGCATATTGAATTGACACGCTTTCAATAGTTCTAGTTCGAGCCAACTATTAACATTACTTCTTTTTATCTACTATTAACAGTTTACTATATTAATAGGGATTAATTTTTGAGAAATACTACGTCCACAACATTTTTACAACAAATCATAGGTGGTTAGTTATTATAGGTTCAAATTTGAATTTAGTACTACGATTACTTTTTTGTCCCAACAATAACAATCAGTAATAACTTGCCACTTAGGATTTGTTGTAAAAATGTTGTGAACATATCATTTCTCTTAATTTTTTTGTCAAGACTATCTCAGTTATATAAACAGGAAACAAAAACCTAATTAACCGATTCTAATAACTGAAAGGAAACTAATCTAATAGCTAATCATCATATGATAGCAGCCAAGTCATAAGATAAATACGAAATTATAAGACTTGCAGTATAGCTAACTACATTTATAAAACAAAAGAGAACTAACTACATGTATATGGTTGAAACTCTAGAACAATGAATCACATGCTAGCGATGAACTTTTTTTCTTTTTCTTTTTTTTTATTGAGAATCAGCTAATGACGAACATAAATCCAAAACAGAATCACATGCTAATGAACATAAATCCAATAGTACCAGTGAAAGTTAATTAATTTTTAAAAACTTTATATATAAAAAATAAAAATCAACTAATTTTTTTATATTTTCTATAAAAAAAATATATCAATTTAAAAAAAATAATAATCATTTAATAAAAAATTGTGCTACTATTTAATAATTGACACAATTCTTTAATAAATGTCTTATAATGGTCAATCCACGCATCGAAAATGGCGTTGCACATTGTTCAAGTATCCAGTTCCAGTTCGATGTCTATACATCAACAGTTCCGCACTCTCTCCAAAATACTATCCCTTTCCTCTCATCCTTACCGACTCAGATCCCTCTCTTCCAATTGCAAAATGTCGACCGAGACCGAGTCGTCATCCCCTCTGACTCACTCCATCACCCTCCCGACTCAACTCGCTGAACCCGTCCAGATTGTCGCCGCACCTGGCATCTCCGACTCCCAATTCAGGTCTTTCATTCTCTATTTACCCTTTTTTTTTTTTTACTTATTTGTTAATTTTATAATACTATTGAAAAGTTTGCTAATTTTCAATAGTTTCGTTATTGTTGATTCGCCTCAAAGAAAAAGAAAAGAAAAAAGAAGATAATCTTTTTCCCAAGAAAGTATTACTAGAATGAATCATTTTCCGTGCAACCAAACGAAGCTTTAGTTTAAGATGTTTAAATTGCTATATATGAAGGATTTATTTAGATCGTTACATTACCTTGGACTTACAACTGTTGAGAGAAAACCCATATATTTGACAAAATTAGTTTTTTGCAAAGTTGCCAAATTGACCCCTTTTCCTTTTCTTTTCATTTTTTTTTTAAAATTTAATTTTGCCAACAATGGGCCCTTAGTTATTAATGTACGGCGTTTGGTGTGATTTGATGTTGCAGGACTGCTATTAATTCCTCATTGTTCAAGCAGTGGTTAAAGAACTTGCAAACTGAAACTGGAATTTTAGCTAACAATGCCATGTCTCTTAAACGTGTACTTCTCCAGGTAGCTATTCTCAATTATATGTCTGTTTGTTTTTTCTGTATGTAAGTATTCTCATGAGTTCTGACTCAAATTGCACTTTCATCCTTCCACTAGAAATGGGTGGAGAGTGAGGTTGTGAATTCGAAACCCACTAGGTGTGTGTCTATGTAATTTACCGATTAAAAAAACAAAAGCATGCATGCATGTATTCTAATTTGCAATACATTCTCGTGCTAGTTCTACTGAATAATCACCCAGGGATTTGTTATATCTTTTGATGCTTCCAATATGTCACTAAGATATACATATATTCTGATGTTTTCTTGTTGGTTTTAGGGAGTAGATATGTTTGGAGAGCGTGTCGGGTTTCTCAAATTCAAAGCTGACATTGTTGATAAGGGAACAGGAAAAAAGGTATTTAAACATATCCATGCACTGCTTTTGAATCTTAATTATCTGGGTTCTTTTTCTTTAACTTAAATTTTAAATATTTAACCATGTTCAATTTGGCTCTCTTTTTTTCTTTTTCTTTTTTTCATCTTGTTTTATTACTTAAGGCCAATAGAATAGCCTCATTGGTGATCAACGGTCATTCCTCATTTATTTATTTTTGTAGCTAGATGAACCTGAGGCCTTGTATGTGGAGCCTCAATAAATATATCTCATTTCTGGTGGCAATCTTAATGTGGTTCATCTAGTGCTATCATTCTCTTGTTTCTGTTTGAACTAAAATGTGATTAGGTTCCAGGTATCGTATTTGCACGAGGACCAGCCGTAGCCATATTGATCCTCTTGGAGTCAGAGGGTGAAACTTATACTGTTCTTACTGAACAGGTAGGATTTTTTTCCCCTGCTGTATGTCAGTGTTTATTATGAAGCTTTACATATGAACGAACACGCGCACGCGCACACACACACATTAGGAATTGATTTAATATAAGGACCCTAAGTTTACTTAACCCAGACCTTATTAAAAGTTCTCACATGTCTAAGGTTAGGGTCCCTGTTGGGAGGCATATTTTGGAATTGCCTGCTGGAATGTTGGATGATGACAAGGGTGATTTTGTTGGCACTGCAGCGCGGGAGGTCTCACTCTCTCTCTCTCTCTCTCTCACACACACACACACACACACACACACATCTACTAGTTTAGCTAAGTTTTAATATGACTTTGATCTTCTGATTATGACAGGTTGAGGAGGAGACTGGAATACAATTAAATTTAGAAGACATGATTGATCTTACAGCTTTCCTTGAACCATCCACAGGATGTAGAGTCTTTCCTTCTCCGGTATGTTGTCAATGGTCATTGTTTGGCTATATACCTTTTCATTGTTTCAAGTTTGGGTTGAGGAGTTAGTGCATAGAGAAACAAATATTTAAAGATTTTTTTTGTTAGGGAAGTATCATTGATGGTCGGAGACTGTTAATAACGTTAAATTCTTTAAGTTATTGATTTTGTTGGCATTCCAAGAATTTAAGTCCAGGAGTCATTGCTTAAGAGAACCGTGTGCTCATAAAAGTTGGATCTAGACATAACTAACAAGGAGACCATCAATTACACTTTTAATAATTCTATCAAGTCCTGATATAAGTTCATAACTACTTGAGTAGGGTTAGTGTATCTAATGTTAATGAAAATCATGCAAGTGCTTCCATTCTCGAATTATCTGGTTTAAGTGAGTTATTATTTGTACATCAACTCTATCCTGAATAATACGTGAGTGTTTGAGTTGCATATTTTTTTGTTAAATATCAAAAAATAATTGAGCAGGAAAAGGTTTGCATGTTAATATATAGAAAGGAATGGTTCCTGGTTAGTATGATCTAGAGCGAGATATGTGTGTGTGTGTGTGTGTGTGTGTGTGTGTGTGTGTTTGTATATTATAACTTTCTCATAAGAAAATGATTGTTGGTAACATGTATCCATTCGACCATCTCAATCCTTACAACCCTCCGGGGAATTTTCTTTTCTGTGGTTCAGTTTATCATTTTCATTTGCTTTTCCATGGTTAGGGTGGGTGTGATGAAGAAATTAGCCTCTTTTTGTACCGGGGGCACGTGGATAAAGAGATCATCATGCAGCTGCAAGGAAAAGAAACGGGTCTTCGTGACCATGGTGAGCTCATTAAGGTCCGTGTGGTTTTGTATAAAAATCTGTGGCGCATGACTGCTGATTCAAAGGTTCTAACAGCCATTGCTCTCTACGAAATGGCCATGAGAGAAGGGCTACTGCTTCAATCAAAGACCTAATCCACTAACATTTCTAAACACTAGAGGCTTTTGATGATGGGTTAGAACCCTCACCAAATTCTGTTTTATGGACTGATGGAAACTATTTATCCCAATTTCTCAATAAATTTGTTTTTTTGGGAAAATAAGTTTTTTTAAGTTGGAATGCAGAAGAAAAAACTTGTTAATGAAAAAACAAGTTTGAGAGAGAAAGAGAGAGAGAGAGAGAGAGAGAGAGAGGGTGAGAAGAGAGGAGTGAAAAAGGGGATGACTAGTTCAAGGCCACCGCAAGGATAGTGGTGGTGAGTGGCAATGAGCGATTTGGTGGTTTGGCATTGAAAGTCTGACTAGGTTCGGTAAGATTGAGGGACATCTAGGTTTAGTTTAGTTTAGTTTAGGGTTTTTTTTTTTTTTTTTTTTTTAAGTTTTGGGCCACGTGATAGTACATGTGGCAGCATATGTGGCGCACAAATAATTTTTTAGTGTTACTATTAGCCATGTCGGCATTTTTCATTCACCCCTTAATGATGATGATTATTTTGACACAATACTAAACTAAACCGAAACATTTAAAAACATTAGAGATCATTTTGACATATGGGGAAATGTTAGGTACCAAAATGGTAATTTGCTCTTTTCTTTTTTACTTTGAATTTTGGATTTGGTTTTTAATTTTGAGGGTTTTATGGGTTTAATTGTAACTTAATCAGATATTTCAATATTGGTGAAATTCTTGAACCGTATTAAAGTAGTGCACTTGTAATCGTGAACAACGATACGATTTGAATAAAAATTTTGATTGAGAATGTTTTCTCTGTTGGGTGATGATGCCTTAAGCTTCTAAGACAAATTTTAGGTGAAGTATAGGGTTTGTTCTGGGATTTTTTTTTTTTTTTTTTGCAAACTTTTTGTACATCAAATAAACAAAGATAAATTGAGAATTTCTATTGACCGAATAACCTCTATTTCCTTAACAAAAAGTTACAACAGGAGCTGAAAGACAAAAGCCACATGTTTCATCAAATAACTTACATTCTCCCTTAGCTAAAAGCCATCACTGCCGATTCTGACCCAAAACACTCAAACACACGCATGCACGCGCCCTACATTGCCAAAGAAACGCTTCACTTTGATGAAATTCCTTCTTTTCTCTAAAAAATTCTTCAACGGTCATTGACGCTTGGATACAAAAGTTAAGCAATTGCATTTCTTTTTGGGCGGTGTTTGTTTTACATATAATGTGTCTTTATAACTTGAAAGCTTGACTTTAAATCATGTTTTGAGTTATAAATCACAGAATGTAAAACAAGTTTTTTGCCTTTCTTTTTATAGCTACGCTAATTAAAATTTCTGATGAATTTGTAACAAGAGAGAAGTCAAGCAGGGCTGCCTCTTCCAGTGAATCTTCTTCATCGTTGCTATTACAAACTGTAAATGTTAAGGTGACACTGAACTAACAGTGACTGTTGGATTGGAATATATATATATATGTATGTATATAAAACCGAAACCTCTAA
This sequence comes from Castanea sativa, assembly GCF_040712315.1. Taxonomy (NCBI): domain Eukaryota; kingdom Viridiplantae; phylum Streptophyta; class Magnoliopsida; order Fagales; family Fagaceae; genus Castanea; species Castanea sativa. The sequence goes on from NC_134022.1 coordinate 14,162,848, forward strand.
AGCTCTCACAATTTTCTACGTCAGCACAATATTTAAATAAAAAATAAAATTATTTTTGTTTAGTCTAAACTTAATAAAGAATGAAACTCTATCTCTCTAACGAGTCCAACTTAAACTCAAACTCATCATTATCGTTTTTTTAAACAAAATTATTTTTGTTTAATTAAAACTTAATAAGGAGTGAAAGTCTATCTCTCTAATAAGTCTAACTTAAACTCAAACAAAAACGTTGATAATCTATATAAAAGAAAAAATTCTGATAGGACTCAAAAAAGAAAAAGAAAAAAAAGAGACTCACATTGAAAATATGACTCAAAAAAGAAAAAGAAAAGACTCATGTTAACCAAAAAAAAAAAAAAGAAGAAGAAGAAGAGGACTCTTATTAGGAGTCTCTTTTCCCTCCTCAAAACCTTAGCAGTTACCACCTTAAATCCTTAAACTTAGCTTCACTTTAGGATTAAAAAAAAAAACAGAGACTAATGTAAAAATAAAAACGCAAGCAATTTGATTCAACTTTCTTCTTTGATTAATGAATTTTATGTCGAATATGTTTATATTGTTATTATTAATAAAATTTTAATTCAACATATGTGGATATTTGTTTATATTGTTATTAATGAATTTTATCTTTCATGTCAAATTTTTTATTAGCTTTCATATGTGCCTAAGATTTTCTTTCTATCTTATTCTTTTGTTATGTTTAAAATTGATTTCATTTTGAGTATTTGGGTTAATATATTGACATTGTTTTCATGAGTTTGGTTTTTGGGTTAATTTTTTTATATATTGTACATGACAGATAAAGCATCTCTATTTTTTTGGAAAAAAATTAAAACTGCAACCTATATCTTCCAGCCTAGAGAACGATAAATTTTTATTTAGTATGTTATGTATAAATTTTTTTGAATTTGGTTTGGTTTTGAAGTAGAATTTGGGGATTCTATAAATTTTTGAAGTTTTTTTTTTTTTATACAAGATAGAATTTATACTCTACCCTAATCTAAGTGTAATGTGTGTAAAGCTCCCTCTTGGAAACTTGAACCCCGACCCTTGCCCCCACACCCCACAAGCATTTATACTTGTAGAGTGACCACCGCACCAAGGAGAAGTGGTGGTTTTTTGAAGTTTTAAATCTTGATTATCTGCGTCTCAGTAAATTGATCTTAATTATTCACCTTAAATGTTTTTTATTTAGGTTCATGGGATTTTTTGTTATCTTATTAAAAGTTATGATTTTTGGTTGATTAATTATTTGTTTGGATTCAATATAAAAGATAACGGAATTAGGTATTATAATTTTAATATTGTTCCATGTTTTGAATTGTCTATATTGTTATTACTATGAAAAAGTCATATTGCTACTCAAATTTGAAACTTTGTGTATCTTCTGCATATCATAGTCTTTGTTTATATATTTGCAGTTTATATTAGTTTTGAGTGCATGTATATAAAACTATTGGGAGTTTCGCTTTATTAATTTAAGAATTGTGAATTGCTTTGTAGGTTTTGAAAACTATACACTTGTAACTCAATAACGTTCAACGTTAGACAACACTTCTAAATTATGGAAAAGTATAAAAATTAAATATTTCTTCATTTTTTTTCAGAGTCAATAGTTTTTCCATGCATTACACGGGTTAGCGACTAGTTAACTCAACGGCCAAAACTTCTAGCTATAAAAGGAAGTGATAACTCTCTAGCTACCAGCTTGCCCCTGACTCTCTCAAGCTCTCTCCAAAGGTCCACATTACTAGCATGAAGAACTTCAGCCTCATCTACCCTATTATGAGTGCATTTCTAAAAACCCCACCACCTGAAACCAATATCCCATAATTGACAACTTCAAACCCCAAGCCACATCACCCCTCAATACAACAGACTATGCATGTGTCTCAAATCATATAAAGTGAGATCTAGATTGCCATTGTAAACCTTTCAATAAACTCTATGTACTCTGGTAGGATCATTATACCCCAAGCCACTCACTGTACCCCAAGCCACTTGAAATCGGGGAGCTCACACGATGTCACAGGGTCAATTTTTCTTTCAAATTTTCTGCCTATGATGGCACTAAGTTCCTCACTTAATCTCAGCCAATACACCACCCACACACACTGCAGTAACACTCAAAACAGAATTATTAAGAGAATTCACATACACACAGTATTTATAGGGCATCAATCTCAACCTTTATTACTCAATATTCAAGTACAAAGGAAGCCTAGAGAATACACACGAAATTCTCTAAGGCAAATACACTCTCTGCTGTTGACAACCCCAACAGCCTAGGCTATATGCATAGAAATAACTGCCTCCTGTCCAGAACTTGCTACCACATGTAGTTTGACTTAAGACACCTGCAACTGATGCTATCTTGGCCTGCTCTCCATGTTTCTAGCCCCTACACAGCAAGTTTGAACATCCAGCAAACTAGGAACTGCTGGTAACTGCTGCTGCACACTCTGCACATGCCAGCTCATCACTCAGCACATCATGAGGCCTCTGCCCATGCTCCAACAACCCACACATGATTATCCCATCACGTTTTAAAAGCTTGGCTCTTGTCCAAGCCCTTCTCATTAGCATCACAACCCACACAACATGTCTATATGCAGTCTACCAAGCAACTGCTATCAGCCCACTCACACAAGACCATGCATTCTACCAGCACCAACCAGCCCAATTCCTTACACAGCCTAATTTCCTCACAGCAGCCCAACACTGTCTTGCACACAAGCCCCCAAGCCCACACACAATGCAACCCAGCCAAGCCACCATGCCATGAACCATCACCTAAGGTCAGCACCACCTACTGCTGCCCATCATCACCGAACCATCTCTACCCACCATGGCTCACCACTGCCATGGCCTTGGGGCATCATGTGGAGCAAGGTGCCTCCACATGCTGCCCTTCATCTTGCTCATCAATCTGAATCTAGCAGGGAAACCGGGCTTGTTACCCTCAAAGAGCACTTAGGAGCTTCACTAGATAGGCATAAGGAGCCATTGGTGTCTTAAGAAAACATTGAGCCAAGTGACTGGCCTAATGTTGTCCAAGCACTCCAATTCCTCATGCCATCATCAGCAACTTGCAAAGCTCCTAACACACGGCGACGCTTTGGCCAACGACGAATTCAACACAATAGTATTAGTCACCAACCTTGTTAGGATCATGCCAAAGAATATGGCTCCAGTGTAGTATTAGACGGTCACAGACCAAGTCGTGTCCGCAACCATTTTTCACAATTGTGTTTTTGAAGATTTCCTTCCCTTTTGCAAAATTCCATGGAACTTTCACCTCTTTGGAAATAAAATTTCCCTTCTAGAGTAGACTTCCCTTTTTCATAACAATGGAGTTTATCCATCTCAAAAAATAATATCAAACTACCACGCAATTCTGGCATGATGGTCACTTTATGTGTTTATGGTGTGCGGGGTGTAGGGTGGAGGGGGGAAGGAGACCAGAATCCAAGCCTCTAGGAGAGATCTTTACACGTATATACTTAAATTAGGCTAGATTAGAATTCTATCTTAGATAAAAATAATAACAAATAATTTCGAAAAAAATTTTCCTTGAAAAGGATTGCACCCAAAATAAACCCAATATATCCATGACAACAAAAAAAAAAAAAAAAAAAAAAACCTTAAAACTTGTGCTTCCATAGATTAAATGGATTGAACCCATGGACTCTAAAATCAAACCGACAAGGTCCCAGCAACCCTTAATTTTACCCTTTTCTTTCTAAAGGAGAGAATACATGGAATTTACTTTTTCTATAAAAAAAAAAAAAAAGTGATTGAAGCATGTATACTTTACTTTTAATATAGTTTCAAAATAAATCTTTTCCAAAAATTGAAATGACAAATGTTTAAGTTGCCTTTCAAATAGTAAGTCATTGGAATGTATTGAAAACAAGAAATCATCAAAAGATTGGTGTTATAGGGTATCTAACATCTTCCTTATAGGTAATTGCAGTTACGAGTCAAAATGTTTAGGTTCAAGAATTCTTTTATCATCCATGTTATCTTAGGATCCAGATTTTCTTTAGCTAAATTAGGAAATAGAATTAAGGGTAAATTTTATTAACTTACCCTAAGGTTTGGACTAATGTTAATCAGATTCAAGATATTTCAAAACTGACTAGCTTGCTCCCTAAATACCATTAAGCCCTCTAGTCATTACTCTCTCTCTCTCCAACTGAAACCACTCTCCTCTCTTCAACTCACTCTTTCACTGTATATCCCCTTCCTTCAACCAAACTTCTCTAGAATTTTGTTTCCAGATCAACTCATTCCTTAGCAGCCATTCATTTAACTCAGCTTGGAGAGAAGCTTCAGTTTTACAGTTATGCTCAGTAGCATCCCTCTTCTAGATCTCGTATCTGATCTGTAAGGATGTTAATCCTTGTTTGGCAATGAACAAATACTTCCTTATTCCACTTCTTTAGAGCTGTCTGGCGGCTTGTTCCTTTCTAAAAAGTTTGTACCAATCTGGGCCTTTGGAATCAATTTGCAAGGAATTCTTGCAAGGGTTGTGATCAGACCTTACAGCCCCTGGGTGGGTAATTGAGGCTTTAGGATATTTTATTCTCCACTCCATACTGGCAATGCCCCTATCTAACATTTCCTTAATAGAATTCCTGCCCTATCTTTCATTTTGCCATGCATATCTTCTGCCCTATCTTCTCCAATGCAGGTCCAAGGATCCTCTTAAGGACCCCAGTAGAGCACTAAGATTAGTCCACGCCTTCTGCCTTTCGGAAGCATAACAAGGACCATAGAATCCCACCATCATCCAATCCCCATAACCCTCACTTATTTTCACTGCTACGATATGGCAATTAAATTCAACAACTTTAGCATTTACACTGCTAGTACACATCATTCATAAACCCTGTGAAACTCCTTGCATTGATCACAATTTTTTTTGAGAATCTAACTACTTTTTTCACTTTCTCCATACGATCTTAGCCAACCTTTGTTCCACATAAAAAAAGCAATCCAGGGTGATGCCTCTTTATTAGAGACTTGAGGGCTCTTACTGTCGAGGTGTTATGGATGTCTCAATAGTTCCAACTAAGTTACTTCATGTCCACAGATTAACAGCAATACAAAGACAACCTCACCAAAGCAGCCACAACAGAACCATGGAAAATTTATCCAGCTGAGCAACTTCAATAAACCAGCTTAATAATAACTAATACTCAGCAATCCACCCCACAGAGCAAACTCAGTATGTACCCCATCAAAGCACACTTAGCATTAACTCTGAAGAAAATACTCTATAAACTAGATACAAAGCATGGCCCAATAGACCTTAACAATTATCAATCTTGACAAATAATCACATATCAATCTCAGCAATCAAATTCAACCCAAAAAAAACCAGCAGGATAAACCTCAGAAAAATTAAATCACATCAGAATAGCAACATTACTGATCCAATAGAGTGAATAAATCACATTCAACCTCCCCAGGTTAGAGCAAAAAAGGGTGGAGAGAGAGACAGGAGTGGGAAGGTGGAAAGTGAACAGGCCTGCAGCAGCTAGATCAGTGATGCAGTGGCTAGATTGGCCAAGAGAACCCACGAGGTAAGAAAGATCCAGCAAAATGGAACAAAAGATACGGACTCACGGAGGGGCAGGGAGGACCCATGGAGGTGTAGAGGGGAAAGTTTAGAAGATATCTCCAAGAAACTTTCTTGGAAAATATTCAGTTGCACTCACCTCAATCCATTCTATGTTACTAATTCCTAAGTGTTACATCTAATAAATGAACTTAGAAGATATCTCCAAGAAGCTTTCTTGGAAAATATTCAGTTGCACTCACCTCAATCCATTTAATGTTACTAATTCCTAAGTGTTACATCTAATAAATGAACATACGGGAGGTAATATAAATAAGAGAAGTGCTACGTTCACAACAAATCATAGATGATTAATTGATATTGGTTCTAATTTGAACCTACCACTGAAATTATTTTTTTTCCCCACCAATAACAACCTATAACAACCTACCACTTAAAATTTGTTGTGAAAATATTGTGAACATAGCATTTTTCTATAATAAACATCATGGTTATCCTTATTGTTGTGACAAAGGTAGTGACATCTATTCAACAATAGTGTATGGTTCAAATCATATATTCAACAAACTTCATAAAGAAGGACTGATATTTGGATCATTTCATGATTTAGATTAAATAAAAAATAAACATCATAATCCATATTATCGTGACAGAGTTAGTGACACCTAATCAGCAATAGTGTGGAAAGTTCCAGAATCAAGACAGGGGCAGCAACATCTATTGGGCAATAGTTTTCAATGGTTCAGATCATATATCTAACAATTTTTTTTTTCTTTTTTTTTTTTAAAAACTAATTTTTGGATTCGAGTGAAAGAAAGAAAGGAGAGGTAAACAAGCAATAGAAAAATAGGCAAGTAAACGAATTTTAGATCCAAGAAAAAGTACTCCAGCAAGTGTAAATGTGCTATTATTTCATAACCACGATAAGCATGCAAAGCTCAAAATTTCAGCAGCCCGCTTACATAACTGACTCGAATCAACAAAGGAAGAGGTGTTGTGCTCTTATCATTTATTAAATGTACTGCTTTCTTTGTTTCATTTTTTTTTTTCTAGGAAATTTTGTTTCTTACAGTGAAATTTTGAATTATTAGAACATACAACACATAAACTACAATGTCATCACCAGGAATCCAAGCTGCCTATGATATTAGGAGAAGTTTTTGTTGGGTTTACTTATGATACTCACACCTTGCTGACTATAAAATCTGTGTCACTTGTTTCCCATATGGTGGTTCCATCACAAGTGCAAATGCTTTTGTAGTTCTCACCAACCCCAGCACTTCTAGCAATTACTGAAGCTGTCACACCTGGATCTGATTTTTCTTCAGTTCCATATACCACTATAGAACGCCCAATAAGATCAGCAATCCTAAGCTTCTCTTTCATGCCTGAGAAGAAGGCCGCACCTTTTTCATCAACATCTAATGTTCCCAGGTCACCAAGTGGCTGAAAAGAATAAGTTATTTTAATTAGAATTTCTATCATAATATGATTGGAGAGAGAGAGAGAGAGAGTCTTCTTTATTATGTTGGACATTAGGTTTTATTGCATTTGGAGAGTTGATGATGCAGAATTTTATTCCATTTGGTGAGTAGTTGGGGGTTTAGATTTCATTGCATGCAATAGCTGCAGGTATAAAAAATGGATTTCTCTGTCACTTGGGGTAGACATTAACGTCTACCACAAGTGACAAAGAAGGTCTCATGCATGTTCCCAAATCCAAAGCAAATTCAGCAGTACACTTTAATTCAAGATTTTATTGTATATTATATTGAACTCCGCAGGGGAGCACTAGATGTAAGTTCTCAAATCCTAAGAAAATTTGGCAGTACACTTGTATTCTAGTCTAACTGATTGCTTTACCTCCATAGTGCCACAGAAGAGCTAAAAAAACAAAGGGGGATAAGATGATTTGTTGTAGTGTTTAGTATAGGTGACAAATTACCACTTCCGAAAAGCTTAGGGGTAAATTGAATGGGCCCAAATTTACCCTTTATAAGTGGAGCCTAATACATGGGATTTTGAACTTATTAAATGGGAGGTATAGTGGAGATAGGATTCAAACTCAAACCACCTGCCATAATACCATGATAAAGTACAACTTGTCCTCAAACCTTAAACCATTAAAGGTGAATCTAATTATTTAACCATTATTCTAACAACAGGGAAAGCTATCACAGTATAAGCTTAAAATCAAACAATTTATAAATCTACATTCCATACCTATAATTCTTTACCAGCATGAACTAGGACTGATTAGTATGTTTTACCAAAGATAAGGGTGAATTTAACCATAAAAGGGGGTAGCTATTTTAAGGCCAGACACACCCTATGAAATAGCATCACAAGCAATGAAATTAAAATATACATTCTGATTTTCATATAGTATTTACAAATCTACAATGACTCCATATACCCCCCCCCCCCCACATACTAAATGATTCCATACATCTTATTTCTGAACAATAACATATTCATTATAAGACATAACACTTCTGCAGAAATTAGTGGGTTAACATAAATACAAAATTCATATTAATCCATCATCACTTGCAGAAAAATAAGTGAGCCCTATATATTGTATGTCTAGGCCATTGAGCTATATGTTCACTAACAAAGGAATATTATCTTTTAAACCCAACACAATCTGAGTCATTTTATAGTCGGGAAAGTTAGACTACTACTTACTATCACATGGTCATTTATCACATAAATTTTGGAGAAGGAGTGAAGCAAACCTTTTCTGCACTTCCTCCCTTTATTGGATTGAATACTTTGCCAGTGCTGGCCGCAGCTCTTGTCAGATCTCCAAATTCATTAATAGACCAACCATGTTTTCCAGGAGACAACCCACTAAAGCTGGCTTCAATCCTAGCCAATTCCATATTTACTTGAGCCAAGCGAACCACGCCAAAAACCTCAGGACCTTTGAATTCAGCCACAGCAGCAGAAATTAGAAAATCTGCAGAGCAAGAAGAAACATTTTTCAGAAGCATTAAAAAGTTTTTGAGAAGACAACCACAAGCAAAAACAAGGAGAAATCAATGTACTATCACTTGCAAGAAATCCAGGATCATTATGCAATTGTAGGAAAACAGAAACAATTTTGCAGACAAAAAAAGAAGAAGGATTATTTGCGAACTGAGAATTTAAGATAAAAGTGTCCAGTATATGATGCATTTTTAATGGTAATTGATTCCTATTGAAATTTTAAGTAAACAAGGCTGCCCTGTTCATAATGTGGGGTAGAAGGCATTTTGAAGGGGGCACAATGATTCACTACATAGTTCACATGTCCAGTCCAGGTGAATGATTAACAAAACCAACAATGACACACCAAGCAATAGTATTCATATACAGAAGCCAATAGACTTCACTGCACACACCCCCCCCCCCCCCCAAACCCACCAAAAATAAATAAACATATAAAACCTCAACAAAGATTTGTGCAAGCAACCTTCTGGGATCCCTTGCCCAATTAATCGAGCTTTTCGACCTGTCTGCTCTAGAGCTTCACTCATGGTCTTCACAGACGTTGAACCAAGAATCCTCACCACTTGATTGCTTAAGTCCGCCTCAACATTTTTTATCCCTAAAATCAATTCACCAGAATATCAAAGAACATACCATAACTTAAGCCGGAATAAGGCAAAAAAATGAATAAATAAATAAATAAAAATAACCTTCCAGAACAATTAAACATTAGCTCAAATCACCTACCATGAACAGTTTGTAATTTATTCTTGACAGCTTTGACACAACCCTCACAATTCATATCCACCATGAACTCGGTCTGATACCAAACCAATACCCAAGTTTAAAATTTCCAACACATAATCCAACAAAATTACCTAATTTCTATCACCAACATGCGTTTTCATATAATATAATAAGTCTAGTAGCAAACTCAAAATCTTGATACAGATGAGCAAAACCCTATATTAATAATCATCTCAATCTCAATAAATTCACAAATAACAGGACCAAGATAGGACTTAATCAAATAATAATAATAATGATCATGATCATGACGACGATTAATATTGAAATACAAAACTAACCAGTAGTTCTGGCAAGTCAGCATCACCCTGCGATTCAAAAATTGGGCGAGTTTAAAAATTTAATAAAGACCCATTAATATTGAAGTAAAAGAAGAAATGGGTTGCAGAGAAAATCGAACCTGAGAGGTGGGTTTGTGAACAGATGTGGCAGCGTCCATGTGAAGGGCTGAGGGCGTGTTAGCGAAATTCTTGACGAGGCCAAAGCGAGTTGGGGAAGGATTGGGTGTGGAGTTGAGGAATGAGAGGTTTTGGGTTTTGGGGAACTGAGAAGATTGAGAGGAAGAGAGAGAGCAGAAGGCAAAGGCAGCGGGGAGAGCAGAGACTGCTATGGCAGTGGATGTTGTGGCCACTGACCTCAGAAATGCCATTATATTCTTTTATGCTAACCAGCAGTAATAAGCCCTTCGTTATCGTTTGATTCAGTTGTGTTCCTGTTTTTGTCAGTCGGTTTTGCCACTTTTGTGCTGTCAATACATATTTGTAACATTTTAGTTTTTTTTTTTTTAATACATAAAAATTCTAATTTACAAAATTTAAGAACAATATCTTAGATGTTGTTCCATAAATTTTTCACTTAAGATCGAGGTATGTGAGTATTTAATTAAAAAATACACTTTAAACTCATGAGAAAAATCTACATGGCAAAATCTTAAAAGGGGAACCTAAAGATCAGCACATAATCCCGCCTACACCAAAAACTAATTGGTGTCTTGGTCTAATGATAAAGAGCTATCATCAGGAGCAGACGCTATAAGTTGAAACTCTCTCAAAAAAAAAAAAAAAATAGCACATAAATACTATACCTAAGTTTTGCCTATCTAAATATATATGTGTATGAAATTCTCTTCTAGAGACTTAAATCCCGACCCTTACTCCCCACACCCCCACAAGCACTTATACTTATAGAGGGTGCGATGGTCAACATTTTAGTTTTGACTTTCCTTTATTTCATTCTAAAATATTTTCAATATTTTACCGAATTTAATTTATTGTAAAATTTCATTAAATCCAAAAAAAAAAAATTCATTGATTTTAATATCATTTGTAAAATTTTATAAAACATGGTAAAATATTTTATAAAAATATATAGTGGTTTTCCCCCATTTAGTTGTTTGGTTGCCGGTTTGGAGGTTGGTGCCAATGGTTTAGTTGCCATAGTTAATGGTCCGATCATCAGCTCCAACCACCAAACCACTACCTCTAATGATTACACCACCAATTTTGATAATTTAAACTTGAAAAATTTTAATGTCACACAAAAAACATTAAAATATTTTCAAATGTAAATATTTTACAACAAAATAAATGGATTATAAAAGGTTAAAATCTAATTACTGAAGATGATGATAAAAGTAAGTGACGGACACGTCTGAACCAACAGGACGACATTGGGCCAGTTGGCTGGTAAAGGACGGGTTCAAGGTGTACGGATACCTAATGGACGGATATAGAAGCCACGTGGCATTTATCTGGTTTACCTAGTCTACAAGGACTCATAAATGGAAATAACTTGTGTCTCACGAGTACCTCTAAAAGTCCAAATACAAGCAGAACTCTAATTGAGAAGGACTCCGTAATATACGCCATTGATGATGATCTTCCCTAGAAGGAAAAGATCTCTAAGAAATACAAAAGACCCAAGAGGTGGTACTCTCCTAGAAGGAAAGAATCTCTTGGCCAAGGCACGATGTCAACCCTACGCTACTATAAATATCTCAAAACTCTCACAAATCAAGGTACACATAATTCATTCCAGTTTTGGCACTCTAGGGTTGTGAAAAGTTCTAACTTGATCTTCCGAGGGTTTTTTGGCCGGCACCACACCGGTGCTCTCTGTTAAGTCTTCTCTTTTTGTGTTGTACAGGTGTTGTTTCGAGTACGTGAGGACCGCGCGACTAATTAGTGAATTTTCGTCATCATCAATTACTAATTAAAAAAAATTCAAAATTATACTAGTTAAGTTTGAGTAAATTATTAATTTTCTTTCTAAAATTTATTTATATATATTTTTCATTTTAGTATTTGGTTCTTAAACTTTAACGTCTCTATTAAATTAGTCCTTCCCCGTTGCCATTTATAAAATTGTTATTAAGTCCAATAAAACTACATTGCAACATATATGTAAATATTGTCAATTTCGTAAAATATAGGACCAACTTGACAAAATGTCAAAGTTAATGGACTAAGATGACAATTACTAAACTTTAAAGACAAAAATGACTATTTACCCAAATTTGAAGGGTGTACTTTGTATTTTAGCTAAATTTGATTTATTTTTCTCCTTTTTGATGGGTTTAAAAAAAAGCCATATTTTAATTCTTTCATCTTTTAAAAAGGAAAGTAAGTTTTCAAAGGTATAAATTTTATATTAAAAAAAATCAAAATAAGAACAAACAAAAAGAATGTAAACTATTAAATGTATAAATAATTGGGAACAATTTTTTGAAAGTGAAACCATCTCATTCAAATATTCAGAGAAATACAATCCAAATACAATGCTTCAATAGTTGGAGGTGGTGATTCTTCTAGCCATATAATTTCAGATTCTAATTGGTTCGCAAAGTGGGCTAAAGAGTAAGCCACTGCATTGGCACTTCGCCTGATGCAGCTAACAGTCAAGCTTCTAAAACTCATGGCTAAGGTGCGGATATCATCATAAATGTGACCTAACCTGGACCTGTTAACCCATAGGGACAAGAGCGACTTCATAACTGTAGCATTATCACCTTCAAGCACAATCTCCCTAAACCCAGCATCGAAAGCGAACTCAAGGGCTTTCCGACACGCTAACACCTCGCCCTCCTCGCTGCTAGCTACGTAGGGGCCTCTTGCTGATAAGCCTGCCATGACCTCACCCATCCCATTTCTGATAATAGCACCAAAACCAAAGGAAGATGTATTGAAGAATATCGCTGCATCAAAGTTTATCTTAAAAGCCGAGCCAGACGGTGGACTCCATGTATGCGCAAGAGCCGTTGATGTTGGAATAGCAAGTCGACATTACGCCTCTCTATACTCATCCCAGTACTCTCGTGCCCGTTTATTCAAGCGGCCTGGTTCTTGTATTTTACCACCATGCATAATCAAGTTCCTTGGTTCCATGTTAACCAACACTACACCCAAAATATTTCCCATTCTTCCTCGGACAACCTGAGCATCAACTCTTCAACCAGCATTGATCAGTTATTCCCTTCTACAAACGCCTCATGCTTCCTGCCCAAATGTCCTGATCTACCCCGCATTCCCATAAAACATGAAGAACTGATTCAAGGGCCTGTTTACAGAGATCGCATTTGTCATCATCAATAATGCACTACAAAAAACGGGGTCTATAGCCGCGTTTCAAAAACGCGGCTATAGACACCGAAAACGCGGCTATATCCTATAGCCGCGTTTTCTAGAGCCGCGTTTGTAAACGCGGCCTAAGCGGCGCAGCAACAGACCCGCGGGGTCTGTAGCCGCGTTTTTAAAAACGCGGCTACAGACCAGACCTGAAGCCGCGTTTTTGAACCACGGCTATAGGCGTCAGGTCTATAGCCGCGTTTTTGGAAAACGCGGCTACAGACCCGCTTGAGCCGCGGTTATTAACGCGGCTACAGGCTGCAGATTATAGCCGCGTTCATAAAAAACGCGGCTATAGCCCTCTGTCAGTTCGTTTGCCAACCTTGCATAGAAACTATAGCCGCGTTTTTAAAACGCGGCTATAGCTTCTCTTTTTTTTTTTTTTTACTGCCCTCTTTTTTAGCTGTTTTTCCCCTGTTATCAGAACTGAAGAATTTTTCCCTGCTATCACAAGTTTCCAACACAACACAACCATCCAAAATAAACAAGTTCCAACACAACACAAGTTTCCAAATTCAAAGAGAAATGAAATGAGAAAAGAAAGAAGGCCAAAATACCTCAATATTTTATTCATCACTACATCTATTCTTTCTAGTACATTGAGTAATATATATATATATATATATATATATATATAAGGGCCCTTTCTAGTACTGGCAGAAAGTTAATTCTAAAAGTTGGCAATTGGATTTGTTCCAAAGCAATTACGCAGCCTTCACTTGCAATATTAACTTTTCAAGCATGAAAAGGTACTTCCATAATCTTCTTGTTTTTGGAAAATATATAAAGCTATATTAAAAATAATTCTTTCAAGTTGAGGGAACAAATAAAAGTAAGGGAAACTATTGTCTAAAAATAGTAAAAAATGACATGTCAATTATGAAAGTAATAGAGCGTACGACTTTAAATAGAATAAAATGACAAACAAGAATATTCTGATGCAGCTGCTGCTGCTGGGCCGCAGCTGATGCTGCTGCTGCTGGGGCATGCCCCATCAGCAGCAGCTGATGCAGCTGCTGCTGCTACTGCTGCTGCTGCTGCTGCTGGGGCATGCCCAGCAGCAGCAGCTGGGCATGCCCAGCTGCGGCAGCTGATGCTGCTGCTGCTGGGGCATGCCCCATCAGCAGCAGCTGATGCAGCTGATGCTGCTGCTGATGGGGCATGCCCAGCAGCAGCAGCTGGGCCTGCCCAGCAGCAGCAGCTGATGCTGCTGCTGCTGCTGATGGGGCATGCCCAGCAGCAGCAGCTGAGCTGATGCTGCTGCAGCTGGGCATGCCCAGCAGCAGCAGCTGATGCAGCTGCTGCTGCTGCTGCTGGGCAGCAGCAGCTGGGCATGCCCAGCTGCAGCAGCTGATGCTGCTGCTGCTACTGATGGGGCATGCCCAGCAGCAGCAGCTGGGCATGCCCAGCTGCGGCAGCTGATGCTGCTGCTGCTGGGGCATGCCCCATCAGCAGCAGCTGATGCAGCTGCCGCTGCTGCTGCTGGGGCATGCCCAGCAGCAGCAGCTGGGGCATGCCCAGCAGCAGCAGCTGGGGCATGCCCAGCAGCAGCAGCGGGGCATGCCCAGCAGCAGCAGCTGGGCATGCCCAGCTGCAGCAGCTGATGCTGCTGCTGCTGCTGATGGGGCATGCCCAGCAGCAGCAGCTGGGCATGCCCAGCTGCGGCAGCTGATGCTGCTGCTGCTGGGGCATGCCCCATCAGCAGCAGCTGATGCAGCAGCTGGGCATGCCCAGCTACAGCAGCTGATGCTGCTGCTGCTGGGGCATGCCCAGCTGCGGCAGCTGATGCTGCTGCTGCTGGGGCATGCCCCATCAACAGCAGCTGATGCAGCAGCTGGGCAGCAGCTGATATCAAAACCCTTACCAAGTTCTAATACCACTTGTTATGCGATAGCACTCACAAGATTCAAACCAAAACAATAAAAGACAATAAATCAAGCACACACATAGAGAACACAAGAAGTTACGTAGTTTAGCAAATTGCCTACATTCATGGGTAACAAAAAGGAGAAACTTTCACTACAAAAATAGGTAGATTTCATAAGTAGCACAAAGGCACTCTCAAGAAGCCTAAACCCAATTACATACATATAGCTCTACCTTACAGAAACAACCAAGCCTAGGGATAATCTCTCCTTTGTAATGAGGAATCCTTTTTCTACTCAAATTTTATCAATCATGACTGACTTTACGGAAATTCAAGCCACACTTCGAACTATATAGACTGATCTAGCATAGACATCCCACTGCAACTAGGCATCAAGGGAATAGGTAGACATGGCAAATTATCGTCTATGTTTCCAAACCTATAGGTTTCTAAAGAGACATGTACATATTAAGCAAGAAATTGCCTTCCTAGATGGGAGCTCAAACATGATATTCATAAAGTGGAACTTTGGTCCCATTTGTGATCTTATGTTTCTCGTCTTTTGTCAAAGATCAAGCGTAGTGTTTGTTCTTCTTAGAGTTCATGGGACTTGTTGGATGATGCTTACTAAGGCATTGGGTCTGTTATCCTGGGTCTGCTATCCTAGTGTCCCAAGTGAGTTGTGAATTGTGATGTACTACTACTAAGAAAAAAATTTCAGTCCCTTTCAGTTTGAAAATTTTTTTTTCCATTCAAATGTAAGATGAAAAAGAAGGGAGGCTGGCCAAAGTGGACTTGTAGTAAATACTGCTAAGACATTGAAGCAACCACCTTGGATTGGACCGCCTCTATAGCTATATTGAAATAACTTATAAATCTAGGCATTCATCAAAACATAAATTTGGGATAGAGTTTAGGAAAGATTTCTAACCTCTGCACCTCGCCATCCACGGTCACTGCCAAGCAATGGCTGTCCCCACAAGCAATTTGCTTTATCTTTAGACCATGCAATGCTTTGATTGGCTGAGGAGTGAACAAATCACTAGAGTTTCCATGACCCAACCTCCCAAAATCACCCCTGGAAAATAGGTAATGCACACAAGCAACATGAAACTCAAACCAAAAAAAATATCAACATATATTCGCATTTATTATTAAAATAACACAATAAGTAAGAAGCCATGTTACATGAACATCCAGCCAAGAATAGAAAAACTAATAGAGTTCTGTAAATGAGTAAAACAACATAAAGAATCTTACAATATGTCATGCTGTTTCCACAATCGATGATATATGATTTTTTTTTTTCAGAATTATATATGAAAATCAGTAAGCAAGAAACGTAACTGCAAAACCATAGAATACTTATATGTTAATTCTTAGGAAATATAATAAAATAAAACAATAAATAAAAACCAATATATATACATATCTCACCACCTCCTAAAACAAATTTAACCCCATGAACATTAACAAGCATGAATCTTTAAGCATTGCCATAATTTATGAACGAAACCATTCAAAAAAGAGTCCATTCGAAGTTTCAAACCAAGAAGTGGACAATAAATTTAGCCATATTGCAATCAAGCAGGAAGCTAAGAATAATGTGATTTAAAAAGCAAAAGGCAAGTACAATTTTGCATATGACAAAATATTAGTGTTGGCAGCCAAGCATTATGCATTGCTGACACCCCCTCAGAGTTTATTGCAACAAGTGATTTATCTAAAAGGCCCAAACAAGCCCCACCCACCATGCTGACCATGGCACTGCATGGCAGCCCAGGAATGACCTACCTAATGTAAATCAGAAAGGGTTGTTTGGCCAACCTCAGGCCACTGGTGGCCCCAGAAGCCCAACTCAAGACCTACAGGTTTCCTCAAGGACTCAATTACTACCACATACCCCTCTCAAATCTTACAAGCGGGGAGGGTGAACAGAATAAATGGAAACCTTTCTGAAAAATAAAAGTTCCCTTTGACAAGAGCAGGACAAGAGACCATATTCTCTTATACCCCTTTCAACTTTTTTTTCTTTTCATCCATAATAGTACCACTATCAACCATCTGATCAACCACTTTCTTTCATGAAGAGTCAAATAAACGAAGAACATTATTAAACTAGATCTTAACTAACTTCTAAAACATGTTTAGTTTTTAAATTTAAAATCAATGCAACAATGTGGCAAAGACAACATATTTTGAGGTAAAATACCTAAATGGTGCATTAGGATAGAGGAAGTTACAAAAGAAAGATTTGGATTTCAATTTTAGGTTTAATGGCTTGAATATAGCACAAAATGCCAGATTGTTTTCTGTTGATGAAATTTATGGATGGACTTGAGCTCTGTTAATAGTGGATTTTAAATAAGTAGAATTAAGAATCTTAAGATGTCTTTTCAAATCCATAATATCACAATTGTTTTTATTTGAACAAAGTCTTCAAAACCCGCATCATCATGTGTTATATATATAGCAACCTATACTAGTGATGTTCTTCAAATCCCTTGATTTTAAATTTTCAAATCCCTTGATTTTAAATTTTCAAATCCAAACGCAATCAAAGTGAATTTCAAAAGACCAAATTGAAAGAAGATAAACAGACCATCCCCAACTATATACTTCCACATGTGACAGAGAATATGCAGTTGTATGATCAGCTCCACATGTAACAGATACTATTTCATGGTCATCCAATGAACTCAATTGAGTAGGTAAAAGTCTATCATGAGCATCGCCATGGCCTGGCATCCATCCTCTCCTCGTCCCCAAGAACAAACAATGTTTCCAGCTTTGTATAATATTAACATAAGCACAAGAAACAAACGCGTGAAATTTATAACATAGGTATGAGAATGAAGCTGAACATGTTTCCGAGAAGAATGGCATCAACTGAATATATACACGAAGGACTAGAAGCCAACAAAAGAGCCATCCATTAAATAAAAGAATAAAGGAAGGTAGTCCTATATATATATATACATCTATGAAGGAAGATAGTCACATTAGAAATTATGGGCACACAAGTCATTCACAGAAGTAACAGTCAAGCCAGAAAGTTTGAAGATCAACAAAACAAACATGGCATCACAAAATATTTCATTGCAGAAAAGAAAATACTGCCAAGCAAATTGCTTGGCAGCAGTAGTAGTTTATTTTTCTCCTTCAATAAAGGTGTAAATAGCTCTAATTAACTGGGAAATAAAGTTTGATTACCAGAGGTCCTAAAACAAGGTGCTTGATAAGAAAGATGGCATCACCTTGATAGGAGACGGCAAATATTCCACTATTATAGATTTAGATTTATGAACTCTATTTTAATTGATTCCAACTTATGCTTTTAATTTATAATTTCAAATTTACACCTTTACTGAAAAATTATGTGTTGTATGCTAATGAACAGCGCTAATGAACAGCACCAAAGAACCTTCTTTCCAATTAATTGTTTCATCTATAACTAACACAAAATAAAGAACCGAAACAAACACACACTATCAACTAAAGAACCGAAACAAACAAACAAAGTTAGATCAAATACACCCAATCAACAAACAAATTTCAAAACCCAATCAACTAAAGAACCAAATGGGTCATCATTAAATCTCCAAACCCTCAAAAACTCAAAACGATCTAAAAAAAAAAAAAAAAAAAATTCAAATGCGTACCTGGTGGTTTTTTGTAGCAAATCAGTCTTGCTTGGTGCGTTTTTTATCAAATGAGTACCTTCAAAAACACTTTCTCAGATCAGAAAGTATCATAACTAAATTTTAAAAAAAAATTACAGATCGAAAAAACGAAGAGCAGAAGAGGAAGAAGAAGAAGAGGAAGAAGAAGAAGAAGAGGAAGACTTACCACAGAGAGATCGGTAGCACCACGGAGAGGCAGAGCAGAGAAGAGATGAGCTGAGATGAGACGGTGCTTCGGTAATCTAAGGAAGGAGTCGATGGAGGCTAGGAGTGGGTGCAGATGATTTAGGGATGATTTAGGTTTTTTTTATTTTTTTTTATTTATACTAAATGTTGAAGCTGCGTTTGATTAAACGCAGCTTCAACATTTAGGAGCTGCGTTTAATGAAACGCAGCTTCAACATGTCTGGAGCTGCGTTTCTTAAACGCGGCTCCAGAAATAATGAGGAAAAAAAAAAAAAAAAAACCCTGGAGCCGCGTTTCTAAAAACGCGGCTAAAATCCTACCAGCCAAACGCAGCCTCAACACTAAAGAACGCGGCTTCAGTACGGGTCTATAGCCGCGTTTAGTAAACGCGGCTATACATGTTTCCTGGAGCTGCGTTTTACATGAACGCGGTTCAAAACGGGGTCTGTAGCTGCGTTTTATAAAAACGCGGCTAAAAAACGCGGCCCAAAAGCGCGTTTTTTGTAGTGATGCCTCGACGAACTAAATTTTCTTTCGTTGGCAAAGCATTCTGACAAGCTCTCCACCCAAATGCTTTTATTTTGTTTGGCATATTTGTTTTCCATAAACTTCTCCAGACCGAGCTTCCCTGTGCTGTCCTTGAGCTCTCTCCCAAACCATTGTACTATTTTGAAATCATCCTAGCAACGTGGTAGCCCGACTTCACAGAGTATTCTCCATCCTTTGTATGAAGCCAAAACATTACATCCACTGCCCGTCGACGACTCAATGGGATGCGCATGATAGACTCAGCATCCTCCATGTGAAACTTTGACTCAATAACCTCACGATCCCATGACTTGAGCCTCCAATCAATGAGATCAACAACACGCCACTCCCATTCTTCCTCTACTGGTGGGTGGAGAACCATATTTGTGGGGTTGATTCAAGATCCATCTATCCTTGGTAACTCGTATAGAGGAACCGTCTCCCACCCTCCAACAACATCTTTTTTTTTTTTTTTTTTTAAAGATTGGCTGGGCTGCCATTAAACTTTTCCAAACGTAGGAGCTGTTTGGGACATCTTTGGCATCTAAGAAGCTGCCTCTTGGAAAGTACCTTGCCTTGAAGCATCCATTCAAAAGTGACCCTTATTCTTGAATCAGTCTCCACCCTTGCTTAGCCAACATTGCTAAGTTAAAGCTTCTTAGCTCTCTAAACCCCATACCTCCCTCCTTCTTAGGTTGAGACAAGATATTCCAGCTCTTCCAATGGATCTTCTTTTGATTCCCTATTTGACCCCACCAAAACCTGGCACACATTGCATTGAGTTCATCACAGAGCTTCACCAATAATTGGAAGACCCCCATCGTGTATGTAGGAATTGATTGAGCTACTGCTTTAATCAGCACCTCCTTACCTGCCCTTGATAGTAATTTCCCTTTTCATCCTTGGATCTTTCTCCAAACCCTATCGTTCCAAAAGGAGAAAGTTAAATATTTTGCCCGCCCAATCAAAGTTGGTTAGCCCAAGTACGAATCAAACATTTCCACCTCCTTTACCCCCAAAGCTGCTTTAATACTTTCTCTTTGTACCACCTCTGTATTGCTGCTAAAATAAACAGATGATTTTTCAAAATTGATACATTGCCCATATGATGTTGCTTACAATTGAATTGTATTATTAATGCATTAGACTTCCTCTTGATTAGCTGGCAAAATAGTAATGAGTCATCGGCAAATAGGAGGTGTGTAATTCGGGGAGCTCTCCTACAAATTGAAACTCCATGCAGTCTCCCTTCCTCTTTTGCTCTTGACAATAAAGCTGTGAATCCCTCTACACAAAGAAGGAACAAGTATGGCGATAAAGAGTCCCCTTGTCAAAGCCTCCTAGTTGGGATTTTATTGCCATATGCTTTACCGTTAATGCGAACTGAGAATGATGATGTGGAAACACAACTCATCAATCTCTCAATCCACACTTCCGAAAAGCCCAACTTGTGCATTATTTTCTCTAGGAAAGCCCACTCTACTCGATCATAGGTTTTGCTAATGTCCAGCTTCAAAGCAAAAGCCCCTTTTCTGCCTTTTTTCCTGTAATGCATAGTGTGGAGAGTCTTATACGCAACAAGCACATTATCAGTAATGAGGTGACCTGGTACAAAGGCACTTTGAGTTGGAGAAATCAATTTAGGGAGGATCTGATTCAACCTGTTAGCCATAACTTTAGAGATAATTTTATAGATAACGTTACATAGGCTTATGGGTCTATAATTTAACATCTTTTCAGGCGACTTATTTTTTGGAATGAGGACAATATGAGTATAATTAAGTTCATGGTTCATGTTACCAGAATTCAAAAAATCCAAAACAGCAACAATCACATCATCTCCAACAATATACCAAAAAATTTTATAAAAAAGGGCATTCATACCGTCAGGTCCAGGAGCCTTTGTTGGTCCCATTTGGAACAACGCCGCCTTTATTTCCTCTACACTATAATCTCTAGACAGGATCTCTTCCATATCAGGAGTCACCTTGTGTTGCACTGCATTTAGACATTCTTCCATCCTTTCACATGAACTTGAACTAAACAAATTCTCAAAGTAGTTCGTCGCCACATTAGCAATATCCTCCACTTCATCCACCCAAATGTTTTGTTGATTTCGAATACCATGGATCATGTTTCTCCTCTGCCTTTGTGAGGCCTTGGAGTGAAAGAATTTGGTGTTTCTATCACCATGTTTCAACCACGCAATCCAAGATCATTGAGCCCAAAAAATTTTCTATTTGAGCAGCATATCATCTAGCTTTTTGCTTGCCTCCAAGAATTCAGTTCTGTTCTCCTCCATTTGATCCACCATGCTTAATTCTTCCACCTGTTTTTGGAGTTTCTCAATTGCTGTTGCATCAAGTTGAATCTTTGAAAATCCCTAAGCTAACAATTCAGATCCACAATTCCTAATCCTTTCCTTAATATTGTTCATGCCCGAATGTGCACTCCCCTCCTTATTCCATGAATCAAGAACCATCTTCTCACAATCATCCCACATTAACCATGACTCTTCAAACTTAAAAGCTCGTGGCCCTCTATTTTGCACTCTCTTATCAGATTTGTTTTGTAACACCAGTGGGCGGTGATCCGAGGCATGGGAGAAAAGATGAGTTACTGTGCTTGCTGGAAACTTCTCCCTCCACCCATCATTAGCCACGGCTCTGTCAAGCCTTTGCTTGGTATTGGCTGCTCCTGGCCTTTTATTATTCCATGTGTATAGGTAGCTAATAAAACCCAAATTAGCTAACTTACAAGATTCCAACACCATTAGAAAATCATCCATCTGTTTGAAAGGAGGGGGAAACTTGCTCTATTTTTCCGTCAAATGTAATATGGCATTAAAATCTCCAATGCAACACCATGGTTCTTGAGCAAACGAAGACAAATGGGATAACAGAGCCTATGATTTGTGTTTTTTGCTTGCCTCAGGCCATCCATAGAAGCAGGTCAGCGTCCGTTCAAACCCATCCTCCTCCACCACTCTTGCTAGAATGTGATTATCTGTGAAGTTTATCACCTCCAAGTGCTCCTGTGACTTCCACAACAAAGCCAACCCTCCTCCTGAGTTTGGCTTCTTAACTATAAGCTTGTTTTGGAATGGTAAGTCTTTATAGTGAATATCAAAACTTTCTTTATCTAGGTGTGTCTCCATCAAAAACACACCGTGGGAGCTTGATCCTTCACCAGTTTATGAAGACTGCGAACCGTCCAAGGGTTCCCAAGCCCTTGGTAGTTCCAGGCTAACAGTCTCATTGTGCTTGGTAAGGGTGTTCCAACACCCCCGCCGTTTCAAAGTTTTGAAGATTAGGTTGTGTCTTGCTTTTCTTTTTCTCCATGTTTTCATCGTCGTCACCATTTGCGGTTTCCTGGGTACGTACACTCCTCTTTCCTAGTACAGATATAACTTCATCTTTATTATCTCCTCTCGGCCCACAATCCATCCAAATAACTCTTCCCCAAGTGGGCTTATGTTTATAGTCCAAAAGCCCAACATGGTCATCATCGCTCACGTGCCCATCATGTGGTTTGTTTAAGTTGCTTCCCATGTGAACAGAGGGTGTAATATTCATTGTTTGAGCCGATTTTGGAATTATTCCAGCTGGATTCGAAACTGAAGATAACGGTTTCTCAATCCCAATAATTGCTTCATCAATCTCTCCATCAGTTACGCAAACATTCTCCTCACTTTCCGTGTTTCCTTGTTTTACATTATCGTCGTTTAAATGACTCATCCATTCCGTCGGCGTCACCGTGTGTTTCTCACCATCGCCGCTTCATGACCACTGGGCCCTTGACTCCCTATTGCATCATTTGTTTACTTGAGGTTTGTTGGTGTTACCTTTGGAGGGGATTGAAATCGCCCCCGGTTGCCTTCAGCCAATCTCCATACTGACAGACCTCCTCTCTGCCATTCTTTCTTGATGCATAATGTTGAGCGTAGTTTTTAATATCATGCCCCATTATCCCGCAAAAATGGCAGAACATAGATAGCCTTTCATACTTAAATTGCACCCATGTATTTTGGCCATCCGAACTGCCTAGAAATGCTCCTCTACATATGGGCTTGGACGTCGGGAAAGCGACCTTGACATGCATGAAGAGGTGTTGTGTATCCTGGCTTTTTCTTTTTTCTACTTCAACTACTTCCCCCATCCGTTTTCCAATCTCCGTAGCAACTTGAGGAGAGACCATATCAAAAGGGGCTCCCCATATTTGAATCCATAAAGCCACCGACTCAAATTTCACATTGGCCGCCGTCATCCCTGGTTGCCACTGCCGTAGCATTAGTACTTGATTATCGAATGACCAGGGGCCCCCTCTAACCACCCACTCCAACTCAAACTCTGACTTGAACTTGAACTGAAATAAGTTGGGCCTAACCTCCACGATCTGAACCCCATCTTCCAAACCCCATGCTCTTCTCAACGTACTTTGAGCTGCCTTCCTATTAAAAGGTTTGCTGGTAAGAAACTTCCCAACTAGACTCTGTGAGCAACTGTTTATTTCCTCCTTTCGGCCTTCCTACGATATGGCTATCACTTCCTCCTCATCCAGCTTTAGTTTCATCTTTTCCAAACTATAGATCACTTCTTCAGCCATAAATAATGTAGCAGGAACGATCCAACAAGAGAATAAAAATAAAAAGGAAAAGACAAACCCTTAGCAGAGCTAAGGGAGAAAGTAATCTCGCTGAGTCACGAGATAGAGAGAGCTCCTATGTGAGGAGAGGTAATTGGGAACAATTAAATAGACTCAAAGACCAAAGAATGATAAATGTAAATCTAACTAAGGCTAATGTTTAATACAATATCCTTAAAATAGATGCCTCCCCTCATAATTATGTTTTAAGTCTCATAAACTTTTGTGTCTCAGTACACGATGAACATCGCAAGCAAAAGAAACACATTTTGAGTGCATGACAAAAACTTCCTCTCTCTCTCTCTCTCTCTCTCTCTCTCTCTCTCTCTCTCTCTCTCTCTCTCTCTCATAATTTTGGAATAGTTTTAGGGTTAATAATTTTATAAAGCTTTGGGCTTTATTGTAATTTTCAGGTCAAATGTAATTTCAGAGAAATTTGTTACATGATTGTCATTCTAGAAAATTTTCAAGTTCAAAATATAGTTTTGGAAAATTATTGGGGTCAAAACATAATATTTGGAAAAGTTTGATGGCATTTTCATAATTTTATGTGAAATGTTAGCTGATGCGTTTATTTATTTATTTATATAGAGGTTATAGGGCTTGGTTAAGTTCGAATTGGGCATAATCTTAGTATGAGCTGGCTTGTTTATTGGGCTTATATTTACTGGGCCGAGTCCATGTAATTTTGGTGTTGGGGATGATTATTTTCCTTTTTAAGTACACATGCATGTAGGTGGACCTAATGGGCTTTAGTATTTGTGGGTATGGATAAGGCTTGCATCCAAATTAAGCTTGAATCTACAAAATAGGATTGGACTTTTGTTAATGTGGGTATGGGTTTAAAAGTGGCCAATCCTTGCGTTTTGTTTCGAAATGGGTATACGTGCTTAGATGCAGCTTAGGCTTGTTTGGTAATGTTATTCTAGTAAAATTGTTTAAGTTTTGTGAAAATACGTGTGAGTTAAAAATTGTGTGGAAATATGTGTTGTGGTGTTTAAACATCAATTTTCATTGTTTAAGTGCCTGTTTGTTTCCACTTTTGTAGCCCCAAAACGGGCTTTTTGAAAAAGCAAACACTGTTACAGTGTTTGGTGAGTTAAAAAAGTTGGCTTTGATAGGAAGCTGCATTTTCCATTCCTTCATAAAATGCGCATAATATTTATGCGTCTCTTCGGACCAAATTAGAAAAGTGAGTGTGCGTTGATGAATGTATCCGTTGGACATATGTGCACTTACCAAATTGCCCTTCAGAGCCTCTCATCTCTCTGCTCTGCCCTCTGCCCTCTCAATAACAAATTTCCAAATCCAAACACAAAAAAAATCTATAACAAATTCCCAAATCAGCTAAGGAAAAAAAAAAATCAATCCCTTGCAAATTAGGATTCCTAAAAATGCAAAACAAAAAAAATCAGAATATAGCAAAATCTTTCAAATGGAGTTTGTACCCATCTTGCGGTGGATGGATTCTGGAGGTTTGGAGAAGAAGTTGAAGAGTCTCTCCAAGAGGATGGATGAGTTCTTGCGGTAGCTCTGTGGACGGATGACTTCTTGCAAAGAGAAAAGGGGGGGGGGGGAAAGAGGAAGAAGGAACGTTCTGGAGTTTGGAGGAGAGGGAGGAAAAAAAAAAAAGAGGAAGAAGGAACGTTCTGGACTTTGGAGGAGGGGGAGAAAAAAAAACAAAAAAAAAAAAGAGGAAGAAGGAACGTTCTGGAGTTGGAGGAGGGGGAGGAAAAAAAAAAAAAAAAAAAAATAGGAAGAAGGAATGTTCTGGACTTTGGAGGAGGGGGAGAAAAAAAAAACAAAAACAAAAAAAAAGAGGAAGAAGGAATGTTCTACAGTTGGAGGAGTGGTAGGGAAAAAAAGAGGAAAGAAGGATAAAAAGAAAAGAGGAAGGGTACGTGGGTGGAGGAGAAAAAAATAGGGGGGAAAAAAAAGAGAAAGAAATGCGGTACGTGGAGGTTAAAAAAAGAGGGAAAAAAAAGGAGAAAAAAAAATGTTATCACAATATTTTTACAGTAAATTTTAAGTGGTAGGTTATTATTAGCTAATATTGATGAGAAAAAAATAATTTTTTTAGAAAGAGAAAAAATAAATTTTAATAGTACATTCAAATTAAAATTAATATCAATTTTTATCACAATATTTTCACAGTACTTTTACAATAAATCTTAAGTGGTAGGTTATTATTAGCTAATATTTGTGAGAAAAAAATAATTTTTTTAGAAAGACAAAAAAAAAAATTGTAATAGTACGTTCAAATTAAAATCACTATCAATTATCACAATATTTTCACAATACTTTCACAATAAATCTTAAGTGGTAGGTTATTATTAGCTAATATTGGTGAGAAAAAAATAATTTCACAATATTAATTTAAGTATGAAATAAACTCCTTTATATATACTTTGTCC
This sequence comes from Castanea sativa, assembly GCF_040712315.1. Classification (NCBI taxonomy): domain Eukaryota; kingdom Viridiplantae; phylum Streptophyta; class Magnoliopsida; order Fagales; family Fagaceae; genus Castanea; species Castanea sativa. The sequence continues at coordinate 14,189,160 of NC_134022.1, forward strand.
TTTTTGGTAATTTACCACTCAAACCACAACTTTTATAAGTGCTAGCCAAACACTCAGTTTTTTCAAAAAACACTTTTTAACAATTTTTACCAAACATTCAGTTTTTTCAAAAAACACTTTTTTTATACTGCACTTTTTAAAAACCCCATTTTTTCAAAAAACCTAGTTTTAAAAAGCTAAAACAAACTCACCCTAAATACTATTACCAAATGGATTTCATCCAACTTAAAAGTCACTTTTTTTTTTTTTGTAAGTTACTTAAAAGTCACATTTAGTTCAGGGCCGGCTTGAACTTTACATTTTCTAATAGAAACTAGGAAGGATCAAGGAAGAAGATTTACTGGGAAAGGCAGCTCCAGTTACTCTCTGTATCACAAAATATTATCTGCCTTAACTTTGAAAATAAATGCAATTGTTTAATGTTTTTTATCCTGGAGTCAATGGCTGTTGAAGAATTTTTAAAAGAAACAAAGGAATTCGTTCAAAGTGAACAGTTTCTTTGGTAATGAAGCGTAAAGTTTTATTTATTTATAATCTTTATATATAAAGAAGTTGTGACCCATTTTTGATCAAATTATTCGTCCCACTTCTAAATTATATGATTTAACATGATGTGATAAGTTTGCTAACACAGAAAAAATCGCCTAAAATTTCACTCTCACATAAACTTGCCACTCATGTCACTTGAACCCATCATAACACAAACCCATTATAACACAAACGTAAGAGATGGTTTGTGAATTTTTTTGAGAAAATTTTGATGTCTAGAATTAATAAACATGGTGGCTATTGGCAGAAATGATTTCTCAAATTCACACATTTGAAGGGGTGTTTGGGCATGAAAGTGACTTCTACCAATAAAAATGTAACTTATATTTGTGAAAATAAATGAATAAATGACTTTGACCGAATGGACCAAAATCTAACAAGTTCTCATCAAAAGAAAAAAAAAATCTAACAAGTCATATTTATATCTGAGGCAATTCACACATTTGAAGGGGTGTTTAGACTTGAAAATAATATTTTATTCAAAAAGTAAATCGAAAAGGCACCTTCCAATGCATGTGATGCATTTTCAAGATATGTTTTTATATGGAAAAAGTATAAGATCACAAATTTTTTCACAACTTTTAGTCACATTTGTGACATGGCAGAATGTGATTGGTAAAGAAAAAATAGTGAGTCCATATATAAATGATTATTAACCATTCACTATTTGTCACATCAGAATTGTGGCAAAAAAGTTGTGAATTTATTTGTGGTCAAAGAAAGCTTATGGAATTTTATGAATTACAAAATAATGCTATCAAATCTATATATATATACATATATATATATATATATATATATATATATATATACACCAAAAGGGGGTAAGTTACAAATAAGAGGGAAGGCCGACTGGGGCCATATAGTTACAAAATAGAGGGCCAACTGAGGCCATCTGTTTACATTTGTGAAGACCGACTAAGGTGTTACAAAGGTAGGAGGGTGCCATCTGATTACAAGTATTGGGTTGTAAAGAGGAGGCAAAGTTGAGCTGAGCTCTGAGGTATTTTGGAACTCTTCCTAAAATTTAACCTCTGAGGTAATTGATACTACAATTTGACCTACTTCATAATGGAGTCTTGGTTGCATTGATAGACTTTTCCAAAAATTGATACTAAAATTTAACCACAGTAGACTTTTCCAAAAAAACCCTCAAAGCACTAGAAATCCACCTAGTAAACCTTAAGGCAAGAAATGAATCTATTACTAGTCAACTCTTTGGCAAAGAGGATATCCATTCCATGGATAAAAAGACTATTATGGGCACTGTCATAACTTCCTACACATTGGTTTAGTCCAGGTTGGAGTTAAACCTCTCATCAAAAAAGGGTTGAACAATTCAATCCTTATGGCCCTCAGAGATACTAGTCATATCAGATTTAACGACAGCCTCTTAGAAACCATAGAAACCAGTCTTAGCAGTGGACCAATTCATTTCAACTGTTTCCCTGATTTCACTATCCATATTCATGATGAAAATATCATCAAAGCCCTCACACTCAATATCAAGACCCATGGAACCTTCATGGTGCAGGGAACTAGTCAGATAGCCTTGATATACAGAGTTTACTACAAGTGCATGATAACGAATCTCAATGTCCAAGCACTTGATAAAAAGAAGTTGGGTGAAACAACCCTCATCCAAACCACTAACCCTAGAGCCAAAATTCAGGTCCCCAGAACCCTAAAATGGTCCAGGTCACTTTTCCCACAAATTGGACTCTAGAGAATGAGAATCATCCTCTCCAGATCCAAAACCCAACTCAGAATTCAGATCTAGATTTTGTCCAATAACTAGCTGATGGCACGGCTTGGTTGAGTTTTGACAGATCTAGGCTTAGTACCCCATTGGACTATAAGTATAGAACACCTTTAGAAGAATCAAGGTTTAGATCCCCAACAGATCTACACCAACCCTTTAGACAACCACCTATCCTCCTTAGAGATAGACATGCATCCCAGTGTAGCTCAACCAGACCTTTGGCACCATTCCCAAAGTCTAGAAGAGATTTAGGGTTAGAACTCCAGGGAGTCAATACCAGATCTCAGGTTAGCACACCTTGCTACATAGCCAAATAGGACTCAGTTGTCGATGAGGAAGACAACCGAGAACAATCCCCTCCATCCCTATCTGGGACTGATATGGAACAACCATTTCAACAAGAACCCTAGTACCCTCAAATAGATCATCAGCTCATGGTAATTAGAAAAGACTTCACCCCCTGACCTATTAGCCTTAGGAAAGGAGTTTGATTCTGAGGAAAACAGACTCAAAAGAGAAGCCTATAGAGCCAACCATACCAGAGAGCAAAAGATGGAAGTTTTGGAAGGATGGGAAGCATTCATGAAAGAGATATCTAGCAATGTCCCTTTCTTTGAATACTTTGAAAACCATTTTGAATGGCATAAATAGTCTTGTGTCATCACCAAAACTTGGACCAAAGAAGGACCCAATGGAACTAAGGAAGTTGTCTGGTCTAGTCATCAACCCCTAGAAGCCATAACCTTTAAACATCATGGAAGTGATGTAGTTGCCTCGCCTTTCAAGTTTCCCACAGTTGAAGAGAAACCAGTTAAGAAAGTGATAGAGCAAAACAACTACACCAACTAGTGTTTAAATGTCATAGGAAAACAGCTTGATAGGATAGAAGATAGGATTGAGAACAAGGTTATCCTACAGCCAGGAAGCCCTAGCAAGCCTAACCAAACCCTAGAAAAGCCTTTAGTCAAGCTTCCCACTACAAGGCATACAAGCCTCAAACCTAAGGACAAAACAGCTTTAGAAATTGTCACCCAGAAGCTAGAAGAACTAGTGAAGAAGGAACCAGTCACCCCTTCACCAGTTTCAACTAGTAATCCCTAGGCTAATGTCTTAAGCACAACCTCTAGGAGCCCAACAGCCTTAGAGATTGTTACCTAAAAGCTTGAGGAACTAGCGAAGATGAAACCAGTCACTCCTTCACCTAGAAAAGCCCCACAACTTAAGGTTTTAGACATCCGTACAACCTCTAGTAGTTCTAGTCAAGCCTCCCAAGAGTCTGACAAGGAAATAGAATAATTAAAAACCAGTTTCAGGATTTATAGGTAAAAAGACTTTACCATCCCAAAGTAAGTCCAACCAGTTTAACCAAGAATTGGTACCCTAGACCAACACCTCCTGACCTCCAGTTCGAGGAAAGGAATGTTAGCAACCAATTCTCAGTATCCTCTGGCAAACTCTATGAATGGAACATAGATGGTTTATCAGAACAGGAAATCCTAAATAAGATCCAGCATATGACTATGGTAGCCAATAACTACCTGGACGAAGGACGTCCCTACAAAGAAGTCATAGAGTTCATGACCTTAGGATTTACAGGAAAACTTCTACAATGGTGGAATAACTGCCAAACAGAAGAGTCTAAGGAAGACATCAAGCATGCAGTCCAAAAAGATGAGGAAGTAACCCCCATCTTTGACAGCATAGATAGAGGAATTCCTAATGGAGTCAATACCCTGATCTATACGATCATGAAACACTTCGTAGGAAAACCCAACAGCATCACATCTAGGATTTACAAACAGTTGAGTAACCTTAGATGTAAAACCTTAGGTGACTACCGGTGGTATGAAGATCATGAGTCATGCACAGAAGCGATTGTAACTCTCCATTTTGGAAGGAGAAGTTCATCGATGGCTTACCCACACTCTTTGGCCAGAAAGTCAAAGAAACCCTTTGCAGCCCCTTAGGTGTCATAGATTATGATAACCTAACCTATGGAAACATCTCTAGCACTATCAGAAGTGAAGGAATGAAGATGTGCTAAGATTTGAAAATCCAAAGCCAAGCCAACAAAAACAAAGCCAAGTACAAAGTAGGACACTTCTGTACACAGTATGGCTTACCTTCAGTTAACCCTTCCAAAAGGAAATCTAAGTACAGAGGAAAGGAATCCTCTGAGAAATCCCATAGGAAAAAGACAGCAGCCAAGTATTATCGAAAATAGAAGTACCAGACTGATGATTTCTATAAGAAAGGAAAATCCAAGAGGACAGGAAAACCCATTCCACAAGCATCAGGAAAATGCTTCAATTGTGGAAAGAGAGGTCATTTCAAGAAAGAGTGTAGAGCTAAGGCGAAATCCCTTATCAACACCCTTGTTAATGACCAAACAAGCAAGAATGAGATCTTTAAGTTGTTATAACTTGACCACTCAGATGGTGAGTCATCCAGTAGTTCTAGTGACCAAGAGATCCAACAGTTATACCAAACATCATATAAAGCCTCTAGAGCCTCCTCCAATACCTCTAGTGGCACAGATGCACCCATACCATGCAAAGATAGTTGTTGTAGGAACAAAACTATCAATGTCCTTTCTAAGCAAGAAAAGCTTCTTCTAGACCTTATAGAGGCTATAGAAGACCCAATCATCAAAACTCAAAAGCTTAGCCAATTCCACCAAACCTTAGTAAAGGAAACCAGTAAACCTGAACTAAGGATCCAGCAACCCAAAGTAGATTTAGAAAAGATCTACACTAGGTTTACCAAGTCCAAGAAGGAAGTTACGGTCAACGACCTTCAAAAAGAAGCCAAGGAGACCAAATCAGAAATTAGAACCCTAAAGCAAGAACTAACCATTCTTAGGGTTGATCACAATCTCCTTAACCAAAGAGTTCAACAGTTGGAACATACTTCTCATCAAGACAATGAGGAAGGTCCCTCATTTCAGAACCCTTCTGATGATGAAGTAGATGAATCTGTTAACCCTATAGCAAACATGGTCCAAGAACCATCCAGTGAGAAGTTCTTAGATACCATCAGTAGGATTAACTTCCAGAAATTGCATTCTAATGTCAGGATTGTCATCAGCAAAGATTTTGAATTTGAGGTCATAGCCTGAATAGATTCAGGTGCTGATCTCAACTGCATTCAAGAAGGAATCATTCCCTCAAAGTACTTCAAAAAGACTATGGAGAGATTGCCATCTGCAAGTGGTGGAAAAATGCAGATTGAATTCAAACTCCTAAAAGCCCATGTTTGTCAAGACAAGATATGTTTCAAGACCACCTTTGTCCTTGTCAAAAACATGACAGATAGGGTCATCTTAGGAAACCCTTTTCTGTGTCTTTTATACCCTTTCACAGTAGATAGTGAAGGCCTCACTACCCATCCATTTGGCCAGAAGGTCAAATTATAGTATCAATTACCTCAGAGGTTAAATTTTAAGAAGAGTTCCAAAATACCTCAGAGCTCAGCTCAGTTTTGCCTCCTCTTTACAACCCAATACTTGTAATCAGATGGCACCCTCCTACCTTTGTAACACTTAAGTCGGTCTTCACAACTGTAAACAGATGGCCTCAGTAGGCCCTCTATTTTGTAACTATATGGCCCCAGTCGGCCTTACCCCTTATCTGTAACTTACCCCCTTTAATGTGTGTGTGTGTGTATATATATAAAAAAAAATAGGTGAAGCAAAGAGAAACTCAAATTGCAATTCTAAATTAGAATCCTAATTTTGTGCCATGTGTCAAGATTCATGTGGCTCCATCTGTCTAAATTTAAGTGGGATCAATTGTAATTCCGGTGTGCTCTTTTTTTTTCTTTTTTTTTTCCACACCCTCATATTTCCAGGTTCACCTCCCCTTCTACAATAATCAAAATCCAAAATCCTTCCTCTCCTACTTAGCTAACAATGCATGTACCCAGTTACCACACCGATTCAGCCACCTTCATATACATCTCCCCTCTTCTTCAATGAATGCTATGGAATTTAAAAAGAATTTCTCGGTATCAATGATGCATGTATTTGGGTATTTCTGTATCTTATATAAGAAGAGGTTTTCCATATATTCTGATTGCACTCACAATTTTAATGGTCTTGGTTTATGCTTCCTAAGGTTTGATTACTTCTTTCTTTCATCTGCCTATACTTTCGTTCATTTTTGTGAATAATTTTTACTGTTTAATTATACAATTTTTTGTTTTCCTATCATTGATGTTGCATGCTTATTTTTTGTTTCATAACAAGTTTCAAGGAAACTCAAAATTTTAATGGTCCTGGTTTATGGTCAACAAAACGCATTCCAACCATTCCTAAGATTTGATTACTCCTTTCTTTCATCTGCCTATTGTTTCCGTCCTTTTTGTGAATAATTTTTATTCTTTAATTATAAAAGTTTTTTTGTTTGCCTTTGATTGATGTTACATGTTTATTTCCTGTTTCATAACAAGTTGCAAGGAAACTAGAGAATTGTTTGAATTGCGAATGAGAGTTCGGATAATGCATTAATATTTCGTTAATATGTCAACAAATCCGTTTATATTGCACACACAGGGCTGGTCCCTATGCTTTAGAAATCGAATTTCGAAACAGGTTTGGTTCTCCTTCTTCTTCTTCCCCTGATCGCGTAATAGCATATGTTGTTTTACCATGAAAATTTGTTGGTAACTTATATGATAAAGGGTTTGTAAACAGCTTATTGTCTTGACAAAGGTCGTCTATGTTTTCATAGTTTATGTCCTCATTTGCTGTGCTTTTTCCCCCCCACAGGAGATTGTCATACAATTGGGAAACTTTGTTGCCAACAAACTGAGGCTTTTGAACTACTTATTTCCTTACCAAAGGTCAGCTCTTTTTTATTGTCTATGTTGTTATTATTATTGGTGAATTATTTGATAGGCTATTGATATTCTATTTATTAGAGCTTTTAATGTTTTTATTTAAACAGTAGTCACAATTGTACCAACACTTCCTATTATCCCTTGAATCTATTCTCAATTCATTAAAATAAATAAAAAGTAGTTAGCTGTGATTTTCCATAGTATCTGCTTATTTTGTTAACAAAAGTCAATTTTTTTCCCCTGTTTATGTTGTGATTACAAAAATATGGTTAATATTTAACCCTGATACTGTATAAATAATTGCTTATTCTCTTGAAAAATGTTAGCTACTTTTTACGGGTAGTGTTGTTAATATTACCGGTAAATTATATGATTTATTGTTAATATGTTTTTCGTTAGAGTCTTTAACAATTTTTTTTAATGTTATTCCCAAACTACCAACACTTTGTATTTTCCCAGCTAATAAATTTTCAAGGAATTAACAAATATGGTGAGTGCTTAGCGGTAATGTTGTGTTAGTGGTTTCATAATATAAGTATATTATTTGAGATAGTTATGGATGAAGCATGAGCTAGAAGGTCAAAAAGGTGTTTGATTTTAGATTATAAAAAAAAGAAAAAAAAATAGCTATCTGAACTCAAGTAGAAATGCGTTGTAGAAGTAAAGTGGATCTTGGCAACCTATTTGATGTTCCTATTTCGTATGGTCCTGGTGCCTCTACCCTTCAACGTAAAACTAGCAATGGAAATATATTTGAGGTACCTATTTCGTATGGTTCTGGTATCTGTACGTTTGAGAGTCATGAGAAAAATGGTGCTACTAAGAAATTGAAATCAGGAAAAACATTGGGAATTATCAACAAACAATTAGTAAAGGCTTCTATTATTGGATGTGATTTTCATTCTGGTAATGTGGACAATACGCTGGTGCTGTCTCAATTGAATGACGAAATCCCCCAAAGATGTGACAAAGAAGTTCTAGATGACAACTTATTAGATGTTCCTGTGGATGTGATGGTAGAAGAGGTGGCAACTGATTTTATTCCAAATAATGTGAATACTATATTTGGGAGCACTTCACATGAATCCAATACAATATCAAGTTAGCCTTTTGTTATATTAATAATGTGCAATGGTTGTTTGGAATCTATCTTTGCACTACTAATAATGGTAAATTCAGCAGAGGATCTTCGTAATGAGCACTCGATCCACGTGATAAGCCTCGCTGAAGTTGCTGCCCCTACAGGTAATGAATGGAATAGAGCTTAAGTTTTTCCTTTGAACTTTTTTTTGTTCACATGCCTTTTAAAACTTTATGTATCAACATCCAAATTAAAATGCATACATATGAATGTTTGGAAAAACACCCGAAATCCAATTTGTTTTCCATTACTCCATGAGTAAACCCAACTACCTAAGTAGCTGAAATAAATAAATAGCTACCTGTTTTCTTTCACTTGCCCACTAGCATTACAATCAACAATAAGACTCTCTCCATTATCCCCTCTCTGTTGAAAGTTACCAATTACCTCTTCACCTCTTCTTTTTTTCTGTTAATAACTCTTTTATCTTCTTTTCCCTTACCAAAGATAAATGAGTTTCATACTTCTATTCATGGTTCCGCAAACAAAACCAGATTAGCCCTCTAATTAGCCAGCTTTCTTAAAAACATTGAACCTTGTGCCAATACCTCTTTGACTCTGTTTTTGTCTCCCTTTTTGTTTGTTATTTGTTTGAAACACATACTTAAAGTAAGTAAGAATCTAACTAGAGCTTCATTCTGTCCTAGACTTTGTATATTTAAATAAAACCTATGAATGAAAATATTTATGCTCTTTTTAAAAATTGCTTGCTCTCACTATATGTATGGACACCCAAATTAAAAATACATCCATATGAATTTTTGAAAAAACAGTCAAAATCCAGTCTGTTTTGAATTAGCAATTTTTCAGAATTATCTATTTAATTGTAGAGCTAAACAAGTTGGTTCCAATAGCTACCAATTATATATTTCGCATTCTAACTAAAACTTGATTTTGTTCTAGATTCTTTAAATTTAAATAAAGCCTGCTAAATAAATCATTTATGCTCTTTTTAAAAATTACTTCCTCTCATTAGTTGGTAATTAGTTTAGTTGTGCTCACTGTTTTTTTTTGTACCCTTTTCTGTTAATTGGCCTTCTTCTCATGCCACATCCCTTGATTGATAGATTTATTGACTCAGCAGGATACACAACTTGAGGTCGCTACTTCGAATGTCCCCTTGAAGCGTAAGTTCCCTTTTATTCATTATTTCCAAATCCTTTGAAATTTATGTTTGACATCATTACACATGCTATCTAACTCCCATTCGATATTGCTAATTCTAATAGGTAAATTCACTGAACCATGGAATTTTGGCAAGCCAACACAAACTTGTGAGAGCTGTGGGGCTATTCTATGGTATGAAGAAAGGAATGTAAAGTCAAGAAGACCATCACAACCAAAGTTTTCATTGTGCTGTTCAGAAGGACTAATTTATTTGCCTTTGTTAAAACACGCACCTCCAGTTCTTGAAAAATTGATGAATTACAATGGTCCTTCATTTGTGCATTTCCATGACAACCTTTGACGATATAATGCAATGTTTGCAATAACATCAATGGATGGAAAAGTTGATAGAACTGTAAATGATGGAAATGGTCCCTATGTGTTCAGGCTAAATGGACAAAATCATCATTTGATCGGCTCTTTGCTACCAGTTGAAGGATTGGAACCAAAGTTTGCTCAACTTTACATATTTGATACAGAGAATGAGGTGCAGCATAGGATAAGGTCGATTTCATCTGATAAAGAAAATAATGTCATTGATCCCGAAATTGTTAACTCTCTAATACATATGCTTGATGAAAACAATGCTTTGGTTAAGGTTTTCAGAATGGCCAAGGATCGCTACACTGAATGTCATACTGCAGATGTCAAATTGCATCTCATTAATTGTCATATCAATCGTTCCTCACAATATAATCTACCTACTGCCTCAGAAGTTGCTAGTCTTATTGTGAATGATTTTGACCCTAATAATGGGTATCATGATATTATTGTTGAGGATCGTGATCGTGATCGTGGGCTCCAGCGTATAAGTGAAATCCATCCAGCTTTTGTGGCTATGCAATCAGGGGCGGCTTGATGCATTTGGGAGCTTAAGACAAAAAGTGATTATCTTATTTCATATGTAAAATTACTATTAATTAACATAAACCGCATAGAATTTTGTTTAAAAAAAAGTTTATAAACACAAAAAAAAAAAAATGACAACTTTTTACATTTGTTGATGTAGCAGATTGATAGTAGTGAGTAAGAGAATGATATTAGTGGTGAATCTAGTTGAAAACTAGTAAAAGTTTGCTAACTCGACTATTGTGAGTTTTTTTGTAGATTGCTTTCTTTCTTTTCTTTTTTTCTTTTAGAAGTGCTAAGTTCACAATGTTTTTCATAACAAATTTTAGTTGTTAAGTTACTTCTTGTTTTCTATTTGAACCTACCATTGATTTTTTTTTTTTTTTTTTTTTTTTGTTAATAACAGCCCTTAACAATCTGTTATTTAGGATTTTTTTGCAAAAATGTTGTGGACATAGCATTTCTTTCTCTTTTTTTATTTGTTTTTCATTTGATAAGAACATATTATTTTATTTATTTGTTAATATTTCAGCTTAATTAATACTATTGGTTAAAATTTAGGGGCCTTTTTTTCACTTAGGGCCTTAAGCGGCAGCATCAATGGCTTACACCATTGAGCCAGCACTATATGCAATATCCTCTGCTTTTCCCTCATGGTGAGGATGGCTTCTTTGCTGGTATACCAAAAAGATTAAGAGGCTCAAAGGAAGAAAGCGAAAATTCCACTGTCACGATGAGAGAATATTATGCATTCCATATTCAATAACGGCTTAGTGAAGGCAACACTTTAATTTCTGGTGGTAGACTTTTCCAACAATCCATTGTTGACGCTTACTGTTGTATTGAAGGCATTCGTTTAAGGTGGATACAACAAAAACAAGACTACCTAAGAGCTGAGATATACAGTGGCCTTCAAGATACAGTACTACGAGGAGACACAACTCGAGCATCTATTGGTAAACGGATAGTTTTACCATCTTCTTTCACTGGTGACCCAAGATACATGATTCATGATTGTTCAGCCTAAGTACAAGTTAAATGGATACTTTCCAAGAATAACCCATCTACGTCTACCGAGGTTTACCTCCATATGAACTCCATCAGCCATTTGGATCATCGTCTCCCCATACATAGTATTAGCTTACACTTTTTTTAAACTATACATTTCTAAAATATGTAATGGTTTATCATTATATATATATATATATATATATATATATATATATATATATATATGATTTAGAATTTAATTGAATTTTCTTCTAAAAAAAAATTATTGGATTTAAACTCTTCGGTTTTTTCACCCAATAATTCACTTGCCATAAAAATTAGAAAAATAAATAAACATGTGGCGGAAAATTGGACTCCAATTGAAATCCAACTTAGAATTTAATTTGATTTGGACTCTTCGATTTTTACACACAATAATTCAATTGGCACAAAATTAAATATTAAATAGGACACGTGGCTCAAAATTGAGAGTCCAATTAAAATCTAATTGAATTTTCTCTGAGTTTTGGCTATTAATATATACATAGATAAACTAAATACTATTTTAAGTAATATTTATAATTTTAAAAAAAAAAAAAACCATTTAAACTATGGTACCTTAGGCCTCAAATCATATTGAGTTGACCCTATCCTTGAAGGCAGCCTCAAGATGTTGGTTATGTGTTCTAAATCCAAGACCTCCTTGAACTCATAAGGTCTTGGCTGGAAGCCACTAGACCAATCTCTTTTAAGTCACAAAATGTTTTATTTAATTTTGTGGTTAGGTCATAAGATTTTCCAAAGAAATTTGTCCATCATCAACGGTGATTTATACCCATAAAACTACACTTTTATCAGAAGGGGAAAAATTAAAAAATTATAACTATAGCACTTTTCACGTGTATCAACGTTGCAACATTTTTCTTCAGTGACGTTCTAAATATATAGACTCCCTAAGTTAAACTATGGCAAAACGGAAATCACCAGACCATATTTCAGACTGCAGCCCAAGCGCCTTTCTCAAGCAAATTAAGGGAACCAATTTCTGGTAGCTTGGTCTTGGTCAAGCATGATGAAAAATACCTATATTCCCATGAAGCAAATTAAAAGGCCACAATTGGTGTTCTAGATAGAAGAAAACTTCTCCTCCCTACTGAACAAGAGATGAATAAGTCCCAAGTTGATCCCCGTAAAAGATGGTAAGATCATTTGTCTATAACTGTGGGAGTTTCATTTATCTAAAAATAAACACACAATGGATTAGAATATAAAAGGAACAGGCTTCCCACAGAATCTCTCACATCAATGATTGCCAATGGCATATTACGAAAGTATCGCATCACACAAATTGATCAATTGAGAACCCCATAATTTCTCCACAATCCGAGACCTCATCATTTGCAACTAGATTCCTGGATTACAAGGGAACGTGTCCAATCATTGACTGTCATCCAATTACTATAAGCAAATGAAGACAAGCTTGGTATGACAATTAGTATCCTCTGAACATATACTGTTGCCTTGACGATAATTGGAATCACCAGAGAAAACTTCCCTACTCACCAGACCAAAAAGGCTCCACTAGCAATCTGCTGCTTTCAGAATAAGCCTATGTGGTGAAGTCGGCCCTTCTAACTCACTTTCTCTCTTATATAAGTCAGTGTGATAACCATTTAAGGTCAAAAAAGAAACTCAGAATTTGTGTCCCCTTCTACTTCATGCATAAAGGTGTATTGTCACCCAACATGGCTACTACCCTTGCACGTTTCATCCCTCTCATTTTCTTGTATAACATCTATTTTGAGATTGCTTGTGGAAATGCATTTTCATCTGTCACCAAAAGTACCGAGACGAGAGACTCACAAACTTACATTATCCACGTAAATCAACCAGTGGGTAGAGTTTTTGCGGAATCAGAAGATCTGGACAGCTGGTACAATTCTTTTCTTCCTACTACTACTGCAAGCTTGGAGGAGCAGCAGCCACAAATGTTATATACATACCACAATGTGCTCAGTGGTTTTGCAGCAAGACTTACCGAGGAGGATGTGAGAGCTATGGAAGAAAAGGTTGGATTCGTGTCAGCGCATCCTGAAAGGATATTACATCCACAAACAACACACACGCCCCATTTCTTGGGGTTGCATCAGAAATTCGGATTCTGGAAAGAATCAAATTTTGGAAAGGGAGTGATTATTGGAGTATTAGACACTGGAATTTTTCCTTCCCATCCTTCGTTTAGTGATGCAGGAATGCCACCACCTCCTGCTAAATGGAAAGGGGGGTGTGAGTTTAATGTGTCCGTCTGTAACAACAAACTAATTGGTGCAAGGTCATTCAACATTGCAGCCAAGGCCATGAAGGGAGGGAAAGCTGAGACGCCAATTGATGAGGAAGGACACGGTACCCACACCGCAAGCACAGCTGCTGGTAGGTTTGTGAAGAATGTTGATGTGCTAGGAAATGCCAACGGCACAGCAATAGGAATGGCCCCTTATGCCCACTTGGCAATTTACAAAGTGTGCTTTGGAGAAGATTGTCCCGAAAGTGATATACTAGCTGCGCTCGATGCAGCTGTTGAAGATGGGGTTGACGTGCTCTCACTCTCCCTTGGCGAGGTTTCAGTTCCATTTTTCAAGGACAGCATTGCAATAGGCTCATTTGCAGCAATCCAAAAGGGGATATTTGTAAGCTGTTCGGCTGGGAATTCTGGCCCTTTCAACTCCACACTATCTAATGATGCCCCATGGATTCTCACAGTTGGAGCAAGCACTATTGATAGAAGCATTGTGTCCACAGCAAAGCTTGGAAATGGAGAACAATTTGATGGCGAATCCCTCTTCCAAGCTGCTGGATTTCCCTCAGCACAATTGCCTCTTGTTTATGCTGGCATGACCGGTAAACCCGGGTCTGGATTTTGTACTGTAGGGTCCTTAAAAGATCTCAATGTCAAAGGGAAAGTAGTTCTGTGCGAGCGAGGAGGGGGGACTGGAAGAATTGCTAAGGGGGAGGAAGTTAAAAACAATGGGGGTATTGCAATGATTCTCATGAATCAAGAGAGTGATGGCTTCAGTACCTCAGCTGATGCTCATGTTCTTCCAGCAACACACGTCAGCAATGCTGCTGGACTACAGATCAAAGCCTACATAAACTCTACAGCAACACCTACAGCAACAATCTTATTCAAAGGAACAGTCATTGGAAACTCAAAATCTCCCGTTGTTGCTTCTTTCTCTTCAAGAGGCCCCAGCTTAACTAGCCCAGGCATTCTGAAACCAGACATCATTGGACCGGGTGTGAGCATTCTAGCAGCATGGCCATTCCCTCTTGAGAATAACACAAAATCAAAGTCCACATTCAACATCATATCAGGCACATCAATGTCATGCCCTCATCTTAGTGGCATTGCAGCTTTGCTCAAGAGCTCTCATCCTTATTGGTCACCTGCAGCCATTAAATCTGCTATAATGACTTCTGCTGATATACTAAATGCTGAAGGCACATTCATTGCTGATCAAACGCTTCAGCGTGCAGATTTATTTGCCACAGGTGCAGGCCATGTCAATCCATCAAGAGCAAATGACCCAGGATTGGTTTATGATATTGATCCAAAAGATTATATACCATATCTGTGTGGTCTGGGCTACAACGATTTGGAAGTTGGGTTCATTGCTCGAAAACCAATAAATTGCTCAGATATACCAGGCATGCCTGAAGGAGATCTAAACTACCCATCATTTTCTGTTGCTTTGGGACCATCTCAGACATTTACAAGGACCGTGACAAATGTCGGTGAGGCAAATTCAATTTATGTGGTTTCTGTGGATGCACCAGCAGGAGTTTATGTGAATGTCCAACCTAATATCCTTCACTTCTCAGAGGTGAACCAGAAAGTGAGATATGCAGTGACATTCAGTCGTATTGATTCAGGTACCAAAATCAGAAAATATGGGCAAGGGTTTCTAAATTGGGTTTCTGTTAAACATTCTGTTAGAAGCCCAATTTCTGTTAGGTTCGTGTAAGCAATCAGTCATGTAGACTTGGAATGCAGTCAGTGACTTGTATTGTTATTCAAGATATCCTTGTACTTTATGTCTCATTTCAATATATTTACTTATAACATTAGCCCTCGTTTAATTTGTCGTTGATCGTTTGAAAAACTCAAACAAACAGCAAATAAGTATATAGAAAAGATTTCGGTAGATAATGTATCAGAGTAGAGAAACCCCCAGAGGTACTCCTAGATTTTTATTTCTTTTTCTATTTTAGTTGCAGCTTGCACATATATATATATATATATATATATATAATTTATCCTTAAAAAATATTTTTGCACGTCTTGATCACATATCAACCCAGATCAAATTCAAACAACACAAATCAGCCCATCCTAAAACTAAACACATATCAACCTAAATTACAAATCACTCTCTCTCTCTCCCATTAAATTCATCTCATCTTTCTTTTCTATCTAACTATCTTTGTATATCTGACTTTAAGAATAAAAGTGAGTATTTGTAAGTTATGAATATCTCTCTCTCTTTATTATAGACCTATATTATATTATATTGTGTGTGTGTGTGGACAGAGCCAAGACTTGGAGTTTGGGAGAGCAGCTCTATTACTAACTGTGTGCAGTAGCTCCAGCCTCTAGCTCAGCTGCTTAGGGTTTTGTTTTTTGTTGTGTCTTTGATGCATCTGTCTGCTGTTGGGGAATAACAAAATTATTTTATTTACAAAAATTTTAAGGGATAGGTTGTTTGTTTTGGGTAAAATTAGTTGACTAGGCTTAATTTTTCTTAGTTTTACTATTGGTAATTTTTGTCATTGGACTAATTGTTTTGGACTTGTATATTTTATTTAAGAATTTAGATCTATAAATTTGTTATGGTCTTTAAAAAGATGAAATTGCTAGTGTTACAAATCAATCATCAATATATATATATATATATAAGCAAAGACCTCATGTGGGAAAGCATGAGGTCCTGACAAGTGACGCTCTAATTTTGCATTTAGTCTCTTTTTATCTCTTTCATTAAGTTTTTTTTTTTTACTGTTACAAAAAATTCACATTAACTTTTTTTACTATTATCTCATTAATATTTTACTAATTGTCTTAGTTTACACCACACATTTATGTACTCTTCATGTCTTTTAGCATACCTACCGATTTAGTATTTTAAAAGAAAAAACAAAATAATAATAATTGAGGACTAATAGTAATAACTAACCACATAAAGCTCTGTAGAGAAATAGAGAGGTGGTGAGAGAGTTAGGCATACTTTCATTTTATGGTATGAAATATGAAACACAACACAAATTAGTTGATTTTTATGGTCTTGTTACTCTTTTGCATTTATCTTTGGTTTTATGATTTTTTTTTTTTAATTAATCTTACCTTGAAAATGCTACAAATGTGCAGTGAAGCTACTAAAATAATTTTTAATATCTCAAAATATATGTCTCTTTACTCTAATTTAGTTTACTTTTTCTTTATAATATATGTGAAACATTATCCAAAACCGTCATATATAAAATATCACAAAATTATCCGTGCAACGCATGGACAACTTACGAGCTAACCATAATAGCAGAAGGAAAAATGGTAATTACATTTGTGCTATATCATAAATAGAAGGACTAATTTGGTTATAATTGAGATTCTTTGTAATTGTTTATAAATCTCAAATTAACCTAGTATATACCTGATATGGAACTCAATACACACCCACATAGTATACACTCAACTAATTCATTATCAACTTGAAAGATCACAATATCACATTCCGAAATATATATATATATATATATATATATATATATATATATATATATATATATATATATATATATATATATATATATAAACAGAGACCTCATGCGGGAAAGCATGAGATCCTGCCAAGTGGCGCTCTAATTTTGCATTTAGTCTCTTTTTTACCTCTTTCTTTATTTTTTATTTTTTATTTTTTTGTTAGGTAAAATTTCACATTAACTTCTTTTACTACTATCTCATTAATATCTTATTAATTGTCTAAGTTTACACCACACATTTCTATATTCTTTATGTCTTTTAGCATACCTACCGTTTTAGTATTTAAAAAATAATAATAATTAAAGACTAATAGTAATAACTAACGACATAAAGCTTTGTAGAGAAATAGAGAGATGGTGAGAGAGTTGGGCATACTTTCATTTCATGGTATGAAATATGGAATA
This sequence comes from Castanea sativa, assembly GCF_040712315.1. Taxonomy (NCBI): domain Eukaryota; kingdom Viridiplantae; phylum Streptophyta; class Magnoliopsida; order Fagales; family Fagaceae; genus Castanea; species Castanea sativa. The sequence continues at coordinate 14,206,676 of NC_134022.1, forward strand.
CAATATAAATTAGTTGATTTTTATGGTCCCGTTACTCTTTTGCATTTATCTTTGGTTTTATGATTTTTTTAAAAAAATTAATCTTACCTTGAAAAGGCTACAAATATATAGTGAAGCTACTAAACTAATTTTTAATATCTCAAAATGTATATGTTTCTTTACTCTAATTTAGTGTACTTTTTCTTTATAATATATGTAAAACATTATCCAAAACCGTCATACATAAAATATCACAAAATTATACGTGCAACACACGGATAACTTACTAGTTATTTTACAAATGGCTGATATGGTGAGTGACCAATATCGGTAAGTAAAAAAGTTGTGTAAGTGAAGAGCCAAATGCAAACCAATAAGAATTTGCTACCTCAAGAGTTTATACAAATGTTGTAGAAAAGTTTGTGGCTATAGCATCACCCTTAAAAGAATTAATAATATTGTTAATGGGAGGAAATGTAATTTTATAGAAAAAATTGTTAAAATTATTACCCATGTATATACTAATATTTTAAAATATATATATTGGGGGGAGGGACAATTCAAACTATGCCTTCATCCCTGTGTGTGTAGACTCTATGCTGATTGTGTGATTTTTATATTTATTTTTTTTTATAGTGTTATTTGTGTGAATTGTGATGTGTGTGAATGTGTGCATATATGTAAAATATAATATAAATTTATATAATTAGGAAATACATTTGTTACTTGCGTGAGTATTGTTATAATGTTATAATAACTTTTTGTTATAAAGTTAGTAATTCAAAAAAAAATATTAATGTTAGAGATTATTCATTTGATTGGTTTGTATTATTTATATATAGATGAATGTGGCAATATTGGTCAACAATTAATATAGTGCAAGTGGATTGAGTTGTGTTATTTAGTTTAAAATATTTTATAAAAATAATGAAAAATAGATCATGACAACAACATAAAATTAAAATTAAAAAAAAAATTTATACAAATTTAACAAAATAATATGGTCACACCCTCCCCACATTGACATAGATAATGACAACTAATAATGAATTATTATATAACGATTTTAAAATATGAGAATTTGTAGAAGGAAATTGAAAACTTCATTTATTTACATTTTTTTTTTTTTTTGGTGTCGATAACTCAATATATTTAAGTTCTCTTTTTATTAAATTTTGTTTAATATAAGTTTTTTAACGACCTCCTTGAAAAAAATTCCTAAAACCACCGCTAGTAGGAAGTACTCCCAAAATTTATTTAAAAAAAAAAAATCCAACAATCAGGAGAATGGGAAGAGAAGAATGTTGCAAATTACATGAAAAAGACAAGACGACTAGCATTCTCTGAAGGATGGCAGGTTAATGCAGTGCAAAGCCAAACAACCCAAAGTGCATAATCCAACATAATTGCTTTCTCATAATAACAACTTAAAAACTTAGTAATAGCAACTTAAAACTCTGATTTCACTGTGATTACATGACAGCTCCTCCATAGCTAGATTCTTCAGTGTTTATGTATGTTCAGAGTTACAAAGATAAGGGAGTTGGGACTTGGGACCCTTACGCACAAACCAAATAAGTCTTAGAAAAGCATACTTGAAGGAGAACTAAGGCTACGTATGGTTTGTGAGTCTCCATCACCCAAATCTCTGATAAATCAGTTCTCAAATTTTATTGGCCTTACCACAATTCAGTTTATTTGGGTTTGTTTCCATTACTCAATACTAAAAAAACTAAGTTTGAGTTATAGAATTTGAGAAAAAACTTTTTATGTTTTTGGGTGATGAGTTATGAGTTATAGTGGCATTTTGGTAAATTTATGCAACCAAGTGGAACCCATCTCAATTTCCAGTTCACATCAAGTCAAACACCCACTTAATAGCCAACAGTTCTCCTTGTTCTTTTCTTTCTTTTCTCTTTCTTTCTTTCTTCTTCACTGCTATTCTTTCTTTCTTTTATCTTTCTTTTTGTTCTGTCTATATTTCTTCATCTCTTCACACCGTTGCTTCTTTCTTTCTTCTTCGAGCTGAACACATCACACACTGCACAAGGAACTCGCAGCCTCTCGGTCTCATAGCCTTTAGCTCGATTTGTCTCGGCTTTGGTTGCTCTTTCTGTCTCTCTTGGTCTGTCGTAACTTTTATCGCTCTCTCCCTCTTTGGTTTGGGTAGTTTAGTTCAAGATCTGAGGGTTTTTTTTATTTATTTGGGTTTGTCTGTTACTTTTTATGGATTTATTTGTTTTAGTATCTATGGGTTTTGTACGGGTTGGTCTGGTATTTTAATGGTGATTTCAAGTCAATGATTTGTATTTTTATGGTATTTTCTGGGTTGGTCTCGTAGAGAAAAAATGAATATGTAGAGATGTCATGTGGGTGAGTGAGTAGGGAGACAAGTCATTCTGACACTGTATAGGAACAGTGTTAAAGTGAGTTTGGAAGAGAGAAAAAAGCTACGAGTTATGGAATGCCAAACAAATTGGATGTGTGGGTTAGCAAAAAATGAGTAAGAGATGTGAGTTATGAGTTATGAGTTACTAGTTGCAATCTCATGTGATGCATTGGAATAAATAATTATTTTGTAATTATGGTATAATGTATAATTTTTTTCTCTAAAATTTGTTAGTGATTGGGTCCAAAAAGGCCAATTAGAAGGACATCAGAGATAACTGTTCTAAATATATAAAGAATTTCACTATTGTCAAACATTTAATACAATAACAATTAAGCCTTACAAGTATCAATAAAATCTTGGCCATGCAACCAAGGTTTTGGCAAATGGATTGAAAGGGGTATTAGATAATCCTATTTCTGAGTCTTATAACTCATTTGTGGGAGGAAGGCAGATACTGGACTTGGTGCTCATTGCTAATTAATGAGTGTGTGGATAGTAGATTAAGGAGTAATATTCTCTAATTCTTCTGTAAGTTAGACACTAAAAAAGTTTATGTTATGATCCAAGTGTCCCGCATGACTTAAGTGCAAGCTTAATCATGTGTATATATGCTCTTGAGCACCCTCCCCTTGCAAGCTAGTTTTCAAAAGTGAATTCTATTTAATGTACCCATGGGTTTGTATCATTTGAAATAAGAGTCAACCACCAATTGTAACTCATTGAGTATAAGTTCAAATGAGTTGTGACTTTGTGGTCAATTCTTGGAGGGGGGGACCTAAAGGCTAAATAAAAATGTCTTGTTAAGTCATTGAAAAACTGATAAATGAGTGAAACCACACACAAAAAAAGGTTACCATCAGGTCATTATTGATAAAGTGAGTAGTCGTGGATGTCAACTATGGAGCATAGTGCTATGTTATGATTTAAGTGTCCCACATAGCTTATGTGCATGCTTAACCATGTATATATAAGTTTTTTGGAACCCTCCCCTTGCAAGTCGATTTTCAAGGGTATGTTCTATCCATTGGTTTGTATTAGTTTACCACCATTTTAATTGGGAAGGCTCTTTTGTACTTGTTGAGGAGGATGGATGTTGGAGAGAGATGGAGAAAGCGGATTCATGCTTGTATATCCATGGTTCAGTATTTAGTTCTTATTAATGGTTCTTCAACTAATTTCTTTAACTGTTCAAGGGGTTTGAGACAAGAGGATCATTTATCTCCTGTGCTCTTTCTCTTAATGATGGAATTTCTAAGTAGAATGCGAAGGAGAATAGAAGGGGTTAGTTTCATCAAGTGTTTTAGGGCAGGTATTGAAGGTGGTAATGGGTTGTGTGTGTCTCCTCTGTTGTTTGCAAATGATACCGTTTTTTGTGATGCCAACCTGGAGTAGATTCTACATATTAGATGGTTGTTGATTTGTTTGAGGCGGTGACTAGATTGAGAGATAATGTTAATAAGAGTGAAATGGTGTACCTGCCACAAAGATAGGGAATATTAATGCGGCCCTAGCATATATTTTGGGATGTAAAGTAGGGAGGTTGCCAATGTCTTACCATAGTGTGCCCCTTGGAGCTCCTTATAAGTCTACTATTGTTTGGAATCTCATCTTTGAGAAGATTGAATGACAGCTAGCAGGGTGGAAGAAATTATATCTATCAAAGTGTGGTAGATTGACTTTATTGAAAAGCATGCTTTCGAGTTTGCCCACCTATTAATTGCCCTTATTATATTCCCTATTCCCACTAGTGCAACGAATAGAATAGAGAAGTTACAACAAAACTTTTTATGGGGAGGATTGAGAGAGGAGCATAAGCATCATTTGGTAGGGTGGGATATGGTTTGTACTCTCATAGCTAATGAAGGGTTGGGGATTAGAAAGACTACCATGTTCAATGAAGTCCATTTGGGAAAGTGGTTGTGGAGGTTTAGGGTTGAGGAGACACAATTATGGAGATGTGTTATTGCTTTTAAATTTATGGAGGATTAGAGGGATGGAGATCATTGCTTGGTAGGGGTTTCCATGTTTGTGGTCTTTGGGGGAGTATAAGGATGGTTTAGAAGATATTTAACCAACATATTTAGTTTAAGGTAGGTGTTGGAAATAGAGTTCGCTTTGGTATGATTGTTGATGTAGTGACCAACAATTGGAAGTGGTTTTCCCGCTTCTAATTGAGAATTCCATGGATCATGAAGCCTCTGTGGAGTCTCTCTTGGTGAGGCAAGTAGGGGGAATGAAGTTAAAATGTATGGTTCTCTCGTGTCTTTAATAATTGGGAGTTTGATTTGATGGCTACTTTTCTTCATCTTTTATACTCTCATGTTCCTCAATCTAGGGGTGGAGATCAAGTGCGTTGGAGATTGAGGAAAAAATGGGATGTTTGATATTCGTTCTTTTAATGTTGCTTTAAGAGGGTCATCTCCTATATTTTTCCCTTGGAATGGTATTTGGGGAGTGAACACCCCTCAAAGAGTGCCTTTATTTTTTTTCTTTTTTTTTTTGGACGATGGCATGGGGGAAGATCCATGTGACAATTTTAGGACGAGAGGATATACTATTGTGGATTGGTTTTGTATGTGTTTTTTTTTTTTTTTTTGATTACCAAACTTATACCAAAGCTTTCATTGATAAGGACTAAAGTCCAATGCAATTACATCATTCATGATCTGATTCACAATACAGGTGGGGAATCCTCAACCCAAATTACACATTCTTTTACATTCTTACCATCTCTAGCGAGTAAGTGAGCAGCCATATTGTTTTTCCTGTTCGTGTGGACTGCCCTCCAAGAGCGGAACAACTACAAGTATCTCCTGGAAGCTTCAATTATTTTTAGGATTGGAATGGCAGGTGCAGTAACTCCCTTTAAAGCATGTATCACCAGTTGGGCGTCTCTTTCCACAATGATATTCTTCAAGCCCAGGTCCCACGCAAGAAGAATTCCAGCTTCAGTAGCTTTGGCTTCTGCTTCTAATGCCCGCAACGGAAACTCCAGCTTTTTGCTCATTGCCCCCATTATCTGCCCGTGGTTATTCCTGATGACCACATCAATTCCACATGTACCTTGTTCTTCAAAGACGGCAGCATCCACATTCACTTTATACCAGCCCTGTGGCAGAGGGGTCCAATGTGTGTGCTTGATCATAAGCTGAGGAGACTGACCTTTGGACGGCAGGGCAGAGCGGACTTCCTCCCGATACCCCCTTGCTTCTTCCGCGATAATTTTGCTTTGTTTGCAAACTCCCCCATGCCTAATTGTATTCTTATTGTTCCACAAACACCAAGCCACAATAGCAAACAACTCCCAATCCTTGTCTCCTTAGGATTCCAACAGTATCCATAATACATCCAGGAAGTCCTTTAGAGGAGGAACAGAGTTATCAATACTAAAACCCATACCCCTCCACGTTTCTCTTGCTACTGTACAGCTCCAAAGAATATGGCCAGAGGTTTCGCTCTCTCCGCAATAGTCACAGCAATCATCCATTATAATCTTCCTATGCACCAAACACTCCTTAGTAAGGAGAATATTTCTACTTGCTCTCCATAAGAAATGCTTTATTCTGTTTGGGCATTGGAGGCCCCATATGGTCCACCATATTATTTTCATCCTGGACTTGTCCGAGCACTCAGGGACATCCTCGCCACATTTTGCTTCAGCAAGGCATTTAACCGCTTCTCTATATGCACTCTTTACTGTGAAACAACCATTTGGTGTTCTGGCCTATACCAAGGAGTCCGTCGGGTTCAAGGGACTGAGGGGGATGCTCAGAATAGTTTCCGCTTCATGGGGAAGGAAAATATGCTTGACCAGCATGGTTCGCCACTCCTCTTTCTCGTGGTTGATGAGAGATGCTACGTTTTCACCGAACCCCATAGCATCTTTTGGAGTTATTACCTTGCCTGAAGCAGAGGATGGCAGCCAGCTCGCATTCCATATCTCAATACTTCTTCCATCACCAAAAACCCACCGAGACCCCTCCTTGATAATATTTTTTGCTGCCATGATGCTCCTCCATATGTTTGATGGTTTACTACCCGGTTGGGCTTCCATGAATGATGAGTTCGGGAAGTATATAGCCTTTAACACTCTATGAGCCAGTGAGTAGGGATTCTGTTGTAGCCTCCATCCTTGCTTGGTGAGGAGGGCTAAATTAAAATCTTTTAGGTCCCTGAATCCCATGCCGCCCTCAGCCTTTGGTTTACACAAGTTTTTCCAAGATACCCATGCTACCTTCTTTTCCCTCCCCTGTTGACCCCACCAAAAACCTCCCATCATCGAGTTAAGTTCTGAGCACAGTGAGTCCGAGAGCTTGAAAGCATTCATGGTGTATGTTGGAGTGGCCTGTGCCACAGCTTTGATTAACACTTCCCTTCCAGCATTAGACAAGAGCTTCCCTTTCCAACCCGCTATCTTCCTCCCAATTTGGTCCTTTATGCGGTTAAAAGCTTTCTTTTTTGCTCTTCCAATCGGTGGGGGTAAACCCAAATACTTTTCATGGTGTTGTATGATTTGGGCTCCAAAGGTTCCTTTTGAGAACTCCCTAATTTCTTCTTTTGTGTTCTAGCTAAAGAATAGTGTCGTTTTATCTCTATTTAGTTTTTGCCCCGATTCCTCTTCATACACTTCCAGCACCCTAGCCACTTGTTCACATTCTTCCAATGTAACTCTACAGAATATAATGCTATCATCCGCAAAAAACAGATGAGACATTCTTGGAGCATGTCTTGTAGCCGCCACCCCTCTAATCAGCCCCTCTCTCTCTCTTTCTTTTTAATCATTGATGACAAACCTTCTCCACACAACAAGAACAAATACGAGGAAATTGGGTCCCCTTGACGGAGTCCCCTTGAAGGAGTGACCATTCCTTTCGGCTCCCCATTGATTAGAACCGAGAAGGTCATAGTGGTTACACACATCATAATGAGAGATATCCATCTATCTCCGAATCCCAGTTTCTTTATTATTGACTCAAGATATGCCCACTCAACTCTATCATACGCCTTACTCATGTCGAATTTTATTGCCATTAACCCTTCCTTCCCCCTCCTTCTCTGACTTATGGAGTGCATGGACTCGAATGCTACAATGACATTGTCCGTTATCATCCTTCTCGGAACAAACACACTTTGAGCTTCATTTATGACACCATGGAGGACTTTCTTAAGCCTGTTCGCAAGGACCTTAGAAATGATTTTATAAATCATGTTGCATAGGCTGATAAGGCGAAATTCCATTATCTTTTGGGGGTTTTTTATCTTACGGATCAGGCAGATGTAGGTTTTGTTGATATCCTTCGGCATCACACCTGTGTTAAGGGTGTGCAACACAAAATTCGTAACAGACGGTCCAACAATATCCTAATATTTTTGGTAAAAGACAGGAGACATACCATCCGAGCCTGGTGCCTTAGTTGGATGCATTTGTTTGAGGGCATACCAGACCTCCTCTGCCTTAAATTCCTTTTGGAGCTCTTCATTCATATTAGGTGTCACCCTCAATTCCATGGCATTTAGACTTTCATCAAACCTGGCCGGTTGGTCAGAGCTGTAAATGGACTTAAAATACTCCAGGATTATCCTCTCTGTTGTCTCCTGATCTTCATGCCAAGCGCCCATCTCATCCATCAAACCCCCAATTCTATTCTTCCGTCGTCTTTGGCTAGCTGTAGCATGGAAAAACTTGGAGTTTTTGTCACCATGTTGCAACCACATAATCTGTGATCTCTAATTCCACATAATCTCTTTCCTGGAATGCAGTTCATTAATCTCCTTTTTTAGTGTCTGAATTTCCTCTGTTGTTTCGTAGAGCAAGTTAAGGGACTCAAGAAGTTGGAGGCGGATCTATTTCTGCTTTAGATTTTTGTAGATATTACTAAAATTATTTTGGTTCCAGCACTGAAGTTCCGTCTGACATCTTTCTATTCTTTCTTGTATTGACAGAACCGAATCATCCCTGTAGGGGTCCCATGCTAATTCAATAATCTCCTTGCACTCTTCCTCTCGAGTCCACATTGCTTCAAAGAAGAACCGTTTCTTCCCTCTTCTTTGTTGGTGGTCCTTATTCAAAAACAGGGCTAAGAGGCAATGATCCGAGGAAGACATTGATACATGGTGAACCTTAGCTTCCGGAGAGACCAAAGACCAAGCTTCATTAGCAACCATTCTGTCCAAACGGATTAAAGTTCGTTGGTCGCCAAATCTGCCCTTACACCAGGTAAACCTTTGTCCCACAAAACCCAAATCAATTAGGCCACACTTGCTCAGCACTTCTCTAAAGGCTTTCATTTGATCAGCATCTCTATCCCTCCAACCCAACTTCTCATCGGGATGTACAATTTCATTAAAATCACCACACACCAGCCACAGCATTTCACATTGTGCATTAAGAGTTTCAAGTAATTGCCAAGATGTGTACCTTTTGCCGATATCGAGGGGGCCATAAAAACCGGTTACTCTTCAAGGGCCTCCATTGCCAACGCCATGAACAACCACATCAATGTGGTAATGAGAACAGCTCTTGAACCTAATATCCGTTCCTTCCCGCCACAAAAGTGCCATCGTGCCACTCCGACCATCACTAGGAACAATGATCCCCTGAGTGAACCCCAATTTATTTTGGAATCCTTTCATCTGGTCTGTGTTTGCTTTTGTTTCTACTAAGAATACCACCACGGGGTTTTTCTTTTTCACCTCTTTGGTGAGAGTACGAACTACCGGCAAAACCCCCAAACCCCGACAGTTCCAGGCTAGGACTGTCATTGGGCTGGGCAGTGCTGCCTTGTAGCCACCGCCACAGGTTTTGTATGTGTTGGTGTAGCGAGGAAGGGGTGAATTACCTTTTGATTCATTGCAAGGTAGCTTACCCTTTGTGGTGTTTTGTATCCAAGGAGTGTGAAGATATTTTGTTTGGCTAGAGGAACTGGTTTGGAAAATATTCGTCGGAAATTTGGAACCTTGTTCCACTTTGTTTGATGTTGACTCTGGCGAGAACAGAGTAGGAGAATATTTGAGGATTTGGAGATTTCTAGTAACCAGCTTCTAGCTCTTTTATGTTTGTAATTCTATAGGCTACAAATTAGGTAGCCTCTTTTCAATAAATTTCTTACTTATATAAAATAAAAATAAAAACAACAACAACCAAGCTTAGTTAAACATTTAATCAATGATTAATTTTCAAATTTTATAGCAGTACTAGTTTTATACGTCGACAGCTTGGTAATTTCAATCCAAGATCTTCTAATAAGCATGATCTACAAATAAAACTGGAAATAAATAAAACCCAAACCTTGAAAGGAAGAATGGTTTCCATAATTAATTAACACTCTTATCACACTATCATGTACATAAAAAACCAAGAATGGTTTCCGTAGTTCTTATCTCATTGAAGTCTGATTTATTATACTAAAAATAGAAATCAGATGATCTGACGCAATGAAGAACACCAATAATATTTGGAGCATCTGACCTTCAACTATGGTGGACTCAAAAAAGCCTCCCTGAAAGCCAAAATTCTGTGTCAAGGAGTAAGGGAATGCTAAGGCAATACTTGTGCCTAAATCCCTGATTGTACAGTCTCTGCCAATTGTCAATGGTCCATAATAGCAGTGACAAACTGCATTGCATGTCATACATCAACCAAAACCAGGAGGTACATCAGGGTCCTCATCACTACCATCATATGGCAGCTTCTGCTGCTCCATGTCTGCAGAAAAGCCAGGCGGCGCATGGAGATCAACATCTTCTGGCTCCAACGCATCCTGTGAGTGGGGAGTATCTTCCTCCTGTTGTTCCACAAGTTCTCTTTCTTGAGGCATTGGTGGCTGAAGCTTTTGTTTGTGTTTCTCCTCAAGGTCGTTATTTTGATGGTTATTTAAGAGAGAAAACCCTGGGGGTTCTTTTGGCTCACTATCAGAAAACATATCATCTACTTCACAAGCTGAGGCAGCACCAGAACCATTATTTTCAGCTTTCATTTGAATTGGCATCATGTCATGGGTGGATTCACCCCCTTCTTTCCCTTTTGGGTTCACTAACTTATTATAAACAGATTGTACAGTTTCTGTAATTTCACTTTTCATGCCGTCACCTGATCTAATTATTTGCCACAAGCCATCAGAGATCTGGCTCATTACTTTATTCCTGGTCATTATAAACACAACACATTAGATCTTCAGATTTCATTTGACTCAAATCTTAAATTAAATGATAACAAGCAACTAAGAAGAGTTCCTAGATTGGTGAATTGTGATATTAAAAAAATAATAATAAGAATAGCAAAAATTCCACCAATTTTCTTCTTGAATAAGCCCAACTAATTAATCTTGAATACCATAGAATACTTAAGAAATATTAAAAACTTACCCAACCTCATCATATATTGCATCAGAAATTTGTCTTGGTTTCATATTTTCAGCACCTGCACGATTAAGCGCTGCTGACTGCTGCACTATTGATATTATCTCATTGCGCAACTCCTCCTGCATTTACTTTCCTTGTTCAGAATTACAGGTCCCCGAAAAAGGGGTTTCTAAAAATCAAAATAACCATACCACATTGACATAAATCAATTGAAAAACAGTAGCTGAACTATCTAACTACGCATAAAACAATCCAATAAGCCTCACACTAGCTACTTTCCAACAATTTCACTACAACTCAAAAAATTTTACACTAACATTCTTTCATAAAAAATATGATTTTCATTAAGTGAAAGCAATGTAAGTCTAATAGCAATAGGTACAAACGCACAAACTCTTGGCGCTAAATACTACTTTTGAATGAAGAAAATTTTAGTATTTCCATGTTCGCTAAAGTCATGGGAGTACCAAGAAACCACTTAAAAAGACCAGTAGACAAAAGCAGCTGAGAGAGTTGCTTGACCATGCCGAGGTCCTATTGCCACACTAGTAGCAATAAAAACTCAATCTCCGCACTATTAGGGACTTACTATTCAAAAAAGAACAAAACATTATTTTTTCCTAAATCAACAGACCATGTGTCTTTCTCGCTTTTCTTAGAATCGCTGCAAAGGTACAACCTTTTGCAACAAATCGATGAGATTCGGTACAAATTTCCCCCAAATTTACAACTAAATCCGAATATATACGCAATAAAAATAATTAGTACAAATTTTGCCCTACAAAATTGGAATTTAGACCGTGTTGAATTAGAAACCTGAATGTTTATTTAAGCAGAACAAACGCGAATGTTTAGTTTAAAAAAAAAAAAAAAAGCAATGATAAACCCTAGGAGAGAGAGAGAGAATTTAGTTACGTTGTCCTTGAGCTTGCGAATGATCTTGAGGCGGAGATTGTCGAAGTCGCCATCGTCTTTGAGTTTGGCAATGACGTCGTCTTTGCCAATTTTGGGAGTGGGACTGCTCTCCTCCATTGCTTCTGGAATCTGCATCACAACACAACACAAAAGGGTTTTCTTTTTTTCTGTCAGCACAGCAGAGTAGCGGTAGTCCTAATCCTAAGTGCTTAGTACTAACTGGCAACGGAGTCCTTTGTTTTGCTTTGTTTTGTTGTGTAGGTACACCAACGTACAGGGACTTTTATTTAGCTGAGTCAATGTTATTGCTTCTCTCTTTTCTTTTCTATACCATGTTTGAGGTTTTTTTTTTTTTAATTCAAATCCAAAATTAATATTAATATAATAATAATAATTGGATTTTGTTAACAGTGGGTGTGTGTGGGTATTTATTTAGAAAATATTTTTAGATATTTTTTATAGTAAAACAAAAAATAAAAATAAACCTTCAAAGGGTAGTATTAAAATTTTCTTAAAATGATTTATTAGCAAAATTAACCAAACTCATAATAATAAGTAAAGTAAAATGTTTGGTTTCAAAACAATTCATGTCTCATAAAGTTGAATTATACTTTAAAAATTGATTTAAAAATTAAAGATTAAGAATGAATCTCAATATATTTTGTGTTCATAAATAAATAAAGAAGAAATGGTATAAAATCAAAATAATTGAGCTTATAAATAACAAATAGAAAGAAAAATAAGAATTACTATAAAATCCTACTATTATATCCTAATATTTTTACTATTAAATAGAGAAATAAGAAAATTCATATTTTTACATCCATTTCCTTATGTGGTGCCACTTTTTTTCCTCCCAAATTAGGTTTGGACAACGTAAAAGAGGTTTAATTTACCATATAAGACGATAGTACTAGCACATCAAATCATTGCTTGTTACTCGGGACAATTTTCTATGTTCCTTTCCCTTTTTAATTATATATATATATATATATATACTAATTTAATCATAAATTATTTTTTCTTCTTCATTCACAATTTTTGAACCCTTTGCTTAGGAGTATTCCATCGTTCTTAAAACTTCAGAGTTCACATTTTTTGTACCTTCAGAGTACACCATTCTTATACCTTCAAGAATGGTGTCTCCATCAATCAACAATCCAATATTTAATATATGCATTTTCTCAATTAATTAATTTAATGAACTAATACTATGATGTAAATGCAAATTTTGTTGAAGTGGAAGCTTAAATAAAAAAAATCCTAAGAAATGCGTCACATGACATAATCTTATATTTTTCTGCCTCTATATATACTAAAATATAACCAATGCATGGCACAGGATTGATTTCTAAATTTTCATTGATATTATAAAAATCATATTGTTTTTATATTCTTAACTAATTGCAAATATTCTTAACTAATTGCAAAGTTAACCATGCTTCACTTGCTTTTTTTCAATTCCATATTCTACTAAACATGTTTTCCAGCAACTATAAATTAGTTATACAATTAAATTTATATTTCAGTAATTAATATTATATATTGTGTCCACTGGCTGAAATTATTGTTTGGTATTTTTTTTTCATTTTTTATATTTCATTGTCTCAACTGTTAATTTTCTTAACTCTGCCAAACCAAATTTAAAAATAAGAATTTGTAATACAATATTTTGATACATTGATATCGCAAAGTTCTATATATAAGACATGTAAGGCTGCTACTTTGGTGGCGGTCACCAGAGCCACCGTTTTGGCAGTTGATTTCGATGATTTGGTAACCAAACCTCCAGCACCAGCGACTTCAGGAGCTGAGCCACCTAAACAAAAACTCTGGTGATCAGACAGCCAACATCGATGGCTAGAACGGCGGATTCAGTTATCAGTCCTCAAGCACCAATAGCTGGAACACAGTCTCCATTGATAGAGCCGCTGGCATCGATCGTCAAGGCGGCAGCTTCGACCATTGGATTGCCAACAAAAAGTTCCCTGCCCCTAGACCAGTTACCTAACTACCAAATGGGGTGAAGGGAGGCCATTGTGTGTTTTTGTAAAATATTTTACCAAATTTTTATAAATAAAATATTTTATAGCTTTTCATAAAGGATTTTGTAGTTACCAGAAAATATTTTACAAATTTGACCACATTTTACACTCAAACAAACACTTGAAAATGAAAAAGCATTTTTCAAAAAATATTTTATTTCAAAACAAACAAAGTAGTAGTTGGAAAGTATAAAGTAGGTCTCACTAGAATTTAATTATGTAAATACAGGACATGAACCCTTCCACCCCTAAATTAACTTTATCCCCTTGTATGAGAGAGAGAGAGAATCCAAATAAAATGCAATCTTCAAATACAACTTTGAGAACAAAACAATGTATCAAACAGTTTATCTGCAGGTAAGTAAAAAGGGAACATTTAGAAAACCATGAGCCTAAAGGCTACCAGCATATATCCAGAGCTCCAAATGTTTGATGAAATCATTCTTTATTCTCTGATAATCTATAACTGAATTGATAACACAAAACCATTTTAAAAAAATTAAAAAAAATTAAAAAAAAAAAAGACAGAATAAAAAGAATGAAGCACTTGGGTTTTCCAGAAAGAATTGAAACGTCAATCAACCAAAATTTAAGGGAAAGTCTAACATATATATGCAAAACAAATCTAAATCTATCCCAAATATCTTAATCAAAACCAAAACTAACCCAATCTAATCAGAATACCTAAGCATATTTGACACTCGAAGGAATGTTCTTCTAACCCAAATTCCTTAATCAAAACCAAATTTAAGCCAAATACCAAAATGCAATCCAATCCAATTAAATTACTTAGACTAAAATCATATTTGACCCGAAATTTAAAGAAAAAAATAAATAAATAAAACTCGAGTGGAAATTGGAAAATACAGCAGTTTGATAGTGACAGAGGCATAGACTTTGGCGAGTATACGATTGCAGTTGAGTTGGCAGACAAATTCCTCATATTTTTGCTTCCCCTCTTTGTCCCTTGCGAGAAATTATAGTCATTTGGTGAACCATATCATTTATCCACCATTCTACTAAAAGACTCACATTTGTTTAAAATTGTTGAATCAATAATCAGTTTCTATTTAAAAAAAAATTCTAACTCAGCAATTTTAAACAGGTGAAATTCTTTTAGCAAAATAATAAACCATATCACTTATCCACCGTAAGAACTTATAATTTCTCGTCCCTTGCCAATGCTCTCTATTCAACGCTCTCTATTCAACGAACTCTTTTTGAGTCTGTTTTTTACTTTTTGCCAACCATTTATTTCTTATAGTTAGTGAAACTATTTACATCTTATAGTTTTAGCGAAACAGTGTAATATAAACCGTTAAAGAGTAATGAATATTGATACGGTGTAGTTATAAGTGTTTTTTTTTTTTTTAATTATTAACGTCTTTGTATTTATATATATAAAACATAAAACTGTACATAACAAATGTCGTAACGGGAGGGAATTATAGATGTCTTACGCATTTATATATAGTATTAAATGGTATGATATTGATATTGATATTGATTGATTAGTTCAAATCACCCCAATTTTAACTTTGAGGTATACCAATTTCCACCATCTACTACTTTTATTCCAGGCAACACTGAAATTTATGATTTCACGTTACCAGATTCTACCACTACGATCAGATAATGTTATATGCCCAACCAAATTACATGTATCAAATCTAGATTTGTACCACCAAACCTATGCACCTTCCTAAACTCTATCAAGAAAAGGGTAAAATATAAGAAACCCCGGAAAAAAAAATTAAGAGATAAGTTGGGCCAATGTTGCCTCATTTTATGTACAAGTTGGTAACCAGGCCCCAGTACAGTTCTGTATTGAGATTTTATGGTAAGATACAATTGTATACAACACGACAACATAATGAGTCCCAGAGCTTAGAATAAATTGCAGTCTCATTCCTTGCAGCATAATGGCAAAACTCTCCTAAAATCACCAACACCATCCGGAGAAAACCAAGGGAAGCTTCCAGTGTCAAAGATACGATTATTTCTGGGATGAATGATGAGTCCTCTTACGTGAGGAACACTGATCAGCTATACAGCTTGAGTTTCTGTCAAACATTTCATCAAGTTAAACAACTAGAGATTAGTGAAATTGTCATTCAGGTTTTCAGTAATATACTTACAAATCTTCATCATTCTTTTTATTTCTTGATAACTCCTGTGTTTTCCTAGATGGTCCAGCCACCTGCCAAATGGTGGTAATGACTCAGTTTAGGACTATACTTGAGTACAAGGATGGTCCAGCCACCTGTCTGGCATTTTCCTAGATTTCTAACTATTGTGACCTCGACAGAATGAGTCAACGGGAACCTTTTTCAGGTTATTGGAACAGCACCAACCACTAATATCCAGACTGCTGACAGACAAATAAATTTAAAGCATCATCAATCAGAATATCCAATTGATGTGCCTCAAGAAATCTCTTGGTTTCAAAATCAGATGGTGGGAGGACTGATCATAAGCAAGGAATTAGCAACAGACTATCAACATGTCTACATGATATATCACATGCAACAAATGCTTCACTTCACAGAAAGGGAAAATGAAAGTGTAAAAACCATAAGCACCTAATTAGAAATTAAAGACAAATAAAAAACATTGAAATGTTTTAAGATAAGCATACTGACAGGGAGGCATAACTGTTTGTTGCTTCTGCTATGGGCCTCCAGATATTCTTCATAAGACTGCAATAACAAACCAGGAAAATTCCATATATCAGTGGAGTAAAAAATGATAATAAATTTGAAGGTATCATGAGATTGTTCTCAACAGACAACAGTTGTTCCTATTTCATTTTTAATAAAATAACAGATGACAGACCATTCACAGAACAGCCAATCGAACAAAGAACTCAAACACTTGACATTTGCCAAGGATTCAACATCAAATTGGGTAAAGTGTGCCAGTCTGGCTTTATGAACAGCCTAGGCACAATACACAAAGATATTTAAGTATTTTGCATTAACAAGCATTAGTCTTCCTCAGTAAGAAAAGTGATAAGAACTGCAGGCAGGGAGCTCTTTATCTGCATCAACAAAGTGATTGACTTATCTTTCTAATCAGAAATAAAACCACTACGAGAGAGAGAGAGAGAGAGAGAGAAAGAGTCTTTCCTCCAAAAAGAAAAGAGCAATAAAATTTTTACATTCGTACAATAAAAATAATACATAATAAATTCAACACCTCAACCATTAAGGTTTCCAAGGACAGAACCAATAAGTTCACAACAATTGAATTTGATCCCTGAGAAAAGAGGAGGGAAGAGGGAAGTTGATCTAAGACTTTATAATTACCCTAGCCATAAAAGAGTTGATTTCAATTACAATGAAAATTTCAAACAAAATATTGTTTCATGATGTTCATACATTAGTTAAGAAAATGTTCACTTAATAAATAGCCTTCAGTTGTTAGCTACAAAAGAAAGAAATAAAGCATTAGTGATCTCAATTAGAAGAGAGAAACTAAGATAGGACACTAATACCATTTCAAGAAGATCATCCTCAGTCAGAGTACTTGTAAATGGGCTTTCTGCTGACAAACCCCAAACTTCATATCGAGAAGACATATCCACATCCACTTGTAAATTAGAGAGGTCTCCATTAATGCGAGAACATTTTGTTCCATCAACTTGTGATGACCCAGTGGTAATCGGTGGATTGTTAGGAAACATAACCCCTGTGGAACTCTGGTATCCTAAGTGAAATCTATTTGCTTCAGGCTGATGCGAGTAGAGCAATGAAGGATAAAGCATAGGTGTTCTGGACCATGGCATATGCCCTGGAGGCACATTATACTCTTCATTTCCTAAAGAACATGGAGAATCTGCACAAGGCCTTTTGGAAGGAATATCATCCCTGTAAAAACTGCTACGGCATAACGCACATAATTACCAATAAGGTTATGAATTTGGAATTTGACAAATGGGGTTTTCCTCTTTTTTCCCCTTCTATTTATCAAAGACTAAACATATTCACCATTGAGCTTCTTAAGAGATATTACCTACTCAGCGAGTCATCCACATCACTCTTCCCATCAAGGAGCTCACAAAGAGCTTCTCCAATATCTGGAGATAACTCCTGGAAAGAATACATGACTCACAATCATTTTTTAAAAACTGTCCTCAAAGGTTCTAAACAACACACACACACACACACCCCCCCCCCCCCCTCTCAAAAATAAAAAGAAGAAGAAACAAAAAGCACTTAATATAAAGGACACCTGGCAATCTCTGCTAATTTTGACAGGTTTGTAGTCATTCAATGGATTCCTGAGGTGAAGAGTCTTTTGAAAAGGCAAATCATTTAACTGCAGCCACTTGACCTTAAAGCTGCGCCCCCAGGGATTGCTTTTTCCACTCCCTTGACTCCAAACATTGTCTCGCCTCCACCCAACAGAAGACATCATTTGGGCATACCCTTGGAAGAAACCACTCATGTTTACACTAAATATAAGAATTACTTTACCAGAGTTCTGCAAGACAAGCATATGCTTCTCTGTAATGCACAGAAATTAGAAAGTAGGGCACAAAATTAAAATAAAAGGGATCTTACAAGAAAGGCTTCTTCCAGAATTGGTTCGTTCATGACCTGAGTTGCCCAAATTCCTTTCTCAATCGATCGTTGGATATTATCGTGGTTCAAACTCTTAATGATGAAATATCTTGTGTTATACAATTTACCCTTTTTGCTAGTGGTTGACTTTCCCAGTGGATCATGGGAGTTCCGCACTTTATCTTCCCTAGATGGATAGCCATTCTCATTCACTTTGTAACTTGAGCTATCTGACAAGAAATTTCATATTATTCTTATATCAAACATTCGGATTTCAAGATGAAATTTTGGAAGAGGAATAAGTTTTTTGGATGTCACGTAAGTAGAGTGTATAATTGACAAGCATCCACTGCAAGCAGGTTCATCTCCCATAAAAAAATAGGTAGCGAAGATAACAGAAGGGCTCAACAAATGACTTTAAAGCCCAAAGCAGAAGCAGAAACTTGCCATATTTATTGAAAGATCAACATTTGCAAATGAGAGTTACTATTAAACAAAACACATATTAATTGTATATAGAGAATATAACTTGCATCATTTACTACCTGGATCATCTGAATTTCCCATGTCTTGTTTCCATTCAGTCACTGATGAATCAACTACAGACGCATTCTCCTTTGCAGTGTCAGAAGACATATCCCTACAACCTAACATGTTACAAAGCAGGTGTATATCAATAAAGGCTGGATGGTATAGAAGTCTAACACTTATGTACAGGAAGAAGAACAAACAGTATTATCACCAACATGAAATAATATGGACCATCAGAAATCCATAGCACTCAGTTTTGCTGAATATAAAAGGATAACTACTGAGCTGGCACAACCATAGTGTGATAAGAGAAAAAATATACTCTTTGGAAACCTAATGTTAAGGTGACATCCAAGAATAATTTCCCATGGTAGTTAATAGGTTACTAGAATTTTATCATATCTTTTATTTTCTTTTTCCTTTTTAATATATAATCAAGTTTTTTATTAAAATTAGACTTCATGTACACGTATAATGAACACAAAGAAGTCAAAAGAATTACAAAGAAAGAGTATTATGTACAGAAAGGCAACAAGTCTAAAAAATCAATGATGGAGTTACTATTAGTGAGACCCATGACCAAGATGAATCAAATAAAGACTAGTAAACATTACTATCAATTAAATCCTTGAAATTTCCGTATCCTCAAACATAAAACGATTTCTTTCCCTCCACAATGTCCACATTGAACTTAACAGGACTGTTCCAAATATTCAAAGAATCCTTACCAACCCAATTTTTCCATCTAAACAACAGGTCAGTGACCTCCAATAAATCCCAAAGGATCTAAATGCGAAGCTCCACAAATCAAACACAACAGTTCAATTTGACAATAGCTGATCCACCTTCTCCCCACAACACCGACACATGCAACACCACCCTACCTGCGTATAGGCTTGCTTAATGAGATTATCATAAGTGACGATCTTCCCCCATGCCATCGTCCAAACAAGAAGGACCCTCTGTGGGGCATCAACACACCAAATACTCTTCTAAGAGAAAAGCTCTGCACGTGGACCCTTATGGTCCATTTGGATTGAGAGAGAGGGGGGTGGGAGGGAGTAGAGTAGAGTAGGCCCAAAATTAGTCTATTTTCAGCCAACTCTACTCTACTCCCCTCCACTCCCCCTTCCGGGCCAACTCTAGTCTACTCCCCTTCCTCCCCCCAATCCAAATGGGCCCTTAGGCATTGAAAAGGAAAAAAACATTGAAATCCTCACTCCTTTTCAACCTCCAACTCATTCTATAGAATTCGATAGGCTAAAAACTCAAAAGAATTATCCAGTATGAAAGAAACTCTAGATAGCCTATAAGCCATTGTTCTTGGCAAGATTTCCACTGAAAAAAAAAACCACTAATAGAAAACCCCAAAGCTTTTAAATCAAATCCAAGTTCAAACCCTATGTTTCCCTAAATCTCAATACCTTTCTCTTCCTTAAATTCCTATGGACAAAGCACTAGTCAGGTGCCACAACAAACACAATCCAATATTGGGTTCACACATAGAGGTGCTCACTTTATAGAAGAAAATAAGCCTTAGCATATGTGGATAGAGGTGTTAAATTAATGGCAAGAGCAATCTAGAGGCGTTTCTTGACTGGTGGAAATGAATAGTTTGGAATGTTTTTAGATGGTCTAGCTTAAATGAAGAGTCACAACTTTTTATCACAAAGGTAACTCAAGCCAAAACTCATTTTCACAAAGGCTAACTCATGGGGACAACAGGAATTTGGAGGGAATATTATTAACAAACTAACTATGCAGCCATTCAATCTTGGGAGGACCAATGAATTTCTATGACTCATTACTTTGTACCAACTCATTACAAGCAACATGCTCACTTGCAATTCTTGCAATTCACATAGTTGGTACAGGGGAGTTATTCTATTGACGAGTACACCTACAAGTTCCATAGCTTGGCTATGAGATCATGATTTCCATAGAACGAAGATGTGAAAATTTCTACATCTTTCAAAGGATTCTATCCTATTATTTTTTTCAAGTTTGGCTACAAATAAACTTTATACCATGGCCAATGCAATTCAAGTTGCATACCACATCAAAGCAGAGGTTAAAAAGAAAACATTAGTAAGCAATTTTAGAAGTGAGAGAATAATTGCGGATGCCAATTGAAAAAAAATTTCATTAATTGTAAAAAAAAAAAAAATGTAAACCATCACTCATCCAAATAAAGAACTTCTCAAACCTACTTATCAAAACAGAACTTTTCAAACCTAATCCAACTTCTTAGCCATGCATTAAGACAGTTAGCATGATATGAAGCATTGTTGCTGTAACTTTTCAGTGGAAGTAATACATGGTAAAACCCCCATCTTAGCCATTTCTCACTGACCCTTGGCTTCTAATGCTATCATCTAGGAAGCAAGGACACAATAAAAGGGTATGACACAATATGGAGACAAGATAAGGGTATGGCACAATACAGACATAACAATTAATAAATATATAATTTTAGATATATATTACATTAATGTCTGGTGTAAAAGAAAAATAATAAGTATCAACATTAGACTCTAGACTTGACACGTATTGAATTATGGTGTACTCCATCTCATTTTATCAAAATCTATTGGGTTTAAATACTAATTTAATCTCAAGGCATCTTTTCTTACCTAATAATTTCAGTTCTGTAGTCCACATTTTCATAGGCTTTTTCCTTTAATCGTTGCAGATTAATATATGTATTTCTGATTTTGCATATTTTTCTTTTGGGATTGGACCTTGTCTAGACCGTGCCACCATATTCAAAATTAAAATTATTTTTTCATTGGTCCGTCAGATACGTCTGGGACATGTATGCATGCACATGTCGGACGCAAACATGCCAAAGAAGTTTGAAGTGTCCGTGCTTCCTAGGTTATCATCCATTTACTTGAAAAAACCTTCAGTAACTGCCTAAAGTCTAAAACTTTCTAAACGTATCATTTATGTGACAATGCTACAATATATTGTTTCTTCCACACCCACTATCTTACAGAGTACTAATTAACTTCAACAAATTTGTTTCTAAAACCCCACAAAATTTTCAAATTCATACAATGATGATAAGGCAATTACTTGAAGATCAGATTTCCCACCAATTACCAAATATAGCACTGAGTTTCACTATGACAATGTTTGTTTTTCTTCATAATGAGCAAAAAAATCCCTTAATCAACTTCAAGCAAACACTCAATTACTCACTAATTATAAAAATCCACCCTGAAACTAGTTGAATCATTCTCAATCAAGTCAGAAGATAATACTCATAACAGTGAATTATCAACCAAAAACAAAAGTCACAATAAATAATTAAACCCATTTAATATCTTTCCGTACATTTTCGGTTCAACCAAATAGAACTCGTAGCAAAAATTGCACAAGCATTTTTCTACAAGTAACTAAACAGTGCAAGAAGATTCGAAGTGAAAATTGAAGTAGAAACGAAGTAAAAGCATACCTGTGTAGAGCGAGAAAAAGTGAGTGAGCGAGCGAGCGAGTGAGAGAGAGAGAGAGAGAGAGAGTAAAAGTAGTTCACGACAACGATAAGGTAAAGCTTTTTTTCTGCAACTTCGTAGCCCTAGTTTATTTTGTTCTATCTCTCACTCACACACACTCTCTCTCGCTCTCTGTGTTTTTCTTTTTCTTTTTTCTTTTTTTTAAATTTGTTTGGGAGATGAGTGCGGTGACGGGGATCATAATTTTTGGACTACGCAGGGATTGGTGATCTGTGCGTCTGTGACCGTACGAATCGTCACAGCTAATGTTTGATGGTGATGGATATGACGGACTTGGTTGAGTTTCACTATACGTGTCTGAATCTAGGGAAAGATTCTTGGATTTTAAAATTGAATACAAATCAAAACCAAACCAAAAACAAAGTGAGTTTCAAATTTTTTTTTAATAAATAAATTCAATCAGTTCCGAACTTGAAAGGATATCTAACTCTAAAGTCGTAAACAAGTACATGCTCAAAATCTATAATATTATTTTTAAATATTACTTTGTAAATAGTGCAGTTAAAATTTTGTTTTAAGTATTTTTTTTATTCTATACTTTACCAAAATTTCTTTTCATTTTATAAAACTTTAAAAATTTTGTTTTTTATTTCTAAATTATTAAAAATATTTTATTTTTTATTCTTAAATTTTACCAAAAGTTTGTTTTTCGCCTTCAAGCTATTGAAAAAGTTATTTTTTATTCCCCACTTTTGTTTCTAATGTCTAAACTATTAAAATTGTTTACAAAGTTGAAGAATGAAAAAAAAAAAAAATTTAAGTTAAGAGATGAAAAATTAATTTTTTGTAAAGTTTAAAAACCAAAATAATATTTTACCCTTTTCTTTTATTATTAACAAGTTCATATGGTAGGTTCCAGTTAACTCAACTAGTAAAATCTCGTTGAATAAGAAATTTGGGGTTCAATCTCCGCCTATACCAAAAACCGATTAGTGTCTTGGTCTGATGTAAAGAGCTATCATCAAGAGCGGACGCCATAGGTTGAAACTCTAAAAAAAAAAAAAAACAAGTTCATGTGAATTTATAATGGTCTCCTATATAGTGCTAAAATCTAATCACAAATTAAATTTTAACTATTTTCTAAAAGTGAGTGTGTCCCTAGGCAGAGTATATGAATACTAGCTAGCCATTTGATTTAATTGAGATGTATCAGATCGTATAACCAACCTTATTATAGCAGGCCTTCGAGTTTTTTTTTTTTTTTTGAGAAGGAAGGCCTTCAAGTTTAAATGGACGAAACTAATCTAGAAGCCCAAAATAATAGCACACGGATTAAGGTTTTTTATAATACAATTTTTTTATGGAGGTAGTTAACATTACCAAGCTAGTTAGTAGTTATTGATCTATATTATTATATTCATTCTTTGGTGTCCACTTATAAAATATTCCAAAATATCCTCACTTCACCAAACTATTCTAATTTCATCACATTTTCGTAATAACAATGTCTTAAACAAAAGGTTGTAATATGTAATACACGTTTACCAAAAAATATATATATATATATATATGTAATACACTTTTTCAGTCTCTCTATAATAAATAACTTTTCCTTTTTCTTTTTTAGAATCACCCTAATATATAAGAGAATTAGCATCTCATAGACCCTCTTTTATTTAAATAATACTTTCTCACCTTTTTTTTTATTATTTCACACTTACTCGTACACAACTCCACCACCTTAAAGCATTATGATAATAGCTTAATTTTGCATATTTATATCATTATTAGAAAAGCATTATCATACTTATTTTGAGTTAATTCATGCATTTTATAGTTGATTTTGGAATATTGCTAAATAATCAATTTTGTGCTTAATTGAATTTTAATGCGTGAATTTGTCTTTTGTAGGATAATAAAATTAAATAAGTGGATTTGCGCAAAGTAGAAAGCTAATGGAATATAATTTTACAAGGGACATGATGAAGTCAAAGAAAACCAACCCAATTAAATTCAAGTCCAATTGGAGTAAGGAATCAAAGGAAATTTGCACCTAATCTAAGCCCAATTCGGATTAGGATTTCAGCTTGCACACCAGTTAGTATTTGAAACATAACTTTCGGCTCAAATATTCAATCTAGATGAATCAAGTTGTGCTGGAAAGCTGACTTAAAGGGCTACAACTTTTTAGTTTACCAAAAATCCGAATTCTGAAGTTAAATGGGTCAAAAACGTTGGTTAAGTGAAGTCTAAAAACCTAGGATTTTCTCCAAACGAGAATTCAACTTGTAATAGGATTCCTTGACCAATTTAAAGGCTCTTTAGGGCAAAATTCAGAGGGGGCTGTTGTAGAACATAATTTAGGTTTTCTTAAAATTTCTTTACAGTTTTTAGAATTCTATTTGTGTTATAACTTGCTATAAGTCTTGCTAAGGCAAAAGGTAAAACCCAACCATTTATTGGTATGTTCTTAACAATTATTTATTAGTTTTAATACTTATATTTTTATGTTTTTTATTGTTTTACTCATCTAGAAAAGTGTTTAGTTCTGTATAATCCTTTGATTTATCATAGACTCCGGGCACGTTAAATGCTTAGTATTTCCTGCGAACTAATTCACTAGTTTTGTTTTGCCTAAAATAAATCAATTGCATGAAACTACCCTAGACAATTAATTCTTGAGTTTTTATTGTTAAATCAGTCGACTAGATCATCCTTCGTATGAATTTTAGTTGAGTTATAAAATAAATATTGTTAAGGCTACCAATAGATGTGTTGTATGTGGATCCCTAAACCTTAGCGCTTTAATCTATTTTTATTTTTTTTTCTCAATTTAAATTACCTTTACTAGACTATCAAAAATCTCTTCAGTTACACTTTATTATTTTAGTTTTATTCTATTGTGGTTTGCTAATCAATTCCCTTTTCCCTGTGGATTCGACGGACTTTCCGAGTTATTATTTCGCGACAACCCTGCACTTGGGAGCATTATTTAAGTCGCAACACATTAGCATCCTGCTTCTAAAAAATATCACATTTTACCATCTCAAAAACTATTTTATCTATTACTAGCCTCTAAGCACGCACTTATGCACGTGCTTAGAAGCTCTTCTATTTTTTAGGTAAAATTTAATAATTTGCATTCATTATAATTTGAGATTATTATATTTTCTAATCACAAAAAAAAACTAGGAGAGTGATGAGTATTATGTATTTGTGATTATAAATGCATAATACTCATCACAAATACATAATACTCATCACATCCCTAGGTTTTTTTTTGTGATTATAAAATATAATTGTAGGGACGATAAATCCAGTATTACATGTATATACGCCTATTGGGCTAGAGGCCCAATCCGAGGACATTAAATAGTCCGAGGATGGAGAAATATCTACCTAAGAGGCTGTATTGGTGAGTAAAGAGGTAAAATCTAATCAAGATCATCCAAGAGGTGGCCGAGGAGGAATCCTTCCTCGGCTAAATAAAGCCAAGGTAAGAAGGTGTGACCCGCCATCCAGAAGCAATGTTCTAGGAGATCCTGTAAGTAAGGGTATACATTGTGAACGCACAGGACAAGGAAAGGGTTATGAAATATCTAAGATAAAGTTGCTACCACCACATTAAATGCTCTGCAACTAACCATCTGGCCGCATTAGCGAAGAAGTGATATCTGAGCATCAGAGTTCAGCCTTACAGCTACTTCCAAAGACTTCAGGAAAGGGCTGAGGGGACAAATATCCAAACCAATAATCTGATCCATAGGTGGAGGATGTAGGGAGGAAGAATGATGATATAAAAAAGGAGGAGACATTCAAGGAAAGGGGATCAGAAAAAAAGAGAGAAAACACTGCAAACTGAATATTCTTGTAATCTTCTTTTAAGAAGAAAGAAATATAAGAACCAGCTCCTCGGCTTGAGTCTGAGGACAATTTTTCATCATACAAACTAGTCCATCAATATTGTTTTGTGATCTTGGGTCATTACCATTGTTAGCTAAGCTCATAAGAAACTAGATTTCGAATCCACTCTCTACAAATTCATTGTATTGGGCTCTTTGGGCCTATATCCTTCCTATTATTGGGCTTAGGTACAAATTGTGACCTTACAATAATAATCCCAAATTAAAATTGAAAAAAAATTATTAAATTTTACCCAAAAAATAGAAGAGTCTCTTAGTACGCACTCATAATCTTTGTGGCAAATACCATTCAACTATTCATAGCCATCAAATACCGTGCTCCTTTATTTCTTGTATTCTTTTCTTTTCATGTGTCAATTTTCTTTTATTATTTTTTTATGAAAAATTTTTTGTTTATATATGATCAGCCAATAAAAAGGCTCCTCATGATAATTTATTTATTTTAGTGTATACACTATATTAATCTAAATTGTTATCTAATGACTTAGATGAGATTCCTCCAAAGGAATTTGATATTTAACTAAATTTTTAAGTACCTAAATAAATTTGGATTAAAATCATTATAAACTTTTTACAATCATATCCCCATCCATTTTGAAATGAATAGATCAACATTTAAAAAAAAATTACTACAACCATTTCGATATTTATTTAAATTATTGATAATACAACAAAATCCACCATTTTGAATAGAGTTAGAACTCTATCATCGATGGAGTTATCCTAAGAAGAAGTGTGAGAATCCTACTCCAAAACTTTCTTTCGTACATCTCTCTATAAATGAATACATAGCCAATGATACTCCATTTGCTATTGAAGTGGTGTTCCATTATCGATACTTTGGGCAGTTCTTTGGTTCTCTGTTCAAATTATATTAAAAGAGAGGTACTCATCCTAGTTGCATCAACCACAATCTATAGTTTCCTCAAAACTCCAAATCCAAATCCAAGCTTTATAACTCCATTGACATTATTGAATCCTTTATTCACAAAGGGTATGCCAATTCCTTTCAGATTTTATCAAGTTCTTTTCATTTCAAGACTCTTTTTTCTTGCTCAACTAAGTATGTGCTCTAATTTTCATTTAACTTCCACTACTGCCCTTGAAAACTTTGGCACTTTCTCAGATAACACGTTTGTGTCAAATGAACTCATATCAACAAATAATTCACCTTTGCCAAATAACAAACTCTTTTTTTATGGTTGTTACATCCAGGCTGCATTAGTTGAGTAATTGACTACTTGGGTTTCTATTGAACACAAAAGAGATAAGCCTATAATTGGAATGCAAATTTTTTATGTTTTAGCCAAAAGAAGTCGAGTTTCTTAAATTTTTCTACTAAGAATTTAAGAACATAACTATTTTTCAATGAATTGTTTGGGTCTTAAATTCTTTTACATTTACTTCAACTCCACCCTTTCATCCCTATACAGAAAATAGAGAATCAACTTTGTTACAAAATAGTTGCAAAACGCAAAGTTAAATGAGAAAGAAAAAAAATGTATCAACTGCTCATGTGAGGATTCTGTCAATGAATTTTCTGGTTCTTAAAGTTTCTTAAATTCCTTTGCATTTTCTTCAACTTCACCATCTCATTGCTATATAGAAAATAGAGAATCAATTGTGTTAGAATATAATTGCAAAATACAAAGTAAAATGAGAAGGAAAAAAATACCAACCGTTCATATGATGACTCTGTAAGCAATTGCTATATACATAAAATTTGAAAGAGAAAAATGATACTGGGGAAGTTATCTTTAAAGATAAAATTATAAAATCAGATAAAATTACTTCTAAACAATAGGCAAACTTTTAGGAATAAAAATATCTAAAACATGGTTTTTTTTTTTTAAAATGTAAAACCGTGTTGGTTAGTAGGGTATTAGTAAAGGATTCTAAAATCCTAAAATTTTGGATTTATTTTGTTTGAAATTGTAAAAAATAAAATAAAATAAAATTGTGGTTCCATTTTGTAAGCAATGTTTTAGTAAAAGTTAGATGTGTATTTTTACTAGACTATCCTTTAGTTTTGTTCCTACTTAAACCTAGGAAATATGGGTATTTTGGAACATAAAAAAAAAATCTAGTCCAAACAAAAGAAGCTCCTTAAATAGTAGTATAGATATCATACCATTTTACAATAAGTCTAACATTCCAACTTTTATTTTATCATATAACACATTAAAATAATATATCTACACAATAAAATAATATAACCCAAAACCCAACAAAACCCAAAATCAATGAAAGAGGGAGATATGATCAGAAGAAAGAGGCTAAACAAATAAAAAAGAATAAAAAAATAAATACAATCTACTACAGAAATTTGCATATATAAGAGCCTACTTTACATATATAAGAGTCTACTATAGCAATATTGTAAATTTTTTTAGGATATAGAAACTGGATAAAACATCATTTTAGGTGGCATTTGAAACAAGGGAATCTACATTACTCCTAACATCCAAATTCCTAAGAATGTGATACCTTGCAATCTAGATGCCTAGAAATGTAACTATTCATATATTTGGTTTAATTAGGAATCTAATAAGATTTCTATGAATATGAGATTATAATATTTGGTTTATACTAAGGAATCTTAACTGAATTATTTATTTTTCTTATTCTATCCTTAGATTTGTAAATCCAATATAAGACTTTTTTCTTTTCTTTTTTAAAATCTTCCTCTAAGTAAATTATGAAAAACAAAAAATAAACTATAAATTATGACAAATTCATTAAAACTCTAGTTTTTTTTTTTTTTTTTTGAGAAGGATTAAAACTCTAGTTTAAAAGAAGAAAATATGAATATATCAACAAAGTTGTCTATCTTGTGTATGTTATTTTGTGGGAAGAAATAATGTTATTTTGACAGGAAGAGATAAAGCCAAAGGAAAAGATATTAATAATTTGTTTAATATTTTATCTCATTTGCTTAAATGATAAAGAAAAATGGTTGGTTAAAATTGTCAATTTATAATAAATACAATTTCCTTTAAGCTTAGGAATCTGGATACCCACTCGTTTGAAAGGGAATCCACATTCATACTGAAAGGGGTTAAGGGAGAATCCGGATTCTACTGGCATCTGATTCCCTAGTGTGATTTGCAATCAAACATAAGAATCTTTAAACATTCCTGAGAATCCTAAAACATTACCCTATACTAAAGTCACATTAGTGTTTGTGGATTGTGAAATACCATTTCGGGGCTTGTAACTAAGCCCTTATTTGGGAGAAGGGAATGAAATTGAATGGAAAAGAATAATTTTATAATATCCTTCCCTTCCTTTGTTTGGAAGTTTTAATGGAGTGAATGAAAAGTTCATTCCTTTGTGGGAGCTTCGTTTAAGAGGAGAGAATTGAATGGAATGGAATAAAATGAATATTTTTAAAATATTCTTCCCTCCCCTTGTTTGGGAGTTTTAACGAAGGGAATGGAATGGTCATTCCTTTATTTATGAGTTTAAATGGGAGGAAATTGAATGGTTAGGAGGGAACGGTCATTCCTCCATTTTCCCTTAAAATTTCAAATTTTTGTTCTCCTTAAAATTGAGAGGAGCGGGAGGGAATGGATTTAGGTTAAATGAAATTTTTGTTAAAACCCCTAAAATACTCCTTTAATATCAGCTATTCTTTTCTCAATCAACTGTAAAAATAATTATAAAAAAAAAAAAAAAAAAATAGCTACACGTTATTGCCTGTTTGCTACAAAGTGAAGCTACTGTTGTTCATCAAATTTTCGTGAGACACCACTGAAGCTATTGCTGTTCATCAACATAGCTACACATAATTATTTGATTGCTGCAAGTTTTGGTTCCTGCTCACAAGTAAGTCTTTCTTTTTCTTTGTCCCCTCAAGTCTTATAAATAATAGCTATGGGGTCCACGGATGAAAGAGTGACATATAAATGATAGTTGCTGATGTACGGCCAGATTCTTTGGTTTGCTTACAGCTTTCTTTAATAATGTTTTGTCATAAAATGATAGTTGTTTTGCTAATTAATCACTTCCTGAACTTCTGTATGAATTGTGTAGCAAAATATAGTACATCACTTTCTGTGGTATAAACGTGGTGTTGTAGGTTACCAAAATTACACTAAATTGAAGCAAAACTTTGTTCTTATGGATAATTTCATAATTATATTGGTTATTCATCATACAATGTCATCACCAATGTTTTTATTTTTTATTTTTAATGAAAAGTAGGATATTACTGTTTTTGATATGGTATGAGGAATAGGACATGGCAGTCTATATGCTATTTTAAATTCTGAAAATAAGATTTTGAACCATGAAATTGACATAATGGATAGATTTTGAAATGGAAAAACAAAATTGGGTATTGTGAGTGCTACTTGAATGGTGTCCTTTGGCTTTGTTTCATTTAAAATGAATCTATTTTTTAAAATGAATCTATTTTTTAAAATGAATCTATTTAAAATATATTCATTTCAATGTATTCAAGTCTTATACTGTTTCTTGTTCATATATTTAATTATATGTTAAAATATAAAAAATATTTAATTTATAGTTTAAACGCTATCAAAAGCATACTGTGAAGTGTCCAAATTTTATAATGAATAGAACACGTGCCTATAATTCTTTGACTAGGACTCTGACTAATAACATAACTATTTTTTTTTACTTAGATGGATTTGAATGATGAGGTACTTAAGACCATAATTTTTTCAGAATATGTGGAAACTAGCCTTGGTTCATACTTCATGTCGTTATTTGTGCTACATTATTCATCGAAGGCAACGTTTGAAAAGACGTGTTCACCGCATTCCTACACAATCAACCATAGAAAGACAATTAATTCGTGATGAAATAATGCATCGACTTAGATCTAGTGAAAAATGCTATGATGTAATACGCATGGGTCCACAAGCTTTTCAAGGTTTGTGTGACATTTTGCGAAGAGGTGGTGATCTTCAAGACACACAACATGCCATAGTTGAAGAGCAAGTTGCCAAGTTTCTTCACACTCTATCACATAATGTGAAGATCCGTACAATGTCCTTCTTCTTTTTTCGTTCCGGTGAGACCATTAGTCACCATTTTCATAATGTGTTAAGATCAATAATTATGTTAGAGGATCAGTTCCTTCAACAATCTGATGGAACCCAAGTGCCAGTTGAAATATTACAGAGTAGTAGGTTCAATCCATATTTTAAGGTAAATATATCATGTATATATTATATATTTAATAATAGTTTAGTATAAGTATATTTTAAGGTAAATTTCTTTGAGAGATATTTTTAATTTCAGGATTGTATTGGGGCACTTGATAGAACACATATTCGTGTCAAAGTGTTTAATGATGATGCACCAAGATATCGGGGTAGGAAGGGTTACCCAACACAAAATGTGTTGGCGGTATGCTCATTTGATTTGAAATTCACGTACGTATTACCGGGTTAAGAAGGAACTGCTTCAAATTTGAGAATAATAAAGAGTGTTTTAACTAGAAACGATAATTTGAAAATCTCACAAGGTAAATTGAATTCAAATATGTATTAGGATGTATTCTTTATAATTAAAAAATTTATAGTATATAATTAATAATTGTTATTGTTTATTAGATAAATATTATCTTGTTGATGCAGGATACATGAATAGAAGTCGTCTGATTGCACCTTATAGGGGAGTGCATTATCATTTAAAAGAGTATTATGTTCGTCCCCCTGAAAATGCTAAAAAATTGTTTAATTTATGACATGCGTCATTGCGCATTGCTATTGAAAGAGTATTTGGTGTACTTAAAAATATAGGTGTCAATCTTGATGAAAGTCTTATTGTTGAAGTTGAAAGAGGTTTTACATTCTCATCGTGAATGTGTGGCCCCTACTCCAAGAGAAGATGACGAGGATGCTAGGCAAGGAGATATTATAAGAGATTCTATAGCATTAGCTACGTGGCAAAACTAAGTCCAAATGTAATAGTTTTTGCGTTTATTGTTGTCATGTTGTTTAAGACTATGTTATGTTTCAATTACTTAGACCTAAATATTATGGAAATTTCTCTTTTCATTTTTATATTGCTCTCTATCTTTTGATAATTAATATTAATATTTACACAATATTTTATGTGTTTTTTGTCTTATTAATTATAGCATGGGTAAGATATCAAAGAAGAATAGTGGAGATCCAAGCAAAGAAGTACAATGGAGTAGTGTTATGGATGATGCTTTAGTGGATGCTTTTTTACATAAGGTGATCATAGGTGGTAGAGTTAATGGAACTTTTATCTCAAAGGCATATGATGACATAGTGAAAGAGTTGGTTGAAAAATTTAACATGAAGATTAACAAAGATAAGGTGAAAAATTGACAAAAGACATTAAAGAAGAATTTTCATGAATGCTATGACATATATAAAGATGGATTGAGTGGTTTTGGATAGAATGATTCTTTAAATATATGGATAGCTGAGCTAGAAGTTTGGGAGCCACTCATAGTGGTAAATTACCATTTTTTGTGAGTTTAATTTTGTATTACATAATTATATCTGTTGTTTAACCATTTTTCTTGGTTTGTAATAGTCTAAACCTACAGCCAAGAAGTGGATGACAACACCTATGCCCAACTACTCTAAGATGGCACAACTTTGGGCTAAAGATAGAGCAAAAGGTGATCATGCTAAAATTGCAAATGAGAAACGTGCTAGGTATGTTGCATCGACCACTATTGATGAGATTGATAAATTGATATCTCAAAATGAAGTTTCTTTGGAGAACTTTGAAGTGGAAGATGATCAGAGGTCATCAGAAATTAATGTTACACGTTCTCGAGCGTCATCACAAGATGCAATGTCTTCTAAAAGCAAGAAAAGACAACTAGCAAAAGATGATGAACTAGGAAATGTAATTTCTCAGTCATTTGATAATGTATCAATGGCAATTGATAGGGCGACTAAGGTTATGGCAAAGTGTTTTTCAAAGTCATATGAAGCAGAAGTTCATGCAGCTTTGGACTTATTGGACTTAGATCCAATATCAAAGATTGAGGCCTACATATTTTTGATGGAAAATACAACATATAAGGAGATGTTCTTTGGTTGCTGAGATCATGAGCGCAAATGTGTCCTATCGACACTAATGTTTAGGCTTAAAAATAAAAAAAGTGTGAGATTTTTTGGCCAACCTTAGTTTTGGAATGGATTATGTTATTTTGTTTTGTTTTGGCAAGACTCATTATAGAAGTTTTTTTTTTTTTTTTTTAAAGATATTTGTTTGCATTTTTAGACAATATTTATTTTGTTGAGAATAAATATGTGATGCGTGAATTGCTTTACAATATAGAAATATACATAACTTGTTTTTTAGTTACAATACAATTTTTTTCCTTAAAATAGAATTATTTTAGTTTTATATCAAGAAATTGATATGTTAATAGTTCTATCACTTTTGGTCTTAGAGGGATGTTGCTCAGTATAAGAAATTGGGAGATGGAGATGATTAAATTATCAAATCCATTGTAAAGCCCACCAGTCAAAAAAGATCCAATTTAAAACTAGCAGCCCCTTAAAAAATTTGCAAATTGAAGTAAAGAAATTGTGCTATTGTCAATTTTTCATGCCATTATCTTCATCTGTTAAATTATTAATTAGCGTGATGCAATCTATTCACCTTGACAAAACTATATTGTAATTCAATAATCTAACACAGACCCAATTGTGGCTAACTAGTTTCACAGCATCCACTAAATACTAAACATTTCAGCAATTATAAGTTCTCATTGATTATTTTTTATATTCTTTAAAATGAGGGGTATAATAGTAATGTTATTATAAGATAATTCCATTCCATTTCTTCCAATGTCACTTCTAAACGATGTTACTTACATTCTATTCCTTTACTTTATAACATCCAAACAAGATTTTTAAATTTCATTCTATTCCTTTCCCTACTAAATCCATTCAATTCCATTCCATTCCTTTAATGATCATTCCATTCCATTCCATTTCATTACTTTATAAACTCCCAAACGAACCCTAAGTGGGAGGGAATGAAATAGTTAAGAGGGAGCACTCATTCCTCTCTATTCCTTTAAAACCTTAAATTTTCATTCCTCCCAAAATTGGGAGTAATGGAAGGGAATGGAATTATGTTTAATGAATTTTTTTATTAAAACTCTCAAAATATTCTTATATATTCATCCATTTATTTTAAAATAGAGGTCTAGTAGTAATATTGTCATAAAATAATTTCATTCCATTTCCTCTATATTACTCCCAAACAAGATTACTTACATTCTATTCATTTTCATTCATTTTCATTCTTTTTTTTAAACATCCAATCAAGGTTACTTAATTTCATTCCATTCATTTCTCTTACTTAAATACATTCCATTTCATTCCTTTCGATTTCCTTATGATCATTCCATTCTATTCTCTTATGAACTCTCAAACGAAGCCTAATACTCTTACCACACACTCCACTTTTTGAACACTCTCTCTCTTTCTTTTTCTCCTTCTTTCTTCTTTCTTCTTCTCCTTTTTCCTTCTTCTCCTCTTTTCTTCTTTGGCATCTTTTTCTTTCTTTCTTTCTTTCTTTCTTTCTTCTTCTTCTTCTTCTTCTTCTTTTGCTATTCTCTCTCTCTCTCTCTCTCTCCTTCTTCTTTTTCTTTTGATATTCTTTCTTTCTTTCTTCTTCTTCTTCTTCTTCTTTTTCATTTCTAAAAAAAAATTCTTTCTCTTTCTCCCCCTCTCTCTCTCAATCAGATCGGTGATCTCTTCAAATCTGAAAAAGTTCTCTCTACCAAGCCTCCATGGCTCAATACACTCACACTCTTTCACACTTTCTCTCATGGCAGCGACAAGCATTCCTTGGTAGCGGGGACTTGGGTTTTTGGTTGATTTGTATTTTGCCAAATAGGTTTTTTGTTGTGTTTTATTTTGAGTTGATTTTGAGTTGGGTTTGTGATGATTTACATTAATTTTGGGTTGATTGTGTTTGGATTAAATTAATGTTGTAATGGAATGATTGGTTGGTTGTGATGGTGGGTGGATGTTGGTGGTCGTCTTCTTCTTGACATTGAAGAGAGGGTGAGAGAGAGTCTAACAAGGCAAGAGAGAGGAGAGAGAAAAAAGTTTAAAATAATAGGATAGAAAGCTACATGTAAATATATACGGTTACTACAGCAATTTTGCATATGAATGGTGTTATAGATGGATTTATGTGGATAGTTTTTGAGCAAAAATGTGTAAAAATGAACACTTTTTCTATTTTGCATTGACTAATGCAAGTGCTCTAACCCAAGTGAATTTTCCATATAAAGTTAAATCCGTTATGCAAGTTTGTTTGGCATCAGCTTAAACCCAGTTTTTATTTTTAGCTTTTATGTATAGTTTTTTAAAATTTCACTATTTCTCACTTTTTTCAATATACAAGAATACTTTAATACACTTTCAACAAATTTTTTTTAGCAAAAAGCTAGATAAGCTGTTCCGAAACAGACATATAGATATTTACAACAAATTTTAGGTTACAAATTGTTATTAATAAGTAATAATAAAATGTCAGTGGTGGGTCAAATTGAAATCTTATCATTCATAATTTATTGTGTAATTTTTGTGTACATACAATTACTCGAAGTTAAAAGTTTTTTTTTTTTAATCATGGTTAGAAATCTACCCCAACCTGTACCCTAGGGTCCCCCCCCCCCCCCTCTCTAAGTACCTAGGGAGGTGCCATCGTACTAAAAATGTCTACAAAGTTAAAAGTAAGGCTATAAATGAGTCAAACTGTTAATAGACAGTTTGAACTTGGCTTAATAAAAACTCGTTCATGTTTGTTTGTTTATAAGTGAGCCAAGCTGCCTTAAAGGCTTATTTAATATTATTTAATAAACAAGCTGAACCTAGTAAAAAAATTGTTCATGAGCAAGCTTGTAAACAATAAGGCTCTAGAAAGACAAGCTACACTTAAGTTGGTTTATGGACTTCGTAACAAGATTGATATGAGCCTGAAATTTAAACTAATATCTTACTAAAGTTTTAATTAATTAGGAGTTAGAACCACATATCTAAATCAAATGGGCTTAATAATATGCTCAACATGGATTTAGTAATGTACTTGTATTGTATCTCAAGTTTAAAAACTTGATATTAAGCTTGAGTTTGAGTTTAAGCTCGACTTAATTAATGAATCAAGTGAAACTAAGCTAAGCTTTTATTTTGTTGAAAACTGAAAATAATAAAAAAGTTATTGTTCACATGGCTAAATGCATTATTCATGGTGTAAAAGGTGCTCAACTGGGAAAAAAAAACGCCAAACGTGGCTGCAGACACACTACCCAAACATTACCTAAGTTTAGGTTTTTGGACTAATTGACAAGGTCAAAATTAAACATAATTTATAGTCTGTAACGTGCAGTTTAGTTCTTTTATTTGGAAAAAAAAAAAAAAAAAAACAAAAAAAAGGGTAAGAACTAACAAGTTCTCCCCCTATTCCTCTTTTTTTGGAGAGGAAAGAAAGGAATTTCTTTAAAGAAACAGAGCAAAGCTGGAACATTACATGATTTACATCTGATCAAAAGATCAATCATTCTGGAATTCTTGCCAAATACATTCAGGGACCCGTCTTCCATACCAATTCAGCAAAAGTGCATATCGTGCTAAAATATGTGCCAATAAAATATGGCCGAGTCCCTTTCAAAAAAAAATTAATAAAAACTTCCTGCTTTGTATTTTTTTAATAATATTTCTTACTCCATAAAATTAAAAAAGAAAGAAAAAAGAAAAAAAAAAAAGAAACAAGCAATGTTTTGAGCATTAATAAACTTCCTAACCTCATATTCTCTGAACCATCCATGATCCATCAATGGCTACCGAAGTCGAAGACCACCGTCCTCTCGTCCTCGTACACCACCTCGCTTCATTCAAACTTCCACTCCAAGACCGCTTGATCACCCACTTCCGCCTTTTCGACTCGCTGGCCTCGCCCGAGGCCTCCTCCGTACGCGCTCTCATTTGCGTCGGCCCCACGCCCGTCACCGTCGACACCCTCGACCACCTCCCTTCTCTGCGACTTGTCGTTGGCTCCAGCGCCGGCCTTGACCACGTCGACCTCGCCGAGTGCCGCCGTCGTGGCATTGCCGTCACCAATTCCGGCGACGCCTACTCTGAGAACGTGGCCGACTACGCCGTTGCGCTTTTGCTCGATGTTCTGCGCCGACTTTCCGCTGCTGACCGATTTGTTCGCTCTGGTTTGTGGCCTCAACAGGGAGAGTACCCACTTGGCTGTAAGGTTTGTTTTGTTTTGTTTCCTGTTTTTTCGATCTATGGGTTTTGTCATTTTTTTAGCACATCTGGATTGGTGGCTTTTATTGTTAAAAACGACAAGCATAGTGAATGACACAAAAACACATGTTCATAGTTGCTGAGGTAGCATCTGCCATCTGGTTCTGGTGATTGGTGTGTAATAAAGTAAACGTTACGGTTTGCTATTGATTAGCTGAGGCATGTCTCTGTGTCACTGTGTGGAAGTTTTGTATAACACACAACTGAGATACGAAACGAAATACAGATCTAGGTAAATTATGGTTGATTAGCTGGGATTTTCAGCGTGATTAGCTTGGAAAGATTGAAAAAGAGAAGAAAGGGAAGGGTATATAATTCAAAGCTACTAACATCGTAAGTATATTCATTTAGCTTGAAAGAGCATAACTAGTATCTGTGTTTTGGGAAATGAATTCATTGACATAGAAATGAAATTGTTATGAATCTGGGAACAGAGCTGGTAAGAAACATACAGGGCCTTGATCAGGTGCTAGTGATGTAGGAGCCGCAGCTACTAACCTTGTAAACATTAGAATAGTGTTGCTGGTTGTATTCACTAGTTATACTTGCATCTTGATTAAACTTAAACATTATATTATCCAATCGATTCTTATATGAATTGGTTATGACTGTAGTTAGGGGGAAAACGAGTTGGTATTGTGGGGCTGGGAAGTATTGGCTATGAAGTTGCAAAAAGGCTTGTGGCATTTGGCTGCACAGTTGCATACAACTCGAGGAACAAGAAGCCATCTGCACTGTACCCTTACTATGCCAATGTCCATGACCTTGCTGTTAACAGTGATGTTCTTATTGTTTGCTGTGCGCTGACGAATGAAACTTACCATATAATCAACAAAGATGTTTTGACAGCATTGGGAAGGGAAGGGGTTATAATTAATGTTGGGCGCGGTGCTCTTGTTGATGAGAAAGAATTGGTGCAATTTTTGGTCCAAGGGGAGATTGGTGGTGCAGGTCTTGATGTGTTTGAGAACGAGCCTAATGTCCCAAAAGAGCTATTTGCCCTGGACAATGTTGTGTTGTCTCCACATCTTGCTGTTTCAACTCCAGAATCCTTCGAAGCCTTGAACGAGGTGATTATAGCAAACTTGAAGGCTTTCTTTTCAAATAAGCCTTTATTGTCGCCTTTCCAGCACGAATGAAGTAGTAATATGCACATAGGGTTGTATGATTGGAAGGTTTCCATTTGTATGATTGGTGTATTTCTTTTCTAATAAGCCTTTGTTGTGGCCTTTCCAGCATGAATGGAGTAATAATATTCAAATTTGGATGTATGATTGGAAGGTTTCCATCTATATTAAGATTATTAGATTAAAGACTCTTTAGAGGTCAAATTCAACAGCATGGTGAATATTAATGTATATATAAATCCTTAAAAGGCAAAGAAATTGAAGATGAACTTGGAGCCGTTTAGTTTTGTTTTTGTCAAATTTAAAATGTAGATTACATGTTCAGAGAAACGATTTCTTCTGTGGTTTCTTGAATTGTCAAATACGTTTCTCTAACAATAGTCTAAAGAAAAAGGGAGGAGGGATTTTGATTCTTAAATATGTGATTTTTTTTTTAATGTTTTATTGTGTTTTTTTTAAGGGTAATACAGACATGGGTTACAACTGAATAATAGAGTTATGCTCAAGTGGTAAAAAGTGACATTTTTCAAAGCATTGATGGCAATGAGTAGATAACCTGTAATTATTTCTATAAAAAATAGTTTCACAAACCTTGTATTGTTAAAACTTATATATCATTTTTGCTACAAAATTAACTATTTATATTATTAATAACTTACAAATAAAAATTTAATACCCTGTAAATTTATATAAATTCAATTTTAAGTCTAATAAGTATTTCTATATACATGTGTATATAAACACACACACACATATATATATTTGAACCTCTTATTCATGAGGGTGTTCATTAACACAATATTTTGTTTGAATTCAGTTTGTTTAATGGTGGAGTTTAAACCTATGTTTTGCTTGACTTTGTTTAAGTTGGTTTTTTATTTTATTTTTTTATTTGTATTTCAAGTAAGGATGATTTGTTAAATAAACCATCATAAACAAATTTAATGATTTTTATAATTCGTTTTCTCCATTTGGTGAATATAAACTATAAAGCTTGCCCACCATTAATAAAATATAATCGTTAGAGCATTCTTATCAAGCATTCTAAAAAATTTAGGGTCTGTTTGGTTTAAAATTTATCATCACTCAATTCTCAATTCTCATCACTCATCACTTAAAATACCTCAATTTTCCAAACTAACTATTTGGCACCTTATCTCATACCAAATTTCAACTTCAAAACTGTGGGACCCACACACTGACATAACCCAGTTGCCACTGTTGCTACCCGCGTCTTTAACAAAAAAAAAAAAAAATCTTCCTTCCTTACTTCTCCCATCCTCTCACCTTTCATTTCTTTGACTCTCCCTCTTTTCTATCAAATTTTTTTTTTCTCTATCTCTCTTTCTTTGTCTCTCCCCTCTTCAATCTGTATTTGATTTTTTTTCTCTCTTCTCTGTTTCTTTCTTAGCTGTTTTTGGTTGGTTTAAATCAATGGTTATTGGGTTTTTGGGGCTAGGTTACAGTGGAGATCGGTTGGTGTTTCGGTGGTGTGGATCAGGTTATGGGTCACGGCGTGGCTTGAATCAGTTGGGGCTGAGTTACAGTGGAGATCGGGTTTGAGATTGGATTTTTGGGTTTCAATTGTGGTGGGGCTGGGTTTGTGTTTCGGTGGAGATCAGTTGTGGTTGTGGTGGTGTTGAGTTATGTTTCGGTGGTGTTTTGTTGCGGCGGGTTGCTGTGGCGGCACTAGGTGGGGCTGGGTTTGTGTTTCGGCGGAGATCGGTTGTGGTGGTGCTGGGTTTGTGTTTCGGTGGAGATCGGGTGTGGTTGTGGTGGTGCTGGGTTGTGTTTCAGTGGTGTTTTGTTGCTGTGGGTTGCTGTGGCGGCGCTGGGTGGGGTTGGGTTTGTGTTTCGGTGGTGTTTTGTTGCGGTGGTGTTGTGGCAGAGCTAGATTTGTAGTGGTGGTGCTGTGGATGTTTGCAACGGTAATACCAAACAGCACTGAACGAACAAGACAATACAGAAACCTATGGGGCCCACAAAGTCCGAATATTTACCTTAGTGCCACTGAGTTATGTATCTCAGTTTTTGAAAACACCATATTTGTGTTTTGTGTTTCCATCACTCTAACTCAAAAATTGTGAGTTTTGAGTAATGGAAACCCAAGGTGAAATCAAGCCAAACAACCAAACTGGTGTGGGTCCCACGATTTTTCATAACTCAGTGATAAGTTTCCAGTGATATCACTCAAAACAAGCCTAAACCAAACAAGCTCTTAACATTTACCATCTCAAAACCCAATTTTATAACATATAACACATCACTTTACAATCTTCCTTACATCAAAACTTCTAATTTTTTTAACACTTCATTTAAATACTATTTCTTTATCATTTTTCATTCTTTTTTATTCATCCTCTCTCTTTCTCTGTATCTCTCTCCTCTATGTCTCTCTTTCACAACCCAGCGCCACTGGCCACTATATCCACCCACCCACCATTGCCGCAACCATAAAACAACAATAGGAAAAAAAAAAAAAAAAAAAACCTCCACATCCAAAGCCACAAAATTAAAGAATCATCCAAATCAAAGAATCACAACATCACAACAAAGACCCAAAACCACCCCGATCAACCCATAAACTCAGCCACCGCAATCAAGAACCCACCAAAATCAATCAAAACCACTGAAATTAAAACTCACTGATATCAAATTGCAAAACCCACTCACCGAATCACCGCAGAGACCCACCATGAACTACCGTAGAGACCTACTATCCACGAAAAACCACCGCAGCCCAACCACACCCAGCATCGCATCCCGGCCACACTCAAGACCCACGAACTCGAGATGCAGAGAGAAAGGGAAACAAAGAGGCGAAGAGAAAATGGAAGATAGAGTAAGAAGGAGTGGACGGTGAGCACAAGAGAGACAATGAAAAGGAAAGGATTGGACGGAGAGCACGAGAACGACGACGGTATGTGGGTATGGAGATAGCGCAGAGATCAGAGGGTAATCGGATCGGACAGTTGGAATGGAGATAACGGCGATGATGATGATGAGGAGAGAGCATGTGGGTTTGGAGAATAACGGCGGCGGCATGTTTTGGCGAGCTATGGAGGGCTTGCCTGAGAGAGAGACACTAGAAGAAGAGAGGGATGGAGAGCTCGAGAGAGAGTGAAAGAGGAGAAGTGAGAGAGGAGACAAACACGGAAGAGAAAGAGAAAGAAATTAATAACAAATTATAGCATAGTGCTATAGTGCGGTCTCAAAAATGAGAGCGTACTGTAGTAGTATTGCAAAGTTTTTGGCATATACCATTTTTGATATAGCACGTTTTTGGTTATAAATGCAAAAAAAAAAAGCATCTTTTAGCATATACATGCTTAAAAGCATCAGCATTCTTTTATCCCAATTCTATCCTATTTTACCATCCAAAAAACTACTTTATCAATTATACAATACAATTTTACAATTCTTCCACATCCAAACTTCTATTTTCCTATTCTACTCATTAAAATAAGAGAAGTGCTACGTCCACAACATTTTAACAATATTTTCACAAAAAATCACAGGGGGTTAGTTGTTATTGATTTAAATTTAGCACTGAGATTACTTTTTTAACTCAACAATAACAACTTGCCACTTAGGATTTGTTGTGAAAATGTTATAAAAATTTTGTGGACATATCATTTCTCTTAAAATAATATTTCTACGCAATAAAATAATATATTCCATAACATTATTTATTCTTTCTCTCTCTTTCTTTCTTTCTACTCAAGATCCACAATCACCACCACCGCTGCACCACACACACCTGACACCACCACCACCTGTAACCCAAAATCTACCATCAACACCAAAAAAAAAAAAAAAAAACACACACACACACACACACAACAACCCATAATCTACCGTCAACACCAAAAAAAAAAAAAAAAACCCAGACCATCAAACCCTCTCTGATCATCAACACCACCAAAAAAAAAAAAAAAAAAACAGCAATCCACAATCTACCGTCAACACCAAAAAAAAAAGAAAAAAGAACCCAGACCATCAAACCCTCTCCGATCATCAACACCACAAAAAAAAAAAAAAAAAAAAAACAGCAACCCACAGTCAATCCTACGCCACTGCACCACTAAACCCATACTGCTGCACCTACTGCCCAAGTCGTTGCACCACTAGACCAACGCCGCTGCATCCACTGACCACGCCGTAGCCCTCCAAAATCACACCTATTGAAATCAACCCACTGCCACCCACCGACCCAAAACTCATTCCCACATAGATCACAACCCACCACGATCTCCATCGCTAACCAAACCCAGCCCAACCCGCGTAGCCGATCCAAACCCAGCCCGCCGTGATCTCCCACATTTTGTTGACCCACGCGGAGA
This sequence comes from Castanea sativa, assembly GCF_040712315.1. NCBI lineage: Eukaryota > Viridiplantae > Streptophyta > Magnoliopsida > Fagales > Fagaceae > Castanea > Castanea sativa. Next base: position 14,249,618 of record NC_134022.1, read on the forward strand.
TGCCGATCCAAACCCAGCCCACCGATCGACGCCAATCCAACCTCCAAAATCCAAAACCCAGCACCGGTACAAGCTTCGAACGAGAGAGATGTGAGAAAGGGAGTGAGGTTGTTGAGAGAGAGAGAGAGAGACCGTGGAGAAAGAAAACTTTAAGTATAAAATATTAATATCTTTTTTTACAATCCTTACTTTTTACAACATTCAATGGGAGGGAGCATTTTGACCTAAATGAATTCTTTATGCTTAAATTTGGAATTTAGCCCTTTTGATGCTAATGCTATAATAAGAATGCTCTTAAAACCACTGCAAATTAAAGATTCCAGTTGACCCCCCCAAAGCGGCAAAGTCTTGCATCAATCAATGGCTACCAAAGAAGAGCAGCCGCAAGTCTTGGAAAACAAAGAAGAACCAAAGGAGGATGGTGAGCTACCCTTAGTTGTTGTGCATCGTTCCAAAAACTTCAACCTTCCCCTCGAAGACCGCTTACAGAGTCATTTCCACCTACTTGACCCAAATGACTCGCCTGATGAGTCGACCGAGTCCTTCCTGTCTCGCCATGCCCACTCAGCTCGTGCCTTACTCTGCGTGGGCTTGACCCCTCTCACTGCTGACACCCTTGGTCTCCTCCCTAGCCTGGAACTCGTGGTTGGGTCCAGCGCTGGTGTTGAACACATTGACCTTCACGAGTGTCGCCGCCGTGGAATCATGGTCACCGGTGCTAGTGCTGCCTTCTCTGAGGACGCAGCTGACTATGCCATGGCACTGTTGATTGATGTTCTGCGTCGAATATCGGCTGCTGACCGTTTTGTTCGAGGCAGGTTATGGCCCGTGAAAGGAGAACACCCACTTGGTTTCAAGGTTTGTTTTCGAATTTGCTGTTTCTCAAAAAAAAAAAAAAAAAAAAAAATACCATTTAAATTCTTTTTATATATTTTAATTGAATTTTGAAATTTTAGACGGTATGTTTTTATTATATTCTTCGATAAAAAAAAGATCAATAGTTATATCATTAATTAAATGTTTAAATTTTTACAATATAGAATTATGCATAAAAATAAAATAAGTTAATTCATTGAATAGTAAATAACATTTAATTTGAATGAAATTTAATATACGTGTAAAAAATATAAAAAAATGTACTATATATTCAAATTTCACATCCAAATATCCAATAAAAAGAAATAAGAGGAGTTTGAAGGGTTTGAGAGGTATGTTTAAGACTAGCTTTAGTGGCGGCTTTGTATGTTTTTTTTCAGGGTAGCTATTAAGAAACTTAAATTATACAAAATTTAATAAAAAGAAAACTTCATATATAGACAAAAAAAAAAACCACACAAATACATAGTCTTACAATTTCCTACTATAAATTTTCTTATTTTGAAATCGTTACATGATAGTTCCATTATCAAAATGTTGCAAACTACATAACTTTCAAAATTTTAGTTAAATAAAATTTTTCTTGGACATTTTTATTTTATTTTTAAGGACCTGATATATTGTTAAATGAGTCAAAGTTTGGCTATAAACTTAGTTGTAATCTAAAATTAACTAAACAAATTAACTCAGCTACGTATTTTAAAAATCTAATCATTAAATTGCATGTTCTTATTAATACATGTAAAATTTCATGTTAATCGGATGTTATTTACTATTTAATCTATAAACTTATTTTTTATGTATAATTTTAGACTAAAAACTTGAAATTTTAAAATTTAATTGATAACATAACTATTGATTTTTGATTTTCTTAAAATTTTGAAAGTATGGAAGATGAGGTCATAAGAAGAAAATGTAATACATTGATGGATTTGTCAAAATTCACATCTCATAAAAAAATATTGAGAAGAGTTGTAGCCTTAGTTTACAACTAAGTTTGTTGCCAAACTTGATCCAAAGTGTAATTATTTGTCAATTTGAGAATAATTTATTTAACTTTTTGCTGTAATTTTTTTTCCTAAAAGTGTGTGAAAGTGTGTTATAGTATATTTGTACTTTGAGAAACTAAGAAAAAATAAGGTTCTAAAAAGTTGTACATTAAAGCTAAAAGTTAGAGCTTATAAGCTCTAGCCAAACAAATACATAATGTTGAGCAAAATCATAATTTTTTTTTTTAATTTATACATAATAATTTTTATTTTTTCCAGGTTAGGATGGTCTGTGAACTCAACCTCCTTGACTAGCTTATAAATTAACTTTTTTGTTTTTAACTATTATGTACAATTTTTTTAAAATAGTAAATCTTTTTTTTTTCCTACTTTTTTAAAATACAAGAATACTTTAATACATTTTTAGCAAAAAAAATTCAGCAAAAAGTTAAATATGTTATTTTAAAGACTGATGCCTTGTATGCTAGTGTTGTTTCCAAATCCGTACCTTTGATGGGTTAGTAGGGTTATATTTTGCAGTGCCGGCTCAAGGCCTAGGCAACTTAGGCCTAGGCCTAAGGCCCCACAACCAAAAAAAAAAAAATTCCCTACTAAAAAAGGCCCCATTTCTATTTGTAAAGGGCCAAAATTTTATAAAAATATAACATTTTTTTTTAAATAATTAGTACTTTTTTTAAAGTGATGTTAAAGATACCACAAATTTTACTATAGATTTAAGTTTAAATTTAACTAACATGTCACCAATCACATAAAAAATTAATTCAAACACAAATAAATTAAATTGTTGAATTTTATCAATTACAGTCATTATCACATTATATTGTGAACATTTTGCAGTATCTTTAATATTTTTCTTTTTCATTTCTAACAAGGCTTCCAAAATAAGAGACCAATAGAAATTAAAACCAATTGAAACCCTAAAATGTTTCAAAAAAATGCTGCAAATGTGATAGATCATCAATGATGATTAATCTCCTCTAATAGTTTGAGATCTTAATTTTTGTAAACTAATATCCTACAAAGCCACGCACCAAATAATATTTATCTATCTCTTTCTCTTAAAAATAATATATAAATTAAAATTTAGGTTACAACTGTACTTAACTATGCATAGTTATATATTCAAGTTAAAGTAAGTTTCTTTTTTTAAAAAATAATATTTTTTCTAGTTCTTTTTGTTCAAATTTATGGTTCAATTATGATATTCAATTCTCTGTATAAAATTAACCTTAGTTTAATTATTATTATTCATTAATTTCTGTATTTACATCAAATTAGTCTTAATTTAATTAGTATTATATATATTTATTTAATTAATGTTTCACATAAAAAGGCCTCATATAAAATTTCCGCCGCCTTAGGCCCCAAATTTCATTGGGCCGGCCCTGATATTTTGTAGGATAAAGCAATCGTATCAAAGTGTTTTTGTATTGATTTAACCAAAAAAAAGTGTTTTTGTATTGGTTGACTCTTGATAGCATAGACTACAATGTTTGAGAGGTCGCACTATTTAATATTCATGGATGGAAAATGGACTGATTCGGGGAAAATGTCTCCAATTTCAAGTGAACAGTTAAGATTTTATGACACGTGATGCTCTTTAAATTTATAATATCTATTATATATATATATATATATATATATATATATAATATCCAATTTTTAGAATCATAAATCTAATGATTAGAATCATAAAATGGATCTATTTTAAATGGAGAGGATTTGACCAAGTGTAATTCACTTTAGAACTTCAAAATTCATGAAGAGGATTTCAAGAAGTTATGGATGTACTTACCGAAAAAAACAATGTATAAAGAAAGTTATGGATGAGTGGCCATTGCTTTGTGGATTAGGATTTTGAATAGCTGCAGATCTGGTTGTTAATTGAATCTTCCATATGTGGAGAACAATGTTCCAATTAACAATATCAAGAATGGAGCCTTGGAGGTGCTCCTATGCTGCACTGTTTTTTTTTTGGTTGAACACATGCCTTTTCTATAATTGTTTTGATTAGATCACTTGTGCATCTTATTGAAGAATTTTGTGTAATTATATTCTCTTCAACATCACTATGGTTTCAGTTGGGAGGAAAGCGAGTCGGGATTGTGGGGCTGGGAAATATTGGTTCCCAAATTGCCAAAAGGCTCGTGGCCTTTGGCTGCAGCATTGCCTACAACTCAAGGAAGAAAAAGCCATCCGTTCCATTCCCTTACTATGCAAATGTCTGGGACCTTGCGGCTAATAGTGATGTCCTAATTGTTTGTTGTGCGCTCACAGAGGACACTCACCACATAATCAACAAGGATGTCATGACAGCACTGGGAAAGGAAGGAGTGATAATTAACGTTGGACGTGGGCCTCTTGTCGACGAGAAGGAACTGGTGCAGTTTCTGATGCGAGGTGAGATTGGTGGTGCAGGTCTCGATGTGTTTGAGAATGAACCTGATGTGCCGAAAGAGCTATTCAAATTAGACAATGTTGTGTTGTCTCCGCATTGTGCTGTTGTGACCCTAGAATCCCTTGCAGCATTGCAGGATCTGGTGATGGCCAACCTTAAGGCATTCTTTTCAAATAAACCTTTGGTGTCACTTGAATAACAAGGCTATCAAATCATTTCCACTTTTTGTGCAATGGTTTTGACACAAACGTCTTGTATTTTCAGTTTCAAGTGATCATTTTTTAGCTTCAAGTTCTTGAATCATAACGAACACAAAGTTGCTGAATACTTTGTGCATTTCCTGTAATGGCATTGCCTTCTTTTGTAGGCTGCTTTTAGTGCTATTTTGATTTCAAGTGACTTCCCTTGAGCTGTAAATAAATGGCTCATAAAGACTAGATGAAAATAGGAAGTTGGGTTCCTCAGACATGCATAACCATTTACATAAAATCACTCGGCATGTTTTTAAAATTCTGTTTTAATCGTTACGTGTTCTAAATGTTCTTGAGACCGAGGGTGGAGCGAGAGGGTTCGAGTGCATGTGTGTAAGAAAATTTATTCTAATAGGACCTCAAATTCTTAATATAATAATTTATTCTCCTTCAAAAAAATTTATATAATAAGCAATAAAATTTTGCAAATAATTAATAACATAAATTTATGTAAGTTATCTTTGTTGTCTATCTAGCTATTACTCTCTCTTTTTTCCCAATTATAAGAGGTATTTTGAATTTGGAAAAAAATCAGAAAAAAAAAAAACTTATTCGATCAAAAAATTATTAACGCATAAATAAAATATAACAAATATGTTATTTTTTGAGGGTATGATTACATTAAATTTTCACTTAATATACATATGAATGACTTTATATATTTCATATTGATCTCAAATACTATATTCGAGTGTATATATGTGCATGTGTATGAAAATTTTGCTCTGCCATTGCTTAAACCAATTGAAAAATCTTGATTTAGACCCCTAAGGGGCACGTGTCCATTTGGACCCTTTTATCAGTAATGATACCAGGTTTATTTAATAAGACTCATAATTTCAGTTACCTTGTGTTCCATTGGATTGATAGTGGTCATGAAGTTGATCTGTGAATCATTGTGCTCTACTTGATTTCTGAGATTCCAGATTACTTCAAGTGTGAAAGCAATTTAAGCAGTACATTGTTCTTGTAAAGAATTTGCAGGAGAATCCAAATTTTGAAAGTCTATGGGGGTCCAGCAATAGCTTCACAATATCTTTATTATTCGAAGTAGGGAGAATCTCAGATCTCAAGGCCCCATAAGCTTCCAAACCAAATATCCGGAGAAAATATTAAAATAGCATTAATTTTCAAACAATATAGTTAGTAGTTAAGTTTTACAAACTATATTTTTTACTAGCATCTCGAGTCTAAAAGACTCGATTTTGGGGCTATAAATCGAGTCTTTAATGCTCGATTTTTATTGTCTGATTCTATCTGATGTGGCATTTTTTCCACGTGGCGACTACTTGGAAATCGAGTCTCTAAGACTCGATTTACAAGCCAGATGAAATTTGAACTCCACAAAAAAAAAAAAAAAAACGGACCAGGCAGCGCGCGCGCCCAGGTCCGCGCGACCTGGGCTGGCCTGGGTCACGCGCCTAGGCCGCGCGACCTGGGCTAGAGACTCGATTTCCAAGTAGTCGCCACGTGAAAAAAATGCCACATCAGACAGAATTAGACCATAAAAATCGAGCATTAAAGACTCGATTTATAGCCCCAAAATCGAGTATTTTAGACTCGAGATGCTAGTAAAAAATATAGTTTGTAAAACTTAACTACTAACTATATTGTTTGAAAATTAATGCTATTTTAATATTTTCTCCCAAATATCCCTGGCAATGTGGCATTCGAAGAATAAATGAATGCTATATTCTGTTTTGGGGGAGGATGCCTGTTGCGATTTCCATAGACCTTTCCAATTAACCCTGCTTACATTTATGGTTTACCCTATGGTCTTGACTTGTCACATTTGCTGAAATAAAACAATATTTTCCTTTGGGTCTCTAATTTATATCACTCAATCTTGTCTTGGTGAGGAAGGGATGACAATCTTCTTCTTAATAGGTTCCACAGATTTAGCATCAAATAGCTCCACCAATCTCTCAATGTTCCATTGCTTACAATCTTGAAAAAAAGAGGCTTGATACCATCATGGGATTGCATATTATGGAGGTATGTTTAAGCTTTGTTTTGTATACATTATAGGGGACCCAAGGCTCCTTCTACTGTTCCACATATCAATTGAAAGCCTTAAGGGCGGCTCCTGCCTTTAGGTGAGTTAGGCAACCGCCTAAAACTCTTAATTTTTAAGCAAGTAAGTTAGTTCTTTGATTTCCTCCACCCCTTCCCATAAAAATATATTTATTTATCCGTAAAATGAATAAATCAAACCTCCAATTATAACCAAAAAATTAGGAAACAAAAATGTTAAAGAAAAAAAATTGGGAAAGAAGGCCTAATCTAGAAGTAATAAATTATACCCTCTATAATAATAATAATAATAATAATAATAATAATATTACACCATTGAATATTTTTTAATTGGATGGAAATTTCGACAAATCCTCGGTTAGATTACATTATCTTCATATATTCTCCATACTTGCAAATTTTTATGGTAATCAAAGATTAACAGCCATGTCATCAATCAATTGTTCAAATTCAAAATTTTGTAGTTTAAAATAATGCATTAAAGATAAGTTTATGGATCGAATAGTAGATAACATCCAATTGACATGAAAATTGGCAAGAATGTTAAGAGCATATAAAACATGTAATTCAATGGTGAGATTTTCAAAATATGAATTCCATAACAAGTTATTGGATGATGCAACATTGCTTAGAGTTACACTAGGTGTAACTTGAACTCACTACTTGAACCCAACTCATATATATATATATATATATATATATATATATATATATATATGGATTAATTCTGTTTTGACCCAGAAGTTGAAATCAATGTCTCTCTCTTTCTCTCTCAACAAATGAGAACAAAACATAAAAATCCTCCCCCCCCCCTCCCCAAAAAAAAGAAAAAGAAAAAACTAAATCCTCATTTTTCTGGTACACATCTGTGAAAAAAAAATTATTTTCTTAATATATATATATATATATATATATATATATATATTTTGTATTTGCTGTCACTGAATTTGATTTAGCAGTCTTGTGTTGATTTGCCACTCTATTGCTTTAGAGTTTAGATTGTCTTTGTTTGTTTCTTTAGTACTGATGAGTGTTAATTTCTAGTCTGCCTAAGCTTTACTACTTTAGTCTTCTTATCCATGGAAGATGAGTAGTGGAGCTCTTTTATTTGGTCCAGACCCTTCTCCACATACCACACGTTTCACTTACCATATTAAAAACATTTTTCTTTTTTCTTTTTTTGGTTCAAACCAAAAATTTTTTCCTTTTAATTTTTTAAATAATAAATTAAGTTTTGTGAAAAATAAAATGTCAAATAAATATATAATTAATTACTACTGAATTAATTTATAATCAAAATTAACTTATGAAAAATATAATTTCATTATAATTTTCTAGTATTTAATTTTTTTTAATTGTGTTGTTCTTTTTAGTTGTATTGTATTGTTTAATCCAATTTATTTAGTGATTTAATGAATACATAATTTCATGGTTAAGTGGAACTATAATAGTACATTTTATAAATCAGGTTCTTTTGTTCTACACTTGAAGTTTTTCTCTAGTTATTATAATTATAATTTTATGGATAGAGTGATTTTTTTTATGGGTTAGAATTATTTTTAAAGTTAAAAGTTATAAAAGAAGTTCTACAAGAAAAAGAAAATAGCCCAATTGATGTGCTAAATTATATTAGAAGATTAGGTGTTTTTTTTTTTTTTTCTTTCTAAATGCATGTTTATGTATAGCTTATAGAATTTTGTTAAAAATACATGTTACAGTTGCTTCGGTAGAAAAAATGTTTTTTAAAATTAAAATTGACAAAATCATATCTAAAAACGACAATGTCACAAGAAAGATGAAGTGGATTTACTATATTATTTATTGAAAAAAAAATATTAGAGGAGTTTGAATACAAAAATTTAATACGTAATTTTGCATCTAAAAAAGCTAGAAGAATAGATTTTAAGTAAAAAGTAAAAAGTTATTTGAATAATACCTTTTTTAAAAGAAGAATTTAAGTAATATTTTTTTAATTAAAAAATTACAAAATAAATTTATACGTAATAAACAATCTCCCCATCAAAAAAGAGAGAGAAGATGAGAGAATGAAGAAACCCAAGCCCTAGCCACCGCCGATGGAGACCCAAGTCTTAGCCGCCGCCCAATGATGACTTACCCTATACCTCTCCACCGCTGCCAACGCCTTCTCTAGCTCAAACCTCTCCATCGAAACCATCGCATTCCCAATCTGCAACTGCCAATACATAATCATCGCTAGCCAATTTGGTACATATTCAATATGGAAGAACAAATTCAATGTGGAAGAGCATATTGGACAAAATTGTGTCAATCAGATTTTAGATATACCCAATCCAGTTTAGTACAAAACTACAGTGAAATCAGAAGTTCTTGGTGAACTGTGATGGTGACAAAGTTGTGTAGAAAAATTTTGGTGTTTAGACTTCAGAGAACGCCCAGGGAATGTATTATCTTTCTACACAACTTTGTCACCATCATATTTCATCAAGAACTTCCAATTTCACTGCAGTTTTGTACCAAATTGGATTGGGTATATCTGAAATCTGATTGACATAGTTTTGTCCAATATGCTCGTCCATATTGAATTTGTTCATCCATATTGAATATGTACCAAATTGGCTGGCGATGGTTATGTACTGGCAGTTGCAAATTGGGAATGCGATGGTTTCAATGGTGAGGTTTGAGATGGAGAAGGCGTTGGCAGAGGTGGAGAGGTACAAGGTGAGTCATCTTTGGGCGGTAGCTAGGGCCTGGGTCTCCACCGGCAGCAGCTAGGTCTTGGGTTTCTTCATTCTCTCCTCTTCTCTCTCTCATTTGGTACCGGGTGAATCAGATTGTTTCTTACATTTTATTTTTTTATTTTTTATGGGGAGATTGTTTATTACATGTAAATTCATTTTGTAATTTTTAATTTAAAAGTGTCAAATCATTGTTCCATTAATCACGTTAAGTAACACCACTAATGACACTTAATAAAAGAACTAATATAACTTAGTTTTAAAACTTGAGATATCATCTGTACTCGCTTCAAACTTAAGGGATTAATTGCGCATATAAGATAAACTTAAGAGACATACATTGTAGTTTCGCATTTTAAGTAATACTTAAAATATTGAAATATATAAAAGACCTCATTTTAATCTTTGCCTTAAGCCTTAAAATGCATAGGGCCGCACTTTGAAAGCCCATGGCCCACTAGAAAACATGTTCTTTTTTTTTTTTTTTTTGGATAATAAAAAACATGCTTGTTTAACAATCAAGGCTTCGGCTTTTTCCTATAAAAAAAAAAAGGCTTTGGCTTTTTAATGGCATTCCAGACTGGTGAAGCATTCTTGACTGCTTAATAATTGATATATTTTGAGTCTGCTTTCCTCATTTTTGAACTTAGCCACTCTGCTGAATCTCTTCTAAACCAATTAGCATCCGCCTTACTTCATTCTCAGGACATTCATAAACAGGCTATCTTTGTTTGTTGCTACCATTCATGTAAGTTTGCAGTTAAAGCTGCATTGAAGTATTTGGTATGCCTGATTCCCAAACCTCCATTCTTCTTAGACTTGCATAAGTGATCCCAAGATTTCTAGGCTAGATACCTTCCACACAGGGACGGAGCCAAGATTTTAAGTTAAGGGGGGCGACTTTGACCTCTAGTTTGGCAGCTTCTTAGTTGTGGAGGTTTTTTTTTTTAAATTTTTAATGTGTGCATTTGCTAGGTAAAAACAAAATTATTCTATTTAAAACTTTTTAAAGGGCAATTATTTATTTGAGTAAAATTGGTTAATTAGACTTAATTTTTTTTAGCTTTGCTATTGGTGATTTTTGTTGTTGCACAAATGTTTTTGGGCTAGTATATGTTGTTTTAGATTTTAGATCTATAAAATTTTAATGGCCTTTAAAATGAGAAAAGTGCTAGAAGTATATTGATGATATAGTGAGTAATTATTGATAAGTAAAAAAGTTATGCAAGTAATATACCCAGATGCGAACCAATAAGAATTTGTACCTCAACAGTTTATAAAAATATTGTAAATAAGTTTGTATCTTTAACGTTACTCTAAAAAGATTCAATAATATTGTTAATAGGGTAAAATGTAATTTTATAGAACAAAATTGCTAAAATTAATGCATATATATATATATATAATTTTTTTTTTTAATTAGGGGGGGCCACTGCCCCCCTTGGTCAATGAATGCCTCCGTCCCTGCTTCCACACTCCTTCTTCTTCTTCTCTTTTTTTTTTATTCCTAACACAAGTTAGAAAGTCACAAGAAGCAAAACACGTTTGTTTCAAGAAAAATAACACTGAATCAATTAGAATTCCTTGAATCCACAAGAAGAATTTCTAGAATCCACCAAAAAATAGAGGCAAAATTCTAGAATTTTTAAAATATGAATATGAATTGAAAATTTGTGTACAAGCTTGGAGGTTAATTAAATATATATTCTAAAACATATCCTAATTGATATCCTACCATAATTGGACTCTAATTTGAAATTTTTTTAAAAAGAATTAAATGGACCTAGAATTAAAGAAATAATAATCCTAAACTTAAAATTCCGAAAATTACATAAAAATAACAAAATTAATAATAAACGAAAATTAAATTGCAGATTTTGTCAAACATCAATTCCACCAAAATCTCCTTGTCGTAGCATCAAGCTTTTCACAGAGTATGTTGATAAGGAGTATGTTGGCAATGCCTGCACAGTTTTTAACTTCTTACTCCTCCATCCCTTTAATCTTGCTTTCAACTTGTCTTAGAGGAACTTGAAGTCCCAGATTTTATTTCTTGAGGTTAAAAAAGGGGTCGCCTAAATACACTGCATAATTCTCAATAGCTTTCACCTGATGAACTTATTTTAATTCCCTCCTTGAGACTAACTTATTTTAATTCTCAATAGCTTTCGCCTAAATATATAATTTTTATTTGTTATTTGCCTTGGCCAACTGAAATATTTCTCCAAACATTCATTGAGGACACTTGCTTCTCTTTTATTTTCTTTAGAGGACATCATAGTGTCGTTTGCATACATCACATGAGAGTTCTTTAGGTCCACCGATGATTATATTGATCCCACTGCATCTTCCATCCACATGCTCTTTTTCGATAAGCTGCCATAGAACTCCTACGAAGTTTGAAGAGGTTAGGGGACAAGGGGGTCCCCTCGCCTAAGCCCTCTAGAAAGGTTATGGTGTGTTTGGATACCGTTTATTTTGCTGAAACTGAAAAATTATTGCTGAAAGTACTGTAAATAAAAGTAAAAATTAGTTGAAATAGTACAGTGGAACCCATAAATATTGCCAAAAAGTACAGTATTGTCCATGAATAATAGCAAAAATAAGCTGAATAGTGAAATAATTTTAATTTTTCATTTCAATCCAAACGCATACTAAAGGCTGGTTTGGGTAGCACTGAACGCGTCCAGCGTTCAGCGTTTTCCCTTTTTTTTTTTTTTTTCCCCTGCTGCCTTTTCTACTTTTAGGGGACAAGTTACTGTGCGTGCACTGTTCACGTACTATGTGCGCACTGTTCACGTACTTTTCAGCAATTTTTTAATTAAAAGTGGGTCTCACGGTACTATTTACATATTTAAAATTTATTTTTCTACAGTGTTTTCAGCTTTCAGTTTTCAGTTTTCAGCTGTATCCAAACAGATCCTAAATCAGCCTGTTTTGCCACCATTTACAATCACAGAAAAATAATTTGTTGAGATAAACTCCCTTATCCAGGCCAAAAAAAAATCTTGGGTTCAAGCCAATCATTTGAAAAAAGTCTAATATCACAAATTATTACACTTCTTTGTCGCAACAGTAATATGGTATAGTGAAAGTGGTAGAAACAAATAGCGAGTCCATGTATAAGTGATAGACAACCACTTAATTAATCTGTCAAGTCATAGTTGTAATAAAAAGTTTTGTAATAATTTGTAGTCTTAAAATCACTTGCCAAATTTTTGTAGCACGTCCTGAAATCACTTGCCAAAATGTTGTAGTACAACCAATAGGAAATTCCAGTTCACTGTCCTATTCTTTTTGTAAGTACACTTTCTTCTATTTGAATAAAATGATGGTACAAAAAACAAGGGTGATTTAAAAAAGAAAAGAAAAATTCATGTTTCACAACAAATCCCCAACTAAACACTTCGGAGACACCCCCGTATGTGTATGTATGTTTACAATATGTATGTATGTTTACAATATGTAGGTATAAAAAAAATATTAAGTACTTATTTTACAATGCTAAATTTGTTTTTAAAGATTTTGACAGGCTCTTTTGTAGTTGTACTCTGGTTAAATAACGTATTATAAACCCGGTTTAAAACACTAATATTACTATTTTTGTGTGTGTTTCAATAAGTATTACTGTTTACTAAAAAAAAAGGGAAAATGTTTATCACACATTGGTTGTGTGTGCCTAGTGTCTGTTGTTTATAACCCAAATCTACAACTACAAAGGTTAGGCCCTTTTGTAGTTGTACTCTGGTTAAATAATGTATTATAAAGCCAGTTTAAAACACTAATATTACTATTTTCGTGTATATTCTAATAAGTATTACTTTTTACTAAAAAAAAAAGGAGAGGATGTTTATCTCACATTGGTTGTGTCTATCTAGTGTCTGTTGTTTATAACCCCAGTCTACAAGAACCTTTTGTAGTTGTACTTTGGTTAAATAATATATTATAAACCCGGTTTAAAACATTAATATTATTATTTTCGTGTATGTTTTAATAAGTATTACTGTTAACTCAAAAAAAAAAAAATTTGATAGTTTTTTTTTGGTTTTTTTTTTTTTTGAGGAAAAAGATTTTGATAGTTGTATATACTTAAAATTTTTTAAAATCAACATAATATATACTTATATGTACTTTGCATGTACCCATCTATATATATAGTATTTATTGTAGGCATGCTTTTGTTGAGCGACATCAGCGGCCACATCATCCACTTATTTTCTACCACTTATTTTCTCTTTTTAAAATTTTATTCTCCCTATTCTTAAAAAAAAAAAAAAAAAAAAACCTCTTCTTCTCTCTATTAGTTCACACTTAGTGTTATACTTTCTCCAACATTTCCCCTCTCTTTTTACCTCTTTATCTCCCCACTACTCTCAACTTTACCATTACACTTTCTTCATCATTTTCTCTTTTTTATATTTTAACTCTTCTTTTTTCCATTATTTTGTATAAATTTGTTATTATTTCCCCTATTCAATCCATATTTTTCCCTTAAAAAATTTGTGAGTACTCTCTCTCTCTCTCTCTTGATGGGTTTTTGGTCTTTCTTATAACTCTGATTAAGGTTGATGGTTTTTTTTTTAAAATATTAAATATGTGTTTTCATATTGTGTTTCTAAAATTTCTCATTATAAAGTCTTCTCTCTCCCTTTTATTGCTCTGGTTGAATTTTGGTTTGAGTTAATACTTAGTATTTTTTGGAAATAAGAACTTGTGTTTATATCAAAACACAAGTTACATGGCTATGAATTTGAATATACTACCAATTGTTAGAGTAATAAATTATTATATAGTTTATCTTTTATTCCTTTGGTTTCATTTTAATTTTGGTTAAGATAACATTGTAATTTTTTTATGAGTTTTTATTATTATGATAATTTCCTTATTCCTAAGAAATTTGAATAATAAATTTGAAACTTATTCAGTTTAGTTGTATATCAGGTAAATATAACACACTACAACATAAGTTAAAAGAATATGGTTCACCTTAAAAAAGTATTAGTCAAACATAAAAAAATAATAATATTAAAAAAGTATTAATCAAACATACAAAAAAGAATAATATGATATATTTGTTGTAAGGTCACAATTTGTACCTAAACCCAATAATAGGAAGGGTATAGGTCCAAAGAGCCCAATACAATAAATTTGTAGAGAGTGAGTTTGAAATCTAGTTTCTTATGAGCGTAGCTAACAAAGGTACTGGCCCAAGATCACAAAACGATAATGATGGACTAGTTTCTATGATGGAAACTTGTCCTTGGACTCGAGCCGAGGAGCTTGTTCTTGTATTTTTCAGTTCTTAAAGACAGATTACAAATATTTAATTTACAATGTTTTCCTCTCTCTTTCTCACATCTTCTTCCTTGAATGTCTCCTTCTTTTATATCATCCTTCTTCCTCTCTACATTCTCCATGTATGAATCAGATTATTGGTTTGGATACTTGTCTCATCAGCCCTTCCCTGAAGTTTTTGAAAGTAACTGTAAGACTGAACTCTGATGCTTAGGCATCACTTCCTCATTAATGTAGCCAGAGGGTTAGCTGCAGAGCATTTAATGTGGTGAAAATAACTTTATCTTAGATATTTTATAGCCCTTTCTTTGTCCTATGCAATCACGATGTATACCCTTACTTACAGAATCTCCTAAAACATTGCTTCTAGACAGCGGGCCACACCTTCCTACCTCGGCTTTATCTTGCCGAGGAAGGATTCCTCCTCAAACCACCTTCTTGGATGATCTTGATCAGACTTTACCTCTTTACTCACCAATACGACCTCTTAGGTAGATATTTCCCCATCCCTCGGACCATTTAATATCCTCGAATTGGGCCTCTGGCCCAATAGGCACATATACATGTAATATTGAATTTGTCGTCCTTACAATAGCCCCTCGAGATTTTTATTTTTAGCTCCTCGGGAAGAAGGAGGATCTCGATATTTCTCACCATAATTGTTTTGTGCCCATCATACATCATATCTAACGGTGCATATGCCTTTTCAACTGCCCGAGGTATATTCTTGACGCTTCGACACACGAGACATGTCCATAATTAAATTTTTACGTCCCCCACGTTGTAC
This sequence comes from Castanea sativa, assembly GCF_040712315.1. Taxonomy (NCBI): domain Eukaryota; kingdom Viridiplantae; phylum Streptophyta; class Magnoliopsida; order Fagales; family Fagaceae; genus Castanea; species Castanea sativa. Next base: position 14,264,986 of record NC_134022.1, read on the forward strand.
GGCTGATGTGAACCCAACGATTGTGGATTTTATCAAAACCCAGGCGTGAATTTTCTCACTTGGAGCTCCTCTTTGATATAAAAAAGTCTAAATCAATTTCTTATCTCACTTTTGCACTCATACGCTGAACCTGCAAGTCTACCTAACCTACTCGTGCCTTCACAGCTTTCAAGAACTAGTTCGAGGAGAGTGGTCTGTCCCGTGTAAGTCTACATAAATCTCCTCCTTTATTTTCTTTTCATCTACTTCTCTTTTTTCTGTCTTTTTCTCCTCAGCTCTTCATCCCTTTCTTTACCATTTTATTACCTTTAAACCTCCTTAGAAAATGGGTAGATTCGCTTCTTTGGTTAACTCTGAGGAAAAAATAGAGGAGTTTAAAGCTCTGTATAGGATTCCACCGGGGGTGTCCATTAGGTATTGTAAGGAAGGAGAATGACACGAGAAAAGGCAAGAGGGAGAAGTAGTAATCCCGATGATCGCTTTTATAAAGGGAGGGATGAAAATCTCGATGGGGACAGTCACTAGGGATTACCTCAGAGCCCATAGATTAGCTCCTACCTAGTGTGCCCCAAACATGTTTAGAATCCTAGGTTGTGTAAATGCGCTCAATGAAAAGATGGGTTTGGAACTCAGCCATCACGACGTTAATTGGATTTACAATCTCCACCATCTAACGGGGCAGGGATACTACCTAAAATTTAGGTATCCTGAGGTTAGACTCATTCAATGCTCCCCAACTCCAACAAAGGCCTAAAAAAATATTTTCTGATTGTATCTGGGGAATGGCACGATGGCCTCCCCTGTCCGACAAGAGGAGGGGAATCAGGTGGGGCTCTAGGTTTAGGTCAACTATTTATAATCACCCCCTCTTCTTTTTCTTTAATTTATGTCTATATAGAAATTTTCTTTTGATTTAATCTTGTTTTTTTTGATGGTTTTGTAGACAAACGCGCTACTATTCCGAACTTCAGTCTTGTCAACCAGCCGAAGTTAGACGAGATACTAAAGACTGAAGTGTTCGTTCACACCGATAATCAGCTTCAAGCAATACATTTGGTCCTCGGCTACACTCCCATCTCCAAATCCTTCCAAGCGCCGAAGTTTGTGATCAGAGCAAAAGATTCACGCCTACACCTGATCATTATTGTTGTCGAGGGTTTCTTTCTTCCCAAGGGCGCTCCTATCCCCAAAGGTACTCTCACCACACAACCCATACCAAAAGGCATCCCTATAGTACCTTTTCCACCTCAACATACAACCGGCGAAGCTACCTCCCCCCAGCCCATTATCAAGGAAGAGGAGGAAGTAGTTGAAGTTTCAAACCCTGAGGACGACTTTGAAGCGTTCGATCTACTCTCTTCCCTAGGAAGTCTAGTCGGTAACCTTGATCACATCCTCAGAACAGGCAAACCACCCGCAAGAAAAAACTACCAGTCCGAGCGCAATGGGGATCCAATGTAGAACCAGACAGAGCCTCAAAGATATAATGGAGTCCTAGGTGGGGGGTCAAGAGCCAAGTAAGGCGGCCAAGACCAAATCTCCCTCCCTCAAGGACCAAGAGCCAGGGAAATCTAAACAGCCCAAACTTCCCTCCCTTCCATCCACTCAGCCCCAACGTACCAATTAGGCTGATCTGAAAAGAAAAAGGAATCAGCCTAAGGGCAAAGATGTGGTGGAGGGGGGGAAAAGTCTTCATTCAAAGGAAATTGAGCCCCAAAAAGGGCCAAGCAGCCCCGCACATCTCAGACGACCTTGGAGAAAAGGCCCGAGGTTCAAGTCCCTGTATCTGCACTAGTTTAGGCTCCGACCATGATCCTAGATGATCATGCTATTACTGCCGACGCCTCCATTAGAAGTTCTGACTCAGGAACAGCTGTTTGCGTGGCTGACGCATTAGAACAAGCTCTTTTGCTACCTGAAGATATGGCTAAGCTGAGGCGAATGAGGAAGCATGAGGTCTTCATGACATTGAACAAGGAGCTTGCCATGGTAAGATTGCTATCCAACTCTTCTCCACCTTTCACTCTTTTTTTTTTTTTTTTTATACTTTTTTTCTATACTTAGTTTTTCTGACCTGACTATGCCCCTTTGTTCCTTTTTATTTTTGTGAATATGCCGTCCAATCTGCTCATAGGGTTGAGGAGATAATTATCAGCTCGCACAGAGCAATGAAGGATGAGGAGGCCAGGTGAATTGCTGCCCAGAAGACCTTTGAGGTGGCAAAGAAGAAGTTGCAAGAGGTCACTGCACAGCTAAACTCGACAAAAAGTGAGAAAAAGAGCGCCGAGGCAGCTTTAAAAACGATTGAGAAGCAAGCCAAGACTCAACATCTGTAGCTTCACCAGGCCAACGAAGACTATGCGTCAGCGAAGAAACAAATAAAGGCCCTCATTAAGAGTCTGAGGGAGTCTGAGAAGGCCAATGAGGAAGCTAACAAAGCTAGAGAAGAAGCAATAAAGGCTAAGGAGGAAGCCAAGAAGGCAAGGGATCAGGCCGAGCAGGATGGATATAAGGCCAGTGTGGCTGAGACCGAGGAAAACCTCAGGTTGGAGGTCTCAAAGGTATGTAGGTATTACTGCCTCCAAGTGTGGAATGAGGCACTTACCCAAGCTGGGGTTGATGCCTCTTCTACCTTTTGAAAAACAAAAAATGTTTACTATCCCCGAGCCATCCGGACTTCTGATCCATTTGTCCCCAAGGCTGATGCTGCCTCTCAGGGAGCAGATGCTGGAAAAGACAGCTCAGTTGAAGCCATTCCTTCCACTGGACATCGGTTCGAGGAGGTTAAGCAGCCAGAGGCCACCGGGCAACCAACTGAAACAACTAAAGAGGTGGCCCATGATGCTGCTCAGCCCCCCACTGCCCCTAAGGAGCATGCCAAGGAGAAGGGAGCTACCCAATCAATAGAAATTTCCCTGGTGACCCTTCCTATCACCACCAAGGAGGACCCGGAGGGCAAAGGGCTTGCTTCTGACAGCACGGCTCTTAACCATCCTTCAAAGATTTCCTAGGACAAAATTGTGATAAAGATAAAGCCATGACTTGTCCTTGTTTATTCCTTCCTTTAGATTTAGTAGTTTTTTTTTTTTTTTTGAATGTAATTAGATAGGGCCAACAGTGGCTCCGTACCTGACCACAAAATATGAGATAAGTGACACCCCATCATCATACTCTAGAGGTAACTAATTGAGGAGAATATTCATTATTGTGGGGTCTACTCTTATGTGAGAGAAATGGTACATGCAACGGAAACAGGATATACAACCTCCTACTTAAGCATTGATCTATTTTCTCAAAAAAAAAAAAAAAAGCATTGATCTATGCTTTCCCAATAGTAATTTGTACTCTTAGTGCGGAGGTTACTTCACAAGTATAAATGCTTGTGGGGTGTGGGGGGAAAGGGCCGGGGTTCAAGTTTCCAGAAGGGAGCTTTACACATATATACACTTAGATTAAGCTAGAGTAAAAATTATGTCTTGTATTAAAAAAAAAAAAAAAACTTGTACTCGTGGCATGCGAATTGCGAACCATGACACTATTAGTATTGACCACAATCATCTAATCGAAATTTGCTTCCAGCTTTTGTCTCTGGTTTCATTCCCACCATTCAAATAATCAAACCTGAGAATCTGAGATACGGTTGCCGGTTGGTGTCAAAAATTGGTTGGGGGGAAAGGGCCGGGGTTCAAGTTTCCAGAAGGGAGCTTTACACATATATACACTTAGATTAAGCTAGAGTAAAAATTATGTCTTGTATTAAAAAAAAAAAAAAAACTTGTACTCGTGGCATGCGAATTGCGAACCATGACACTATTAGTATTGACCACAATCATCTAATCGAAATTTGCTTCCAGCTTTTGTCTCTGGTTTCATTCCCACCATTCAAATAATCAAACCTGAGAATCTGAGATACGGTTGCCGGTTGGTGTCAAAAATTGGTTGGGGCTAGGAGTTGGGACCTGACATTTTCACCACTAATTTGTGATATGCACTTGTGGTTTCCATTCTAACAGATGAGCTGTTTCCTTTTTTTGGTGCTAACATTATGAGATGTAATAATGAGTAGAAAAAAGAAATCCAAATTAGGTATAAAATATTATTTTCCATCTTTTTTTAGGATGAAGGTGGGAACCTAATAAAATTAGGTATTAAAAATTGTAATTGTGATATAGGTATAAAATATTATTTTCCATCTTTTTATAGGAGGAAGGTTGGAAACTAATAAAACTAGTCGCTAACCCAAAAACTATTGACTTTGAAAAAAAATCCAACAATAAGTAAATAGATATTCTGAAAAAAAAAATTAATTGAAATTAATCCAAACAAATAATTAATCAACCAAAAATATAGTTTTTAATAAGAAAAAAAAATCACATGAACCTAAATAAAAAGCATTTAAGGTGAATAATTAATATCAACCTACTGAGACGCAAATACCAAAAACTCTAAGGATTAAAACTTCAAAATTTATAGAAATCCCCAAATTCTACTTCAGAATCAAACCAAATTAAACAAATTTATATATAACATACCAAATAAAAATTTATCGTTCCCTAGGCTAAAAGACATAGGTTGCATCTTTGATTTTTCTTCAAAAAAATAGTGATGTTTTATCTGCCATGTACAATAAAAAAAAATAATTAGTAGAAATTTCAACCCAAAAACCATACCCATGATTATCAACGTGAGTTTTTTTTTTTAATGTTAGTCTTTTTTTATTTTTTTATTTAGTCCTATCATAATTTTTGTTTTTATATAGATTATCAACATTTGAGTTTGAGTTTAAGTTGAACTTGTTAGAGAGATAGAGTTTCACTCCTTGTTAAGTTTTGATTAAACAAAAATAATTTTATTTTAAAAAAATGATAATGATGAGTTTGAGTTTGAACTTAAGTTGGACTTATTAGAGAGATATAGTTTCATTCCTAGTTAAGTTTGAACTAAAAATTTTAATTTTATTTAAATAAAATGATAATTTCATTTAAATATTATGCTGACGTGGAAAATTGTGAGAGTTTTAGAAGCTTCGGTTTTATATATATATATATATATATATATATATATATATATATATATATATAAAGTTTTAATTAAACAAAAATAATTTTATTTAAATAAAATGATAATTTTATTTAAATATTATACTAACATGAAAAATTGTGAGAATTTCAGAAGTTTTAGTTGTATATAAATATATAGATTAGTGATTAAAAACTGTAATTGTTCTTTTACGCTTGTTTTAATGTATATTTTGTGCACGTAAGGTTCATATTTTCACGCACAATAAATAGGTGATATATATGGACTATATACAACAGGCAGTGCCTAAAAAGCCCTACTGGCGAGGTAGTTTTTTAGGCCTCACCCGGGGTGTGTGGATCCTTCTAGTGCCCTACTTTCTGCTGATTGGTAACGGTTCATAGGGACTTTACCAAATGTTATTTGCATTGGCAGTCGGCACAGATTTATATGGCTGGCTGTGAAAGTGTTATTGAATTATAATTCAGTTTTTATTTTTATTTTTTTTATAGCTTTAATATATAACCTTTTAAAATTTAAATTCTTTTAATTTTTATCATTTTTTAAAAATACAAATATCCTTTTGCATATATACTTTCAGCAAAAATACTGTGCTCTTTAGGATTTGTTTGGTATGTATACTTAAACAATTTAAATACGTATGAATAAAAAAAAATATAAAAATATATATAATATTTTTTAAAAATTAAAAATTATTATTTGAAATCCTGTACTAAAACACCCTTTTACTTTCTGGTTTCTGCAGTCTTTCAGCAAAAACCAAAAGGGAAAAGAACTTTCTAGTTTCTACAGTCACAGCGGGCCATGGATCCGGGTTTGTTGAATTTTTTATTTTGGTTCTTGCGTATACATACTGTTAATATTACTGTACTATATTAGTATGTTGTGCTAAACTCGAGAGATGGCTTCCAACTCCAAAGACGCAGCAAAAATGATTTGATGCTGACACCAAAAATGCATCAGTTCTCGTTAGGACATCTCCGGTAGTCTCTTTAAATTTTGAATAGTTTATTTTATCTTTTCTCTATTTACTTTTTTAAATACACTTTCTAACATACTTTTTATCATTTTCTCCATCTTATTTAAATATGATTTCTTCATTCATTCTTTACTCTTTTTTATCATCATTTATTCTTCATATATTCATTCCTAGCAATTATATTTTTTAATGAAAAGTCTTATATTTACAACATTTTTCGCAATACTTTCACAAGAATCACATCAAAATCTTATGTGAAAAGTTATTACTAATTCTAATTTGAACCCACCACTGAAATTATTTTTTTACTCACCAATATTAGCTAATAACAATCTATTACTTAAAATTTATTATGAAAATATTGTAGTAGTATTTCTTAATTGTCATTTCTTATTTTTTATATTATTTTTCCAAACTTAATTAATTACCCTTCTTTTTCTTTTTCTAGTTCAATCCGGATCTCACTTTCTCCAATGGTCTCTCTCTCTCTCTCTTTCTTTCTATAGCTCTCTCTTTTTCTTTTCTTTTTTTCCTATTTCTACTTGATTCTAGAACACTCTTTAGCAGTGATAAGAAACAGAGAAATTAAAAACAAGCGAATGCTTGCTCCACTGTTGATCGAAGGACACAGGCAGGCATGGAATCGGCGGTCACTGTGCCAAGCCGCGCCTTCCGCTCTACCGCCGTTCATCTCCCTCCCAATGCAACCTAGATGGGTCAGATGGATTCTGTCTTTTTTTTTTTTTCCTTTTGCTTTTATTGTTATGAATTGATTAATTCTAAGATTGTATTTTTGAGTTTGTATTTTGATTATGCTTGAGTTTAGAAATGTTTAAGAGAAATGATTGTTGTGTTTGTAGCCGTTGTGAATGTTTGATTGAGACTGATTTTAGAGATGTTTGAGAGAAAAGATCAAGAATAGTTCTATTGTTACCGTTATGATTATTGAGTGAAAATAAAATATTTTAAACGGTTGTGATTATTGAGACTGAATTAATTCTTTTGCTCATGAATAGGTCTCTCTCTTTTCTCTTTTTTCTTTTATTTTTCTGATTTCATTTGGTTTATGAGAAAAATTATTTTCGTGTTTGGATTGTATTTTGTGTTTTGTAGCCATTGAGATAAAGAAGAGAAAAAGAGAGTGAGGAAGAAAGAGAAAGGGAGGAAAGAGAAAAAAACCATTTTTTATTCAACCGGGTAATATTTTAAGAGAGGATATTGTTTAGAGGTGCTACAGTTTTTGCTACCATGCTCTCCATGCCTGGAGAGCTACTGTAGCAAATCTGACAAAAAAAAAAGAGGTGATGGAGAGGCAGTTGGAGGGTTTTGTGTGTGTGTGCGCGCGCTCTCCATAATTGACTTCAGAGAGCCTATTGGAGATACTCTAAGAGCATCTTGCAATTAATACGCGCCCTGGTACAAATAAATATGAAAATCCTAGTATTCTACATATATGACACTACCTTTTCACATATTTAGTATTGGTAGTGCTATTAAATTATCAATACAACTTTTACAATGAGTTTCAGAGTAGTTGAATTAATTGACTCTGGGTAAGAATTATTGTTGGGCTCCAATTAATTTCACTTCTATTTTTATAATTATTTTACGTAGTAAATTGTAAATTAGTTGTCTACTACATGAATCTATCTTTTTTGTTTTTCATCACTCATGGTCAATTACATCGAATAGTTATGACTTGTGAAAATTAATGTAAAATTGGTTGTGGTTTTAGATTTTTTTTCCTAATTCTAATACTACATAAAAACTCACAACTTTTACTATAACCATCTCACATGGAAAACTATGACTAACTCTCTGTCACTTTCATATAGATCCATCACTTTTTCATTATTACTCACAATTAGCCAAATGTCATGAAAATAGTTGTGATTTTTTTTTTTTTTACATGGTCTTAAAATTTTTCTATATTTAAGGGACCATATATATAAAACCGACCTCATATTGACCCCATTGACCCCATAGATGAAAGGATGGTATTGTTCCCTTAAAAAAATAAAAGGGGATTATATCTGAAATTTTTTAAAATTTCGAAGGCCATAATCAATTTCACTTTCAAGTTTCAAGGACCAAAGTAAAATTTATTACAAATTATAAAGATAAATTTACTCAAATATGCTTATAAAAAAAATTACTCAAATGATAATACAAATAATCAAAATGAGATAGTTTCACTAAAAAGAGTCCGTTGGTGAGCATCCACACGAGTTGGCTTAAGGGCCTTAACTCTAGCACCCTGCTAGGAGCTAGCGTAACCTAGCAAACTCCTATTTTTCTTAATAAAAAAATAATAATAATAACTAGCAAAAACCAATTAAGCATCCAAGATAACGTAACAAAAGATGAATATCAATTCTTATTTTTCAAAGCAAACAGAGAATCGCCAATAACAAGGAGAGACCCGTAACTTATGACCTATACATGTCACAAAGGGTCAAAAACAAAACACGCACACAAGTAGAGCGCCATAAATGATAAAACAACATAGTAAATAATGAACTCGACATTACCAATAATTTTATAACCAAGACTTATTTAGGAGGAAAAGCAGAAAGAGCAGCATCCTGGGTCTTCCTGAACAACTTGTGTTGAATATGCTGAGCAAAGGTGCGAGGTGGGTAGAGTGGTGGCTCTGCCTCGGACACAACCTCCGGCAGTGGCTTCAGGATGATCTTCTCCTTTGGTGGCTCACAAAAGACTGCCCATGAGATCCTAACTTTCTCCTTGTTCACCAGTCCCCTGTGAAGAATACTCTTGTACTTACCATTGCTCAAAATCTCTATGGTGTCCCCTATGTGCATGATGATAGAGTTTGGAACGCATTTTGCTGTGACCCACTTGCCTTGATAGAAAAGTTGCAGGCCAGGAACCATGTTGTGGAGAATGAAAGTTAATGCACTTATGTCTGTGTGAGCTTCAACACCAAGAGCAAGTTCTGGTTGAGGGCATATGGGATAGTAGTTGATTTTCATTTGGAGAAGTAGTTCTTCAAGGCCACCAACTTCCTTCTCTAGCCTTCCTTCTTCCAATCCCAAGCCAAGGGATAGTACGGAGAATACCTTGGTCGCTAGGATTCTCAATTGCTTTGCATACTCTTCTGTTGCCTCACTGCATGCAAAGGGTGACATATATTCCATTAGTTTTTAATATAACAAAGATTATTGGGTTCTATTTTTTTATGTCACATAATTTGGAGCTCAAAAACAATTCGTTACAAAGGAAAAAAGTCGTTTTTAAATTCGTGACCAAATGATGATATAAAGATCAAAAAATTGCTTTATATATATTTATTTTATTAGTATAATCGATGACAGTTGTAATTGTTCAGTTATTCTATAATCATAATTTTTGTGTCACAAAAATTTTAATATGGTCGATCATTAATAATTGCTTAACTTATAGTCGATTATATCATAGTTTTGGCACAAAAATTTTGTCCATAAACTTTCTTTTAATCGTTTAACTTCTAATAATATCTAAACTCTTTCACATCATATGCATACTCTTTTACATCATGCATAAAATATTATATATGAAAGTAAAAGTATAAATATTGTCTGAAAGATACGGAATGTGAAACAGTAATTAACCAAGGATATGGTAATTAAACAGGAAAACCATTAGACCCGGTTGGTAGATCAATAGAAGTAAAAAAATCGATCTAATTGTTTTATTAAATATTGGTTTGCTTTTATTAATGTAAAACACCATGTCATTTGTATTACGGATATACATAATATACGTGGTATAATTAACAATTAAAGGTTGAGCTTACATGTAGTCGCTTGGTGTCTTAGGCCATATGGACATGTCACGCTTCTCCTCAGGGTAAACAAGGTGGAAGAAATAGTCCTCCCACTCAAGCTGCCCACTAGCATTATTGGCTAGCTTGCTCCCATACCCTTGAATTTGGCCTGAAACCTGTTCGTTAGCATACTTTTCCTTTTCCACTATTGGGAGATCAAAGAAGATCTTCCCTGCCTTTTTCACACGTTCAAGCAGGTCATCGGAGATGCCATGGTTAACAAGGTGCATGACACCCCATTCCATGGCAGCTTTCTTCAACTCCTCGCGGCATTTCTCTCGAACAGCCTCATCTGGAGATTCAATGTTCTTCAAATCAATGGTTGGAACTTGAGGCCCAACATTGTTTTTCTCTTCCTCGAAGACATTGCCGATGCTGTTTAGCTCTTCTTGGGGTCTCACATATTCCTTTGGGATTGCCTGGATGCCACTGCTAGCCAAGCTTTCAACTCTAGGAGCCACTGAAGTCACCATGATAGCAGTAAGTACTAGTACTTTCTTTCTTTCTTTTAATGACGTAATTGGTTTCCTTTCTTATTCTCTCTCTTTTTTATTTGCTTCTCTGTTGAAATGTCAACCAAAATGTGCTCTAATCCAAAAATGATTTTAGGTTTTATAGCAATAGGTTTGCACCAAATGCCAACGAAACGACAACAAAGGAATTAACGAGGACAATTCTCTCCATTGTGTCCACGGGAAGTAGAGAGCTACCACGCAGGGAGAGATGGTGCCACAAGTGCGTGTTTGTTGGGTGTCACGTGATGCACTTACTTCCCATACTTACTAGTTATTATCCACAGTAAATACGAGGAGGGTGGGGTTGACTGGAGGTTTGGAGCACGTGCTGACCCTAACGGTCAAAAGTGAATCTCACATAAGGTTCACCCTATTTCAACGGTTCACGTAGTAGAGTTTTGCTTCCGAAATTGGCTCATGTAGAGTTTTGCTTCTTCTTCTTCTTTTTTTTAATAGGATTTTGTTAATAGATGACATAAAGACATTTGTTAAAAAGTACTTTTAGAAATTTTTCATAAGAAATGAAAAAAATAACTGATTTTAATTTTACAGTTTTTTATATTTTTTAGAAAAATTATATCAAAATTTTTTTGTAATAATTTATTAACAAATATCCTAAAAGTACTAATTAACCGGAGTTTCTTTTTCCCTTTAGAGCACTTACATCAGTGGGTGTATAAAGAAAAATTAATGTGTAAAATTCACAAAATTTTGCTTAAAAATGATCCATATCAATCCGTGTATAATTATATAAATTTACAAGTTTTCTACCGTAAATGTGTAAATTAACATTGACATTATTTATATTGCATTTATGTTTTTATTCTTTCTTTACATATCCCGATGATAAAGGAAGATAGTGAATGATGGTTGTTGCGTATGAAAAAATAGAAATGATTAAAAAAAAAGAAAAATTGATATTTTAATGAAATGTAGTGTAAAATAAATAATCTGATGTACGGTCTTTGAAAAGTGACTATATATAATCGAAAAAGTAGGTTCTCATGCCAAAATAGACAAAAAAAAATTTGATATTCTAACACCGAGAAAGATGAGAGGATTTGAATCCAAGTCTCATGGAGCTAATCAACATCACGAATCCAAGTTTCCCTTTAAAACTATACCTCATTTTTTCCCAAAACTAAAATTCATATAAGCATTTTACCCCCTCATGTCATTTTCTCAATTAAGCCTAACAAAATTTAGTTTTAAAAGACCAACTTGGCCTCTACTGTCTGTTTTGAAATGAGGGTAAATTGGTTTTTTAATACTACATTTTGTCAGACTTAACTTCAAAACATATGGCAGGTGGTTAAGTGTTACCGAGTTATAACTTTGGAGGCTCAATCTTCTATTTCAGTAGTTCAAGATACAAAATGTAAAATGAGGTATAGTTTTAGGTGGAAAATTTGTAATTTTCCCTAGTTTTTGGGATAACTCACTACATGATTCTTTATATATATATATATATAACTCACCTTAAAACTAAACTCTTAAAATCTTATCATTCATTGATAAATATATAAATAATTTAGATTTTATCACCGTATATATATTTAAATAAATATATATTATAACTATTTTAACATATATTTTGAGGTGATGATGTTAGGAAATTTAAATCACTAATTTATTGATGAATAGTTAAAGATTTTTAGATGTATAAAATTTGTAAAGGATCTTAATACCTTAACCATTCTTCCTTTTAAGTTGTTTAAAAATAAAAAATAAAATAAAGGTAATTGGGTAACTCAATGAGAAGATTTAGGACCACAATTTTTTTGTCATAATTTTGCCACAATTCTAATATGAAAAATTGTAAACGGTGGAGAAAAAATGATGACCCATATGAAAATGATAAACAACCACTTATACTATATCATATCAGAATTGTAACAAAAATTGTGATACAAAATTAATCCCGATCTTAGAACCATTCCTACTCAATAGCATGATTTACTCACAAGCCAGACCTTGACTAGGTGCTCCCTTGTACGACACGTTCTCTCATATTTTTTTTCTAGATATTAATTATTAATTAAGTCACTAACATTGCTTCATGCTAAATCTTATGCTAAAAATAAGATATTTTGACCAAAAAGACAAAATTATGAAAATTGTATAAATAATCAACATTACGAGTATTAGTAAAAGGATTTTGTTAATGTGTGCTCTAAGGGCACATAATAATTTGTCATTTTTAAAAAAAAAAATTGAAAATTGAAAAAGTTTTGACAACTTTTTCAATTCTCGATAAATTTTTTTCAAAAATAGATGGATTAATGTGTGCCCTTAGGGTACACATTAACCGGACCCTTAGTCAAATATTAACTGGAAGCTACCAGAAGGGTGTTTGATTAAGTTTTGATAAGAGCATGTGATCACTCCATGTGGCATTTTACAATGAAATTTTATGCATGAAATTCAAAGAAAAGTTTTTACTATACCATTGGATGTGCTCCATATCTGCACTTTGTAATGGTATCACATCATGTGAAAAGACACTGGAAGACTTTGCAACAATAATAAATTAATAACCGTATAGCTAACAACAATAGAGGGGCGTATCCGTGTGAAAGACAACTTTGTTCTCTCTTTTTTTAAATAGTTACAGTAGGTTGCTTTGAAATAGTTATAATTTTCTGCTAATTTTGTAGTTTCGAACTATTTTTCTTTTAAAATTTTAAGTATTTTATATGTATGAGGTGCGGATTAAGGTACACCAAGTCCTTAGCAAAGACAACGTAAAAGAATTTCAATTATATTACTTTAGTCACATACCTAATTCTATCTCCTAATTCCTATATATACTTCGCTTAGGGTCCATGCCAAAAACTTAGACTTCTCTATTTTCTCTCTATACTCTCTTTCTCTATATTTTACTAAAAGCTAGCACAAAAGCTAGCACCTAAAATCCAACAAATTAATAATAATAATAAAAGAACTAGTCTAGGGTCCAGCCGAACACAAAAGCGAAAGCAAATTAAAGCCTAAAAAGGTAGAGAAGTATATCTTCAGGAAGTTGCCAAGAACATAAATTGTAGGCCCATGCAAGGTGCGAGCCCACTGGGTAGGTTTTTCTGAAGTCTCACTTTCAATCACCATTCGGCCTGTGCGCACGTACAGGATGCACAGAATACAAACCGATCTCGTAGTGGGTGAGGTCTTCTTTTTTCACTTAAGAATTTCAGTGGTGCATCTAGAGATTGTTTTGGCAAAACTGACTGCAACATCTAATTTAAATTGTTATCAAATTTGACAATTACAGTTCATTGACAGAAATAGATTTGGCACATATGTGCACCATACGTACAGATGTGGCAACCATGTCTCCGTAAGTAAATAAAGGCAGAACAGTGAAAGGGTAGTCTGTAGTCATAGTTTGGAGGATTGTCTTCCACCTTTTATTACTTTATAATATCACTTTTGTTATAAAAATAATTAATAATAAAGGGGAAAAAAAAGAATAAGAAGAATTAAAATAAGAGATTGGAATACGAAATTAAATGGTCATCTGGATCTCGGAGTAGAAAGAACTTCGAATGTATTTCTATTAAGATACTTATAAAAAAGTATTTCTTTGAATATAATTTGGGTATAGGTCATGCTTTATTGCATAACAATATAAATACAAGAAAGGCAAAACTTTGGTATAACACTTTAGGTGCTAATCCTTAAATCACCTCTTAAGATTCAGTCATGTAACTACTTAACTCAAAAATATATTTCCATCCCATGAGAAAAAATTTGAGAAAAAATTTGCATGACAAAATTTTAAAGGAAGAACTTAAGGAACAACATTTAATTAAATATTGTACTTAAGTCTTACCCATACAAAAAATACTTATAATTTTATTTTCTCCTTTAAAGAGAATTCGGATACAGGTCATTCTTATGGCATAAGTAGGAGAATACTTAAAGCTGCTTTCTTCTTTAAACATACTTTTCTTTTCACCTTTTTCTTATTTAGAAGAGATACTAATTTGGTAGAGTGCGAATTTGGATTCATATATAATTAAACTTGAAATTTGGATTGAAAATCAAAATCTAACAGTTAATATGATTAAACGTCAAATTGGTGGTGGAATTTGGACATCAATCCAACCAATTAATTGAGTTTCTCTTAACTATTTGTAATTGGAATAAGAAAAGTTACCATTCCTCTTCTATCTAATCAAAGCATAGGCGGCTTTAAGAATTTTTCTCAGGATGTTCCTTAAGAGGCATAAATTATATAATATAATAAAAAAATAAATTCATATATTGACAACAACAACAATAAAAAAAATACACATATACATAAAGTTTATAATTGTCTTCTACAAGTTTTCATATTTTGAAATCGTTGCATGATAGTCTCATTATCAATGTTTCAAGTTACATCTCTCTCAATGTATACAACCAAGTAATCATTCATCCACTAAATGTAGAACAAATTACGTAGCAATGTTTAATTTTATTGACATAAAAAAAAATTGAGAGTATTCCCAAACTTGTTTTGAAGGGTAAACAAATAAAAAATTTTAAATTATTATATATATATAATTAAGTTAGCGTGATCTTGGGACCACCTGGCTTTCAGGTGGTGCCGCCCCTAAAAGTATACTTGAAGATGCACTCTCACTTGTCAAAATCATTTTAAAAGATTCATTGACAATCTTGAACAATCTTTCACCTTTTTAGACAATATTTCAATACATTTGAATAATTCTTTGACAATTTAATTTGTCACACTTATAACATGATAGACTCTAAATAATGAAAAATAAAAATTTATATAAAAGTGACAGACAATCAATCATAATCTAGATAGTTGTAAAAATTGTAATAAAGATCGGTTAATAAAATAACACTACTTCATCCTCTATATTCTCTGTTACTGTTTAAACGTTGAAACAACAAATGTATTTTTCTTTTTCCCAAAATAATAGAAAAAATCAATGCAAGGCGTGGAAAGCACATAACATTAAGCGTGTATGCAAATTTTAGTTCAATGCATTCCAACTGGTCCAAGTCAAACACCCAGCTCACGCACGTTTCAGCTAACCCAACTCTGAGCATCAACTATGCACGTCGCATCAGGAATAGGCTGAGAGGTAAAGCAGAATAGGGTGCACTAGGAAATACCCTAGTTAACAGTATTTGCCACCACAAGAATAGTTCTAAAATACAAACATGAGCAATAAGTTTGATGAGAAATTTTTTTAAATAAAATTTTTCATTATTTTTTATATGATTTGTTATAATTAGTACATAATAATAAAAGTGATTTCTAAATAATGGACTTATATAAAGGTGATTTTACTCTAATAATAACTTGACACCTTTATAAGCTATAAATGAATTATGGAAAACTTAGGTGATGTCTGGTAACAGGTTTTGTTTTCTATTCTTAAAAACTTGTTTTGGGGAATATAAAGAAAAAAAAATTCTTATATTTTTTATATCAAAAACATGTTTAGTTAGTTGAAAATAAAAATATAGTTTTTTGAAGGAAAAAATAAAAAATACTAAAATATTTTATTATAAGGATTTAAACTCTAATGCTAACTCATTAAATAGACAGATTCATTCAATTAAATGCGTTTTTTTTTTTTTTTTACTTTTGAAAATTAGAAACTGAAAACATCATTTTACATGTTTTCAGTTTCCTTCACAAACTAAGTTTTGAGAACAATTTTTGTTTTCTGCACATTTTGAATTGCCAAACAAGTTTTTTAGTTTCAAAAATAGAAAATTATTTTTGAAAACAGAAAATAAGGGAAAAAACAGTTACCAAACATACCCTTATATTCTTAACATTACTCATGGTATTTTTGAGATCTTGAACTTCAAATCTCTAGCTAGTATCTTAAGGATATTTTAGATGCTCAAAAAGATCTAAATATTACTGATACAATTATGTACTAAGGTAATTCCATAGCTACTGGCAATTTTCATTAGAATTTTAATTGTTCTAAATTTCTAATACCAATAAATTAAACTAATATTTTTTTTTATATGTCATTGTCACTAAACTATCACCTGATTTCTAATTATTATTATATGTTATTATGGGGTGTTATTATTATTTCTGTAAGGACAAAGTCCGAGGAGAGTAGCTCTTGTATGTATTTCTCTTAAACTTGACTACAATTACAGTTCTTATTGCTACAGTGTTTTATCTACAGATTCCCAGATGCCCCCTTGTAATGGGGTATTTCTTCCTTATATTCTCCTGTTTTGCTTCATCTCCACCCTCCACATGTAGTTTAAGTTACTTGCTTTAATCTTTGTCCCATCAGCACATTCCTAAAGTCTTTAGGGATAGCTGTAAGGCTAAATATCATTATTTAGATATCACATCCACATTAATGCGGTCAGAGAGTTAGCTGCAGAGTATTTAATGTGGTGGTAGCAGCTTTCTCTTAGATATTTCTTAGCTTCCCTTTGTCCTATTCCCTCTTGATGTTTATCCTTACCAATAGAATCGTTCGGAGTGTTGCTCTTAATGGCAAATCAAACATTCTAACCTCTGCTCTGCTTAGCCGATAAGGCCTTTCTTCTCGAACTACATTCTCAAACCTTCATGGCCAGAATCCTTCCATACCCTACTAATTTGTATGTCTTAGATAATGTCTAACTGTCCTCGGACTGCTGAACGTCCTCGAACAAGGCTCACGGCCCAATATACACCCCTGGGCCTTCCATCCCCACAATAGCCCCTCAAAATTCCCTTCTTTTGCTCCTCGGAAAAAAGGAGGGTTTCGATATTACAACAATTATTCTACTCTTTCCTCACATCATCTATGTTTGTGCAGGTGTCTTTTCAACTGCCCAAAAGCACACTCTTGTTGTTTCGGCATTCGAGACGCACTTGCATTTATTTTTGGCGGCTCTATGTTCCCCACGTTCTACAGTACGATGGAGATCCAAGGATTGAAGATTTTATCAGAACTTGAGCTGGACTTTTCTCGCTTGCTTTTCTCTCATATATATATATATATATATATATATATATATATATATATATTTCCTAAAAGCTTCGACTGCTTCACTTTTTGCACTTTCAAATCTCAAGAGCTAGTTCGAGGAGCCCTTCTTCCCTTCCATAAGTCATCTTTAGTATTTTTCTCTTTCTCTTCTTCTCTTCTTTTTTTTTTTTTTAATTTTTTTACTTAGAGCCCTTTCTTCCTCGGCCCGTCCAATTTCACCTTCTCTCTCTACTACCTTTAATTTTTCTCTCATATGGGTAGATTTGCTTACTTAGTAGACACCCCAGAAGGTATAGAGAGCTTTAAAGCTCAATATCGAATCACATCGGGGGTTTCTATTAGGTATTGCAAACAGAGGGAATGACACATTATGAGGTAGGAAGGAGAAGTAGTAATCCCTATGATTGCCTTTATAGAGGGAAGGATGAGAATCCCTATAGGTAGAGTAACTAGGGATTACTTAATTTCTTATAGACTCTCTCCCACCCAGTGCGCCCCCAATATGTTTAGAATTCTAGGTAGTGTAGTTGCCCTCAATGAGAAGATGGGTGTGAACCTCACCCATCATGATGTTAATTGGGATTACAACCGTCATAAACTAACAGGGCTAGGGTATTACTTAAAAACTAGAGTTACCGAGGTTAGGCTCATATCGTACCTCCCTGAGTCCAACAAGGGTATGAATAAGAATTATCTAATCATCTCAGGGGAGTGGCACGATGGGCTTCTCTGTTTGACCAAAGAAGGGACACCATGTGGGGTATTTAGGCCTAGGTTTATTATTCCAACAATGCCCTTTTTTCTTACCAACATTTCCTTTGCTCACCTTTTCTATTCGTAATCATAATTTAGTTTTTATTTTATACGCGTTGTTTTGTGACAATATTTTTGCTTCTGATGAACCTGCAGATAAGTACTCTGCTATCCCAAACCTCAGCCTTGTCAACGAGCCATACTAGACAAAAATACTCAAGGGCGAGATCTTTGTCCATAAAGACGGACAACTTAGAGTAGCCCACCTCGTCCTCGGCAATAACCCCATCTCGTCCAGCTTCCAAGCGGCCAAGTACATGATCAAAGCTAAAGACCGCCGTCTTCACTTGATCAATATCGCCGTACTAGGCATCCTTAACCCAGGCCCTGCTCCAAAAGGTGTACAACAAGTATAATTACCCTTCCAATACATAGCCGAGGAGGAAGCAAAGTCTTCCCAGCCAGCTATCAAAGAAAAAGAAGAAGAAAAAGTGGTCGAAGTCTCAGACTTCGAGGACGACTTTGAGGTCTTCAATCAACCCCAATCCCCAGAAGTTCCGGTTGGTGACTTCAACCATCTTCCCCCAGCCCAAATAAGCCACCTCTAGGAAGCTTCAACTTTTCTTGACGCCATGGTGTGCAGAGACTGGGGAGGCGCTCAGGGCTGAAGTCTCTAAGGTGTGTAGACCTTACTGCCTCCAAGTGTGGAATGAGGCCCTCAACCAGGCTAGGGTTAAGTCCTCTTCTGCCCTTAGGAGAGCAGAGAATGTTTACTATCCCCCTGCCATCTGTGGATCAAGCTCCCCGGGCTCCAAGGCTGATGCTACCTCTAAAGAGACAGACACTAGCAAGGACAGCCCTGCCAAGGCCCTCCCCTCTTCCAACAATCCTTCTAAAGAGGCAGAGCAAGTTAAGGCCGTTAAGGAAGAAAAAGATATAACCAAAGAAGCCTCTCAGAGCTTAGAGATTGTTCTAGCAACCCTTCCTATGCTTGCCAAGGAGGATCCCAAGTAAAAGTCCAGACTCCACAATAGCTGAAATTGCCAAATCCACCAAGGCCACAGGAAAGGACAACCCTCCACTGAAGATCAAATAGGGCCTAAGCTAGAATTTGTAGACTTTTTTGTTTTTGTGTAACTGTTGTTTACATTTTCAGAGTTTGTACTTATTTTGCCTTTTCCAAGGCTTAACTTAATGACAATTATGAGCTTTCTTTTATGCTTGTGGTACTTGTGCAAATTCTAACATAACTCTTGCTTTACTTTACACTTAACTGATATAAAAATGAGATATAATTTCATTCAATTATCTGTACAAGTGATAGTGTAGTTGCTAAACTCTACATAACCAACAACAGAACAGGCTAAACCTTCCAAGTCTACAATCTTTAATAAAGAGTAATTTTAACTTCAATAACGTACCTTACATGTTTCGAAACAAACAACTCATATGACCATATGTGCTTTGGGCATTCCTTCTTAATCTCACATAATGATGAACCATGTACTTACAATATCGCCTACTCATCCACTTAATAGCATATCAAAGTAGTGGTTGGTGTTAATTCACCCATAGTATATGGCCCGAGGAACCAAACATGACTAAAGTTTTGTTTAACACATATGGAGATACTGAATATTGTTAATTTACCCAAGGTATATGGTTCGAGGAGCCAAGTATGACCAATGTTCTGTTTAACACATGAATATTTGCTTTAGAAGTATTAATTTACCCAAGGTATATGGTCCGAGGAGACAGACATGACCATGGTTCTGTTTAATACTTAAACAAATAATGATGAGTACTAATTTACCCAAGGTATGTGGTCTAAGGAACCAGACATGACCGAGGTTCTGTTTAATACTCAAATAAGTAATCAAGAATATTAATTTACCTAGGGTATGTGGTCTGAGGAACCAGGCATGATCAATGTTCTGTTTAGTACTCAAACAAGTAATGAGGAATATCAATTTACCCAAGGTATGTGGTCCGAGGAATCAGGCATGACCGAGGTTCTGTTTAATATTCCAACAAGTAATAAACCTAATACATAATGTTAGAAATAAAAACATGGCAGAGCTGTCTTTCATTAATAATAGTACCTTCGCTGGTTATTTGCATTCTAAGGACGTGGTATGACATTTTCATCTAAATCTTCTAGGAAATAAGCACCTATACCAACTACCGAGGTGATATAGTATGACCCTTCCTAATTGGGCCTTAACTTTCCCCATGCTGGGTTTTTTGCAGTGCCACAACCTTTCTTAGTACTAAGTCTCCAGGTGCTAACGGTCTTAATCTCACACTTGATTTATACCCCTGTTTGAGCTTCTGTTGATAATATGCTAATTAAACCATGACATTTTCTCTCCGCTCTTCAATCAAATCCAAGCTCTTCTCTAGGTTGTCATTGCTATTTGGAGTGAACAAGCTTGTCCTCAGCATTGGGAATCCAGTCTCTAGAGGAATCACAACCTCGACACCATAGGTCATTGAAAATGGTGTTTCCTCTGTTAACCTACGAGAGGTAGTCCGATATGTCCAGAGAACATGTGTCAGCTCTTTCACCCATTTACCTTTCACATCATCCAACCACTTTTTGAGCCCATTCACTATGATCTTATTAACAACCTCGGTTTGACCATTCCCCTGGGGATAAGCCAGAGTTGAATACCTATTCTTAATACCCATATCACAATAATACCTCTTGAAAGCTTTGCTATTAAACTGAAACTCATTGTCCGAGATGAGGGTATGAGGAATCCCAAATCAAGTGACAATGTTTTTCCACATAAACCTCCTGGCATCCACATCCCTAATATTTGCTAGTGGCTCAGCTTCAATCCATTTGGTGAAGTAGTCAGTGCTGACCAAACGTCATCTCCTATTTCCTGCTGCCTTAGGGAATGACCCTACAATATTTAAGCCCTATTAAGTAAAAGGCCTAGGACTAGACAGAGGATTGAGGACACCCCCTAGTTGATGAATGTTTAGAGCAAATCTCTGACATTGGTCACACTTCTTCTCGTATTCTTATACTTCATTTTGCATACTTGGCCACTAATACCCTTGAGTGAGGGTCCTGTGAGACAGTGATCTGCCTCGTGTATGACTTTCATAAATCCCTTTATATAACTCTTCTAGGAGTGGCTCTACTGCCTCAGGATGGACGCATAGCAAATATGACCCAGAAAAAGAGCGCTTGTATAATTTTTTATCCTTAGACAACAAAAAACGAGGAGTTTTTCTTTGCACTTTACCAGCCTCCCCCTTCTCTTTAGGCAAGATGTCATCCTTAAGGAACAGAACTATGGGATCCATCCAACTAGATTTCACTCTAATTTGATGAATCTAGGTCTTTTCCCTTTTCATCTTAATAGGCTTACATAAATCTTCAACCAGGATAACTCGAGGTAAACTTTGCGCCAAGGAGGTTACGAGAGTGGCAAGAGAATCAGCATGCGTATTTCTACTTCTAGAGATTTGTTGTAAGGTGAAAGACTCAAACCTTGATTGCAAGTGCCTAACTTGATTCATATATTCTTGTATTCTCAAATCCCTAGCTTCCAATTCTCCCTTTATCTGGCCAACAACTAACCTTGAATATGAAAATACCTCCATTGTTCTTCCTCCTATTTTCTTAACCATAACCATCCCTACCAACAAAGCCTCATACTTAGCCTCATTGTTCGTGGCCAAGAAGCCCAACCTTAGGGATTTCTCAATAATAATATTTTCAGGAGATACCACAACTAGCCTTACTCTAGATCCTCTTTAATTAGTTGCACCATCAACATATACCCTCCAAGAGAATCAGCATGCATATTTCTGCTTCTAGAGATTTATTGTAAGGTGAAAGACTCGAACCCTAATTGCAAGTGCCTAACTTGATTCAAATATTCTTGCATTCTCAAATCCTTAGCTTCCAATTCTCCCTTTACCTGGCCAACAACTAGCCTTGAATATGAAAATACCTCCATTGTTCTTCCTTCTATTTTCTTAACCACAACCATCCCTACCAACAAAGCCTCATACTTAGCCTCATTGTTTGTGGCCGAGAAGCCCAACCTTAGGGATTTCTCAATAATAATATTTTCAGGAGATACCACAACTAGCCTTACTCCAGAACCTCTTTAATTAGTTGCACCATCAACATATACCCTCCAAGATAAAGGTTTGTAAGGAAACCATCCCAACTGATTTTCCATCTATGTTTTGCTTTTCTCCCTCCTTTTCCAGTGGAGATTCAGCAAACTCAGCCACCAAATCTGCAAGGACCTAGCCCTTAATAGAGGTGCAAGGCATTTACTTGATATTAAAAACCCCTAGGATCATTCCCCATTTTGCAATTCTTTCGGTGTAATCAGTTTTCCGCAGTAGTGATTGAAGAGGAAGTTGGGTTAGAACTACAACCGTGTGAGCCTGGAAGTAATGAGGAAGCTTCCATGTAGCATGCACCACTGCCAAAATGGCTTTCTCCAATGGTAGATAATGAATTTCTGCTTCATGCAACGATTTACTCACATAATAAACTGGTCTCTGCACTCCATTATCAACTCATATTAGTACTGAGCTTACCACATGAGAGGCTACAGCAATGTAAGCAAATAAAACCTCCTCCTCTTCAGGCTTGGACATAATGGATGGCTAAGAAAGATACTCCTTCAGCTGCTGGAAGACTAGGGCACACTCTTCGGTCCATTCAAATCCTTTCCACTTATGCAATAATTGGAAGAAATGCCTACACTTGTCTGCTGACCGAGAGATGAATCAGTTCAGAACAGCAGTCATTCCTGTTAACTTTTAGACTTCTTTGGGATTCCGAGGAGGTCGCAAATTGTTAATTGCCCTAATTTGGTCAGGGTTGACCTCAATTCCACGGTGAGTGACCATATAACCTAGAAATTTTCCTGAGCTAACGCCAAAGAACACTTAGAAGCATTAAGGCGTAATTTGTGCTTTCTCAGTATTTCAAAAATATTTTCGAGGTCATCCATGTGCTCGAACCCTACCTTACTTTTCACCACCATATTATCTATATAAACCTTAATATTTTGCCTAATTGTGGCTTAAACATCCTAGTCATCATCTTCTGATAAGTAGACCTTGTATTCTTTAACCCAAAGGGCATTACCTTGTAGTGGTAATTTTCAGTAGACGTAACAAAAATTGTCTTCTCCTGATCATCCAAAGCTAATGATATTTGATGGTACCCTTGAAAGACATCTAAAAAACTCATCCGAAGATGACCTACAATTGCATCCACTAATTGATCTATTCGAGGCATGAAGAAAAGGTCCTTTGGGCAAACTTTATTTAAATCTGTGAAGTCTACATATACTTGCCACTTCCCATTTTCCTTCTTCACCATTATTGTATTGGCCAACCACTTAGGGTAAAACACCTCTTTAATGGCCCTGGCTCGCTTAAACTTGATCACCTTAACCTTGACGGCATCAAAATGTTCCTTAGACGAGCGTCGAGGTGGTTGATTTTTGGGGATGACAGATGGATTGACGTTTAAATGATGACAAATGAAATTTGGATCCACCCCAGGAGCTTCGTAAGCATTCCATGCAAACACATCAATATTTTTCCTAAGAAATACTATCAACTCTTCCTTCTCCTGAGGAGGCAACTGAACTCCGACCTGGAAAAACTTCTCCTCATCATCACTAATAATAACTTTATCTAATTCCTCACGCTTTGCCCCTTCTATCACCACATCTGTAGATAACACTGGCATCCTTAATTGCTATAAACCCTGCTCAGCAAAGGCCGAGGACTCACCTCTAGTTTGATGTTTAATTGCAGTTACCAAGCATTGCCTAGCCATAGATTGGCTCCCAAACAGCTCCTCAACCTAGTACTCGGACGAATACTTCACCTTTAAGTGTAGGGTGGAAGAAATGACCCCCATGGTATAAAGACAATGTCTTTCCATAATGGCAGTGTAGGGGGAGTAGGCATCTACCACAATGAAGTCTACCTCCACCACTTCTGACCTTGCTTGCACGAGTAGTCTAATCTGGCCCTTTGGGATAACAATTTTCCCATCAAAACCTAGCAAAGGTGCATTATAGCAGGCCAGATCTCCAAGTTTCAATTTGAGCCCTTTATATAAATTAGGATACATGATCTCTGCAACGCTGCCTTGATATACCAAAACCCTCTTCACATCATACCCACCTGTCCTGAGGGTAACCACCAGGACATCATCATGTGACTGCAAGGTTCCAACTTTATCCTCATCCGAAAAGCTTAATGCTAGTCGGACCTCCATTCTACCCCTCTTCGGATTAGGGGACAAGTCCTCTACAAATGGTCGAGCTATAGACATCATCCTAGATGGATGAGAACCAGTTCTCCCTAGAGCAGCAAGAATAACACTAATAGTACCTAATGGTGGTCTTGAAGAAGCATCTCTCTGAGCTCCAGACCCTACCTCGCTGCCTTGTCCGTTGGGCTGATACAAAATTTGCTTAACTTTCCAATCTTAACCAATTGCTCCAGATGACTCCACAAAGTCCTGCAATCTTTTGTAGGATGCCTTCTCTCATGGTGGTATTGGCAATGAAAGTTTTGGTTGAGCTTCATAGGGTCTCCTCATCTTATTGGGCCATTTAAAGTATGACACATTCTTAATTTTTTCTAAGATTTGGTGTATTGGCTCTCGGAACGTAGTGCTAATCACCCGAAAAGCAGTAGATCCAGAATGCCTAGCAAAATCTCTTCGAAGTCAGTTGTTATTATACCTCTCTGACTTGGAATCCCTTCGATCCTGAGGGATTACTTTAGCTTTCCCCTTCCCTTGTTGTTGGTCCTCCTTGACCCGCTTGTACTCATCAATACGATTCATAAGTTGACGTACACTCTTAATGAGTTTCCTTGTCAAAGACTTCCTTAAATTGTGCTGGGCGGGCAGACCGACCTTAAAAGTCCTTATAGCCACATCGTCAAAATTTCCATCTATCTCATTAAACATCTCCTAGTATTCGTCCGAATACGTTTTCAGGGTTTCCCCCTTTCGCATGGTCATAGACAATAGGGAGTCTAAAGGCCGAGGAACCTTATATAAGTTACAAAATGAGCCCCAAACTCCTTAGTAAGCTCCTTAAAGGAGTTAATAGAACCTTCCTTCAGATCATCGAACCATCTCATTGCCACAGACCCCAAACTAGATGGGAACACCTTGCACATCAAGGTCTTATTCTTTGAGTGAACAATCATTCTCTAGTTGAAGTGGCTAACATGATCCACATGGTCTGTTTTGCCATTATACATGGTGAATGTTGGTTGAGTAAACCGCCGATGAAGTTTTCCTCCTTCAATCCTACGTGTAAAAGGTGACTTAGAAATCTGATTTAGAACCTTACTCATTGCATCGTTGCCCAGATCTTTGCAAGATGGACTCTTCCTTCTCCGCTTATAATGGTGATCCTTATTGCATGAAAAAGATTCGGTGGGAGGAGTCCTTAACTTGGGCCAGTAGCTATTATCCCTATTATCATAAAAAAAGGGTCAGAACTTGAAGGAGTTCCTCTACGTCGCTCGCGGCGTAACCTCCTTCACAAACGGTCAATCTCCAATTGCATGCTTCTAGTATTCTCTTCATAGGAGATGTGACTCATACTTCAAGATTGGCTCTTACTAGTATGTGTGGTATGCACACTAACTTCCCAGTCCCTTCTTCGTTCAAGATTGAGAAACTGATCTTGACGTTGCGAACCAAGAGACTCTTATCGGTTTGGCCCTAAACCTACCAAAGCTAAACGTTGATCTCACTAAAGCTCAAGTTCACCATAGACGGTGCCAAATGTAAGGACACGCTTTGGATCCTAAGCCCAAATGATAAAAGGATTAAGGCCCAAAGAGCCCAATACAATGAATTTGTAGAAAGTGGGCTTGAAACTATATTTCAATGAGTTGGACAACAATCATAACGGGTTAAAGAAGACAAGAAAATAAAGATAAATAATTTTCGTGCATTGAAAATCTTCCTCGGCAAAGTCAGAGGAGAGTAGCTCTTATATATATTTCTCTTAAACTTGACTATAATTACAATTCTTATTACTATAGTGTTTTCTCTACAGATTTCTAGATGCCCCCTTTGTAATGAGGTCTTTCTTCCTTATATTCTCCTGTTTTGCTTCATCTTCACCCTCCACGTGTAGGTCAAGTTGCTTGCTTTAATCCTTGTCTCATCAGCACATTTCTGAAGTCTTTGGGGGTAGCTGTAAAGCTAAATATCGCTGTTTAGGTATTACCTTCACATTAATGTGACCAGAGAGTTAGCTGCAGAACATTTAATGTGGTGGTAGCAACTTTCTCTTAGATATTTCTTAGCTTCCCTTTGTCTTATTCTCTCCTGATGTTAATCCTTACCAGTAGAATCGTCCGGAGTGTTCTCTTGATGGCAGATCAAACCTTCTGACCTCTGCTCTGCTTAGCCAATGAAGCATTTTTTTCTCGGGCTACCTTCCTAAACCTTCATGGCCAGAATCCTTCCATACCCTACTAATTTGTATGTCTTATCTAATGTCTAACTGTCCTCGGACTGCTGAACGTCCTCGGACAAGGCCCACGGCCCAATATACACCTCTGGGCCTTCCATCCCCACAATTTCCATAATTGATATTTGTATTCTTTGTTGTTTTTAGAATTCATGTTGTTATTATTATAGTTATTTTTATGGTTGATTAACTATACTTAAGATTATGCTCATTAGAGTGGTAAACAAGTTGAGTATTGAAA
Organism: Castanea sativa; assembly: GCF_040712315.1. Lineage (NCBI taxonomy): Eukaryota > Viridiplantae > Streptophyta > Magnoliopsida > Fagales > Fagaceae > Castanea > Castanea sativa. The sequence continues at coordinate 14,291,827 of NC_134022.1, forward strand.
ATTTAGGCTTGTTCATTTACTTTTATTTCAAACATGAGCCAAGCTTAAGCTTGCCATTATACAAATTACATGTTCAAACTTTGGTCTTTCTCTTGTCGAATAAGCTCTAGTTTGTTCACAAATTACTTAATTAACTAATTCTCTTCCCATTAAAACTATTGTTTTAATTTTTAATTTGGTCACGAGTTTATTTACAAACATATTATTATGTTTGAGTATGGCTTGTTTAATAGTCAAGTCTAAATTTGGGCTTAAGTTTAGCTTGTTTGATAAAGACCAAAAAGAACGAATATAAACAATACTTTTTTTCTCAAGTTGAGTTTAAGCCATTCATAAACAATTGGTATATAGCGCTAACGATTGTTATTATAATTTTACCTAACGAAATATAGCTATTATGTCTTTTCTTTGGGTCATGCTAACGAGTGCCTTTAGGGCAATGGTTAACAATTATTTTAAGAAAGTTTTGATACAATTTTTATGGGAAATGAAAAAAGTTATCAAAACATTAATGACTTTTTTTTTCTTTTCCCATATGATATTTCTTTAAAGAGTAATGTTACAACCACAAATTATTTTACAACATTTTTATAAAATGTTGATATGGTCAACTTCTCTTATTAATTTTCATTTAAGCCAATCATTAATATCATTTTTTTCATTTACCAATAATTACTCACCACATCAACAGTTTGCAAGTTTTTTTTTGTAATAGTTTATATATCAAGCATTATTCTTCTTTAAATAAATTGTTAACCAACGTGGCATCCATTAACATTAATAGTTTGCTCCTACTCCCATTAATATGTGAGCCAATTAATAGTTTGCACCGACTTTGCTGCACGCAGGCTCTGCTCACATGGCATTTAAATTCACATCCATATTTCCTAACACCATTATACCTGCATAAATTATACAAAGCTTTCTAGATGAAAGGAATGGTTCTAGAGCGGTTTCAAATCAGATACCGTTGTTCCATTAAAAAAAAAAAAAAAATCAGATACCTTTGATATTATTCTTCTGGATCGGCGCGCATCTAGACTCTGGAGGAGGTTCATAAATGGAAAAATGAAGTGGTAGGTGATGACTCGTGACTCGTGTTTGCAACTTTCAGTCAGCAATGATATGATATCTGCCTCTTATGGTTTAATTTTATATTTGTATCCCTTTTTTTTCGCCAATAAGTCTTTAACCAAAAAAAATTTCACAACTATTAGGATGATAAATTATTGATAATAAAATAATATTAATGATGAATAAAAGAAAATTACTAATTTAGATTGTGTGAAAAAAAAAATTAGTGTGTATGACTGAATATAACATTATACTTTTTCTGACCCCAACTTGTCTTTCAAGTTTATTTTTAAATTTTTTATTGGAGGTTTAGGGCGAAATTATATTCTTCCAAAATTTATGAGAGTGAAGATTTTCTTCAGTGGACTTCCCTTTTTAATTTAAATTTGTGTAAAATGGGGTATAATTTTTTTAATAAAGTAAATGGTAAGTTATTAAAGTTAATATATATATATATATATATTTTAATAATTTGATAGTTGGAGACGAAGGGATTTTTTATATAATAATTATTTAGATATCTTCTTTAAAAACACTAGAAAGTACTAATAACCAATTTCGTTAGGTAAATAAATAAATAAAAAATAAATGAATAAATAATTATTGAAAAAACTAATTATATATTTGGAAAAAACACTAGAAAGTACTAATTATTTTTATTGGTCTTCAATATATATATATATATATATTTTTTTGGAGGATCAAAAAAATGAGATGGATAAAATAATGTATTTCTCCACCCACTGGCTTTTTAATTCCATTGTTAGGTTAGGTAATATTTACAATCACATTAATCACATCCAATGTAGATTTGATTGTTTTAAGGACAAAATTTGAAAACAAACTTGGTTGTACCCTTAGGCTACCACTCCACTAAATATCTTTTTGTTGGACATAAATTTTGACAAATTTATCATTGGATTATATTTTATTCTTATATCCTCTTTGCTCACAAAATTTTCAAAAAAATAAAAAATCATTAGATATGTCATTAATCAAATGTTTAAATTTCATATTTTTGTAGTTTAAAATTATGTATAAAAAATAAATTTATAGATCGAATAATAAATAAAATCCAATTGGTACGAAATATGACATGTGTCTTAAGAATATAAAGAATATACAATTTAATAGTTAGATTTTTAAAATATCAACTTATTTTAATTTTTTAGTGGGAATTATAGCCTTAGGCTTGATCAAGTTTATAACCAAATTTTTTTCAAAATAATTTCCATCAGTGCTTTTACTAATGAATGGTACGTATTCTGTGGATTTAGATCCTCTACATTTCTTAGGGTACTCTATCAAATAGATTTTCTTAAATTCTAACCACTCTTTAATGATTTAATGGTATAGATTTTGCCATGTCAGCATTCCACTAACAATATTTCTAAAATAATAAAATAATGTTGCAAACAAAATAATTAAGATTATTGTTAGTAAAATGCTGACATGGCAGAATCTATACCATTAAATCATTAAAAAATAATTAAAATTTAAAAAAATCTATTAGTAGAGTACCCTAAAAAATCTAGAGGATCTGAATCCGTAATCTATCATTCTTGTCATTGGCGCGTATCTTATCATTCTATATTTCTATGTGCTGGAGCTTAGTCCTGCCATTCATATAAGTGGAGTAGTTTTTTTTTTTTTTTTTAAAGAAAAAAACTAGTGAGGTGTTGACTTGACTATGCTATTGTTAATAAATGAATATAATTTTTCTATTAAACGGCTAAAATTTGCTGCAAGTGACAAATTAGTCCCCCAATTATTAAAAGAGAAAGAAAAAGACAAATGAGTCGCTTTCCTTCCAAAAGTGGCCAAACGAACATACTAGTGGAGTAGGTTTTTTTTTTTTTAAAGAAAAATCTAGTAAAGTAGTTGACAATAGGCTTTTGTTAACGTGCTGAACAGCACCCGTTAAGATTGTATTTTTTATTAATAAAATATAGTTACTTTTTGAGAGTAGAAAAAAGCATGGTAAAGTGACACTTAAAATGTCAGTAAAGCATAAAAAGTTGGGCATTTTACAAAAGGGCTGAAATACCCTTTTAAGTCATTTCATCTTCCTTTCCTTCACTAGCATTTCTCAGTTGATACTTTCTGAGTGTTTTTTTATTTTCTTTTTTTCAGATCTACAAAACCACCCAAATGCCCAAATTTCAAACCAAGCCAAATTGTCAAGCTTTTCACGTTCCAAACTGAACCAGTCACCATAGCAACCCAGATACAACCAAAAACAAGGGAAGAAAAAGTAGAACCAAAGGCAAAGAGAGACAAACGGAGGGTGACGGCTATAGAGGTGCTAGTGGTGGCGCCGGTGAGCACAGCTAATAGAAACGGTGGTGGAGCTCAAGATTTTGGCCTTGGTTGATACGAGAGAGAATCTGAGATAGCAGAGAGGGAGCGAGACGGATCTGGTGCTAGGGGGTGGGTTATAGATCTAGTGGTTGTGGTGGCGTTGGTGGACTTTTTTTTTTTTTTTTTTCCTGGGATTGAAATGTTAGAGAGACCAAGAGAGAAGGAGGTGAGACGAGAAGAAGAAAGAGGTTTCAGACGTTAGAAACAGAGAAAATTGTGTAAAAAGATCATGAGGGGTATTTTTGTCTTATACGTAACAAATTTAACTTCTCAAAAATGTTTCTCTTTTTTTAGTAAATGTGGCTCAACGTGCTTGTTATTTGTTATTTATTATTTTATTCATTCTTAACTGGTGCTGTACAGCACCCATTAATAAGACATTGTTAATAAACTAATATAATTTATTGAACGGCTAAAATTTTCTGAAAGTGACAGATTAGCCCCGCCCCCCAAAAAAATATTATAAAAGAAAGAAAAAAAAAAGAAAAAGACAAATGAATCCCTTTCCTTCCATCCGCCAATGACCAAACGAACATCGTAAGTACGAGGGAATTAAAATGGTTTATGGGAGGGAGGCAAAATGAGGTCCCCATATATTTCTAATTATCTATCAACGTCCATTGTATTATTTCATATAAAATAAATCCTTTATATGAATTAAAGAGGCCAGAATCCAACTTCAAATTTTCAAAATAGAACAAAACAATAAAAAGTACTCTTTCCTACTTCTCCCACGGTCCCACCCCACCTTAATGATCATGGCCGAAGGGCCCCCGGGAGAGGGAGGTGGTCCCTCGAGAAAAAGCAAAATCTGCCCCTTGGTTAAGAAAAATCCAAAACTTTAAAATTGAAATAAATTAATTTTTTCTAATTAAAAAGCACTGTTATTGTAATGTGATTTTTATTTCCTTTTCTCTTAGAAGGTTTTTTTTTTTTTCATTTTTATATGATTATAGCTTGGTTTTTAGACTCGAACTATTTAATGAATCGTTAAAAAGAGAAGTTCAAAATTTTGAAGGTCGAACTAAGGTCGAATCATAATAATATCATAATTAATTTAAGAAATTTTTTAAAAGATAAATAAATATATTAAATTTGTAAAAGTAGCAAAAATGACTAAAATAGCCAAAATAAATATTGAGATTTATGATTTATCTTTCAAATTTATATTTTATATCTTAACTTTCACAAGATAAATAAGAAATATTAAATCCTAAATAAACATAAATTAAATATTAAGTTTCTTATTTTATTGTATTTTTTTAATATCCAATCCCGTTTGAATAGACAGACAACTATTTAATAAGAAATTAAAAAAAAAAAAAAAACCAATAGTGATAAAACCCGGAAGAGTGGCAGACTTGGGGCTTGCCCATTAAAAAATTAGTTAAATCAATATAAGGCCCAAGACAATTCAAAAAGAAAATAGTTGACAGCCATGCTTTTAGTACAAGTTTTTTTTTTTTTTTTTTTGGTTTTTTTTTTAACGAGTTTCAACCTATGGTGTATGTTCCAAATAATAACTCTTTATCATCAGATCAAGACATCAATCGGTTTTTGGTGTAGGTAGGGATTGAACTCTAAATCTCTTATTCAACCAGCAAAAACTTTACCAGTGGAGCTAATTAGATGAAAGTGATTTGACACTTCATACATGATAGCCAAGCATTTATGGATCCTGACCCTCTCCATTTCCCTTTGAAATGGAGAGTGTCCATTTCATGAACAAGATTTGTTTGAAAAAATCTATGGTTAAGTTGGAGTCTTTTGGCTGAATATCGTAAAAAAGTAAGTTTATTTGTGATATAAGAATTGTTGAAAGTTATTTGAAGAAATGAGGAAAGAAGCAAATTTCAGCAATAGTATTTTTGAAATTCTAACAAAAAGTATGAGAGAGAAGAGAGAAATGATGTGATGAATGGAGTGAGAAAATTTTAAATTTCAGTAACGAGGTTACCAAAATTCCTGCCTGCCCAAGCTTGTTGCCCAAAAGTGCTCGAAGGAGGAGTGGCCGCAGAGAGAAAATGAATTGTGGCAATCATGTTGCTAAAATTGTAGGGGAGGAGAGAGAAAATTTGATTGGCATAGTAAACGGTGTAGAGTTTGGATTGCATAGCATTTTTATCAAGAGATTGGCACATATTAGTTTCTCATATATATAAGGAGGCATATATCTGTACAGATAAAAGATAGCAACAAGACTAGGGATGATCACGGTGGTATATGATTCTTGTTCCCCACCCAAACCTTCTACTCCGCAAGGTACCCAAACCTGACCCGACCTGATCTCTCCTCCTAAGAATATAAAGTAGCCATGAAAACTTCTTGGAGGCTTATCTCCAGTCTCCTCTTTGTCAAAATTCAATACCATACAATTGAATTATGATTCCAATTATTTTATTTTTCCAAGAAAATTTATGATTCCAATTATTTACAGCATTAAACTGATTGTCAATTTGTACAAAAAGAAAAATATGGAGCAAATTATTTGTAATAGGCTAATAGCCGTTATACTTGCCATAAGTATAAAGTATTACTATTAAGTATTAAGAACAACTAGCCATGGAATTTTGAATTTATCTACCTCCTAAAATCACGCGGTTTTCATATATGTTATGAATATTTGAACAGTGTGGTTTGGATATAATAAGGGTATTTGAATTGTGTTGACTCTTTTCCTCCTAGAATTAAGGTGACTTTGATATGGTAAGGATATTTGAATTGTGTTATTTTGATATGTTTTGATATCCTTATCATATCAAAATAACACAATTCAAATATCGCATCAATTTTCTCCTTCTCCCTCTTTTCTCTTCAAATTGGGAAGAAAACCATTTCATCTTAAATGTAGACCCGAGGAGAAAACTCTTAGACCCCCAAAATTTTCACTCCCTACTCCCCTCTCTAACCAAATACACTCTTCTCCCATATTTTCCCCTCTTTTATCTTGATTCCCCCCCTCCCCCTCCCCCCTCCCCCCTCCCCCTCCAACCAAAAGGACCTGGATGCCAAAGGCTTAGATGGCCTTTGTCTAGGACAATGGGCTTGCTTTGGGGGTAATGTTAGCTATATTACTTGATGGAGGTAACGGGTCATGAAAAAAATTATGAGCTTAGATGGCCTTTGTCTAGGACAATGGGCTTGCTTTTGGGGGGGGGGGGGGTAATGTTAGCTATATTACTTGATGGGGGTAAAGGGTCCTGAAAATTTGTGAAAAATGCATGCATTAGGCATAGAACCAACAACCTCCCGCCCATTTAAGGCCTCTATCCAACGCACTGACCACTGAACTAGTTGGCTTCCTTGGATCATATTTGAAATTTATATTTTATTTATTTTAATTATACAAGATTAATAGCTTTCACTATTTACTTAATAGTATTTTCTAAATTTATTTTTGTTCAAGAATTATGCTTTTACATCAATAAATATGAATATAAAATTTGTAAATTTATGTTAAAAATGATTTTATTTTAAATTAAAATGCTTTTTATTTGAAAGATTAATAAACACAACTTTTAAAGCTTGTTTATATTTATTATTCTCTATTCACTTTATAAAAATAACGAAAATTGGTTTGAAATTTGTTTTAATTGCTTTATATATTTTTAAGGGTAAATTTCCATATTTTTACACATTTAATATATTTATTTGTATTTTAAATAATATTAAATTAATTTTGACGTAATTACGGTTCGACCTCGGTTGAATCTCGGTCCAACTTTAAAAACCTTAAACCTCTCCATTTTTCAATTATTTGAATGGTCCAGGTCTGAAAACCATGGTCTATAACATTGTTAGTCATTTGGTTTTAGATGCAATGAAAAAGCTTATAGGTAAAAAAAAAAGCATTATTAAATTATGTATTCACATTGCTTTATATTAAATATATTGTTTTATTCATGTGTTCACACTATTTTGTAATGAATATATTATTTTATTATAGATGATATATTATTTTATCGTGTTGGTTATATTATTTTATTGTGTTGAAAGCTAAAATAAAACCACTAATGTTGAGTATTTTGTAAAGTGAGAAGGTATGATAGATAAAACAGATTTTTGTGGAGCCATATTGCTCAATTTATGGCTCCACAAATATGGATGCTCTTAGGAAATGTGAAATTAGGGATGACAATTGCTACCCAACCCGCGGGTACCCGACCCTAACGGGTCGAGTTTTACCCGGCACCTTAAAAAATAGGGTCGGGTTTGGGTTTAAAAAAAAACCCAAAATGGGTCTGGGTCGGGTCCTTGTTTTGGTAAAACTCGGCTCAAACCCGGACGTGGACCTGGATCCGACTCGATTACTGTTAAGTTACCAAAACACCCTCGTATGTGTGTGTGTGTGTGTGTGTGTGTGTGTAGTTATAAACCCTAAAATTAATCTCTCATTTTAGCTCACTCTCCTCTCCCACTCTCACTCACTCTTAATCTCACTGTCAACCCAAACTGTCACTATCGGTCTGTTCTATTCAGTTCTCTTCAAAATCTTTTTTTTTTCTTTTCATATATTGTATTTTGTCTGAGATGTTTGTTTCATATGAATTCAATTTTCCAAGCAAAGGTACAAGGAATCACATGACATCATTGCCTGAAACCCAAACTGAGTCCCATTTGCCAAGCAAAGGTATGTTTTCCATTTTTTTTTTCCAAAACTCATCAATTTCTATATTGTTGATTCACATTATTTTTGTACCCAAACCAAGTCTTTGTATTCATCGAAAGGGGTTTTGTTGATCCATATTATTTAAAAAAATGATTAAATACATTGATTCATATTATTTTAAAAAAGATTAAATTGAGTCCCTGTATTCTATTTTGTTGATTCATATTATTTTTTTAAAAAAGATTAAATACGATTTTCAGTTATTAAAGAGGGGCTTCTCAGTTATTTACAAGAAAGGGAAACTGTGTGATTTATCAATGCTAAATTTTGGGTGAATAGTTTGGTTTGTCAATATATGTATTTTGGGTGTGTATTTTGGTTTGTCAATATATGTTAAAGCCTTATTATGTTAGCTATAAAAAAGTTTGTGGGACATTTCATTTTTGATGAGTGAATAATTGAGTGTAATTTAATGGAAAAATAAATTCTATGGGACAATGTTTTTCAAAGAAAGTGTAATTGTTTAATGGAAGAAATTGAGTTTATTGTTTTTTGTGTTTGTTATGAATGCAGTGCCTAAAAGGGAAATGGGAGGCACAAAAAAATCTGGTTCTCCCTCGCTAGGCGACTCTCCCTTGAGAACCGCACGTTGTCCCTTGCCAGCTATGTGGTCTCTTTCGCCATTTTCACGATCACCCTCGCCATTGTTGCCTTCTGGTAGCTCACTCATAGGATCACCATTACCTTTATGCCCATTAAACAATGAGTAAGTGTTTAAATTTGTAGTTAATCATGTTTAATTATGATTGGATTGATAGAATTTGTGAATATTTGTGAATAGGTGTAATTGTGAATTTGTGCCAATTAATCAATTAGTATATGTAATATTGGATTTGTGAATATTTGTTTTCATTGATAGAATTTCTAACTCCCAAACTTTTGAACCAATTGGGAGTTTGAAATCCACGATGGTGGACTTAGTGGGAGAGGACCAAGAGTTAGAGGAACAAAAAAAGATAGAGGAAGAGGGAGAGCAAGAGGCTACAAATGAGGATGTGGATACAAGTAGAAAAAGATGGACTACCTCAAATGTTTGGGAGCATTTTATTAGGAAGAAAGTTGACGGGAAATCTAAAGCCTAATGCCATCCTTGTGGCAAGCTTTACTTGGGTGAGTTTAGCCAAGGTACAAGCCATTTGCAAAATCATTTAGCAAGATGTCCACGGTTGAAGTTTAAAGATATAAGGAATATGCAACAACCAGTGTTAATTAAACAACACAATAAGGTGGATGGAACAATGAGTTTAAATTCTTACCAATTTGATCAAGTCAAAATGATGAGTAATCTTGCTCGTATGGTCATCCTACATGAATACTACATAAATACCCACTTTCAATGGTTGACCACATTGGGTTCAGAGAATTTGTGGGTTCTCTTCAACCTTTGTTTAAACTTATCTCGAGAAATACTTTGAAGAGTGACATTTTTATAATTTATGATAATGAGAGGGAGAAAACTTTGAAGATGACGGACAAGAATGGAAGTAGGATGCCAATTACAGCTGATATGTGGACTTCAAGTAACAAAAAAAGAGGGTTCATGGTCATTACCGCTCACTTTATTGATCACACTTGGACGTTGTAAAGCTGGGTTTTAAGGTAATTTTTTGATTTATAAATGTTAAATTTATTAAACCATACGAATTGTACCATATGTCATTGATCATAGTGTTTATTGAGTTATTTTATAATTATTCATATTATTTTTTTAGGTTTGTTTATGTTCATTCTTTACACACAAAAGATGTCATTGTTGATGTCATTGTTGATTGTTTTTTAGAGTGGAACATTGATAGGAAGTTATTCATAATAACTGTTGATAATTGTAGTACTAATGATGCCATGATAAGATTTCTTTTGAATAAGCTTGATACTAGTTCTCTTATGTTGAGGGGGTCTATGTTGTATATGAGGTGTGCTGCATATATTTTGAATTTGATTGTTCAAGATGAGTTGTCTCTTATTGGTGATGGTATTGAAAGGATTCGTGATAGTGTGATTTATTGGATTGGATCACCAAAAATGAGGCAGAAATTTGATGGAAATCCACGTCAATTGCGTGTCCAATGCACCAAAGAGTTGGTATTAGATTGTAAGACACGTTGGAATTCAACTTACTTAATGCTTTCTACTGCATTGATTTATAAAGATGTTTTCTCTCGTTTGACTAAAAGTGAAGCATCTTATACTTGTTTGCCACATGATTATGATTGGAAGGTAGCCAAAGATATTTATGAGAGATTGGAGTTGTTTTATAGTGTAACTGAGTTTTTCTCTAGTCGTAAGTACTCCACAACTAATATGTATTTTACTTTGGTGTGTGAGTTGAAAATAGCATTGAATGAATGGAGTTTGTCTTCAAATGAGATGATAAGTAGGATGGTAGAAAGCATGCTTGTAAAATTTAATTCTTATTGGGCTAATGTTAATATTGTTATGGTTGTTGCTGCTATCTTAGATCCAAGATATAAGATGAAGTTGTTGAAGTTTTGTTATCCTAACATTTATGGTAATAATTCTGGGAGATTGAAAAAATTAAAAATCTTTGTTATGATTTGCTTGATGAGTATGGAGATGTAGATGTAGATGAGTCCCTTGTAGATAATGAAGGAAGTTCTTATATGCCTGCAAGTACTTCAAATTATGTGGCACAAATGAAATGTAAGTTGAGTGAGGCAATGTCATCTTTTGATTTGTTTGTCAACAATAGTTCAAGTAGTTCAAAGAAACATTGGAGTACTAGAATGGAATTTGATCATTTCATTGATGAGGGAGTGTTGAAGAGGAGTGAAGACTTTGATATTTTGGCATGGTGGAAAAGTAATGGTCTCAAGTATCATACTTTACAAAGAATTGCAACGGATATTTTAGCCATTCTTGTCACAACCGTTGCTACAGATCTGCCTTTAGCACTAGTGGGAGACTTTTAAGTCCACACCATAGTAAGCTTCATTCTAAGACTATAGAGGCAATGTTGTGTGCTCAGAATTGGTTATGGAGTGAAATCAAAGGTTAACAATTGTATAATTTGTTTTTATAAAATGAAATCAAAATTGTATTTTTATATTTGTTAGTTATAATTTGATGAAGTTTATTTTATTTTTTAATTCATTGTTGTTGTAGATTCTTCAACTATGCTAGGAGATTGTACACTTTAATCAATTCTTGATGATGGGGAGCCTAATGAAGAGGATGGGAGTTGTGTCACAGCTGTGAATGATTAGACCTTTTGTATTAATTTAGTAGCTTTTTAATTTCTTAGACTTGTTGGATTATCTTGTAGGTTTGTAATTATTCTAAACTTGTGGGATTTATTTTGTAGCTTTTTAATTTCTTGGACTTGTTGGACTTATGATACTTATTTCTTGGACGTGTTCGATTTATTTTATTTTTATGTTTTGCAGGTGATTTTAGCAATGATTTATTGATTTATAATTAAATGGTTATCTTAGTTAGGTGATTTATGATTTTAGATATGATTTATTGATTTATAATTAACAGGTAATTTAATGATTTATGATATTAGTTATGATTTATTGATTTATAATTAACAGGTGATTTATTGATTAATGATTAATAGCCTATGATTGGCATTTAGGCCACATTATATGGGCTTGAATCTGGACGTCATAGGACTTGAATCTAGGCAAAAATAAATTTGGGCTTCAATTCAATCTTTTTTTTTTATTGGGCCCAAATCTAGTAGGGCTAAATGGGGCCCAATGGGGTGGGTTTGGGCGGGCATAAAAACCCGTTTATTAAATGGGCCGGGTTCGGGTAATGGGTTTAGGTCCGCAGGACGCTTTCGGGTATAAGAAAACTCGGTCCAAACCCGGTTCGTTACCATTCCTATGCGAAATGTATTTAGGAATCATGGAGGCCGGATTAGGAGGAAGATTGAGAGAAAGTCGAAACAACAAGTCCCGCATGACTTGGTTGAATTGGTGCCAGACTCTTGGTTAATCTGTCTGCAAGCTAACATGTTGACCAAGGGGTGGCAGATATTCTAGACACTCAAAAGAACACTACTCTATCTGCCAAACATATTCTCCTTAAGCTTTTTCAAAAAAAAAAAAAAAAAAAAAATTTAAATCAACATTAGCTTGGGCCATGAATTAGGTTGTGTTGCACATGGTTTCAACGAGCCTTATGCCAAAAAAGAGTTGTGAAAAAGAAAATACTAATAAAGAAAATCATATTAAACAAAATTGAGATTGCAATATTTTTTTCAAGGGGAAATGAAAATTTTGGCAACCCATTGCTATGGCCTATAACATCAAATGCATGCAAACAAATAAGAGCAATTTGAACTCAATTTCTTTAGGTATAACTGTATAATACTATAATACGTTTACAACTCAAATCGCATATATTGAAACCTGTCTCAAATATAACCTGTAAGCACTTTTCAACTATATACGAAAATGTAAGCATATAACTTTCAAGTTGATGTTAATTTTTCTGAACAAGGCAGATATAAATCAATCTTTAACCAAATGAATTGAAAATTAGTCCAACTCTATATTCCATTTTCTATGGACAGGATAGGAAATCAACTCATTAATGGAAGTGTCTAGTTACATTATCAAGTCAATTGCGTTCAAAGTTTCGACACTACTAAATGAAGGTAAATTCCAAAAGAAAGTTTCTGCACAATCTGATGTGATTGATATGGGATATGCTTTGTTGCAAAGTAATATTATGAGTTTTGGTGATGAAAAGTATAACTCAAACATTTCATTGACCGCTTCAGGGATGATTGAGTTCTATGAACTGAACATTTTCCCTTCACAAACCCACACACCGAACACCTCCAAGTGTGAGATTGTTTGAATTAGTGGAGAAAAAAATAAAAAAAGGAACCCCCACAACAGCAAGAACATTTGAATTTTCGACCAAAGATTGGAGTTTTGCTTTGTTTTCCTTGATTTAATTGGCGAAGAATTTGGATTCTCAGTTTTGCGATAAGAAAAGTTTCATTTCACTTATGGCCTGTTTGGGAGTTTAGAGAGGGAGGAGAGTAGAGGAGAGTAGAGGGAAGGGGAGTAGTGGGGAGGAGAGTAGAAGAGAATGATTACCCTCCACCTTGTTTGGATGTTTTTATAATTAGTAAGGGGGGAGTAATTAGCCCTTCCCCTTGTTTTTAACATTGTAATTTTATAAATATAATAAGGGTAAATTAGGTAATTTACTTTATTAATAATTTTATGTGCTCTACTCTCCCTCCAAATCTCTCCAATTTGGGAGAATTAAAAATGAGGGGTTGGAGGTAGTTGAAACCCCTTCAAACCCCTTCAAACCCCTCCCCCTTCCCTCTACTCCCAAACAAGATAATTGAATTACTCCCCTTCCCTCTACTCTACTCTCCCTCTTTTTTTAAACATCCAAACAGGCCATTAAGTAATGCCCTTGCCCAACAGGGCCCACTAAAACCCATCGTCCAAACTAACCCATCAAAAAGCCCAATCCACCCAAACAAGAAAAGGACTGTAGGACTCACTGATCCACGTGATAACCTTGTGTAATCACAAGGTCTATTACAAACCATCCACATGTCCACCACAGAGGATGGTTGACATCCTTAGATTATCCACCAATACAAAAATGATGAGGTAGTAGTTATTGTCGGACCAAAACATTTGTGAAAAAAAAAAAAAATCGATATGTATCTGTAACTATATGTGACAAAAAGCCGTTGCATTTCCCTCCACACATTCCCACACTGCCTTATCTAAATCTTTGTGCTGTCTTTGTTTCCCTCCAAACACAAACTATCCCAAATCAAATGCACCAAACTTCAACAATCCCCACCTGGGAACCACATCATACCCTTCGATCAATCCCTCCATATCTACCATAGTTTTAGCTCTTAGCTCCTACCCTTCCACTTCTAATGGCTGCCAAGTTAGCCATTACTTCAACATCCCCTCAGTTACACACTGCCCCTATTAAAAGACCCTTAGTTCCTATTTCTTCGTTTGTGTCTTCTTTGTCTTCTTATACAAGAGCTCAAACAGTTCAATTCAATGGAAGACACTTGTGCCTTCGACGCCGAGTTATGGTGCTTCCCACGAAGGCCACAGCTGACCAACAAGGTATTATTTTTACTACCTAACTGTAGGATCAGTGAGTGAAAAGTGGATCATGAAATTGGATAAAACTTAGGTGCAATACATTAGGTTCCCTAATTGAATTCAAACACTTGGCTGTTTTGAATTTAATTCTTTTAAGAAAAGATAACACTATTAAATGTCTTATTAGTCAATACAATCAAGCTTTTGAACCTAATGTACTGCACCCCAAAGTTTTACCCCCATGAAATTGATCAAGGATGATTAGCATGTGGCTGTAGAGATTGATAAATTTGAAGTTGAGTGCTACACTTGTTATTGGCAATAGAAAAATATTGGTTAGGAAGTGTTCTATTTGACTGTCTTTTTGCTTGGTTTCAATGAGAAAATCCATGTGCTTTCTTTTTTTGTTTTTTATTTTCAGACCAGGTTGAAGGAAGTGATGTTGTTGACGGTAAAATCCTTCCATATTGTAGCATAGACAAAGAGAAAAAGTCAATTGGGGAACTCGAACAAGAGTTTCTTCTAGCACTACAAGTACGCATACAGCATCTTTCAACTTCTTTTTCTCTCTAGTCTTTTGCTATTTGATACATTATAATTCTACCATAGAATAGATAGAAGATATACTAGTATTTCTGTTTCATGATCAAAATCATTATGTTAGACCACTACTTCTATATAGACAAAAAACTACCCCAGCTTCCTTTTGTTTATGTAGTTCCTGAAGCATGCATGTTTGTTTCTGTTATCTTCTACAGTCATTCTATTATGAGGGAAAAGCTATCATGTCAAATGAGGAATTTGATAATCTCAAGGAAGAACTGATGTGGGAAGGAAGCAGCGTTGTCATGCTAAGTACAGACTGATCTTTATATATGGAACCTCAACCTAAATGTTTATGAATTAATGAATATGTGGATATCTAATCGTAACTTTTATGACGTTCTTGGTTTTTTGCAATCCAGGTTCTGATGAGCAGAAGTTTCTTGAAGCTTCGATGGCTTATGTAGCTGGGAAACCAATTATGAATGATGAAGAGTATGATAAATTGAAGTTGAGGCTCAAGGTTTGTGGGGTTTTTTTTTTGGTTCCATTCTTGAATATCTATTTTGTAATGAGTATTGGATATGAAAATTATCTTTACATCCCATATTGAGGGAGGACAGAGAAACTATCAGACATAAAGTAGAAGAGTGGTTTGAATAAAAAAAAAAAGGATGTTCTTAGTTGGTGCCTCTTTGGATATGAAAGTAGTTAATTGGTACTATGCTGTGTGAGTATCTTATTTTTACAAGGAATAGTATATAAATAAGTTTTTTATGAGTGGAAAAAGAGAAGTGTAACATGATATGATATGATATGGATTTTGGTTGGCAACCAACTTATTTACTTACTGTCTACATTGTAAGCAATTGAATTGTTGAAATGCATATGGCCAATTATTAAAGAAAGTGGATTCTTTAATTCTTGCCCATCTAATAGTAGAAATAGAAAAGATTTGTTTGCATTTTATTCAGAAAAGAATTTGACAGGCATATAAAGTAGGCACTAGGCAGTGCGATAGCAATTGTTCTTCGGTTTTTACATAATTTTGTTTTAGATAATAGAGTGAGTAAAGTAAGAAGCTGTGCTGCTATACCCTTCTCTCTAAAAGATATATCCATGTTAGACACCTGCTAATTTCCAATAATTTTGCCTTTCAGTATTTATCTAAAGTTTTCCCTATCAGAAGGTGGGATTCCCAAAGATGTAACTTTGGGACTGTTCACTTTATAATCTAGGTAGGATGTGTCTGGAGCCTGTGTAGAGACTATCACACTGGAAGTATTCCTGCCTTTTTTACTTTTCTGGTGGTGCTAACTCTTCCAATGTGAAACTGGTAGCCAATTAATTTGAGCTTCAACACCAAAACATTTCTAATAATACAATATGGGATTATAGCGCTTATGCACCTTACTGGGTACTAGAAGCAATGCTGGCTTTAGCAGGACATGTATCGAAGGAAGAAGAGAGACATTGCTTCTCTTTTCTGGGAGGTTCAACTTTGGATCTGCAGATGGGAAATTCTCAGCGTTCTTAATTAGCTTAAAGCAAACTTTAATCATCCATTATGTTTATGCATGTTCACTGAATATGATTGTATGAATTCATGTTAAGTATGCATATTTGATTGATACTTGTGACTTTATGCCATGGTAAAAAAAAATCAGTAAGTTTGTGCTAACCAGATATATATAATTGAACATTTAGTACAATGAACACATACATTCACCTAGCAGGAAAAAGAAAGAAAAGGGACAGAGGGAGAGAGAGAAATAACATCTACATTCAGAAAACCTTTCTGATTGAACTGGAGAAATTTCTCAACATTTTGCATTGTTGCTGGTGGACATTTATCTTCATGAGCATTTGTATATGTATTGACACTTATTGTCATTGGACCTTGTATCAGTCATATCTGGACATGGCAGATCTTATACTACTGGATTCTTATCTTGAAAACTTAGCAGTATCAATTGAGCAACAGCTTTAGTTGTACTTATTCTATCTTTCCTTCTAATATCATTTACACATAACCATATTTGTGTTGTAGTCGGAAGGGAGTGAAATTGTAGTTGAGGGTCCACGATGCAGTCTCCGCAGTAAAAAGGTCTGTTACTCTATCCTTTGATCTCCCTTGCATTTTGCCCTTCTGAAAATTTTGCATTAGCAAACCACAACTTTAGAATTTGCATTGGTGGTGAGAGAACATATGTTTACATAGTTGCTTGCTTAAATAATGTTTAACTGATTATCAAATGTCATCTATGATCTTGTTTTTAGGTAAATTTTTCATTTTTTTTGCCAGATATATTTTCTAGACTGGCATCAACTCACAAGCAATGATGCTTGAATTAAGTAGCAGGCCTGATTAGTATCTTGGTTTCCCGCCTTCTCTGCAAAAATGATTTACCTTGGCATGAGAGTTCAAAATTTTTTACCCAGGGATTGCATGACTTCTATGTCAAACCTGATTACTTCAATGTAGTTTGATCTGGTGCTTCTATAAATAACTTATTAATAGCCAGCTCATCTTTGCTTAATCTTTACTGATTAAATTTGTTTTCGTAGGTTTACAGTGACCTGTCTGTTGACTATTTGAGGATGTTCCTGTTGAATGTCCCAGCGACCGTTGTTGCATTAGGATTGTAAGTATCAGATTTTCTGCTATCAATTTAGGTTTTAAATCCATGTGATGGTGACCATCTTACAATTGATTCCAGAGCTACCTAGGTTTATCCTTTCTTTGTGTAAAGTTGTTCACCTAATAAAATTGTGGTTATTGTAGATCCTAATAGTTAAAAATACTGCATTGTTCATGCTATTCATATCATTATGTTTCTGTATAAGATGAAGTGCACATGTACTAGGATAAAAGGTTATTTTCAAATCAAATAATGATTGATTTTTATTACATACCAAGACTTCTTAAGCCAATCCTTCCTCCTCCTTGGAAGTAGCTCATTCCTCTGGTTGTATATGGTTGAGATTATTTTAATCTATTTTACTGCACTGATGAATAAATCATGTTTATGTTGTTAATTTATTTGTGAAATTTCTGGGAACTTACTAGTTCTCTGTAAAGTAGAACCCTTTTGCACACCAGAAATATCTCATAATCTAATTATTGTTGGAAATATTTTAGTGAATATACAAGTCTTGATACAGCAAATAATATCCCAAGTAATTAGCAAAAACATAAAATAAATAGAATTTAGAATGATCTCACAATGCTATAGAATCACGCTACAAAAACGTTGTCCTTAAAGATTGATTCGTACCATCTGAAGTAAAACTCGGTGCGACTGGTTCTCTTGGCCAAACAACCCCTAGAATTAGATTGTAGTTGGACACACTTCCACTCACGAAGGTTAAAAACAACCCTCTATTGTCTTTCCTCAAAACAAATATAAATTGTAGAAAAAAAAGTGGGAGATAAAAAAAAATAGAAATTATGTATATTGAAATATAGAGTAATAGAAAAGACTTATAGGAAAGGGTGTAGTAATGGTTACCAAACACCCATAAAAGCCCAACCCATTATTGCCCAACGACTATTTTCTCATGATTGCCCAACAGCTATTTTATCCTTTATTTCCCAACATAAATTTCCAATGGCTAAAAAAATAAAGAATAATAAAGTGTTTGGAACACATACCACACCAACAATCCCCCACATCATCATCATTATTTTGTCTACTTATTTCTTCTTGCAGTCTTAAATAATTAGGATTCATCTGAAATATAGAAAAAGTTCTGTATGTAATGGATTCTGATCTTACTTTGCTTACAAGTCATGAGATTGTGTCTTTATTATGTTTTAATTAATTTATTTGTATTTTGTGCCCTACAGGTTTTTCTTCCTTGATGATATTACCGGATTTGAAATTACTTATCTACTGGAGGTAGATGGTTGATATTGTCTTTATCGTATTTTGTCTTTAAGAATCGAAGTTTATGTTTGCAATCTGTTCCAGTATATCTTTTTCCCAGTGACTACAAGTGAATAAGTTTGTATGCATTTGTCCCAAAAGTAAGCCAGCCAAAATGTAAATTTCAGAAATCAACTTTATTGCCATTAAGACCACATTGGCATGTGGGGTGGAACTTCACCATTGCCATCTGAGAGAAAGATTACTGTATGCGTGTTTGTGTTTGTGTGCGCGCGTGAGAGAGAGAGATCTAACATTCCATTTCTTATCTCATGTTTGCCTATAATCTTGTTATGTTTTATCCTGCCAATGAGTCAGAGACTATTTACATCTCAAAAATTTTGAAGAATGTCAGGACTAATCAGGTCATCCTGTATGATTTGAAAAGTCAAATATCTTACAATATTGCAGGTTCTATGATGGATCAATTATAAACCAATTATGATGTAACAATCTTGGATTACCACTGACTCTGCATATAGTAAGCTTTCTAAACTTTATTTGGGGCTGGTAGCAGGAGTCGCTGTGTGCTCGTGGAGTCATGTGGTCACACTTTCTAAAGTTTCTTAGAGACTTCATTAAGTTTTTAAAATATTTCCCAAACTCTCAAAGTCAAATAAATTAGTTTTCAAATTCCAAATCATATTTGTGATTATTTTTTGTCAGAAAAAATACCTAATAAGTAACTGCAATAACATGATATTACAGATGAGTGTTTCAAAGTCTCTCTGGGGCATGCTATAACACCGATGGGAAGAACTGTCATGAAATATCTTGTCCTACAATCAATTTATTACACGTAACCTCTTAGGTATAATAACTATGTAACCCAAGCTTTTTTTTGAAATGTTGATTGCAGCTCCCTGAGCCATTCAGTTTCATTTTCACATGGTTTGCTGCCGTGCCTCTCCTTGTTTGGCTAGCTCTCTCACTTACAAATGTGATTGTGAAAGATTTTTTGATCTTGAAGGTATAATATTTATTTGAATATCTTCCATGGTTATGTTGAACCACCACATAATGTTGGTATGCCTTGCCATTGACATATAATATTCCTTTTCCAGGGGCCATGTCCAAACTGTGGTACTGAAAACACCTCCTTCTTTGGGACCATACTATCAATTTCTAGCGGTGGTACCACCAACAGTGTTAAATGCACAAAGTAAGTTCAAAGATCTCACTGATTTCATTAAACAATCATTGTGATTTTGCAGCATGTACATTGCTGTACCTGCATTTATCTAGGTGTGATTTATGAAACAAACAAGTTCATTTTCCATTAATTTTAACTGATACAAGTACTGTTTTGCCTCAGTTGTGGAACTGGGATGGTATATGACTCAAACACACGCTTAATTACACTGCCAGAAGGAAGTAATGCTTGATTCAAGGTACACACCCTGTCTATCATACAGCCCCTCTAATTCACATTATTGTAGCATATTGTACTTGGGATAAATCAGCTTCTTTCTAGCTTTCTTGTGATGAAGAAGATTACCTAACGGTTGATTGTTATAGTATATATTTCCTGTAGAAAAGGAACAGAACAATCTTATAAAGGTCATTTCTTTTTATGTTTTATGGATCCGTTGCTTAGCAACTGCAACCTGTTTACCAGGACTGGTACCTAGAAGACCTTGTGGTTCATATACACCACTTTCTTTTAGCTTTCTTATTGTAATATGACATACTGTGAACCTTTTGTATGTAGGAAACACAGCACAGAAAATTGGTTTTTTTTTTTTTTTTTTTTTTTTGGGGGGGGCGGGGGGACAATTTTGGTTCATACAATTATGATGCATATCCAAGGCTATTTTGCTGCAGGATCAATACATTTTAATGGATTTGCAATATCACAGTTACTAACCTATGACGTTGGAGATGAATGGCTAAGGTTTTCACGTTGAAGATAGAGATGAAGCGTTTCACGTTATGTATATATATCCTGAGTCATCGTTTGTGAAGGGGGGAAATTTTGTGTTGTAAACTGAATCGCAACTCAACTGTTCAGTGTGTTGATATTGCATTTATAAGTAAAACTGTACGACAATTGTGTTGATATTGTATTTATAAGTAAATCCGTGCTCGTACGTATACCTATTACAGGCTCACACAGGGTAGAGGAGAGCGTGTTACTTGAATGAACATCCTATGTATGCGAAATTGTTATTTCAATCTCCCCCCCCCCCCCCCCCCTCTTCTCTTGCATAAAAGGTACAACATAATTACTTGTATTTTTTGTTTATTTGTCCATGTATTACTCGTAGTATTGAGATCTAAGTAAAGCCATTTAAATATTTGCTACATCTCATACTATAGTTTGTGAGATATTATCATGTCTCAGACTCTTATTCTAAGATTAAAAAATTTATGTTTCTGAAAGTAATCAATTAGATAGAAAAGCTCTTGCCTCAATTTTGTCTTTTGCCAAAGAAAAAGCTGATGGTCACAAAGACTGACCGAAGGTAAAATCAGGACACCATGTTTATGTTGAACAATGTTTTTTATAGTTACCATGAGATTTGAATTTTGAATTTTGAGAGGGCGTTTGGTGGTTGTTTCAACCAACTATTTTCAATTTTTAAACAATATTTTGCACATTTTCACACTTTTTCACCTACACGTATTTCTATAAATATTTTCAAACAATAATTTTCAGTTTTTAAACACATGTACCAAACGGGCACTGAATGTCTAGAAAACACTTGAGTGCCAACCAATTGAGTTATATGGCTTTTGACTCATAGAAAGTTGAACAGTCTGCCCACCGAAAACACTTGGATTTTGGCCCCAATAATGATAAAACAACGTTGTGGGAAGTAGATCCCAGCGATATTTGATTGAACAATGTTACAGAGTTAAAACATTCATACAATAACATTGCAGCACCCATCCAGGTAAAAGGAAAGCTAAACCGTTAAAGCGTTTAAACGCATCCTCATACAGATGGATTAATAAACCAAATGCGTAACACCTCCCAAGTTAGTCTAGCAAAGATGCCACCTCAGAACAACAGCATAGCCACTTCATGCATCAAAAACTTTTCCTCTAAAAGATTGCCACATCCAAGTAATCTCCAATCTACATTATCCAAAATGAAAAAAAGTCAACTTAATAAAGTTAATATATACATGGTTATACATATGGGTATATCTAATTAAGTTTACCTGGAAGCTAAGTTCACCCAATGACTTGCTATCGTCTAGTCGTCTGCCGTTTCCATAAGAAAGAGTTGTCCCCACCTAAAAACAAAATTTGTAATCCCCACGGTAAGAGGCCAAGATATGTGAAAGTCTTAAGAAACAATGGCAAAGAATTTCCTACATAAGTGTGCATGTATGCTCAATTGCACCTCATTTATTTCTATTTTAAACCTATCACTGGAAGGTTATTACATATGCAAAATGGCTTCTTCAACTTTAATTTTTAATTTTTTATGTTTAGCACACATCCAATGAGTTTTGAATTAACAACCTCATCTTCCACCCATTCCTTTGGGAGAAAAAAATGCTATTTGAGCTACAGCTCATTGGCCCAAAGGCTTGATCAATTCATGTCGTGTACCAAATTACCAATAACAATGTATTAATTATGACTAGTGGTTCATTTTATCCATTTCCCACCTATCATCTAAGGTTGCTACATATGCCCAAAGGCTTAATCAATTCATGTCATGGGATACTCCTTAACTGACACATAGAGGTGATTACAGAATTATAGAAAATTGAAGAATGCATTGAAGGTTCAGCTAGCTTGGAGTCCTAGGATTAAATACCACCTTCAAAGGGTCAATAATTGAAAGTATCAGCGGTATAAAATCCTGGGCTGAATATTGATTAATGATCACATTTACATGAATCCTAAATGAATCAGAGAGAAATGAATGTGTAAGCAGACCCTGAGCACCTGGATGCAAATAAATGAGCAGATGATGCAAATTTTTTTGATAATAGTACAGTACACTAGCTATATTTATCTATGACCAGCTAAATACAAGAAGTAGCATGTACCGTTCTCAAAACAAAACGGCCACGGTGATCAGGATATACAAAAGCAAAAGACAGTTTAGCACTTCTTCTCCTGGCTTCTGGAGCAACCTCTTTAACCTGTTAAAGAACTAGAATTATCTACAGAAAAATAAAAACATCTAATCCCATGAAAGATGGGAGAGGTGGAGTATGAACAACATACAAGATCAGTTAATTCACGGAGTGTTGCATCCTTCCATGTATAAATTTGAACCTCATCTTTTGGTTCCTTGCCTCTCACTGCAAAATCTTCCTCACCATGATGACTTCCATTCTACAGAAAATTAAAACCAAATAATCAAAAAAGCGCCCCAAAAAATGAAGAAGAAATGTCTATAAATAATAAGATCAGCCATTTAGGTGTAGAAAAACCATCCATCCATGCATGCAACTTAAAATAAGAGGATGTATCTGTTCATTTAAATTTGAAAAGGGCATATCTCTAGTACTTAGGAAGTATACAAGAAATATACAAATCATAGTAATAATTCCTCTCTCAACTCATTGGCATTTAACACAAACCTACTGCCCATAAACTACATCAAAGAGAGCCCTGGGATTACCCAGCAACTGGTTCTGGCGGGTGGAGTTAGATGCATGTAAATTTTACTAGTTAGAAGTGAGTCCAAAGGGCTCTTCTTTAGAATGGTTCCCTACGTCATCAAAAATAATAATAATAAGGGTAAAATACTATTTTGGTCCTTAAATTTTACAATTTTTTTTTCATTCCTAAACTTTAAGAAATTTGTTTGTTGTCCTTAAACTATTGAAAAGTTCATCTTTCGTACCTAAAATATTGAAGATATTTTATTTATGTCCTTAAACTTTACCGAAAAATTGGTTTTCATCCTTAAATCATTGAAAAAAGTTCTATTTTCATCTCTATTTTTGTCTCTAAACTATTGAAAAAACTCTTTACAAAAGTTTAGGGATAAAAAAAGAAATTTTTAAAGTTTAGGGATGAAAAAAAAACTTTTGGTAAAGTTTAGAGACCAAAATAGTATTTTAACCTAATAATAATAATAATAATAATATAATACATCAAAGAGCTAGAAATTAGCAAACATTGCTAATCCATAGGGATCAACAACAACCTTCATTGATGGGTCTATACACTGGGCGAACATCTACAAATTTCATGCACATTCACATTAAGAGTCTTGTTGTGCCACTTGTTCAAGGAGCAGTAGGAAAGAAGCACTAACTACAGCAGGGGTACCAAGGCAGGGCATGCTGCCATACCAACTTTAAGGTAAACAAGAGATTAAGTGATTATGCCAGACCTGATTGTGACACTGAGAAAGGAAGAAGAAAATAAACAGGTAGAGGGCTAAATTTTAGCAAACAACAGTAGGGGGACCTACTCTAGTGGTTTGGTGCCTTGACCAATGTAAGTGATTGATTTCAACTTCAGTAACCCACTTCAGGAGAGAAAAGTGACTTAATCCGTTGAAACTTCTAGTGACCCTACACATCTCTAGCAGTTTGTTACTAACAACAGATGACACTTGACAGCCAAAAGCTGTCTACATAAACATTCGTCACCCTCATTTCTAGGAAAAAAA
The DNA here is from genome assembly GCF_040712315.1 of Castanea sativa. NCBI lineage: Eukaryota > Viridiplantae > Streptophyta > Magnoliopsida > Fagales > Fagaceae > Castanea > Castanea sativa. Next base: position 14,316,070 of record NC_134022.1, read on the forward strand.
AAACAGAGAGGGAATTGAACACAGTGCACAGTTGGTCAACAGACTAAACCTTAAATGCAAGCCAGCAAGTAACCAGAAACTTATGTGAGTGAACCTTCACATTGGTAGCTTTTCAGGAGCAACTCTAGGTTGTCATACCAAAAGACACAGATGATGTCTAATTTCTCTTGTATCTGCAGCATTTCTGGATTGGGATTTCCTATATTTAAGTAATCTTTTTGCCATTAATACTAGTAAAACTATAAGGCAGCTGCTTTAGAATCGTGCCTGTTTTACCATTACACATACCTCGATGTATCACGAATGAACAACACTAATCAATGTCCACTTGCCACTCCAACCTCTGAACTTTTCTAAAAACAGTCTAGTGTTACCCTTCTCTTAGCATTAACATTCATGAGTTTGAATTTGAGAATCAGTCTCTCCAAAAATCAAGGATAAAGCTGCCTACCAACCATCACTCTCAGACCCCACAAATAAAATAAAAATGAGAACCTTGAACACTTAGTACGAACACAAAAATAGAAGCTTTGCGCACTTTAGTACGACCTATAACATTTTCCAATGAGACTCAATCACCATAGTAGTTCAGTCACCACTTACATATCAGCTACTCATTCAAAAGACAACCTTAATTAATATAAAGTTCTGTTCTTTTTTCTTAGTTAATAAAGTTCTGTTATAAAGCTCAGCTCTCAGTAACAATACATATATAAAATAGAGCGTAGTAAATAAAATCTGGGGCATACCTTAGTGAAAACCCGTAGCAACAGAGGACAAGTCTGAAATTCAAGCCAAGACAAGAATACAAGTTACAATAAATGATGGGTAAGAAAAAAAGAAAAGAAAAGAGTATAACAATGAGAGAGAAAGAGAGAGAGAGAGAGAGAGAGACCTTTTCACGATCGACGGGCTCGAAGCGAGGTCGAGCTGGAAGCGGTGGTGGTGGAGCCCTGGACTGAGGATGAGGATGAGGAAGTGGAGGAGGTGGCGGAAGTGGTCTACCAGAAGAGGGTCTGTTAAGGTTCTGGTTCTGAGGTTGTTGCTGGGAATGGGGGGCTGCTCCCATTTTACCGTCTCTGTCTCTGTCTCTGCCTCTCTTCTCCATTGTGTGAAGTGTGAAGTGTGAAGTGTGAAGTGTGAAGGTCTGATTTACTGAATTGAAAAATTAAGGGTTCGGGTCTTTAGTCTTTAGTCTTTACTTATTTTATATAGGCTTATTTTCAATGTTTTTTTTCGTTATTAGTGTTGGGTATATCAATGGGCTTTTGCTTTTCCTTCTTGGGCTTATGGACTTTTCCACAGTTTTTTTTTTTACAAATTTCATCGTCAGCGCCCATTTTTTCAACCAATTTTATTTTACTATCACAAAAGCTACTTTATCTATTATAATATATCATTTTACAACACACTTAACATTTCAATTTTTATTTTCCTATACAACATATTAAAATAATATATATCTACACAATAAAATATGCAACACAAAACCATCTCTCCTCTTTCTATTAATAAAAAATTGGAGACACAATAAAATAATATTATTTAAGAATACAATCTTGCTACAGTAGCCTCTTAGTCGTAAGAGCATCTCCATCCGAAAATTGTATTATATCTTATTTTACTATCTCAAAAAACTACTTTATTAATTATATTATACCATTTTACAATATTCTCAACATCCCAACTTTTATTTTACAGTACAACACATTAAAAATAATATAAATTATAAAATAAAATAAAATAATAATAATAATAATAATAAATTTCTATTACTCCCCTCTCTCTCATTTCTATCATTGCCTCTGTCCCTCTCTCAACAACCAAACAACTCAATCACCACCACAACACCACCATGCCCACCATGCCACCATTGCCCATTGCCCATTGCCCACCAAAATCCCACCGGAACCAAAAACTCCATTTTACAACACTCCTAACATTCCTTTGCCCCTAGCACCAGCCACCAAGAAACCCATCGAGAAACCCACCTTTCCCAGCTCCAATCTTCCATCTCCTCTATATATATAACCCAAAACCCAACCCTTTTGTTCCCATTAGGAGTCACCAATTCCTATATTTATTTCTCACAATAAATTTTACACTCACATCAAAAACATTAAAATACACACACACACACACACACACACAATGGAAAATCTAATTCTCACAAGATTGTTGAACAAAGCCTCGTTGGAATTCCCAACTCACCAAGCCCATCAAAATACACACACACACACACACACACAATGGAAAATCTAATTCTCACAAGATTGTTGAACAAAGCCTCGTTGGAATTCCCAACTCACCAAGCCCTTTCCGTCTCTGAAAAACTCAATTTGACTCACTCCCAATTACAACACCTCATCGATCATGCCGCCTTTCTCTTACTCGCCTTCGGAATCCACCCCGGCGATGTCGTCGCTCTCTCTTTTCCCAACACTATTGAGGTACACACTCAATTTTCTTTCATACTTATTTTCCTTCATTTTCTCGCTAATCGAGAAACCCACCAATCTCCACCGATCCAAACCCATACCACCACCTAACCCATGATACACCGATCCACCTATCCAAACCCACCACTTAACCCACGACCCACACAGCTCACTGATCCAAACACAACCCACCACGATCTCTAACTCCGTCAATCCACGCCAATCCAAAATCCAAAATTCATGCCGATCGCCATGCCGTGACCACGAACCCAACCCAGCTCCGTTGCAAGCTTTAAACGAGAAAGAGAGATGTGAGATGAGAGAAAGAGTAAGGATTGAGGAGCTTTGTGAGAGAGAAAGCAAATGAGGAGCTCTGTGAGAGAGAAAGCAAAAAGTGAAAAAAGAAAAAATAATAAAATAATATTTTTTGGTTTTAGAGTTGAGATACAGTTCTATATTTAGAATCATACTGTGGTATAATTGCCAATTTTGTTTGCAATAGTCAGATTTTACAAGTCCGGATGACGTGGGAGTTTTGGGCTTTTATGCTAAATTGAACCAACATATGGCATATGTCATTCCCAATGTTAATGCTCTTAAAGGATATTGTAGCACAATGGTTTATTTTTTTACAATTACAACTTCAGATAATGCCTGCGTTTAGCATTTGTGGACTGTAAAATACCATTTGGGGCTTTTACAAGCCCTAATACTAATGCTCTTAGCTTTGACATGACTGTCAATTAAATATATATATATATATATATATATATATATTTATATTTTTTGATTAAATATGAAAGGACTCTTTACTCACTTGGTGTGTACATGGTTTTAACAAATCATTGATAATTTTGAAATGCCATTATCATTAAAAGATAAAGAGGGTTAGTTGTTCAAATTGGAGCGAAAATATTAATAAAATATTTGATTTATCACAAATCTAAAATTTATAGGGTTTGTGGTTTGACCTAATATAGATGTGAAATTTGTGTTTTATTTATGATTTAAGGGATATTTCTATAACTTATGGGAATCAAAGAGATAAAGAGTAAGTCGTATACCAATCTTTGGTCGGATTATTCCATTCACTGCCCATAAGACATCCTAAAAATCACATTAAACACTAGTATGGTGGATGGAACTTTATACCTCAAATTTATGACATATCCTTTAAGTTCATGGAATCTATCACTCAGGTATTCTTAAAGGGACTAATTGGTTTTACTATTTGTTATGCACGGATTGTCTTGACATGAAAACCATTGTTTGTAGCACATCATTTGATTTTACATTTGGTTCACAACATTGTTTTTTTGGGGGGGGGGGGGGGGAGACCATCAAGTGTCAACATCTAGTCTAGATTTCTATTAAATTCCAATTTTGGTTGTTTTACGTAGGCTTCAAACTTGTGTTAATCTCTTCTACTTATGGTTCACACACTTTATTGATTTGTTGTATCTTACATTATATAATCGTCGTATGATCTATTGAATTCATTATTACAGCTTATGGAGAAGTTGAGAAATGATTGGTGTCAAAATCCAAATATGATCTATGGGGCATAGTAATTTATTTGATTTGATGCTTGTGAATATGCTTTCTGCTTTTATATGTATTTATTTTCAAGCCCCAAGAAAGTAAGATTTACTTCTCTAATGTTGATACAAGACTCAAGTTCATGCCATATAAGCCTAGTTGATGATTTTCAATTATGGCGAATGCGTGATTGGAATCTTATGAAAAAATAAACAAGTGGTGTGCATCTTGGTATCACATCATTCTATACTATGCTACATAAATAAAAAAAAGTTGTTTTCTACGCATGGTTGTGTCAAATTGTTCAATGTAAGGTTCTCAAAAAAAAAATTGTTCAATGTAAGTGTTATGTGTATGAGATGTTTTCACTATGTGTGTAAGTGTTGTGTATGAGATGTTTTCACTATGTGTGTAAGTGTTATGTGTATGACATGTTTTCACAAAGATAGAGAACACATGGATTACGTGGGTCGGTCTATGTTCATAAAAAAAGTCTTGAGCATACGAAGTATTTACAAGAGACTAAACCCTAAACTAACAATTCACTAACCCATGGTTCCAAAACTTGATGTATAAGTAAAATATTTTACTTACCCACGAAGTAGGATTGAACTTGGTCATAAACTTGAATTGGGCTTGTTATCTTTAACACTATAAACCCATTAGAATTATTAAGACGATTTTCTTTAAAATGAGAGTTTATTTCCTAAACTTCAAAAAATTTAAAATGCTAGTTTAATTGAATCTTAATAAATTCCACTCTTAGCCTCAAGGAAGGAAGAAAGATTTAATATTTTCTAGTTTTGATTCAAATTAGCTCCACACCATATAGGCCTGGCTGTTGATTTCACATACCGAAAGGAAAGACTAGAATCTTGGAAAGATCAAAGATATATACACCTAATGTGCACATTGCTATCACATTTTACTTGAAATTTTAGTGCTGAAATCAACCAAATTAATTATGCCCTTAATTTTAAAAATTGGACTACCCAAATGGCAAATTTATTAGGACTTCAACTCCAACAATTAACATAATCATCAGCTTATCCGATAATTCGGTAATTATTGTCACGTTCTTCGCTGATTGTGAGAGAAATGGTAGCATTTGAACCCCAATTTTAAGTCCAAATTAAAATAACCAACTGAAAATTAATTTAAAAAGCAAAATTTTAGATTAAATATAAAAAAATGTACAGATGTTCTAACTTCTAAGAAGAAAAGAGGAAAATCATTACCTGGTTTAATCAATCATTTCAGGTAAAGACGAGCTGAATTAAATACTACATGCCTGCACGTCCCCAAGTTTAGGTCACATTTTATAATGGCAAAACGACATGCCACACCATTAAGCTGTGGTATGGAATATTGTACTATGTTCCTTCAACAACCATATATATATACGTTGGGCTACAACCCTACAAGGGAGTTTGAAAATACATTGTATAAGATAGATTCCATATCAACTATTTTTCTGTAACAAAAAGAAAATTACTTGTTAAAACATTCTTTTTATAGATGAAAGACTTTATATTCGTGAGGGCCACTAAGGCAATCTTAGGGTTGGAAATTATATATAAGTTTAAACGTACAAGTAGTCAATAGGCATTGTTGCACTAGGTCACAAATTAAGTTTCCAGGACTCATTGAATCATGGCTTCTTCCCTTCAATCATGGAGCTTGTGCTTCTTAATGGCATCCATATTGGCAATCAGCAGCAAGTCAACAATGGCAAACTTCCAACCGAGCCCGTGGCAACTTGCCCATGCAACCTTTTATGGTGACGAGACAGCCTCCGAGACCATGGGTATGCTGTTCACAATATATATATATATTCAATTTGTTGTGCTATTCATATTCTTGATCCATTTGCACAAAAATGAAATAGTCTTGTTACTTACCTAAATGTGAACAAATAGTTTTATCATGTAAATTTTTAATGCATTTTTTGAGTTGTAAAACCAATGCATTTAAAAATGATCTAACCTACACTGAAAATTAATTAGTATTTTAACTAGATGATAAAAAGCAATTATTATGCAACATACATTATAAGTTGAAATTCTATCATATCTATTAAAAAGAAAGTGATCATTAGTTTTTCGATTTTTGTGATACACAACACAACGTTAGGAATATGACTATTTTTTAATCACAACAATTAAGAATTAACTTTGTTTGTTAATGTTCTAATTACGGTTCACAGGGGGAGCTTGTGGGTATGGAAATCTGTTTGCTAATGGTTACGGAACAGATACTGCAGCCTTAAGCTCAACTTTGTTCAACAACGGATACGCTTGTGGGACTTGTTACCAGATAAAGTGCTTTCAATCACCGTGGTGCTATAGTGGGGTAACATTCACAACAGTGACCGCTACGAACCTTTGCCCACCAAATTGGTCACAGGACTCCAATGCTGGTGGGTGGTGCAACCCACCTCGAGTTCACTTTGACATGTCCAAGCCTGCTTTTATGAAAATTGCTCAATGGCAAGCCGGCATTGTCCCAGTCATGTACCGCAGGTAACACTTAATTATCACTGCTCACAAATATCATAATTCGTCTATCTCAAAAATAATTATACTAATCTTACCAAAAACAAAAAAAAAAACAAAACAAAATCGAGTTTCTTAGCAGATTGTTAAAAAAATAAAAGAGTAAGGAATATGTTTATTGAGTAAATAAAACTATCTTGGGAAGTTGGAATTAAAATATTCATTTTGAGGTGGTCTTGAGAGTTGAGACTATGCTTAATTAGATTATTAAATTATAAATACACAATTTAACTTTAAAATGTTTTCAATTTAAGTGGTTGGAAGGTTTTTTGCTTTTTTTTTTTTTTTTCATTTCAATCCTTTAGATTTCATTTATTTTAAAGATAAACATTTCATCTCATCATCTATTCCATACTCGTAATTTGTAAGTCCACCATTTGGAAAGTAAATAATACTAAAATTAATTGCAAAATTGGACAGAATTAGATAAAAAGACTAAATTGAATACATGTTAAAGCTAAAAGATTAAAATGAAAAGAAAAAAAATTAAGACTGAATTGAAAAACAAGTCGAAATTAGATGTTGTAATTTATAATTTAACTTTAACATACTTTTCAAAAAATAAAAAGAGAGAGAGAATATTTATCATTGCTTCCCATGTTTGTTGTAGGGTACCATGTGGAAGGACCGATGGCCTTAGATTCTCTTTCCAAGGAAATGGGTACTGGTTATTGGTGTATGTGATGAACGTTGGAGGTGGAGGAGACATTGCTAATATGTGGGTGAAGGGAAGCCAAACAGGGTGGATAAGCATGACCCATAATTGGGGAGCTTCATACCAAGCATTTGCAACTCTTGGAGGCCAACCTCTTTCTTTTAGGATCACCTCTTACACAACCAAGGAGACCATTATAGCTTGGAATGTCGCCCCTGCTAATTGGCAAGTAGGATTGACTTATGGGACCGGTCTCAACTTCCATTGATATACAACTTCACCATGGCCTCTGAAACAAAGCAATGGTTTTTGAACTGTTAACAATAGTGGCCAACTTAGGAACACCAATATATATCATGTTTTATTTCTTCTTCTTTTTTTTTCTTTTTTTTTTTTTTAATTATAATTATTTGCTGAGTAAATGTTTTACCGGTCTAGTTTGCCAAGACAGTGGTAATTATAAGGATTTTATTTCTGTACTGTACCTATTATTGTCTATCTTCACTTCAAAGGAATGAAACTCTATCATTTCTATGGCTTTTGTTTGCATTTGAAACTTGAAGTATATTTGTATATGGGAGTGTTGATAGTGCCACTAAATTAAATGCCAGACTGTTTATGAATAGCTCAAACTTGGCCTGGGAAAGAACTTGTTTATGTTCATTCGTTTAGAAAATAAACCAAGTTCAGGCCTTAAGTTAGGCTCGATTACTAATGAGTCAAACTCAAACATAATAATGTGTTCTTAAACAAAATTGTGAACATGATTGCTCAATTTAACTATATATTATATTTTATTTATATGTATATACTTATCTAAAGATATATTCATATAAATTTATTTTCAAAAAAAGATATATTTATATAAATTTAAAATTGGATTGTATGAGTTTGTCAATAGGTTCATATGATATTAAATTATTATTTGTAACTTATTTATGATATAAATAATTTATTCGTAGTAAAAATACATATAATTGTAGAAAGGTAAAACATTTTTGTCATGGTTTCACAATATATATATATATATATATATATATATATATATATATATATAATTAATCAAATAATTCATGAACAAGCTCGAACTTACTTAACAAGAAAATGAGTCAAACTTAAACATAAAATCTTATTTGGTGGTAAAATCGAGTTCGGCTTGGGTTTGAAAAATATAATAAAATAAATAAACTTGAACTTTTAATACCTGGCTCGTTGATAGCTATGCCAACACTCCGTGGGAGTTTTAATTAATCTCAATCCACATAATCCTTGATATCAACAAATCCCCTACTGTCAAAATAATACGAGATAAAAACTATTTTTTCTTCTCCCCACTGTAGGAGCCTTTTCTTGTCACCTAGTGTGAGTGTTTCTTACTTTCTTGTCTTCTAGTGTAGCCTACGAGATAAGAGAGCTGGTGCCCAAGAGAGTCCATTTTGCTGTCTAATGAGCAGCACTATGGATGCAGATTTCTTAGAAAGGATTCAAAGTTTGCAGCTTGCTTCGGAGGAAGATGAAACTATAACCATACGTCCAGTGTGGAGAAAAGAGATTCTGGAAGAATACTCTCTAAGTTTAGTCGGGAAGTTCCTAACCAAAAAACCGATTAACTTAAGAGCAGCAAAGAACTTACTACGATCTACGTGGAAGATGGGGGACGACTTGAAGATTGTGGAGGTAGGTGATGGATTATTACAATTTAAATTTACGTTGGAAAGCCAACTACTATGGGTTTGGAACAATGGCCCTTGGTGTTTTGATAACCAATTGCTAGCTGTAAGGAGATGGGAGAAAGGCATGACAAGCTGATCAGTCACCTTCACACACCTTCCTTTCTGGGTACAAGTGTGGGGCCTCCCTTTTGATATAATGACTGAAGAAGCAGGCCACGATATTGGGAGGGGCCTCGGAAAAATTATTGAAGTAGATTCTAAGGCATTCAAGGCCGACCAAGCCCGTTTCTTGAGAATACGAGCAGAAATCCCATTAGACAAACCACTACGAAGGGGTGGTCCAGTGGTTAGCCCGGAGGGAGATGAAGTCTGTGTGGCATTTCGCTATGAGCGCTTGGTTGGATGGTGCTTTGCATGTGGTAGAATCGGGCATGATGAGAAAGAATGTAGCATGGCTGGAGGGGATGACTCAGGGAACCGAAGGTACGGGGAATGGATGAAAGCCGGTACTCGCATCCATGCCGATGATCAGAGGACCAACCAACACAGCCAACGCCATTGCCGGAGCGAACCAGCCACCCAAACCGATCCTAGTCCGATGACAGCTAGCCCTAACAAGCCCATTAATGCTGAAACGGACAAGCCGGAAAATAAGGAAACGGATGAGGTGCGCCACACCTACACGTTACGGACATTAACGAATTCAAAACAACAGAATTTACTCCTTGATACAGTATAGATGGATGAGAACAATTCAGGAAACACAATTAATGCACAATCAAGCCCGACCAATATGGTAACCGAAAACATTGATCATGACCTTTATTGCGTGCCAATCAGCTACGGGGAGTCAAACGCAAGGCACATGGAGTCTACTAAGGAGTCATGTGCATATGTTAATGAAGCAAAGCAGTGCCCACAACCACTTGGAAGAAAATACCAAGACCGGGGCTGCCCAAAAACAGAACAGAAAAGGATGACCGAGAACCAGTGGGGAAGAAGAGACATTCTGAAACCAGTGAGCTTGAAGATGGACAAGGCATCAAAACCAGCAACAAACGGCTTAAGGGTGTGGCCGGTTCAACACAACCTACCTCTCCAACGGTGGTGGCTGTGTCACAACCCGCCGATCGCAATGATCGTCCTAAGCTGGAACTGCCGAGGGCTCGGGAACCGCTCGGTAGTGGAGGTTCTTACCGAATTGGTGAGGACACAAGTTCCCACAATTTTGTTTCTCATGGAAACAAAATTGACAGTGCGTGAGATGGAACCGATTAAATCGGAGTTGGGTTTCTTTTCTATGTTGGCTGTCTCAAGTGAAGGAAGAAGGGGTGGCCTGGCTATGTTATGGAAGTCCGATGTGGTGATTGACACACAGACATACTCCCCACACCATATAGACGTTCAGGTGCTTGTCCAGTCCACTCAACCATGGTTATGCATAGGCGACTACAATGAGATACTACGTTTTGAGGAAAAAAATGGCAGACATCCTCGACCATTACCACTGATGGTTGCATTCCAAAATGCCTTGTTAGCTTGCGGCCTGATAGACTTGGGCTACAGTGGGTACATGTACACATGGCGAAATGGACGAGAAGGCTAAGCTTTCGTCGAGGAGAGACTGGATAGAGCATGTGCCTCCCTGGAATGGTCTGAGTTGTACCCGGCAGCCAAGGTGAGACATCTGACAGCATCATACTTCGACCACGACCCGATTGTAATCAACGCAAATCCCATGCACCATTAGCAAACACGTAGGAAACAAAAGTTCCACCGGTTCGAAGGAAAATGGGTGGCCCACCCAGAGTGCGAAGAGGTAGTCTGAGATTCATGGATCCATACCCAACCGTCGGGCTGCCCTATGTACTGCCTTTTTGAAAAGATTAAAAGCTGTAGAGCACGCCTTGTAGCATGGAGCAAGTCAGCCTTCAGGAACACAAAAGCCCGCCTAACAGAAAAACAAAGGGAACTTGAGGAACTAGTGAAACAGGGGTATGCACCAAATATAGAACGTATAAAATCATTGAGAAGGGAGGTCAACGAATTGATAGACCATGAGGAAGTTTTTTGGAGGCAGCGGTCTAGGTCCTTATGGCTTCCAGCGGGTGACAAAAATACTAGATTCTTCCGCCAAAAAGCTAGCCAAAGAAAGAAGAAAAATACCATTAATGGACTCTATGATGAAAATGGGGTGTGGCAAACCGATGAGGGAAGAGTCTCAGCTATAGCCGACAGGTACTATGCTGACTTGTTCAAAGCCCAAAGCCATACAAATATGGATAGGGTGCTGGATGATGCTGACAGGGTAGTCACGGATGAAATGGGGCAATTTTTAAACCAGCCATACTCGGAGGAAGACGTCAGGAGGGCTCTCTTTAGCATGCACCCATCAAAATTATCCGGTCCGGATGGTATGTCTCTTTTCTTTTTCCAAAAAGTTTGGCACATTGTTGGGTCAGATGTTACCTTGGCAGTGTTATCTGTCCTACACTCGGGTAAATATTTGAGGAAAATGAATTTCACACATATTGTACTCATACCTAAAAAGAATGACCCACAAAATATCACAGAGTTCCGCCCCATAAGTTTGGGTAATGTTGTATCCCGTATTATATCAAAAGTACTTGCAAATCGGGTAAAATCTATTTTGCCCAATATTATATCTGATGCCCAAAGTGCTTTTATTCCCGATAGACCTATCACAGATAATACTACAGTTGCGTATGAGATGCTTCATCGAATGCGCAATCGGAGAAAAAGGAAAAACAGGGCACATGGCAATAAAGCTTGATATAAGCAAGACGTATGATAGAGTCGAATGGAGTTTTCTTCAACGGATTATGCTCAAGATGGGACTACTTGATCAATGGGTGAATCTGGCTATGGAAATCGTGAGTACAGCCTCCTACTCCATACTCATCAATGGAGAACCAAAAGGCCTCATAAAACCAACCCGTGGAATAAAGCAAGGTGATCCTTTATCCCCTTACCTTTTCTTATTTTGTGTTGAGGGGCTATCTTCTATGATCAAGAAGGCAGTGACTACCAATAAATTAAAGGGTATTCAAAGTTGCCGAGATGGTGTTCGTATCTCCCACCTCCTATTTGTAGATGATAGCCTGTTATTTTGTGAGGCTAAGAGAGGTGAATGTCAGCAGCTCCTTGATATCCTTACACAATATGAGGAGGCATCCAGACAAGCAATCAACAAAATCCCTACTTAAATTATTGACATCCTTGTCAAATCTCACATTGTGCTTTAAGGTTTGTTTGGTTGGGTGGATTTTAGGGAGAATGGAAAATCCAAAAGAGAAAATGGGAGAGAAAATGTTTTTTGGGGTAGTTGGTTGGGTAGATTTTAAAAAGAATAAATTGGTGAGCCTAATTGTTTTCTCCCTCAGTCAACCAAAATATTATCTCTTTAATTTGGGGGAAAAATAGAGAAGATAAAAGTAATCACAGTCAAATGACTAAACTACCTCTCACGTTTTGATTGTTCATTTTTTTTTCTTTTTTTCTCTTAGGCGTGATACATAGCTTCTTCTTCTTTCTCTTGTTCTTTTTTGTCCTTTTTGGTTTGGTGTTTGGTTCTTTTTAGCTCGTTTTTCTCTTTTTCTTCTTTCTTTTCCTTAAGGTTTTTTTTTTTTAGTTTTTTCTTTTTAATTGGGCATGATTTTTCCTTCTTTTTTTTATTATTAAACTTTGGTAATTGCCTCTCTCTTTTTGGGTTGGTTGTTTCCTTTTTTTTGTTTTTTTAATTGGACATCATTTTATAATAAGGGCATATAAGTAAATTTATACAAACTCTATCCTCCCATTTTTCTTCTAAACCGAACAAAATTTTTTTTTATCCCTCCACTTTTCTACCCCCAACCAAACACAAATGGGAGAAATTAAAATTTTTTCTATTTTCCCACTTTTCAATTCTCTCCTTATTTTCTATCCTTACACTTTTACATCCCCCAACCAAAGGAACCATTAGTGCCACTGAGCCACAAAGCTTTGCTGAGTTAGTTTTGATACCTTTTGTCAAGACCAAAGGAAAAACGTTAGTCACATATGCAATATATGATAAAAGCTTTAATCAACTCATGATTAAAACTCAATGTAAATATTTATATGGTCCAATTTGACTTAGTAAACACCCATTATGGTACCCAATACACACTTATTCAATTGAATCCATAAAATCCAAGTTATCACATTTAGAAATGTTGAAAATAACTTGATTCAAGATCCACAAAACCAAATGAGCAATGGATCTTTAACTGTTTAGAATCACTAGCATATATTTGTAAGAAAAATAAAGGAGTAGACCACACTTGATTAATGGCCTCCGCGAGAGTGAGAGAAGTCACATGTTTCTGCCATGTGAAGAATGGTGGTGTGTGTGTGAGGAAGGTGAACTACACCTATTCACTAGCAACTTTCCCCGTATTTGTCCGTCACACCCTCTATCACACTAACACAATATGTGTATAATTAATTCTATGGATTTTGATGAACCAAGAAATTTCCTTCGTCCAAAGAAGCCTTGGGATGACCCAAGCATGTTGGATGATTAAAGTGCCATAAATACGCATTTAATACATGAGCCGTTACCAATGGACACACACATATACATTACCGTTGGCAAGGTAATTAATCATCTCATAAAGCCATCAAAGGCATTACAAGAGCCATTAAGACCACCATTAAAGGTCTCTAATGACTAAAGAAGTCAAAGATCTATATAAACCACCTCAGAACTTAAGCAAAGGTACACATTCATACAGACAGGTACACATATGTACACAAATACACATATTCACATCCATACATAGTGAAATACACTCTCAGTTCTTATTACTTCTCTTTTCGCAATGCCTGACTTTACCATCGGAGACTCATTGACAAGCACCACGCCAGTAACTAGAAGGAGAGAAACATCATTGTTATTCTTTTGCAAATTGCAGACTCATTCACGTCGAATTCCATCTAGATGAACTTATTGACTGACAAATTTGGCTTCATCAGATTTTATGAGAGAATTAGAATTTATTGGTTTTTAATGGGCAAAACCAATACTTTAGCAAGTAGAGAGTAGGGACATTTCCATTATGTATGGACTAAATGCAAGTCTGTCCCATTAAAGGCTACCTATAGCCAAACAAATACACAGTAATAAAATCCATACAATTAATTATAAGGTGTACTAAAATAATCCAATATTAACAATATGTGGTATCGCTGCACACCCTTGAAGCAGTGGTCACTTTACAAGTATAAGTGTTTATAGGGTGTAGGGGGTAATGGCCGGTGACCAGAAGGAGAGAAACGCCATTGTTATTCTTTTGCAAATTGCAAACTCACTCACGTCGGATTCCGTCTGAATGAACTTATTGACTGACGAATTTGGCTTCATCAGATTTTATGAGAGAATCAGAATTAATTCGTTTTTAATGGACAAAACCAATACTTTAGCAAGTAGAGAGTAGGGACATTTCCATTATGTATGGACTAAATGCAAGTCCGTCCCATTAAAGGATGCCTACAGCCAAACAAATACACAATAATAAAATCCATACAATTAATTATAAGGTGTACTAAAATAACCCAATGTTAACCATATGTGGTATCACCGCACACCCTTGGAGTGGTGATCTCTCTATAAGTATAAGTATTTATAGGGTGTGGAGAGTAAGGGCTGACTAGACTAGAATTTCTATCTTGTATAAAAAAATTTAAAAATTGTGGTGATCATTATCCATTATTGGGTCTAAATTGCTCACTCAAATACACTTTAACTAATCCGTGTTTTTTTTTTAAAATAGATAAAATAATGACTATGCTAGCCCACAACATGAGAAATGCTAACAAGGAACTGTAAGAATAAATCTAACACCGAGATATTGATTTTACCTGCCAAAGATTGTAGTTTAATGAGCCATTATGTATGGGATCGTACTATTTGTATGATGAGGCATAAGATGAACAGATGCTCAGTAGTCTCCGGTGCAATTTGATAGTGGGAAGTCTGTATCTTCGATTGGAATATGGAGTTAATGATGTTAATCACTAATCTTAGTAGGAGAGAGTTCCAAGCAATCTTCCCTAAGAAGATTTATAGGTGTTCATGGATTCTAACATGCTCCCCTATGCTTTTGACAGGGGCTTGCTAATATGAATCTAAGTTATTGTCAACTCTAGAGGCTGATTTTCTTGAGAATTGGTCATTTGGGTTTAACGTCCAAAATAAGTTATCCTCTATTGGTTACCAAGAATCTATCGAGCAAACAGAGAGCACAAGAATTTTTCTTGATGGATCGAAGAAGCTGTTGAGATTCTATTAAGATGAAACCCAAAAACTTCAATGGATCGAGAATCCATCAAGGATCTGTTGAGAAAAGAGAAAGAAAGCTCGATAGAAAGGAATCTGTCAAGGATCTGTCGAGGAGCTGTCAAGAAGCTGTCGAGCTTGAAGAAAGAAGGTTTTTCAATGGACGAAAAACACATAAAGATGAATGTAAAAAACAAGCTACTCAAACAAAGATCCAAGCAATATATTAAGCTCTCAAAACATCTCTCAACATATATGCAAAGCATACATAGGTCCACACACACACACACACAACAAGTCTAACCAATTTTATAATTCAAAAACAAATTAAGACAGTTTGGTGAGTATATATTAACCATGGTTTTAAAAACCGAACCGAGAATCAAACCGTTTTTTTCAAAATTTCCAGTTTTTGACCGGTTTTGAGACATTTAACCGGACCGGACTGCACCGGTTTTCCTGATTGAACCGATCGGACCGACCGGTCCAGTCTGGTTTTTAAAACAGTGATATTAACAATGTATTTCCCGTGATAGCTAAATCACATTGTACTTACACATGTATCAAAAGTAGCAAAGAGTATGCGTGCTGTGTGTGAAAACATAGTAAGAGTGCATAAATGTCTCATATTATGAAGATTTGAGACTAGAGAAAATCAATTACACTCACACACAATCATAACTGTTTGATGAGGATTATCACCTTCGAGGTACATCCTATAACTCCTGCATCTCCAAGAAACACGCTTGCAATCATATGAAAAACATTTGTTTTTCTTTTTTTTCTTTGCAAATTTTTCTTTTAAGCATAGCATGCATGGGCATATAAGAGAGAGAAAAGAAGTACCCATTTAAGTAAGTTAAAACATCCCAATTTTGCTATGTCTAAGCACATAGATGTTATTCATGATTGGCGGGCTTTAGTGTTGAGATGGTTATTTATGCATTTCTCTTAGGATTTTCTAGTTCCTCCTATCAAAAAGAGTGGTATGAGTATGAGATATAAGAGACAATCTTAATCGTACTCATCACAAACACGAGCCATCCAAGAGATACAAAATTCTTTACTTCATCAACAATGAATATCAAAAAGCTCTTTGGTTACAAAACCCTTGGCGTAAAGACGCAGTAACTTCTTCAAAGAGAATGATGAACTAGGTTGCTATTTGCAAGCGCGACGGCCTTTAAAATAAGCCTTATATATGTTTAGGGTTGTGAGAGAAGAAATCCTATACAAATATTTCAATATTGGCCAAAACTCAAATTTGGATTTTCTGATTTCATAAACTTTAAAGTTGTAGATAATTAAGTCATGGTTCCAACTAATCCGGCCTTGAGTCAATTGGATTTTTGAGGAGAGAGATACGCCCAAAATACTGATCAGTGCTCAAATCTAATTTTTCCTTTTCAGATTCTGCCTCTTTGATTTCTTTTCTTATTTAAAGCTTCCAAACATGGTAAACGACCCAACCACTCCAGTGGCACCTCCTTAGATATTTAAGCATGGTCCTCTAACTCCTTTTTAATTCTAGTTTGGCTTCTATTCTCTCACAAACTCTTATAAACTTATTTTTTCCACATGATTTCCTGAAAGCAGAAAATTACACACAATGAATGACATCTTATTCAAGAAATTATGTAAAGATAAATAATAGGGACTAATGCAAATCATAGCTTAATTATAAAAATTAAGCATAATAATAAGGAGATAACGTCCATATATATATATAAAGCAAGTATAAATTTTAAGGCATTATCAGATAGTTGGATATTTTTATAAAAAATTATATATTTCAAATTAAAACATAATATCTTCTAATGTTTCGGTTTTATTTTACTTACCTATTTCAGAAACTTGCCAAATGTGATAAGAATGACTTTTAATGTATTATAATGTCATGGGTTAATAGCTATAATTTCATATACATTTATATGCTTATTAGTTTATTAGATGACCGTTGATATATAATGTCATCATAATTATTTGATTTTAATACATAAACATTACCACCACTCCCCCTTGGTACGGTGGTCACTCTACAAGTATAAATACTTGTGGAGTGTGGGGGGGCAAAGGCCGGAGTTCAAGTCTCCAGGAGGGAGCTTCACACACATATACATTTAGATTAGGCTAAAGTAGAAATTCTATCTTGTATAAAAATATATATATATATATATATATATATATATATATATATATATATATATATATATATATATATATATATAAACATTTAGTGGCTAAACGTGCAGTAATATTTCCGTACCAAATACATTTTCCTTATTAACCATTTTTGTTTTAAAGGTTCTAGCGATTTTAATATGGAAATTATTGATATATATTATAAATTTTTATTATTATTATTTTTTATGAGATAAATGTTTGTTTGTTTTTTTTTTTTTTAATACAAGATAGAATTTGATCTACTCTAGCCTAAACACTTATTCTTGTGGAGTGACCATCGCACCAAGAGTGTGCAGTGATAATGTTTGTTATTTGATTTAAGGAGAAGTGAGAAGTTAAAAGTTTGTTTGCTATGAGTTAATGGTTATGGAAAATGTATTGAATTCTTTTGAATTCACTATTGCTACCTATAAAGGGTATACTCCTCTTAACTACTATAAATATATATTAGTGGTTGTCAACCCTATAGGCCCGGCTCAAGATAGAGACATGGTCCACGCTCAACCCCACTATCTTGAAACATACATGAATTGACAGTAAATTGCTTCTTGTTATGAGAATACTTTAAAGCATCATCTAGGTAACATCTCTCCACTTTCTCTAATTTTATGGAAATTCCAATTTATATGATATGTGATTATTTATATAAATAATTTGAAGATTATTTATTAATCAATTATTTCTCTTAGGAACAACAATTTGAGATGATACAATGTTTACGTGAAATATGATGTGATTATATATATTCTTGTTATATATATAAATTTGATAAATTGGAGAACTTACTACGTGTATATATCTTGTCAATGAATAAATTCTTACTAGATTTTTCTAGATTTGATTACAAGTGGTTGCAACCAAAGACGCATAAAGACCGATTGGACAAAGTTGAATCATTCACAAACCCAAGTTTAGCAAATCATATACATCAACCATACTTTTAATCACAAATCATCCCATAATTCTTGGAAGTATCCAAAAAAAAACGACAGCCTTGCAACTTGCCAGTCCCTTATATATACCCTCTACGCCCATTGTCAATGGAACACTGAAAAAAACAAAGGAAAAGGCAAGCATAAAAAACAAATAAATAAATTAAATAAAATTAACACAAATATAGAAGCAAATTAATTGAATGGCCAACAAGTTCGTTGCAGTGTTTCTCATGTGCATTGTTGTTGTTGCAACATTCGGCAGCACAGTTGCTTCGGAATGCTACGATGATTGCTACAATAATTGCAGGGCTAAAGGGCAAGACCATGATCACCTCTACTGTGATGCTATGTGTAACAGTAGCTGTGATGGATACATGGATGGTGTTAGGTTTTATAAATGAATAATGTTACGAGCACCACATTTTTCATAACTATAGACTAAACAAATACAAGGTCCTCTTTTATTTTTTATTTTTATTTTCCATTTTTTACATGAAAACCCCAATAATCCTATTGAATTGTTGGACGCCATACAAACTGGCCTTCATAATTTAGTGACACCAGATTCTTGTCTACAATTGATAACTTACCACTTCAATGCTTGTGGGAAAAATAAATTATGAAAAAATTGTGCTATAGACTAAAAAACGTGTATATATATATATATATACACACACACGTTTGTTCTTTGTGTAGACACCTCTAACATCAATCAACGCTGAGCAAATGAGCAGGAGCACAAAGTCTTACTCAAAGGAATAGAGGGAGATATTATCAACAAAAAAAAAAAAAGGAATAAAGGGAGATGGATCGTGGGATAAATTAAGTTGTGTCCTAATGTATTCATTTTACCATTTGTAATACGTATGACATTCTATTAATTGTGATCATTTTATATTTTATTTCTCTAAGGAGATTGCTATATTGTCATTCAATGTGTTATTAACATTATCGATCTTATGAACTGACTTGTAATTTCATGCATAAATATATTTTAAAATAAGCATAATTAAGTGTATATATATAGTAAAAATTCCCCCTTAAGTTGAATAATACTAAGGGTATATAGATTTTACATTTTTGTAACTATTAAAAAGGTCTTGTATAGATATAATTTGGAAGAGTACGCAAATTCTTCATTCTTGATTATTATATTTTTTAGTGAAAAAAAAAACAAGAAGTATATAATTTGTTTCTTACTTGTTAACTTTATATTTGTTCTCCTCAAAAGAAAAAAGCAACTTAATTTTTTGGGATGAAATAAGTTTATTTTTCAAGTAAGTTATAAAAAGTCATTACTAACTTATGTAACGAAGAACCAATTTTCATCACACCTAGTGTAAAAGTGATGTAACATCAATCCATAGTACATGAAGTGAGAAACAATACAACAAAACCTCACTACATCCCTCAAAACACACTCTCCCCCTAACTAGTCTATCCCTATGCTAGTGCTCCTCCTAACAAAAAGACTACTCTCATACAAAACTACTCCCCCTTTTTGTCACGAGTGACAAAGGGTGAATCACTGAGAGACATTCATCTCATCATTGTTCTTGAAGCAAGAAGAATCATCACCATCATCATCTCCACCATCTGAAGAAGACTCAGTTGGGTCAGGTGAGGGAGAAAGAGCAAAACCACCAAGGCAAGACTGGCGGCGAGAGATGCGACCAATCCTAGCGTTCGTCTAATACATCTCATCAGAAAGATGGTCTAGATGACTACCAAAATTAGCACGCATATGATGAAGTTGCTCCATGATGTCGGCGAGAGAGACATCTGCCCTAGAGGAAAAAGAAAGGGTAGATAAGGAAGAGGGTCGAGAGGTAGGAGTTGCAGAGGCTACATCCGTCGTCTCCACACATGGCCGCTTTGTAGCAAGCTGTGTTGCACTCCTCCAGATAGACTCCTTACTTATGGCACCCATGACATGGAAGAGAGGAGAAGGAGGAATAGTGATGTGCATGTGTGTGAGGATACGTGTGATAGCCAAAGAAAAGATAAGTTTATCACGTGTAGTAGTGTCTTGATAGCAATCTAGAATAGATACTATCATGTGTGATGGAAATTCTATAGAAATACCTTCCATGAGAGAAAGCAGGAAACGAGCATGAGGCTCGGTGATAGTGTTATAGTGTGATCATAGAGCAAGTACAAAGGTCATCACCATATTAAGGATCCGTGGACCCTTAGCAAACTTAATTGTGGAGAAAGTTAGGGTACCTCCCAACAACATGGCTTTCTCACAGAAGAGTGAGGCCAACTCATCTCTAGAGATGGACGAAAAACGATAATGACTAGGGTAATCCAGATGATCCACCCTAGGGACACGTAATACCTCGAAAATGAGCTCTGGGGTAACTACGATACATTTACCTCGTAATACCATAGTAAACCTAGGTACAGAGGTATCAATGGCGTGCATGTTGGAGTAGAACTCTTGTATGAACACATCGGTACACCTAAAGGGTTTCTCACAGAGAGAAACCCATCCCCAAGAGCTAAATGCACCGGGTAGAGGAGTGTCTGGGAAGTCAAACAGAATGACCTAGCGTTCTGAATGAATTGCCCGGTTAAAGAAGTTTTCAAAGAAGTCATATCGTGTCTTCTCATCATGGAACCGAACAGATTAGAGAAAAAAAGAAGAAGAAGAAGAAGAAGAAGAAGAAGAAGAAGAACCACGATGGATTGGGTTTTTACACGAAACAGATTTTTTAGGTGATATGATAAGGAGACTAAACGAGAGAGAGAGAGAGAGAGAGAGAGAAAGGGAGAGAAGATACAGAGTCACAGCAGAAGGTAAGGTACAAGAAAGAGAAAAAAAAGTGTAATGCATGATAATGCATGAACATGTTACGTGCTAAAGAAAATTACATCATGGGTAGAAACCTAATCTAACCTAACAGCACTCACAAGATATAATCAGTCACACAATCCTAAAATGCATGAAACATTGTTATAATGAGCATAGAATGCAATGCATAAGCATGTAAGATCAAATTAACAAAACCCATCCCAAAAATTTTGACAAAAACACCAAATTTCCCCCAAAAAAAAATTGAAAACCTCGGTCTGCATGCATGAAATACATGAAGAAAGAGAAAAATGAGAGATCAAGAGCACTTACCAAGTGAAGGAGGCTTGGATTAGGACGAAAATGAAGAGGTAAGAAGGATTTTAGAGAGAAGAAGGGTTTTGGGTTGAGAGAGAAGAGAGAGAGATCGAGATATTTAAAGTGGTTCAAATCCGGGTCAGACCTCAGAAGTATTTATAGAAAACGCAGCTTGATAGATCGAGAAGGTATTGAGCTTTTATTGAGAACAAAAAGCTCAATAGATCGAGAGGTATCGAGGAGGTGTCGACGGATAAAAGTCTCGATAGATCGAAGAAGGTATCAAGCATCTATCGAGAAAACAGAGACTCCAAAGAATTTGGCCTGATGGATCAGGATATTTGTCGATACGTGTCGAGAACAAGCCTAAAAATCTCAATAGAAGAAGCATGTATCGAGAGGTATCGAGCAGCTATCGATGAGGTGTCGAGCTACTATTGAGGTGCCTGAAAAGAGGTTTTCAAGGAGGAGAAGCAACATAAGATGAAAGAAAACAAGATACACACTAAAATAAGCAATCAAAGAGCATGTTAAACATAAAAACATAACCTCAACTCTAGATGCAAAGTATTCCTAAATCAAAAACACACTAAACAAGTCTAACCAAATTTTATTTCAAAACATGTTTAGAAAGCGTATACTACCACATGTATCCCTTGTGATGGCCAAATCACATTGTACTTGTACAATAATATCAAGAGTAGCAAAGAATATGCGTGTTGTGTGTGAACCTTTTGCAAGAGAGCATAAGTAAATCATTATGTGAAAAGTAATGATATAGGAGGATCAAATACGTTCACACACAATCATAATTGTTTGATGGGCACCATCACCTTCGAGGTACATCATATAACTTCCACATCTCCTAAAAACATACTTGCAACCATATTAAAAGCATTTTGATTCTTTTTGCTTTTCATGTTCTTTGCATATTTTTTTAAAGCATATCATGTATGAGCATATAAGAGAGAAAATAAAATATCCAATTATGTAAGTTTGAACATTCTTATTTTGCTGTGTAAGTGCTACACCTTACTGAGCACGGCTTTTATGAATTGCACACAGATGTTTTATAATTGATGAATATTAGTGGTGAGATGGTTATTTATGCTTTTCTCTTAGGATTTTCTAGTCCTTCCTGCCAAAAAGAGTGATTTAAGATATGAAAGATAAGAAAATCAACCAAAATCATACAAATCACATAAAAGAGCCACAAAGCTCACATTGCTTAGTTGTGCATGCAGATACTCATCTATGCTACAAGAGATACAAAGTTGAGAACTTTGTTTCGAAGGCCATCCAAGATACACAAGTACCAATATACACAAACACGCACTATTTTTGTATTTTTCTGATTTTTTTATTTAAAAAAAAAACTTAAAACAAAATAAAAGCTAACAAACAAACAAACAAAGCATCAAAACTAGACTGACTCAAACCATAACACGAACCATGCAAGAGGTTAGAAAAGAGAAGAAATCAGTTAGAGTCTTTTTCCTTCCAAATGAAATACTTGGATGGGGATCCTTTCTTTTGCTTGAAACTTTATTCAAATGGATAAGAAGGAGAGTTGAAACCATTTAGGTTCAAGAGAAGCATGACCGCCTTAAGAAGTTCCCCAAGAGGAGCTAAAGAAAATTGGTGTTGATTTTGGTTTCCTAGAGATGACACACTATTGCTTTGTTGAGTGGCGAAACAATTAAAGCAATTTGGACGAGTGTACCCAGATGCTCCACAGTAGCGACAGAAGTGAGGCTTCTTTGGTTGAGACTTCTTGTTGGTGGAGTGATGATTATTCTACTTCATTTCTTTCTTGCCAACCCAAGGGGGTGCTCCTAGAATGAATTTTCCTTTATCACTCCTATCCTCACTCACATTTTCAGTTTTAGGCTTAGTTACCTTAGAGTTATCATTATTAGCAGGTAGAACAAAAATAACTCTATTTTAAACATTAGAAGAGGTACTACAAGAGGGGAGAGAGTGATTATACCCAAGGCCTGTTTTGTTAGATGCAGACTTCTGGAAGTTCAACATTTCATCCAGCTTGGAACTTGAAGTCCTTTCCAATTGTGCTCTAACCTGAAACAATGCAGCATCTAGTTTCTTGGTCTTTTCAACAAGAAGATTGTTCTCAAATCTCAATGCTCCAATGTTCTGATTAGCTTCATCAACCTTGGTGGAGAGTTCCTCACGTTCCAACACCACTGCACTGAGCTTTCTCGTTGCCAACCTATATAGCTTCTCATGCTTTTCAGAAACCTTGTACAACTTGGTGTAGGCAGTGTGGATGTCATCCTGATCATCCATCTTCTCAAACTTTGATTCTATCAGCTCTTTTTCTTCTTCAATTATGTTTACTACTTCCTCAGTAGACTCAATAGTGGCTGTGAAAGCACTCAATATCTCATCTAGGTCACTTTCATCAGAATCTGCTTCTGGTTCCATATCACTCAAGGTGATAGCTAGGGTCTTACTTTTGCCAGTGAATTTGAGATATGTGGGACACTTTTACTTCATGTATCCAAATCCTTGACACCTATAACACTTTGGTCCAGCAGGAACACTATTGCCTTGACCAGCATCCTTGAATTCTCTCTTACCTTTGTCTTGGGACTTGAATTGAGAGAATGCAGATTGTTTGCGATGATTATCACCTAGAGAACAAATACTAAGTAAATTTTAAACTATATATATATATATATATATATATATATATATATATATATATATATATATATATAAACATTCAGATAAAAATATTAGAGAGCATGCCAATAATCAATTTCCATCACAATAAGCCACCAATATCTGACACTAAACTTAAACAATAAATCTCCACGAAAATTAAAATCACATCAAATTCAAACAAAAGTCTCAGAGAGAGAGAGAGAGAGGAGCTAGGCAAGTTGTTACACATATATGGTTACAATTTGCCCCCAAGACAAGATTGTCAATGTCGTTGGGACATATGCCCCCAAGACTAGGTCAAGATAGAGCTATATGCCCCCAAGACTTGTTGGAAGGCCCGCAAATTAGCATATCCTGGATTTGGTGAACTTGTTGTAAGTATGACTTTGACAAACATATGACACTTAGGCTGAAGAAGACAAAGAGGTCTTTTTCCTAAGTAGTTAGGTTTTAAAAAAATCGGTTGAAATGACTATAGTATCATTGCATATGTAGTGTTGGCTGTTGAACATGAACATACCCTTCATGCCTTGCAAATTAGTTTTTAACTTCTTTCTTTATTAGCAGGAAAAGCTTTAAGAACTTGTTTAGACTTTGCCACGAGCCATCAATTATCTTGGAAGCATTTGTTAGTTACTAGTCCTCCATTTGTCTTCATGACAGGCTGATACATTACTGCACATTGGTTTGAGTTTATTCTGCATCTTGTAGAGGAGATAATCTTTTCTGATTAAAGTAGTGACGTGCTATATATGTTATTTATAATTAGTTAACAGGTAAGTATTAGAAAAATGCAAAATCTTTTGATTGGGTGTTCTTGTACATTTCAATGATTTCATAGATTGGTTCCTAGAAACTATGGCATCAAACCTTTTTACATTCGTTTTTGACAAACATGAGTATATCTTGGGCCTGTTGTTTTATTTAAGTATTGGTTGACAGTGTTTAAGAACTTCTGTTATTTTTAGCAGCAGATGGGAGACCTTTAAGATGTTAATTCTTAGTTTTGAGCAGTTAGGGAATGATATTGATCTCACATTTGTAGGCTGAAAAGATTGATAGGGTGCACATGGTGAGGGATCAACTGAATATATTGAGGTGATCAATTAGAGGATCAATTTGGACAGATGTCAGGCCTTTTATTATAGCCTTGCCATTTTAAACTGCATAGAGATTTTTTCTCACAATCTTTTTGTCTTTTAATCCTCGGTTTTAATTTTCTTCATCTTCTCCAAACTATACATCATTCATTGTAACCATTTTTTTATTCTTTGTACATTGTGGATAAGCCTCCATTTAGGTTAGGTTTACAAAGGTGTTGTATGTACATGTACTTCAAAGAAAGAAAAAGAAAAATCAATACAAATCTACATTACCATTACCATTCGCTAAACATATTTTGTAAGTTTTTGTGTATTTTATGAGTAAGGAATAAGTTATAGAAAACTATAGGGATACACCCAAACTCACACTTTTGCTAAATTTTACAACATGTTTAAATATAAACTTGTAATTGGTACCTAATAATTTCACTGTAATCATAGCCCGTGAGGCCAAAAAGCCCATTAATAGCTACAAAGCCCATTAACTTGAAGCCCAAATTTTCTTGCTATAATACAAGAAAATATCAGTAATCAGAAATTCAGAACCACCATTTTCTCTCTCTCTCTCTCACCCCCCCTGTTGGATTTCTAAAACGATGTTGTTATGGAAGACGATGGTGCAACAACCTCTTCTACTACTACAACTACAACTACAACAACACTCAATGCCAATGCATTCTTCTTCCTTCATTTCAACGAGCGCGATGGATCAGAAGAAGAAGAAGAGTATGAGTAACAAAAGACCCACGTCAATTCACAAAGGAGAACCCACGTCTATGGTTGACAATTCCCTATGTTAAACTTTTCCCCTTCTATTTATATTAAACCTCCATTCTCTTCTCTTTCTCAGACTCACAAAAGCCACGAACTTTTCTCTCTCTTTCTCTGTGCGTGTGAGGCTGTAAGTAATGGCGCACCTAAGCTTTGTGGTTTTGGTTTTGGCATTGTCTCTCGGCTCCACATTCGCAAACTCTCCAGCTCCCTCTCCATCATTGTCTCCTGCTAAGCCACCAACTGTGCCTCATTCTGCACCAACTCTACCACCAACTGTGCCTCATTTTGCTCCAACTCCGATGCTAACTGCACCTCATACTTCTCCAACTCCGTCTCCAAAAGCATCGCCACCGGCCCAATCGCCATCTCCAAAGGCCATTCCTCCGCCACCTCTACCCTCTCACTCTCCTTCTCCTTCTCCTTCAAAACCTTCTACTCCGTCACTGGCCACTCCTCCCCCATTGATCGCAACTCCATCAGTTGATGCGTCTACTCCACCTTCACCTAACGTTGCTGTTTAGAACAGATTTTCCATCTCTAGGTCCCTGGCTATCAGTCTCCTCACTGCTGTTTTGGTCATTTAGAGGCTTTTGATTGCTCTTGCACTGCGTTGAGTGAAGTCAACTACTCTCGTCTAGAGAATGGTCCATACTTCATTTGCAGTTTCAATCGAGGATATTTTCTTAAACTCCTCATTCGTGACCACACTAAAAATGGCGTTCAATGCTCTGCTGTTGAACTTTGCCGTTTTGATCTTTGCACCATCCCAATCAGCCAATGATTCATTTGGCTTAGTCCAGCCAATCTCCACAGTTTGCCATACTTTCTCATCTAAAGACTGCAATAAAACTCTCATGCGTACTTTATAATATGCATAATTAGTGCTATCAAATAAAAGAGATATAATAAGAGACTATCCTCTATCCATGACAAACAGAGGTCAATGGATCACACAACAACGATTAAACCTAATCAGAGTCGCTCTGATACCACTTGTTAGGTTAAAATGAATTGACTCTTTGCAAATTAATTAATTAGTCAAATTACATGCAATAGTGTGGTAGCACAAACAAGTCACCAAATAACTAAATGCATAGGAAAATAAATTTGACATAGGTGATTTGTTTACAAATGAGGAAAACCACTGAGGCAAAATCCCACCAAGTAAATTTAAGGTCACCACTCCCAAGAATCCACTATTATCAATCATAAGCGGTTACAAGTATAAGAAATCTTACCAAACCCTTTGGCTTATCCCAAAATACCAACCTACAGTTGAACCCTTACCCCAATACCCAATTGGACTTGTATTGTAGCGGCAATCTTTATGTTCAATTCACGAATCCCAGTACGTGAATAACCAATGATGTACGGATCCTAGTACGTGACTAACTCCACCAAATTGAAGAAGATGTTGGCTGCAAAGTTCTTCACTTCATCAACAATGAAGATCAAGAAGCTCCTTAGTTACAAAACCCTTGGCGTAAAGACGCAGTAGCTTCTTCAGAGAGAATGATGAACTAGGTCGGTATTTGCATGCGCGACAGTCTTTAAAATAAGCCTTCTATATGTTTAGGGTTGTGAGAGAAGAAACCCTATACAAATATTTCAATATGGGCGAAAAATTAGATCTTGAATTTCTAATTTTGTAAGTCTCAACAAAAACAGCTTATGTCGAAAAATCCAAAACTGGAAAGTTGCAGAAAATTAAGTCACGGTTCCAACCCATTCGACCTTGAGTCAATTGGATTTTTGAGGAGAGAGATACGCCCAAAATACTGATCACTGCTCAAATTTGATCTTTTCTTTTCAAATTTTTCCTTTTTGATTTCTTTTCTTATTTGAAGCTTCTGAACATAGTAAACAACCCAAGCACTCCAGTAGCATCTCCTTAGGCATTTAAGCATGGTCCTCTAACTCCTTTTTAATTTTAGTTTGGCTTCCATTCTCTCGCAAACTCTTGTAAACCCATTTTTTCACATGATTTCTTGAAAGTAGAAAATTACACACAATGAATGACATCTTATTCAAGAAATTATGTAAAGATAAATAATAGGGACTAATGCAAATCATAACTTAATTATACAAATTAAGCATAATAATAAGGAGATAACGCCCATATAAATATATAACAAGTATACATTTTAAGGCGGTATCAGATAGCTGGATATTTTTATAAAAAAATTATATATTTCAAATTAAAATATAATATCTTTCAATGTTTTGGTTATATTTTACTTGCCTATTTCAAAAACTTACCATATGTGATAAGAATGACTTTTAATGTATTATAATGTCATGGGTTAATAGCTATAATTTTAATACATTGATTTCATATACAGCTATATGCTTATTAGTTTATTAGATGACCGTTGATATATAATGTCATCATAATTATTTTATTTTAATACATAAACATTTAGTGGCTAAACGTATAGTAATATTTCCGTACCAAATACATTTTCCTTATAAAGCGTTTCTATTTTAAACGTTCTAGCGATTTTAATACGGAAATTATTGATATATATTATAAATTTTCGTTATTTGATTTAAGGAGAAGTGAGAAGTTAAATATTTGTTTGCTATGAGTTAATGGTTATGGAAAATGTATTGAATTCTTTTGAATTCACTATTGCTACCTACAAAGCTATGTTAATGGCTATACTCCTCTTAACTACTATAAATATATATTAGTGATTGTTAGCCCTATAGGTCCACTCAAGACAGTGACATGGTCCATACATGAATTGATTGTAAATTGCTTCTTGTTATGAGAATACTTTACAGCATCATCAAGGTAACATCTCTCCACTTTCTCTAATTTTATGGAAATTCTAATTTATATGATATGTGATTATTTATATAAATAACTTGAAGAATATTTATTAATCAATTATTGTTCTTACGAACATCAATTTGAGATGATACAATGTTTACGTGAAATATGATGTGATTATATATATATTCTTGTTATATATATAAATTTGATAAATTGGAGAACTTACTACGTGTATATATCTTGTCAATGAATAAAATCTTTCTAGATTTGATTACAAGTGGTTGCAACCAAAGACACATAAAGACCGATTGGACAAAGTTGAATCATTCACAAACCCAAGTTTAGCAAATTCTATACATCAACCATACTATTAATCACAAATCATCCCATAATTCTAGGAAGTATCCAGAACTACATGTATATATCTTGTCAATGAATAAAATCTTTCAAGATTTTTCTAGATTTGATTACAAGTGGTTGCAGCCAAAGACGCATAAAGACCGATTGGACAAAGTTGAATCATTCACAAACCCTAGTTTAGCAAATCCTATACACCATACTTTTAATATCAAATCATCCCATAATTCTAGGAAGTATCCAAAAAAACTACAGCCTTGCAACTTGTCAGTCCCTTATATATACCCTCTACGCCATTGTCAATGGAACACTGAAAAACACAAAGGAGAAGGCAAGCATAAAAAAAAAAAAATATATATATATATATATATATATTAAACAAAATTAACACAAATACAGAAGCAAATTAATTGAATGGCCAACAAGTTCATTGCAGTGTTTCTTATGTGCATTGTTGTCGTGGCAACATTCAGCACCCCAGCTGCTTCGGATTGCTACAGTGACTGCTTCAATGAATGCAAGGCTAGAGGAGACATTACACTCATCAACTGTAGTTTATCGTGTTCCAATAGCTGTGAGGAACACCCAGGTGCTGGTAGGTTTTAGAAATGAATAATGTTACAAGCACCACATTTTTCATAACTATGGACTAAACAAATACAAGGTCCTCTTTTAATTTTTTTTTTTTCCCATTTTTTACGTGAAAACCCCAATAATCCTATTGAATTGTTGGACGCCATACAAACTGCCCTTCATAACTTAGTGACACCAGATTCTTGTCTACAATTGACAACTTACCACCTCAATGCTTGTGGGAAAAAAAAATTATGAAAAAATTGTGCTATAGACTAAACAAATACAAGGCCCTCTTTAACTTTGTTTCTTTCCAATTTTTTTTTTCCATGAAAACCCCACTAATCCTATGGAATTTTTGGACAACCAGCCTTCATATATATGTATATATTTAAACGTTTGTTCTTTATGTAGCCACCTCTAAGATCAATCAACGTTGAGCGAATGAGCGGGAGCACAAAGTCTTACTCAAAGGAATAAAGGGAGATATTATCAAAAAAAAAAAAAAGGAATAAAGGGAGATGGATCGTGGGATAAATAAAGTTGTGTCCTAATGTATTCATTTTACAATTTGTAATACTTGACATTCTGTTAATTGTGATCATTTTATATTTTGTTTCTCTAAAGAGATTGCTATATTGTCATCCAATGTGTTATATATTAACATTATCGATCTTATGACTTGTCTAAAAAGTTCTTAATCTAAACCTAACAAAATTTATTCAAGGAAGAACTGAAGTCAATAAGATTCTTTATCAATTTATACTCTGAAATCTACTCTCATTAAAAAAAATTAAAAAAATGGCAAGTCAAGTAGAAATCTCATATAATTAGAACTTGATTGTAGGAACCTCCACAGTAAAGAGTTCTAGAGATTTTAGTACAGATGGAATTTACCCCTGTTGATACCCATTTTTGCAACACATTTTCTACAAGCCTGATTCAACCAAGCCCGACTTCATTGTGGGCTCAATTCATGTATTATATTTTATTTTATTCTTTTAAGCATGACCCAAGCCCATGTGACTTACAGGTGAAATTGAGGAAGTGTGGTTTGGAGGGTATGGGTCAGTTCCTTTCGGACCTTTTGCTTAAGCCCAGCCCATGTGTGCTACCAAGTGGGCAAGGGACACTGGTAGCACCTCATGCTTATGGAAGGGGTCGTGTATCCAAAATTTCCACTCCAAAATAGCTTTTATGCTTTGAGTGACATGGCCTAAAGTGTCTGCCCTAACCCACTTTTACCTTTGAAATATAGTTGGCTCTCATTGGCCAACTCCATCTACTAGGCCTCACTTAGGTGAGCCTCCCAATGGTCTGAAATGTCTGACCAAAGGCAACCAATTAGAGCAAACCCCATTTATTTCCAAAATTATGTAAAAACCTTACCAAACTCTTCCCTATACAAAAGCAACCCATGCCAAAACACCAAATTGGTATCATAGGGGATAAAAGCCTCTTCCACTACTTAGAAACCAGTCATTAGCAACACCCCAAACTCTATATAAAATTCTCTCTTCAGTTCAAAAATGAACCAACGACGTTCTACCCATAGACTTGAAATTTCAGAGTAAAAGCCCATTCAGTTAGTCAACATTCTTACAATTCTGAACCTTAGAGATGGAAATATGGGTACAGGGGAACCTTCCCTCTCTTCCTCACAACCTCTCTCAATTTCCTTTTCTCGGTGACTATGGGTCGAAGTTTCAGACCTGTTGAACCACGTTCTACCCATAGACTTGAAACTTCAGAGCAAAAGCTCATTCAGCTAGTCAACATTCTCACAATTCTGAACCTTAAGAGTAGAAATATTGGTACAGGAGAACCTTCCCTCTCTTCCTCACAACCTCTCTCAATTTTCTCTTCTCGGTGACTGTGGGTCGAAGTTTCAGACTTGTTATTGATAGGCCAAAAATGTATTGACCCCTTATGATGGATTAATTGATTAATTAGCCAAGTTATTAATTAATCAAATTAACATGCAAATGTGTGGTAGCACAAACAAATCACCAATAAACTAAAGTATGCAGCGAAAAATAAATGACACAATGATTTTTTTACGAATGGGGAAAACCTACATGGCAAAAACCCCACCGGGTGATTTTAAGGTCACCACTCCCGAAACTTCATTATTATCACAACAAGCGGTTACAAGTAAAGGAATCCCAAGTACCTTACCAACCCACAGTTGAACCCTTACCCCAATACCCAATTGGACTTGTTCTGTAGTGACAGTTTCTCCTTTTGATGCACAGCTCCCAAGTACGTGACTAACCAAATGCGCAGATCCCAGTACGCGACTTCAATCACCAATTAAAGAAAATTGTTGGCTGCAAAGTTCTTCAATTCATCTACACGATGAAGATCAAG
Source organism: Castanea sativa (assembly GCF_040712315.1). NCBI lineage: Eukaryota > Viridiplantae > Streptophyta > Magnoliopsida > Fagales > Fagaceae > Castanea > Castanea sativa. The sequence continues at coordinate 14,348,130 of NC_134022.1, forward strand.
AATATGTTTGGTTACAAAACCCTATGGTGCAAAGACACAGCAACTTCTTCACAAAAGAGATGAACTAGGGCAAGAACTTCATCTCAAGTTACAATTTGCATGAACAAGAATTCTCAATGCTTGTGCAACTTGCCACACTTCGACGGCCTTTAGAATAATCCTTTTATATGTCTAGGGTTAGGAGAAAAGAAGGTCCAAAGACACATCCACGGATTAGAATTAAAAACAGAACTTGAAATCTGTTTTTCTTAAATCTCGACAGCTACAGGTGTCGAGGTGCTATCAAGCAACTGTCGAGGTGCTATCGAGCAACTGTCGAGCAGCTGTCGAGCCTCGAGGTTAGAACAGCTTCTTAAAGCTCGATAGATACAGCTGTCGAGCTTTAATGAAGAGCACTTCTCAACTTGTTTCTTGGACAGACTTGCATAGTTTTAACACTTGATCTTGAAACCTTGTTTCTTGAAGTATTAACCTCATCCTAAATCTACCCAATTACAAGTAAAATGCGTTTTGACAAAGGATTAGCCAATTACATAAATAATGAATGATATATGTTCTAAACAAGTGAAACACATATGTCTTAACTATCTCCCTCTTTGGCAATCTGTGACAAAAACATAACAAACAAATGAACATATGAGAGAAGTCATAAATCACTCAACTCATACTCACTTGTTGTATACAATAAAATCTATCCTAACATAAACTCTTGAAAAACTTCGCAAGAAGAGAGTTTATGACAAGTAGACTTTGACAACCTGTATTTCTGAAACACTTTAAACAAAACTCATCAAGGCATCTTAGTGTGAAACAGAAATAATAGATTGCATACAAATAGAGAATCATGTGTAAAAAGAGAGAAAAGAAACAACACATGTAGAGGTAGGTGAAGAAAACATACAACATCATATATATATAACAAAAATGAGCACAAGACGTAGGTACAAGAAGAAAATGTATCTAAAGTAGAGAAAAGAAAAAGATACAAGTAATCCTCACTACATCCATCAGCACTCAACACTCCCCCTATCAAAATGTCCCTATACAAGCTCTCCCCCTAAGTATGACTACTCTCATAACCAAAACTACTCCCCATTTTTGTCACGAGTGACAAAGGGTAGAGTGTCAAGTAAACATCTCATCGGTAGAGCTAGCATCTCCATCATCATCATTATCCGAAGCATCATCGTCATCACCATCATCATCCCCAGACATGGAAGCCACAGAAGGTGGTGGAGGAGAAACCTTGGGAGCAAAGCTGCCCATGGTCGCCTGTCGCCTAGCAATGCGACTAACACGAACATTCACCTGATACAACTCTGTAGAGAGCGTATCTAGGCGAGCATCCATGTGCTGAAGCTGCGCCATGATATCTCTTAGTGACACATCGCTCGTAGAAGATGAGGGAGTGGATGAAGCACGAGCAGATCTGGATGGAGCGGAATGGGAGGAAAGAGCTGCCGAACCTGTCTGACGCGATCGAAACTGTGCCTCACTACGTTTTACGGTGGCAGCATCTATGGCAACCATGACAGAAAAAGGGTCGGAGACAAGAAAAGGGATAAAAAAAATGACGTAAAATCCTCGTGATAGTGGAAGGAAAGATGAGCTTATCACGGGTAGTCGTATCCTTATACACATCTAAGATGGAAAAGATGAAATGTGTGGAGTTGTAGTGAGAGAGGGGATGCAAGACAAAAGTCATTACCATGTTTAAGAAACGAGGACCTTTAGCAAAAGGTCGAAATTATGTAAACTGGCGCTCACCCCAATCAGAAGGGCGCTCACAGAAAGCAGAAATCATCTCGTCTTTGGAAACAGTCCTTAGACGCTCACAACTAGGGTAGTCAGGATGCGCAACCCTCAGAACATGGAGCACATCGGATACCAAGTCCAGTGTGACAACTATGCACGTACCTCGAACACGAGTGAGAAAGAGAGGTACTGAATAATCGAATCCATGCATGTTGGAGTAAAACTCCTAAATCAGCACAGAAGGACAACTAACCGGGACGTCACACAGTGACTCCCATTCCCGTTTGTGAGAGACATCGGAAAGGTCAGTGTCGGCAAGGTCTGCCAGAATAACGTGGCGTTCCGAATGAACACCTCATTTCGAGAAGTTCTCCAAGAAGTCTTAATGAGCTTTCTCATCACGAAACCGAACAGAGATAGGAATGGAATCAGAAGATGAAGAGGCCCTAGAACGAAGAGGGTTCTGGGTTAAAATAGACTTACGTTTTGGTGCCATAGACACTACTAACGCAAACAGAAAGAGAGGGGGGAGAAAGAAACACTCAGAAAAGTTCCAACATAATTCAAAGATAACAAGAATATTGAAAAGATAGAACGTATGCATGGGGAATGCATGAACATGTGACATGCAATATGAAAAACATCATGGGCTCAGCTCAATTCAATCCTACCAGCACAAAAACATATTTCACACATCTAAATGCATGAGAATACTGTTAGAATGTGAATGTGATGCAATGTATGGAGTTTTTAAAATCAAAACTACAAAACCCATCCCAAAAACTTCAACCAAAACCCATCAATTTTGAAAAACCCCAAAATTTTTCAAAGACCCCAAATCCTAGGTTTCAAAAACATGAAATGCATGTAGAATGAGGGATAAGAAGCTTACCAAGTGAAGAAAAACTTGAAAAAGCTTGAGGAAACCTTAAGAAAAGGATTTGGAGTGAGAAAGAGAGGTTGGGAAGGTGAAAAGACAAATCTGTCGAGAGAGAGATCGAGAGAAATGAGAACCGGATCGCACAGAATCTTTAAATAGAACCTCAGTAAATCCCGACAGATACAGGTATCGAGAGGTGTCGAGACATCTGTCGAGGTAGGTGTCGAGAAATACAACGTCAACAGATCCAGCTATCGAGATGGCGTCGAGGAAAAAAATAGGACACGAGAACAGATGCTCGATCGATCCACCATGTGTCGAGAAGCTATCGAGAGGACAGAAGGTTTCTCGATCGATCCAGAAGGTGTCAAGAAGCTATCGAGATTGCGATAAGAAAAAGCTGAGAAGCTCAATAGATAGCCAGGTGTCGAGGAGGTATCGAGGAGGTGTCGAGCCAACTTTTCAAAACAGTTTTTCGAGAAGAGAAAAACACAAACATGAATGCAATCACGCATGCAACTCAACCAATTATTTAATCAACATATTAGACTTTCAAAATCATCTCTCAACAACAATTTTAAGCACAAAGATCTCAAAATACACACTCACACACTAAACAAGTCTAACCAATTTTATATTTCAAAAACAAGTCAAGACAGTTTAGTGAGCATACATCAACACATGTAAACCTTGTGATGGCCAAATCACATTGTACCTGCACATGTATCAAGAGTAACAAAGAATATTGCGTGTTGTGTGTGAAAACATCGCAAGATTGCATAAGTGTCTCTATGTTGTGACGATTTGAGATATGAGAAAATCACTTTAACTCACACAATCATAACTGTTTGATGGAGACTATCACCTTTGAGGTACATCCTATAACTCCCACATCTCCTAGAAAACACACTTGCAATCATATTTAAAGCATTTTTGATCTTTTTGCTTTTATTTTCTTTGCATATTTTATTTTTATTAAGCAAATCATGCATGGGTATATAAAAGAGAGAGAAGAGATACCCAATTATGTTGAGCTTTTGACATTGCACTTTTGCTATGCCGAGGCATACAGATGTCATTGACATTGCACTTTTGCTATGCCGAAGCATACAGATTTCATATCATGATTGGCGAGTAACAGTGGTGAGATGGTTATTTATGCCTTTCTCTTAGGATTTTCTAGTCCTACCAGTCAAAAAGAGTGATACGAGTGTTATGTTCAAGAGATCACTTAACCTTACTCATCACAAACAAAGAGCCACAAAACTCACTTGCTTAGTTGTGCATAAGAATGCTCATCTAAGCTACAAGAGATACAAAGTTTAGAAAACTCTATTTCAAAGGTCATTTTAAGGTTCACAAGAACCAATGTACATAGAACACACACTGTTTTTGTATTTTTCTGATTTTTCAGTTTTTTTTTAAAAAAAATAATAAAATAAAACTGAAAACACAAAAACAAAAACATGTTAAATAAGATAAGACAAAGCATAAAACTAGACTGACTCAAAAACAGAAAGCAAAACAGACAAGTAATGCAAAACAAAAACAAGAAGGGGAGAGAGAGAAAAAGTGAATAAATCACTTGGAACCCTTTTCCTTCCACACCTTGGAAGAACATTTCCTCTTAGCAAACCCTTGAACCGGTGATGAGGGGGAAGGATTGAAACCGTTCAAGTTCGAAAGGAATATTAGAGCTTTGAGAAGATCTCCAAGAGGAGCAAGAGAGATTTGAAGCTGATTCTGGTTCCCAGATGCTATCATACTATTACTCTGTTGAGTGGCTAACCACTTATAGCAATTTGGTCGAGTATGACCAGCAATACCACAATGATGACAGAGATACTGCTTCTTCTGTTTAGGCTTTTGAGAGTTAGCCTTCTTAGTCCTAGGGTTTTTAATGTCCTTCTTCTTAAGCTTAGGGGGTGCTCCTAAGATAGATTTACCCTTATCTAGGTTTTCACTAGCTAATTCAGTTTTAACATCATTGTTTTCAATTTTAATATTATTAGTAGGAGGAACAAAAAGAGTAGTACTAGCAGAAGCAATATTAGAAGAAGAGAATTCATACCCCAGTCCTGTTCGATCAGAAGCAGATTTTTGAATGCTGAGCATCTCATCTAGCTTTGCACTTGATGCCCTCTCCAATTGAGCTCTGACTTGAAACAGATCCGCTTCAAGTTTCTTGATCTTCTCAGCCAAGAAATTGTTCTCAAATCTCAGTGCCCCAATAGTTTGATTAGCTTCATCAAACTTTGTGGAAAGTTCCTCACGGTTAAGTTCCACATCACTGAGCTTCTTGGTGGCTAGCCTATAGAGCTTCTCATGCTTCTCAGAAAGCTTGTACAGTTTCTCATAGGCTGTATGGATATCATCTTGATCATCCATCTTTTGAAACTTAAATTCCACCAATTCCTCTTCTTCATCCATATCTTCAACAACCCCTTAGTAGGATTGACAGTGGCAGTGAAGGCATTCAAGATTCCGTCATCCTCATTGTCGGAATCATCCTCAGGCTCAGTGTCACTCAAAGTAGCAGTTAGTGCCTTGCTCTTCCCAATGCTCTTGAGATATGTGGGACATCCTACTTCATGTGACCGAAACCTTGACATCCGAAGCACTTGGGTCCTGCGGGAACAGTGTACTGACCGCCATCCCTTGCATCCTTCTTCCCTTTATCTTGGCTCTTGAACTGAGAAGAACTAGATTGCCTACTGTCCTTGTCGAAGCCTTTTCCATTGGCATTTTTCATGAATTTCTTGAATTTCCTGGTGATGTAGGACTTCATCTTAGAGTTTTCATCGTCTGATGACTCGTCTGTCTCACTGCTCTTGGCCTTTAGTGTCATGCTCTTGCCTTTTCCCGACTTGCCAATTCTTTTCAATCTTAGTCATAGGTTTACAGATTACCAACCAGCTCAGTCAGAGGAATCTTGTCAATATCCTTTGATTCCTCTATCACCGTGATCTTGGCATGGAATCTCTCGGGTAGAGATCTGAGCACTTTCCTCACAATCTTGGATTCAGGAATGGTTTCCCCAAGATTGAAGGCTGAGTTCACTATGTCCTTGAGCTTGGCATAGAACTCATCAAATGACTCATCCTCCTCCATCTTAATTTCTTCGAACCTTGTAGTGAGCCTTTGTAGCTTCAAATCTTTTACAGCCTTTGTTCCCTCATAGGTTTTCTGGAGAATGGTCCATGCGTCCTTAGCAGTATCAGTGGAGGATATCTTCTTGAACTCCTCATTAGTGACCGCATTGAATAAGGCATTCAATGCTCTGCTGTTGAAGTTTACCGCCTTGATCTTAGCTTCATCCCAATCGGTCAGCGCTTCTTTAGGCTTGGTCCTGCCTATCTCCACAACTTGCCACACCTTCTCATCTAGAGACTGCAAGAAAGCTCTCATGCGTACTTTCTAGTATGCATAGTTAGTACCATCAAACAATGGAGGTATGATAAGAGACTGACCTTTATCTATGACAAACAGGGGTCAATGAATCACACACAAAGATTAAACCCTAATCAGAGTGTGCCTGCTCTGATACCACTTGATAGGCCAAAAACTTATTGACCCCTTGTGATGGATTAATTGATTAATTAGCCAAGTTATTAATTAATCAAATTAATATGCAAACGCGTGGTAGCACAAACAAATCACCAATAAACTAAAATATGCAGCGGAAAATAAATGACACGGTGATTTGTTTACAAATGGGGAAAACCTACACGGCAAAAACTCCACCGGATGATTTTAAGGTCACTACTCCCGAAACTCCACTATTATCACAACAAGTGGTTACAAGTAAAGGAATCCTAAGTACCTTACCAACCTACAATTAAACCCTTACCCCAATACCCAATTGGACTTGTTCTGTAGTGACAGTTTCTCCTTTTGATGCACGGCTTCCAAGTACGTGACTAACCAAATGCGCGGATCCACAGTACGCGACTTCAATCACCAACTAGAGAAGATTGTTGACTGCAAAGTTCTTCAATTCATCCACACGATGAAGATCAAGAAGATGCTTGGTTATAAAACCCTATGGTGCAAAGACACAACAACTTCTTCACAAAAGAGATGAACTAGGGCAAGAACTTCGTCTCAAGTTACAATTTGCATGAACAAGAATTTCTCAATGCTTATGCAACTTGCCACACTTCGACAGCCCTTAGAATAATCCTTTTATATGTCTAGGGTTAGGAGAAAAGAAGGCCCAAAGACACATCCACAGATTAAAATTAAAACAGAACTTGGAATCTGTTTTTCTTAAATCTCGACGGCTATAGGTGTTGAGGTGCTGTCGAGCAGCTGTCGAGCTTCGGGGCTAGAATAGCTTCTTAAAGCTCGATAGATGCAACTGTCGAGCTTTAATGAAGAGCACTTCTCAACTTGTTTCTTGGACAGACTTGCATGGCTTTAACACTTGATCTTGAAACCTTGTTTCTTGAGGCATTAACCTCATCCTAAATCTACCCAATTACAAGTAAAATGCGTTTTGACAAAGGATTAGCCAATTACATAAATAATGAATGACAAATGTTCTAAACAAGTGAAACACATATGTCCTAACAGTTATGTTTTTATGTTTTTTTTGTACTTTTGTTATTAGCATTTTGATTCTCTCTTGTCAAAGCACCATTAGCCTTTGTTTTCTATACATTGTGAATTTTGAGCTTGATTCTCCACAAATAAACACTTCTAAAGAACCCAAGGGGAGATTTGGGCCGTTTTCGCATTTTCAGCCTTTGTCGCAAAAACGTCCCCGACAGCCCCCTAATAGGAGTTGAGGGATGTAATCTACTCCTATTTTGGGCATTAACCTTTAATAGAGGCATGTTTATCAGCTCTTTTTATATTTTTCAAAAAGCTTGTCAGCTCTTTTTATGAAGTGTTATTGTTTACATTCAATATATAAGAATAGCCATTTGGAATGATTTAGTAGCTTTTAAACTTTTGTAAGCTGATGGATAGGGAATAGTGTTATTGGTGATGAAAGAATGCAATATTTTTTGGCCACAGCAAGGTGAGGGATGTTTCCCTGGGCAACCTCTAAACCTAAGCTCACTCCCAAGGGTCCAAAAAATAAAATTTATCCCTTTATGATTTTTCCCTACTAAATTTTTTTTTTTTTAAATCCAATTGTTACACTTCACCTCATAAAATTTAAAGTACAAAAAAATTCCTTGGTTTCTATCTGTAGTGTTGATTGCTCTAGGTCATGAGTGGTGGGAATGGTGAATTTAGCACCATTCAGGGATGTTTGGACGTTGGATGCCATGACAAAAAAAAAAAAAAAAGTTGGGAACTAGCTAAATTAGTTGCTGAGGAAGGAGGTACTGAGGAGAAGGAAATGGAGAGGTGTGGAGAACACGCCCTCAAGAAGCATATTTATGGATGGAGACGCCCAGCTACAGAGGCAAAAGTTGGGTATGGCCACTAATGAAAACCAAAAAGATAAAAAGAAAACCACTAAACTAGCACCATTTGTGAAGAGAATTACAATGCTACCTACTAACATTATGACAGTGGCTACCTCATTAACTAAAGAATGTTGAAACTATGAATTGAGGTTGGTCTAGTCTTTTCCAAGATCTAGTGAAGTCAATAATGCCTTATGTTGGGGACCGTAATTATTTGGTGTGTGTGGAATGGAGCACTACAACTAATGAAATAGATTGCTCGAAGAGTTTTGGACATCTCTGTTATAAACAAAAAAAAAAAAAAAGTTGAAACTTTGAGGGACGTATGGAACTGAATGCCATAGGGCTCAAACAGTTGCATATGTGACCTAGATTAGGTGAACCAACCTGGAAATTAAGCCAAATTTCCCTAAAGGATAACTTTCACTTTGATGTTCTTGTGACTTCTGTCAAAAATTGTTTTGCCCACACATATGAATTGACCTATTGGAATTATTCTCTGATCACATCCCTAAAGAAAGTGAAAAAAGACTCATCAAACATTTATCCAAAAAATTAAGTAAAGAAGAAATCATCTAGGATATACCTTATTTTGTTGCATCGTAAAAAAGTATTTAAACCTTCAAAAGAATGAAAAATTAAGATGATATATATCTATAAAACCCAATTAAAACCGACTAATAGGGAAAAAATGTTTTTCTTGCAAACAAGATAGATGAATGACTATCTAGACTGAAAGCTTGGATTTGTGTGAAACACAAGAGCTTGTTTAGATCCCCAATTAAAAAATTATGGCTAGATTGCTTTTACTCTTACTTATCTAAGTGCGGAAATAAGAGTAAATGAAGCGCAATAAACCGATAACTACTCTAGTGCATAAACATGAACAACAAACAATAAAAGTAAAGCACAAGAGTAAGGGAAGAAATACGCAAACACAAGATAACACTCTGATGTGTTATCGAAGAGGAAACCGAAGAACTCAGCGAAAAACATCTCCGCCTCCTTCTAAGCAATAAATCGATCCACTAAACAATAAGTTGGGATACACGAATAGCAAGAGACCCTCCAAGCCTAATCTACCTAATGTACCTAAGCCCTCCAAACTCCTACTCCAATAAGGCTTCTCAGAACCGTGTCTTGAAAATGGAAAAGGGAATTGATGACATAATGGTCTCTTTGGCTGCTAAAGAATATAGAATACAACATAATACTTTATACCAATCTCTTGCCGGCATCGATTGGCTTGAATACAAGAGACAATTGAAGAAGGCAGAGCAATGGAATGTTGAAGTCTATTGATTCGACTGGTGTTACACACATATACACTGAAGAATCCCTTATTATTTCTTCTATGTGAAGGAGATAGGTAATCTTATATGTAATCTATTAGAACATAATCTACTAATTTTGTATAGTGATTTTAAAATCACATTAACTACTGGATTTAGGGATATCATGGATGATTTCATGGTAGAATGAATTCCTCTACTTGGAAGTTTTCATAATTTGTAGAATACCAGTTCCATTGTTTTTCCACTCATATATTTTGTCAAGATTGAACTTTAAACAACAATGATACCTTTCACACCAAGTCTGGGAAAAAGATAATAGGATCAAGCTACTTTGATGATTGAGATGTTCATATGACTCCTGCTTCTTGAGTAGGTGCTAGAAAGGGAACTTGACAAACACAATCATTTCCACACTCAAAGCCACAACATATTTAATTGTTAGCTTGTGATTGGTGCATTCTTCAGTAGATTGTGCTTTGCATCCCAGATATCATGACAATAATTCTAGATTATCACTGAAAGTTTGAAACAGGTTTTTCCCTCTAGTTTATGTAGATTTCCAAAGTAAATCTTAAGTATCACTTTTCTTTCTTTGATTTAAAGATAATATATGTGTATGGAAACGGTTGGTAGATTTAATAAAAGTAAAGTGTCTCAAGAATTGATTGTAAAAGTAATGGCCTCTTACTATTACTAATAGTGGCAAAAATATTTTCCCCCTTTCTAGGGCAACGTTATATAGTGATGTGAACAAATTTTTTTTTTTTTTGAGAAGACTATGTGAACAAACTTAAGTTAGTAACTTATTTTAAAAATAATATATTTTGACAATTCATAGTCTCGTAATAAGGCAATAAAAATTAGAAATGTGAGTCTTAATAAACATTATACTAATTTATGTAGTTCAGTAAGTAGCAATCGACCATCACCTTACATATAATATAATATTAAGAGTTCAAATCTATCAATTGTAACTATTATTAATTTTAAAAGAAATGAATGTGAATGCAAAAGATAGTGCTTGGAAATGTTGCTAAAGCTACCCGCATTATTGAAATTTGGTCTGATTAACTTCTGCATACTCCTTGAAAAAGAATACTGAATTTTTTTTTTTTTTTTTTTTGGGAGGAAAAAAGAATACTGAAATTGGGTTTGAAGTCTGCAGCCCTATACAAATTTTGGGCTGAAATTAATCACAATATTCTATAAATTTAGGGGGATATAGATAGGACCATCATATTACAAATAAGAGCCCAATAAGTCAAATAGTGAGGCCCAAAAAAAAAGTTTTCCCATTTGGATGAAATAAATATCAATCGCCCAAAAGTTAAGCCCGACTTTGGTATCAATGATGATTTCAAAAATTGACAAATCTGTATCGTTTAACTACTTCCACCACCACATACTCTTAGTACGATAATCACTTTATAAATATAAGTACTTGTGGGGTGTGGGGGCAAAGGCTAAAGGTCAAATCTCCAAAAATGAGCTTCATACACATATACACTTAGATTAAACTAGACTAAAATTTCTATCTTGTAAAAAATAAAAAATAAAAATAAAAATAAAAACTACTTTCTGAAAGCTCCAATGACATAGTTTTGCATCACCACCCAAAACCACATATTTAAGACTTACTTTCTAAAAGCTTCAATGGCATCGTTTTGCATCACCACCCAAAACTACATGTTTAAGATTGGTCTTAAGCTGCAATAACTACAATTAATTTAGATGTGGATTAGGATCGGGTGGTGCGATTAACACATCCTCCTCACAAATATATATATTTTTTTCTATTCTCACTTTAAAATTTTATTAACTACAGATTTAAAATTACTTTTTTCAATTTTAAATCTCAACCATTCAAAACTATTACAACATGTGAAATTACCTAATCTCAGTACGCTAGCTGCTTCAGCTTCACTTCACTCCAAAATGGGTCACCAGCTATAAATGTTTCCCTTGGCCCATTTGATTCACTCACATCACTAACTCTCTCTCCTCCCTCACCTCTCTCACTAACCACAGTGCCTTCATCTCGTCGCAAAGTCCATTTCAAATCACGCGGACTCAGATTGCACAACGAACCTTCACTGTCCGATCTCGAATCGAGCGACTCAGACCCCGATTCGAAAAAGAGCCGAAACCAGCTGAAATGTTCTTTGGGGCATGGACCTCGCTTCTTTCTCTAACCGTCAAATCAGACGTATCCTCAGGTAACTAAAAGCCCCCAAGCCCGCTTTCATTATTGCTTAAAAATGCCACTGTACTTTTCTCAAACACCATGAGTGCCTGCTTGTTTTCATTTCAGTGTGGCTTCTCTTGACTAAGAGGTTTTCGAAGCTCTAATGCTAGTTAAGGTGGTTGCTTGAATTTTGTGGTTAGTTAGTTTGTTAATATCCTTTCTTCTTGTGGAAAAGTTTTTGGCTATGTGATTGATGTTGAACATAAGGTGTTTGCTATTTTGTCGCAGAGATTAGGGTCTGATGTTCGAGAAGGCAAGCGAAGGCAGTTCAATTATATTCGTACTCAAATTTATTATTTTTATCATATTATGAAACTAGAGTTGTGTTCTTCTTGAAACTTGCTTGGAAATGTGTTGATGTTGTTGGCTTGGAAAAACATGTTATAATGGTTTCTAGCTTTGACATAACATTAATTATCAGTGTCCTAGGCATTGTACCAGTTTAGTTCCAAACCGGTTTGGAGCTATCTTCCCCCAGACTATTATGTGGCAATTGAAGAGACCATTCAATTGTAGTTTTAGTCACATGACTTTTTGATCATGTCATGTGACTTGTTTAGTTTTATAAATCGCCACGGAGTGGGTTGAAGGAGATTCTTCCAAATTTGTTTGAAGTTATTCTTTGTTGGTCTGGGCCTATCTATTCTTTTGAAAGATTAAAAGACAAATAGTGAATAGAAGATATCTACTAGCTCAGCTTGTTAGATGTTTGAGTTATTGGATGACCTAACCTGAAGTCTACACAAGCTTGGACAACGTTAATTAAACTCGATAACTTTCAGTGATTTTAGAATTAGCTGAAACTTGGAGATTTCAAACTTTCTTCATTGTAAGAGTTCAAAATTTAGAGTAGTTTGCTTCAGTTATGTCAAGGTGCACCCTGCATCAATTTATCAAAAAAAAAAAGGTGCACCCTGCATCTGTTACAAAAATGCAAGTACTATAAGTTACTCTCTCATATAATGTGTTGACTATATTTTGTGTTCAATGGCAATGCCTAACTCTGTTATTTCTGAAAGATACCGTCAAAGTTTAGTGGTAAGCATCCAGATCACATAGATCTCCATATAATGCAATTGTACTTATCTAATGTCTTCATAAATTTTTTTCCTTTTTCCTGTATTTCACTTGATACTTGTTCTTATTATGTTGAAATTTCTTAGAATGTAACTTGTCATGCTCCTAAACCACTGAACTGGATTGTATGCTCTATGGTTCACATGTATGTTTTGTTAATGAGGATACTTAATTTTTGTTTGGTAAACTGCTACGGGAAGTGCAACCTGAATTGATGGATACTTTAATCCAGGCTACAAAAGATGGTAACGAGAGTAGACTAAACTATGAAACCTGAAATCTGTATAGAAGAGGAGTGATAGATCATGTAATTACAAGGTGAATATTTGAGAGAAAAGAGAATATTAGTGGCAAATTACCATGATGAAGCTTGGCTGAAACCTCAAAATTAGATAATTACACATGACTGTGGGAGCTATCTTTAATACTTTCTTCTGTGAAATCTTTAAAAACCACGCATTTGCATCTCTGTTGTTGCTCTGAGAGATCCTGCCATGTTTCAGGATTTTCAAAATGTACAAAAAATTATGCCTTCTGTTTTGCACTTCACTTGAACACCACATCCATTCAAATTACATTTTCTCTTATTTTATTTTATTTCATTTATTTCCAATCCCATACCTATTAGCACCTTACTCATTTGCCTAGAAAAGGAAAAAGAAAAGAATTTTTGGAGTTGTAAAATTATGTAGGATGAAATGGTAATTATACAATTTCATAATTTCAATCATCTTCCTGTGTCTTCTTTTGAAACTCATAAAATTTCTTTCAAGTTCAATGCAGGGAGTACCTGAATCTGCTTTTGAAGAAGCTTTACATACTCTACTGTCTCTTCTAACATATCTGCTGTGTTTGTTTGCTGCAAGTGACAACAAAAATTCCAAATTTAAAAATTGCAGCTAAGTCTGGATGCAAAGAGATTTTATGCTTCATTCAAAAATTAAAAATTCAAAAAGGTGATTCATGTTGTAATTATTTCTCAAAAAAAAAAAATAGTCTTTAAATATTTATGAGCTTTTAATATATTAATTATTAAGGGAGAGAGAGAGTAGTGAGTTAAGGATAATAAAAGAGGGCTAAAAAAAAAGATATTGACAAGGTAGAAGAGTTGTGAGTAAAAAAAATATTAATATTTGTTTTAGTAACTTATTATAATTTTTAGAATATATATATATATATATATAGTGGTAATTTCGAAATGATACACCGGTATTGATTGATATCGAAATATTTTGTTTCTCTAATCAAACTAGTACGACCTCCGGTACGAAATTAACTCTCTTGAGACAAGTACAAAATTTAATATGTGGCTACATTTAATTTGAACACCTTAGACAGGTGGGGCCATAAAGAATATTTGGACCCTTAAATTGAATATTTAATACCCACTAACAACACCGAGTCACCGACCTGAATTGATTTCAAGATCATATCATAATTTATAGGCGCATAATAAAGCACAATAGTTTTATGTTTTTGAGTCCACGCTTGTTTATGTTTTCTAATTTGACGTCTAGTTGTTCCTCAAAACAAATAAATTGACTTCTAGTTTTTTTTTTTTTTTTTAAAAAGACTTTCTCAAAAAAAAAAAAAACCTTTCTCAAAAGAAAAATTGCAAATTTTATTACTTTAAGCTTACAAATTGATATATTACAAATTATAAAAAGCCAATTCAAATATTCAATTATAGAATGGTTGAAGTCCATCAATCATATTTAGTATCCTTTTAAGATTCGCTTATTTTGCTAAAATTGAATTTTTTTTGCTGAAAGTAATATAAATAAAGGTAAAATTTAGTTGAAATAGTATAGTAAGACTCATGAATTATAATAAAAAGTGCAGTGAGACACATGAATAGTAGTAAAAATAAGCTAGATAGTAAAATAAGTTGACAAAAATAATTCATGCCAAATGCACACTTATTATCACATCCATTTATAAATTTTATACTACTATAAAACTTAAGACAAAATTTAGTTATAAAATTAATTGTAACATAAAACTATAGCCTTACTCAATATCTTTTTATTGGAGGTGAATTTTAACAAATCAACCATTAGATTACATTTTCTTCTTATATCTTTCATACTTGCAAAATTTTAAAAAAATTAAAGATCAATGGCTATATCATTAATAAATTGTTTAAATTACAAGTTTTTATAGTTTAAAATTATGCATAAAATATAAACTTATAGATTATATAGTAAATAATACCTTGTTGGCATAAAATTTGACATGTTTATTAAGAGCTTAAAAACATACAATTCAACGATTAGATTCTCAAAATATGTAGTAATTTTAATTTTAACTTTTTTTTTAAAGAATGTTATAGCCTTAGGCTATAACTAATTTTGTAGCCTTAGGCTACAACTAATTTTGTAACTAAATTTTGTCCCATAATAACATCTTTAACATTTTCCTTGCATAAAATACTACTATGTTTTTCTTTAAATTAATTGATCAAACTAATTTTGATTTTTTTTCTCTCACATATACAAAAGTATGTCTGGATGAATTTAACCATTTAGCTCTTTTTTTTTTTTTTTAAATTCTCCTGCTATTCAAACGAATATTGAAACTAGACTTATAAATTTTTTTTTTTTTTTGAATTTAGTGAAATACTAATGTTTAAAAGTGACATAGACATCCTCAAAAAAAAAAAAAAAAAAAAAAGGTGAGATAAACATTGTAAGGTCACAATTTGCACCTAAGCCCAAAACAAGATAGGTGTAGGCTCAAAGAGCACAAAATAATAAATTTGTAGAGAGTGAACTCTAAATCTAGGTTCTAATGAGTTAAATTAATGATGACAACGGAGGATCTTCTATCTTATATAGACATCTTCAAATGATCCTGACCTTCCACCTGTTTATTGTGTAGATCATCACCCATCTTCCAATCTTATCTAGCATCTTCTTTCAGTTTACTGAGAGATGCGGCGCCCAAAGCAACCTTGTTCACAGGTCTTCTCCACATAAATGTAGCTAGAAAACACTATTTAAAGGTCTTCTCCACATAAATGCGGCCAAAATGTTTGGTAGGATGCATTAAATGTGGTGGCGGTATCTAACTTTTCAATCCAGTCATTGCCATCTCCTTTCCCAAAGCCCTTTCTGCACAGTAAAGCCTCCCCAGCTAGCGCATTGATGACATGATCATAAAATTCAAGAACATGGCCTCCTTAGCCCAACAATTATCCTTCTCGACCAGGCACGACATGTGACGTGATCACCTTACTCGGAATTCTCATACCCCACAAACATAATGTCCTAATTTTTAAGATCTTTTTCTACATAAAAATTTATAAAAGTTTGAAAGTCTAAAACTTAGTAACTTTTTTAAAAATAGTAAATTGCTCTTTTAGCCATTTTGTGTTTTTAAATTTAAAATTATTTAACTAAAAGATATGGGTGAGAATTTAAAAATTTGTGTGGAGATATTTTAGTACGCAAAATATTTAAACCCAAATAAGGAATCCTGTTCTTAATAGTATAAATTTAATAGCTGAAATCATAAACCAAATTTATTTTGTGTCAGTAATCCTGAAATTTGGACCAAACAATTAGCAGATTATTGTTAATTGAAATAATTTTAATTAAGACAACACCGACGGCATTGATTTCAAGATCAAATCATAATTTATAGGTACGCAATAGTTTCATATTTTTAGTCCATTATTGTTTACGATTTTCAGATTTGACTTTTACTTATTTATAAGGGGAAAAAAAAAAAAAAAACACTTTTTTGGTGTGTTTTCTTAAATTCATTGGTCAAACCAATCTTCACATTTTTTTTTCTTTGCCATATATCAAAAGCATTTCCAGATAAGTTTAACCATAGTATGCTCATTGTTAAAAACGAAAAGAAAAAAAAAAAAAACTAATTTAATATAATTGTTTTTTTATGCAAGATAGAATTTTTACACTAGCTTAATCTAAGTGTATATGTGTGTGAAACTCTCTCTTGAAGACTTGAACTCTGGTCCTTGCCCTCCACACCCCACAAGCATTTGTACTTGTGGAGTGACCACTGCACCAAGGATGCGCAGTAGTAATATAATTGTTTCAATATATTCTCAACTGTTTGTTTAGAGACAAACAAGGGGAACATTGAAACAAATATTCTAAATTGGAATTTCAAGCAATAGTTTAGGGGATACATTGTAAAATGAGATGAAAATTTAGCATGAGAAAACATAACCTCCTCTCACAAAAAAGAATAGAGAAAAAAAAAATTTATCCTACTAGCCAAACTAATATTTGAAATTTAATAGCTGAAATTGTAAACCAAATATAATTTTGTGTCACTGATCTCGAAATTTGGAGTTTTGGACAAATCAAAGAGCAAATTAATATTAATTAAAATGATTTTATTTGGGTAAAATTCTTCCTATTCCCTGATTGTGTGACTCATGAGAGGAAGGGAAGGGCAAAGCAATTGGACCCAAACTGAAGATTAGATTAATTAATTATAAAAGGGAGGTCAAACGAAAAGAGACATCAATTAAGGACTTTTTTTTTTTTTTTTTGAGAAGAATCAATTAAGGACTTTAAACACCACAGAATATAAACATGCCTGCACGTTCCAAACTATATAATTTCAATCGGCTGTGCAAGAATTTTCTTGGTAACCGCATATTGGTGCAATGAAACTCTCATATAATGTTTTTAAAAAATAAACAAGTAAGCTTTTCAAATAACAAACAAAATTGATTACATTTTATAAATTTTTTTCCCCATTATTTAAATTGAAAGACTCAATCTTCGTGAGGATCATGAATGCACTGTCTATAATTAGAATTGTTGTTAAGATACTATATAAGTTAGCATGTACAAGTCAATAGGCATTACAAATTGTCATAGTCAGAAGAGCTCGTAACCAAGAGTCATTGAACCATGGCTTCTTCCTCTCAATCATGGAGCTTTAGCTTCCTCTTCATGGTATCAATATTGGCAATCATCAGGCAAAAAAAAGTTGCCGGAGTCTTCTGGCCAAGCCCATGGCAACTTGCCCACGCCACCTTTTACGGCGACGATACTGCCTCTGCAACCATGGGTACTCAATTTACATTATTATATTTTGTCATCATTTTATCTTGAGGGTAAAAAAAGAAACATAATTTCAAAATAAAATAATTTTGCTTGTTGATCTAATTACAATATTTGATGGCAAAATTTGTTCTTGCTACTTACTCAAACGTGAAAAGAAGTAGAGTCAAGGTTTATTTTTTCAATGCATTAAGGTGAAGAACCAAAGTCACCTTAATATGCATGAAATTTTTTGAATACCCTTAAATTTTATATTGGTTAAATGATTTTAGCCATAGAATAAAAATTCTTCTAAGAGAAAAAGACATAATTTTGGCTATATGGTCTACACGTCCCCTTAGCAATGTGAACCAATCAACATTTATGTATGGTCCAATTTACAACAATTTGCAATCAAATAGTAGATTTTATCCGGCCTACACAAATATGAACTCAATAGTGTTTTGTTTGATGGTAAAAATTAATCATTTAATATTTTATCATATCTATTAAGAAAAATTAGAATTTATCACAAAAGAAATAAAGCATAATAATATGTTAATTGATGCCCCTTTCTGTATTGGGTTTACAGGAGGAGCTTGTGGGTATGGAAATCTGTTTATTAATGGTTATGGAACAGATACAGCAGCCTTAAGCTCAACTTTGTTCAACAATGGCTACGCTTGTGGGACTTGCTACCAAATAAAGTGTTACCAATCAAAATGGTGCTTTGGAGGGGTACCATTCACAACAGTGACTGCTACGAACCTTTGCCCACCAAATTGGTCACAGGACTCAAATGCTGGTGGATGGTGCAACCCACCTCGAGTCCACTTTGACATGTCCAAGCCTGCTTTTATGAAAATTGCTCAATGGCAAGCCGGCATTGTCCCAGTTATGTACCGCAGGTATAAGATTTCTCAAGTCTTTTCATCAAGTCATTATACTAGGACTAGTTAATGAAGAAAAGAAAAATTGGTTCACTTCTGAAATGGGAAGTTATCTTCTTACACTCGTTTATGACTACTATTTTACACAAATATCTACAATTATTTAATAGTATATCATTGTTTTATGTATTAGGGTACCATGTATAAGGACCGGCGGGCTTCGATTCTCTTTTCAAGGAAATGGATACTGGTTGTTGGTGTATGTGATGAACGTTGGAGGTGGGGGAGACATTGTTAATATGTGGGTGAAAGGAAGCAAAACAGGATGGATAAGCATGACCCATAATTGGGGAGCTTCATACCAAGCATTCGCAACTCTTGGAGGCCAACCTCTTTCTTTTAGGATCACCTCTTACACAACCAGGGAGACTATTATTGCTTGGAATGTTGCTCCTGCTAATTGGCAAGTAGGATTGACTTATGGGACCAGTCTCAACTTCCGTTGATAATTTAAAATATACAAGCTGTTCACCATGGCTCTTTTATCTTCCTTTTCTTCTTCTATTTTAAGTCCCGAAGCTTTTTTGTTCGTTCACTTTGGAGGATTTTCTGTCTTGTATGTGATCCTTATTCACAAAAAGTGAACTTTCACCTGCCATGAGCGTAGATGCTCATGTCAAGAATATCACTACTTTTGCTTGTTACTTTTAAAGATTAGTGAAGATGCCAATTAACTTGGTTAATCTCCTGAATGTGTGTAGCCCCTTTATCCCGCACAAATTAGTTAACTATCGGCAAAAGATTCATGGAGATGGCCCAATTGACAAATCTTCTATGCAATTTTGTTTCTCAACTCGACTACAAAGTATTTCATTGTCCCACCAAACATATATATATATATATATATATATATATATATATATATTTCTTGTTAGTGCTCAAATCCAAAACTTAACAAATCCAATATGCTTAAGAATAGGACATCTCTATCTTTGGCAATACTAATCTTGTGATGTACTTATAGTCAAATAGACATAATTAATGCACTCCATAAGGTGCCAATGACACACAATAAAAATCATCAAAAAGCACGTAAATTCCTCTCTCGTGAGGTCCTACAATAAATGGTAAACAAAATGAGGGAATGAAGGGAGTCATTTGCACCAAAATTCAAAACATATTCTTGTATTTCTTATTTGACCTCCCATGTGAAATTTGGGCCCATGATATATCAAATAAAAATAAAAAATAAAAAGAAGAAGAAGAAGAATAGAATGCCATGGTAGCCAACAAGAAACCACAAAGTAGTTCAAGTGGCAGACATGTCATCAAGCACAATTAGAGTATGGGAGCCCCTAAGTGAAAAATGCTCTCATTTCTTTCCCTAAGCACGCCATGCCCCTTTAGTACCATCATTATCAGCCCATGCTCCAAAATCATATCTCCCGACCTTTCCCATATGACTCTCACCCCTTTGCCAACTCAAAAATTTTCTTTACTAAGACAGACCAGCAAAAAGTATGCTGCTATTCAACAGTACGAGATTCATTTTGCTGGTTCTTCACAACCCCACATCTCCTAAAACAACAAGCAATCTTTCTTATCAGGAACTTTCATAGCCACCTAACATTTTCACTCCCTTCACTTGCAATGATAGAAACAATATAAGAACTTTCTTTTTTCTTTCTCTTTCTTTTTTCCTTCCTTACTCATTAGTCCACCAAAGCTTTTTATGTTCTTTAAATTTTCCCAAACAGTCTAAACTTTCCTTTTCTACAGGAAAAGAATCTAATCTAGATTTATTTTTTCACAAATTTCAAACTATACTTTTAATTTTCCAGCCCCAGAAAATTGTCCAACTCCATACCATATTCTTCCAACTTCTTAGCAAAGCTCATTTTCTCACATGGACTCCCTCTTCTCTTTTACATTGATAATTCTTTCATGGGTATCATTAGCATCAATAAAAGCTCAAGCTCAAGGAATCAAATCAGCTCATCTTCTTGATCTCTACATTAGAGACTACACGTTTAAGTCCTTTGACCAACGTTTCAGGACTGGAACGTTACACACTGTACATTTACCAGCAAACTTTTCTGGCATCAGGGTCAACATGGCGAGGTTCAGATGTGGCAGTCTTCAAAGGTATGGTGCAAGGGTTATGGAATTTCATCTGGATGTTGGTGTGATTGTGCATCCCTGTGTGGAAAGAGTCATGGTAGTTAGACAAAACTTGGGATATAATTGGTCTTCCATATACTATGCTAACTATGATTTATCTGGGTACCAACTTGTGTCCCCTATTTTAGGTCTTCTAGCTTATAATTCTGGTGTCAACGTGAATTTTAGCGACTCTTTTGAGCTTGGAATTCTTGCAGGAGTAAAGCCCATCACAATAGACTTCAGCAATACTACAAACTTCACTAACTTACAGGGAATTAGGCCATATTGTGCTAGTTTTGAAAGTGATGGCAAAGTCACACTAGCAAATCAGGTATCACCATATGTATGTGATGCAACGAGGCATGGACATTTTGGATTGGTCATTGAGACACCCCCAAAGCAAGTGAGTAAAAAGATTAGCCGGTGGAAAGTGGCAGTTGGAAGTTCAATTGGGGCTGCATTGGGTGCTTTTCTTTTGAGTTTGCTTCTGGTGGCAATGTTTGTTAAGGCCAAGAAGAAGTCAAGAATGGAAGAGATGGAGAGAAGAGCTTATGAAGAAGAAGCTTTACAAGTATCTATGGTTGGACATGTAAGAGCTCCTACTGCAGCTCTCACTCGAACATTGCCTACAATTGAGCACGAGTATATACCTCCTCCTCCTCATTGAATATTGTTCATTTTTGTTTGTGATTATTCTTGTTGTAACATTAGCTGAAAAAGAAAAAGTATTGGTCATGAGATTTAAAGGAAATTCAACCATATTTGCATAGTTTCCAAATCTTAGAACAGGAATCAGGAACAAATTAATCCGTTTCTCAGTCCTGATGATTCATTATTCTTTTTCCTCCAATCTTTTTGTAAAAGTAATGATGTTTTGAAAATTTTATTTCACATTACAAGCTGGATGTCCCAAATCAAAGGCATTTAAATTTTATCAGTGAGAGCTAGGAGTAGGAATAAATCAAAATTTCTGATCATTGAAGGTAAATTTGGATACAACAATACAGAAAAGTAGGTAATTCTTTCTTTCTTTCTTTTTCTTTTTTCTTTTTCCTTCAATTCAATAGTTTGGCCTAATAAGTTGATGTGATTCACTCTTACCAAGTCTGGCTCAAAAGTTTTGCAATTGGGACAAATGCATATTAAAGTAAGATATGAATAGACACCTGTAAAATGTGGGAATTTAGAGCATAATAAAACTCTGTTGTCTGCAGATTCTTTTTCGTCCTATACTCCGTGTAGCATCACTGTAATTTTGTGTAGCTCAACTATAATGCCTATATTTGGTCGTTCAAGACTACAAGTAGGTCTACAATATTCAAGGAAAGAAAACTTTGTTTTTGGTAAGTAAAAATGAGTTGTATCTGAGTTACCCAAAACATAATAATAAATTACTAAATAAATGCATAAAATTGAAGAAGACTTTTTTTCTGTTCTGTTTTTTAATATTTTTGTTACGTGAAGATTGAAGTTGAAGGAATTATACCTCAAATCTACCCCACAAATGGAAACGATATGCCATTAGACTTAATAGAAGTGGGCTGTACTATTGCAGCATTGTTTCATTCTAGACAAAGGCAAAATCACATCTCATGCTTGAACACAAAGACTTTCACTTTTCTTTCTTTATTGTGTCAAAGGCAATTATACACCACAGAATAGATGCTTGAAGATGCAGTAATGTTATTAGCCATCATTTAAGTTGAAAGGTAGGGTGGAAAAAAAAATTTTCAAAAGTTGAAAGGCAGAGGGAACTTTTGTTGTTTGGGTGAGTGGGAAAAATTTCTTACAACCTCCCATAGTGCGGGTATATCCAGATACAAATGGTAACCTATGTTGATAAAATAAGCATATACTTAAATGTTATAAAGAACACATAATTTAGATTTTCTACGACCATGTGATAGCTTCAAAACAGCTTAGTATTGAACTTCCCAATTTAGTAGAATTAACGAAACAAAATGAAGGAAAAGATGACTCTTTGACTAAATTGAACACTCTTTTACTAAATGGCATGTCTTGAATTTGGAATAAGCTTGTAAAGATACCTTAAAAATGTCTTGAATGGTGCTTTGAAAGTGGCCGAAATGAATGGATAATGGATCAAGCACAATTTGAAATAAATGAAATTGTGAATTTTGCATATACGAGATTCAAATGAGCCAATTTGAGTGATTTGGGAGCCTTAAATGGGAAAATAGGCCCCAAAATATATATGTGAAAAACATGATAGGATAGGGTTATTGGAAAAGGTCAACTCTAGTCAAAGTCAACACTTCACAATTGTGTTGGGGATGTTTTTGCGACAAGGGCCGAAAATGCGAGAATAGCTCAAATGTCCCCTTGGGTTCTTTAGAAGTGTTTATTGTGGAGAAATAAACCCAAAATTCTAAATGTGTAATGAACAAAAAGCTAATGATGCTTTGACAAGAGAAAATCAAAATGCTAATAACAAAAGGGCAAAAAAGCATAAAAACATAACAGGCCTGAAACTTCGACCCACAGTCAGCGAGAAGAGGAAATTGAGAGAGGTTGTGAGGAAGAGAGGGAAGGTTCCCCTATACCCATATTTTCACCCCTAAGATTCAGAATTGTGAGAATGTTTCCTGGCTCAGTGGGTTTTTGCTCTCAAATTTCAGCTCTATGAAGAAATCATGGTTCAATAGGTCTGAAATTTCGACCCACAGTCAACGAGAAGAGAAAATTAAGAGAGGTTGTGAGGGAGAGAGAGAAGTTCCCTTGTACCCATATTTCCACCCCCAAACTTCGAAATTGTGAGATTGTTGACTGGCTGAATGGGCTTTTGCTATGAAATTTCAAGTATGTGGGTAAAACGTGGTTGGTTGGTTTTTTAGTTGAAGAGAGACTCTTGTTTTGAGATCGAGGTGTTGCTCTCAGAGTAAAATATGTTCTCCCTTTGTGTTTTGAATCTAATTGTGGCATTTATATTGAGTTTGGGGTGCTCTAAGCGATTGATTTTTGGTTAATAGAATAGGCTTTGGACCCCAAGGTACTAAGCAAGTAGTAATTTTCAAGTTTACTTTTGTTTGGATAAAATGAATGATTATTTTTATCATCATTAAGGGAAATGTTTGACTAAACCTTCATTGGTTCCTCATTTTCAATTGTTTCAGACCATTGGAAGGCTTAACTAAATGAGAGTTAGTAGCTGAAGTTGGCTAATGAGAGCCAACCATTTTTAAAGGAGAAAAGGGTTCAGAATGAAATTTTGGGCTACAATCACCCAGAGCATAAAAACTGTTTTGGGGTGGAAATTTTGAATATAAGACCTCTTCCATGAACCTGAGGTGCTACTGGTGCCCTTTGCCCACTTGGTAGCACATATGGGTTGGGCTCATGCAAAAAGTCCGAAAGAAACAAACTCATACCCTCCAAACTACATTTCCTCAATTTCCCCCATAAATCACATAGACTTGGGCCATGCTTAAAATAATAAAATATAATATAATATATGAATTGAGCCCACAATGAAGTTGGGCTTGGTTGAATTGGACTTGTAGAAAATGTGTCGCGAAAATTAGTATCAACAACAATTAAAAGTCAATAATTAGATGGCTAGTCAACAATTTAATTGTGTCAGTCTGTTAGATTTGAGTCCAAACAAGTTCAAGTCAAAAAGAGGATTTGCTGATGTAAGTGCACAATTGCACCTGGCCCCAAGAACAGTTACGGGCTCAGGCCCAATGAGCCTTAAACAATATGAATTTGTAGAGTGTGGGCTTGAAACCCAGGTTAGAAGTGTCTAAGGATTAAATGACAAGTCAAAGATCGCAAACACTTGAAAACAACAAGGAATATTGTAAATCAACCTCCTCGGACGTAAGCCGAGAGCTATTCTTATATTATCTCTTTCTCTTTTTTCTCTTTCTTTTTAGATTACAAAAAAGGGAGCCCCCATTCCTGTTCTAGGTTTCTTCTTAAATACTCTTCTTTTTTATACTTTGTACACGTGTTGCCCCAACTCCCCCTTAGCCTAGATATTTCTTTTCTCAGTGCCTTTGAATAGTAACCAGAAGTTTCCCTTCCACTGTTCAGGTGTCACTTCTCCATTAATGCGGCCAGGGTGGTAGGTGCAGGGTCTTTAATGTGGAGGTGGCAGCCTTTATCTTTGGTATTTCTCTAACATCGGAGCTTCTAGGACATTCAAGGGTTCACCCCTTTTAACCATTGGTCTTGACCGTGTCATTCCCTAACCTTTACCATGAAGTCCCGGGTTCTCCGGTGTCCGTCCGAAGGGAAATTCACCCTCGGCTGGATCCTCGGATCCTCGACGTATGGGCCGACCCGTAGTACTAACAAATTCTAAACCCAAGAGCAGGTCGGCATTCTTTAACATGGCCCAAAGGCCCACATTCCCATCAGGGTCTTTTTACTCCCCACAATAGCCCCTCAAAACTCTAATTTTCACCGTCCGAGGAGAAAAATAGGGTTTTGATCTGAAGACAACTTACTCCACACACTTTATGAGTGATTGCACGTGTGGAAATCGTTTCACGTCCCAGAAGATGCCACTTGGCGGTTTTATTTTCAAAAACGCGCGCATTTATTACTGTAAGTTACACTTTGTCCCTCACGTTCAACGGCGAGATGGGTATCCAACAGTCCTCGTTACTCCACGAAAATTTAGGCGGGACGAATATAATTTCGAGGCCGCTTTTCTGCACATCATGACGCTTCGGGAACCTGCGCCTTCATTTAATTCCCCAGGGACTAATCCCATCAAAACATCAGCAATCATACTTTACCTGCAGAAAACCGTGGAAATTTGCACACCTTCAACTTTGTAAGTTCTTGCTCTCTCTCTATTCTTAACCTTTTCTCCTCGGATATAGTCTTCGGCTGTCCTCGTAGATATTCTCCCCTTTAGAGTTTAGCCTTTCGTTCTTTTCTGATGGGTAGGTTCAAGTGTCTAGTTGATACTGCCACTGGGATGGAAGGCTTCAGAGCCAAGTATAACATTCCCGGCGATGTAGGTTTAAAATATTGCCCGGCGGAAGCCGTGGCCGGTTCTAGAAAAGAGGGAGAGGTTATCATCCCAATGATAGCCTTTATAGAGGGTGGGATGACCCTCCCAATGAAGCCTGTGACTAGAGAGTACCTTCGCAACCACCGGTTGTGTCCCGATCAGTGCCTCCCAAACGTTTTTAGAGTTTTGGGTAGTGTCGATGCTCTAAACGAGCAAATGGGTCTAAACCTCACCTGGCACGATGTCGTCTTTCTGTACGAGTCCCATAAACTTTCCAATGTAGGTTACTACATTAAGTCTCGCTCCAGTGTCGTTAGGCTAATCTCCTGTCTGCCCAAATCCAACAAAGGCATGAAGGACGACTACCTGATCGTCTCTGGGAATTGGCACGACGGCCTCCACTGCCCAGTTTAGTGGGGGGACCCAGGTGCGACACCTTAGGATTAACCTCCCCATCTCACAACTTCCTTTAATATTCACAAACATGCACACTAACATGTATTTATATTTGTTTAACTTTATCACTTGCTGTGTGAATCTGACCATATTGTTCACTTTCATGTCTTTCTTTGCAGATAAGCAACACGTGCGTCCACGCTTGAGCCACTGCAGCGTTGCCGATCTAAACCGAGTGCTTCGCTCCGAGGTGTTTGTCAGCGAGGACTTACAACTTAGAGCTGCTCATCTGATTCTGGGGTACACTCCCATCTCTTCGGACTTCCAGGAGATAGAAAACGCCATAGTTGCGGGTGACCGAAGACGAAGGAAAATAAACGTAGCCCGGCCCCACTTTTTGGACGACCACGATCTCCCTAACGCCCCTCACACCGTTTTGTACAACCAGCCCATAGCGGCAATTCCTCTCGCCGTACATTCTCAGGGCATTGCCATCCCGGAGGAGCGAGTGTCCTCTTCCAACACTTTGGACGAAGAGATAGAACAATTTCAGTTCGAGGGCTCTCCACGACCTCGCGGAAACCCATTTGTTATCCTCTCCGACGAGGAGGAAGAAGAAGAAGCCGAGGCCTCAGGGATTGCGGGTCTAGTGATAGCGCGTCCAGACGATAGTTCAGTCGAAGAAGAAATGGACACGCTTAAGGATCTCATGTCCGACAGAGGTGCCCGAGTGGCAAAGAAGGGTGCGAGAGGGTCCCAAGTTCCTCCTACCTTGCCACCACCTCCTCCTCCTCCAGCCGACACTAAGCCTCCCACCGATGATTCTAAGAGGAAGAGAAAAGTGGACGCCGAGGTGGCTGGTGGGGAGAAGGCAAAGAAAATAAAACAGCAACCGCCGCTGGCCCAGCAGCAGAAGCCAGACAAAGGCAAAGGGCGCGCCCGCTCGGTTGAGAGTGGGGAGATCAGAGAAGTGGCTGAGGTGCGACGAGCGCCAGTCACCTGGTCTCCTGATTTGAAACTGGACGGCGCCCCTATTCCCTGCCACTCTAGCATCAGAGCCGTGCAACAAGGCCACGCCCACCACTTAGCCGAGGTGCTGGAGCGTTCTCTTCTGCTGCCCAAGGACATGGAGTCTTTGGAGAAGATGGGTCATCCACAACTGTTCCTCTCGTTGAAAAGGGGTTTAGCTCTGGTAAGCTCCAACTGTACACTTTTGTTTTCTACATTTATTTATAAACATTTCGTTGCATTTAACCTTCTTAACCTTTTTGCAGTCCATCCAAGAAGTTTTTGCGGCCGAGAAATTCGTGGAGGATTCTCGAAAGCATGCTGGAATGGAGCAGGAATTGAGATAAGAAGCAGAAAAGTCTCTGGGCCAGGCCCTGGCAGAGAAAGGAAGGCTCACTTCACAGCTGGCCTATCTGAAGAGAGAGAGAGACGGTGACAAGGCCAGCTTGAAGACAATGGGGAGTCAAGTGGAGGCGCAGCGTAAGCTCCTCCGTCAAAAGGAGGACGAGCTTGCCCAAATCCAACAGGCACGCTCCGATCTTGAAAAGGAGCTTGCGCTGGCAAAAGATGAAGCTCACGCCCATAAGCACGCCATGGAGGCCGCGAAGAAGGCCAGTTATTAGGAGGGGGTCATCAAAACCCAAAAGGAGCTGACAGAAGCTTTCGCGGCCTTGTGCCGTGAATACTGTCAGCAAGTCTGGGGGGAGGCTATGAATATGGCAGGGGTTCCTCAAGTTTCCGAACTGAGGAAGCCCGAAAATATTTGGCTTCCCTTAGACATTCAAGAAATTGAAGACCCTCATGTCCCTGCCTCTCCTGCTCTTCCTCCAGTGGTACAAGAGCTTGTTCCTCCTCCTACAGAACCTGAAGGTTCCCATAAAGAGGAGGACAAGCGTGATGGTGCCGAGAAGGAGGAAACCCCTAGAATGGAGCCCCTCATGCCTTCAACGGACGAAGGAAAACAAGCCTTATCAACCTTCGAAATGGAATTGAAGAGTACTGAGGCTGGCAGCAGCTCCCATCAAGCTCCCCTTCCCTAGCTTAGGGCCTAGTCTAGGAACTTTTGTATTCCCCTTCTTTGTATACGCTTAATGAAAAACATTTTATTTGGCCTTCATTATTATTGCCTTTGCTTTACTTTATTTTCTTTGTGTTTGCCATGAAAGTTCGTAATAACAAGTAGTTACAGGGAATGTCACTCCACCATGCAAACCATCATGACTTTAAAAATTATCATATAACTTTAGATATTAAAGAATGTCACAGTGCAAATAACTCACATAAAGATCAAACTTTTATAATCCGAACGGATTTGACGCTCAAGAATGAAGAATTTAAGATCCGATTTTAACAAATGAAGAAGTAATAATTTCCTTCACATCTGTGATAAGGGCAAGGACACCAACAAGATTTGTGATCCGAGGACTGTACTTGGACAAGTTCCTGTTTGATTATTGATAGTTATAACTTCAAACGTTAAATTCCCCAAAGTAGGAGGTCCGAGGACCCGGCATAACTGAGGTTCTGTCTAACAAATGACAAGATATCAATTTCCACAAGATTTGTGGTCCGAGGACTGCACTCAACCAAGTTTCTGTTTGATTCTTAAAGATAGTAGCTTCAAATGTTAATTTTCCCAAAGTAGGAGGTCCGAGGACCCGGCATAACTAAGGTTCTGTTTAACAAATGACAAGACATCAATTTCCACAAGGTTTGTGGTCCAAGGACTACGCTTAACCAAGTTTCTGTTTGATTCTTAAAGATAGTAGCTTCAAATGTTAATTTTCCCAAAGTAGGAGGTCCGAGGACCCGGCATAACTAAGGTTCTGTTTAACAAATGACAAGACATCAATTTCCACAAAGTTTGTGGTCCAAGGACTGCACTCAACCAAGTTTCCGTTTGATTCTTAAAGATAGTAGCTTCAAATGTTAATTTTCCCAAAGTAGGAGGTCCGAGGACCCGGCATAACTAAGGTTCTGTTTAACAGATGACAAGACATCAATTTCCACAAGGTTTGTTGTCCGAGGACTACACTTAACCAAGTTTCTGTTTGATTTTTAAGAACAATAGCTTCAAATGTTAATTTTTCCAAAGTAGGAGGTCAGAGGACCTGACATAACTAAGGTTCTGTTTAACAAATGACAAGACATCAATTTCCACAAGGTTTGTGGTCCGAGGACTACACTTAACCAAGTTTCTGTTTGATTCTTAAGAACAATAGCTTCAAATGTTAATTTTCCCAAAGTAGGAGGTCAGAGGACCCGACATAACTAAGGTTCTGTTTAACAAATGACAAGACATCAATTTCCACAAGGTTTGTGGTCCGAGGACTACACTTAACCAAGTTTCTATTTGATTCTTAAGAACAATAGCTTCAAATGTCAGAGATACTCATAACTTTAAAAATGTTCACTGACAAAAGCACATTTTATTAATAATAATACCTTCTAAGATTGTTTACATTCCATGGGCGTGGTACAATTTTTTCATCTAGGTCAGCTAGCCGATATGACCCTATGCCGGCTACTGAAACAATGCGATAGGGGCCTTCCCAGTTGGGTCCTAGCTTACCCCAAGCTGGGTTCTTAGAAGTCCCTACGACTTTTCTGAGTACAAGATCACCAGGTGCAAGCGGCCTTAGCTTCACATGGGCATCATATCCCCGTTTTAGCTTCTGTTGATAATAAGCCATTTGGACCATAGCTGCCTCGCGCCGTTCCTCCAGCAAATCAAGACCTTTCTCCAGGAGTCCCTTGTTATTCTCCGGGCTAAAAGAACTTGTCTTTAGGGTGGGGAAACCGTATTCCAAAGGTATCACCGCCTCGGCCCCATAAGTCATAGAGAATGGCGTTTCTCCAGTGGACCTGCGCGGTGTGGTCCGATACGTCCACAGAACATGAGGGAGCTCTTCTACCCATTTGCCTTTCGCATCGTCCAACCTTTTCGTAAGCCCACTGACTATGACCTTGTTAACGGCCTCGGCTTGCCCATTTCCCTGAGGATAATATGGGGTGGAGTACCTATTTATGATACCCATGTCACCGCAATACTTCCTGAAAGCTTTGCTGTCAAATTGAACTCCATTATCTGATATAAGTGTATGTGGTATTCCAAATCTAGTGACGATGTTCTTCCACACAAATTTCTTGGAATCAACATCTCTAATGTTTGCCAAGGGCTCCGCCTCGACCCATTTAGTAAAGTAATCCGTTCCTACAAGCAGCCATCTTTTGTTACCTGCTGCCCTCGGAAACGGCCCCACTATGTCCAATCCCCACTGTGCGAAGGGCCAAGGACTGGAAAGGGGGTTGAGAACTCCTCCAGGTTGATGAATATTAGGGGCGAACATCTGGCATTGATCACATTTCCTGGCGTAGTCTTGAGCCTCCCTTTGCATATTGGGCCACCAATAACCCTGACTCAGAGCTCTGTGGGCCAAGGACCTTCCCCCAGTGTGGCTGCCACAAATTCCTTCATGCAGTTCTTCCAGAAGTGCTTCCGTTGAGTCAGGGTGCACACACAGCAAATACGGTCTTGAAAAGGATCGTTTATACAGTTTCTGATCCTCGGACAACCAGAAGCGTGGCGCCTTTCGACGTATCTTGTCTGCTTCCGATTTGTCCTCGGGAAGGATGTCATTCTTAAGAAAAGACACGACCGGGTCGATCCAACTAGGTCCAGGCCTTACTAGATGGATGCGAGCCACATTGATGGGGATAAGAGTTGGCTTTAGCAAATCCTCCACAAGGATAATCCTGGGCAAACCCTGAGCCGAAGATGTCGCCAATGTGGCTAAAGAATCTGCATGGGTGTTTCCACTCCTAGGAATGTGAGTTAAGGCAAAGGAGTCAAATTCAGCTTGTTGACGTTTGACCTGGGCCAAATATTCCTGCATTCTGGGGTCTCTAGCCTCCATGGTCCCCATGACTTGGCCGACCACTAACTGAGAGTCCGAGAACACATGGATTTCCCTTCCACCCATTCTACGTACCATCTGCATGCCTACCAAGACTGCTTCATACTCGGCCTCATTGTTAGTAGCCGAGAATGCCAATCTTAAAGATTTTTCGAAGACAATTGCTTCAGGTGACATTAGAACAAGTCCAACACCAGACCCTCTCTGATTAGCAGCCCCATCCACATACA
The DNA here is from genome assembly GCF_040712315.1 of Castanea sativa. Taxonomy (NCBI): domain Eukaryota; kingdom Viridiplantae; phylum Streptophyta; class Magnoliopsida; order Fagales; family Fagaceae; genus Castanea; species Castanea sativa. The sequence goes on from NC_134022.1 coordinate 14,379,423, forward strand.
CTTTCCAAGCCGAGGGCACTGCGGCCTTGATCACTCCAACTGATTTTGCATCCATGTGTGCTTCCTTTAGAGCTTCTTCTAGCAATGGTTCAATAAACCCTGCCACCAAGTCAGCAAGGACCTGGCCCTTCACCGAGGTGCGAGGCTTGTATTTAACGTCAAAAGCCCCCAAGATGGTCCCCGACTTTGCTATCCTGCCCGAGTAGTCGGCACTACGTAGCACTACCTTGAGGGGCAATTGGGTCAGAACAACCACTGTGTGAGACTGAAAATGATGGGGAAGCTTTCGCGTGGCATGAACCACGGCCAGGAGCGCTTTCTCTAAGGGTTGATAACGCACCTCGGCATCACCTAAAGACTTACTAACATAATATACCGGTCTTTGCACCCCGTTATCATCTCTTATCAGGACCAGGCTGACCGCGTGGACGACCACTGCCGGATAAGCAAACAAAATCTCATGTGCCTCCGGACGAGACAGAATGGGTGACCGAGAAAGATATTGCTTGAGCTGTTGAAAAGCTAACTCGCAGTCCTCGGTCCATTGAAACCCTTTCCACTTATTCAACAGTTGGAAGAAAGGACGACACCGGTCAGCTGACCGAGATATGAACCTATTCAAGGCGGCAATCATTCCCGTTAACTTTTGAATTTCTTTTGGGTTCCGAGGAGGCTGCAAGTCCTGAATAGCCCTGACCTGCACCGGATTTACCTCTATGCCTCTATGAGTAATCATGTATCCCAAGAACTTTCCAAACCCCACGCCGAAAGAGCACTTTGAGGCGTTGAGGCGCAACTTGTACTTTCTCAGTATCTGAAAAGTATCGGCCAAATCTTTCACGTGTGAGGGTATTGTTTTGCTTTTCACCACCATATCGTCGACATATACGTCAATGGTTTTCCCCATTTGCTGTTCGAACATTCTGGTCATCATCCTTTGATAGGTAGCCCCAGCATTCTTCAAGCCGAATGGCATGACCTTATAATGATAATTCCCCGTCGGTGTAATGAAGGTAGTCTTCTCCTGATCCTCTAATGCTAAGGGAATCTGGTGGTAACCCTGGAAGGCGTCCAAAAAACTCATCCGAGGATGTCCGACAGTGGCATCCACCAGTTGATCAATACGTGGCATTAGGAACGAATCTTTAGGACAGGCCTTGTTCAGATCAGTGAAGTCCACACATACCCTCCACGTTCCATTCTTCTTTTTGACAACAACCGTATGGGCCAACCACTCGGGGTAGAAAACCTCTTTGATAGCCCCAGCCCTCTTAAGTTTAAGAACCTCTTCCTTCACAGCCTCGGAATGTTCTCTGGAAGATCACCGAGGTGGCTGCCTTCTCGGAACGATAGCTGGGTTGACATTTAAGTGATGACAAATGAAGCTCGGATCAACGCCTGGAGCTTCATAAGGATCCCACGCAAAAACATCAACATTGTCCTTCAAGAATTCTAACAATTCCATCTTCTCTTGGTGTGGCAAAAGTACACTGACTTGGAAGAATCTCTCTAGGTCATTGGCTACTGGAAACTTCTCTAACTCCTCACAATGTGTCTCCTCTCCTGTCGCCATCCCAGATGAACCGGGAGCTGTTAATTGCTATAAGCCTTTGGTGATCAGAGCCGAAGATTCGGCTTCCGTCTGATGCAGGACAGCAGCCGATATGCATTGCCTGGCCACCGATTGGCTGCCGAGGACCTCTTCAACATATTCCCCCGAGGGAAATTTAACCTTAACATGCAAGGTAGAGGAGACAGCTCCAAGAGCGTGCAGCCATGGCCTGGCAAGGATGGCTGTATATGGAGAGTACACGTCAACCACAATAAAGTCCACCTCAACCGTTTCTAAGCCGGATTGAACGGGCAAACGAATCTGTCCCTTCGGCACAACGGCTCTCCCTTCAAAACTTATGAACGGCGAATCATAAGGAGTAAGATCTTCCAACTTCAACCTTAACCCCTTGAATAGATCAGGGTACATGATATCTGCACCGCTGCCCTGGTCTATCATCACCCTTCTCACATCATAGTTCCCTATCCTGAGGGTGACCACAAGAGCATCATCATGGGGCTGGATAGTCCCTACCTTATCCTCCTCGGAGAAACCTAGGACGGGCAAAGTGCCCTTCAACCTCTTCGGCCTGCTACCCACATCCTCGGCCTGAGGATGGGAAACCGCCATCACCCTAGTGGGACCTGAGCCGGTCCTACCAGGTGCAGCGAAGATAACATTAATTGTTCTTAATGCTGGCCGAGATGAATTGTTCCTCTGGTTGTTTGAGCCAACTTGACTGACCTGCCCAGCGGGCTGACACAAGTGCTGCTTCAACTTTCCCTCACTGACGAGCTGCTCTAGATGGTTCCACAAGGTCCGACAGTTCTCGGTAGTGTGGCCCACATCCTGATGGTACTTACAAAAGAGGTTTTGATTTCTTTTCGCAGGGTCCCCTGCCATCTTGCTGGGCCATCTAAAGAAGGGCTCTTTACGAACTTTCTCTAGTAACTGATGCACTGGTTCTCGGAATACAATATTTACAGCCTGAGGTGCTGTCGAGCCGGATTGCCCGAAGTAATCTCTCCTCGGCTTGTTGTTGTGATATCTGTCCGACTTGAAATCCCTTCTCTCCTGCGGGATAACCTTCTCCTTTCCCTTCCCCTGCTGCTGGTCTTCCTCTACCCTTTTGTACTCATCAATACGATCCATAAGGCGGCGTACTCATCAATACGATCCATAAGACTTTCTTAGGTCGTGGTCAGTAGGAAGACCTACCTTAAAGGTATTAAGCGCCACCTCATCAAAATCACCATATATTTCATTAAACATTTTCCAGTATCGGTCGGAGTATGCTTTCAGCGTCTCCCCTTCCTTCATGGCCATGGATAGCAGCGAGTCCAATGGCCGAGGGACTCTGTTACACGTAATGAACCGCGAAGCGAATGCCCTAGTTAGCTCCCCGAATGAGCCCATAGACCCCGATTTGAGACCGTTAAACCATCTCATAGCCACAGGTCCCAAGCTGGAGGGGAAAACTTTACACATCAGAGTCTCGTTGTGAGAGTGCACTGCCATCCTCTGGTTGAAGTGACTCACGTGCTCCACCGGATCAGTCCGGCCATTGTAGATGGTAAAGGTGGGCTGGGTGAACCTCCTGGGAAGCCTCCCCCTCTCAATCCTCCGTGAAAACGGAGATTTGGAGAGTTGGTGTAACGCCCTACTTATAGCGTCGTTGCCTAAGCCCCTAGAAGGAAGATTCTTGCGTCTGCGAGCTGGCCGGTCGTCCTCCTCACCGGAGGACACTGAGCTGGCAGGTGAGCACGATCTCGAACTGTAGCCAGCTCGCCTATCCTCTTCCGAGGAAGGATTAGGTGAGGATGATGAAGGCCTACGTCTGGCGCGGCGTAGCTTTCTCTTTAAACGGTTGATCTCCTTCTGCATGGTTTTAGAACCGTCCTCCTGGGGGGCGCTGCCCCCACCATGAGTATGGCTGGCGCCTGGGTACTCTGTATGGACATTTCCCTCACGATCCCTTCGATGTTCAAGACGCTCGAAATGGTCCTCCGGTTGTGATCCCTGTGACTCTGCATGGTGAGAGCCTAAGCCTGCCATAATATCCCTACCTCTTCTAGACTAGATTCCCCACAGACGGCGCCAATTGTAAGTGCACAATTGCACCTGTCCCCAAGAACAGTTACGGGCTCAGGCCCAATGAGCCTTAAACAATATGAGTGTGGGCTTGAAACCCAGGTTAGAAGTGTCTAAGGATTAAATGACAAGTCAAAGATTGCAAACACTTGAAAACAACAAGGAATATTGTAAATCAACCTCCTCGGACGTAAGCCGAGAGCTGTTCTTATATTATTTCTTTCTCTTTTTTCTCTTTCTTTTTAGATTACAAAAAAGGGAGCCCCCATTCCTGTTCTAGGTTTCTTCTTAAATACTCCTCTTTTTTATACTTTGTACACGTGTTGCCCCAACTCCCCCTTAGCCTAAATATTTCTTTTCTCAGTGCCTTTGAATAGTAACCAGAAGTTTCCCTTCCACTGTTCAGGTGTCACTTCCCCATTAATGCGGCCAGGGTGGTAGGTGCAGGGTCTTTAATGTGGAGGTGGCAGCCTTTATCTTTGGTATTTCTCTAACATCGGAGCTTCTAGGACATTCAAGGGTTCACCCCTTTTAACCATTGGTCTTGACCGTGTCATTCCCTAACCTTTACCATGAAGTCCCGGGTTCTCCGGTGTCCGTCCGAAGGGAAATTCACCCTCGGCTGGATCCTCGGATCCTCGGCGTATGGGCCGACCCGTAGTACTAACAAATTCTAAACCCAAGAGCAGGTCGGCCTTCTTTAACATGGCCCAAAGGCCCACATTCCCATCAGGGTCTTTTTACTCCCCACAACTGACATGGCATGTACATGCTTAGGGGTCACTTGGCAATGATCAAGGTGTGACATATGGCATGGTTGACATCATAAATAATGTCACTAAAGACTAAATCGCACGTGGCAGCACATGACAAGATTTCTAACTAGTGTGTGAGGCAGATGTGACAAAGTAGAAGCCCATGGGATTTATGGTAGCACGTGAGATTCTTCAAGTGGCATGTGATGGGGAGATTGACAACTAGAGTTTTGTTTTTTAGATCGATGGTGGCAGTAGGGATGACTAGTGTGTTCATTTTCATCAACCAAAAAAAAAAAAAAAAGGTAAATTATATATTTGGTCCTTAACCTTTGCTCTGTATCTCAATTTAGTCATTGAACTTTTAAATGTGTTAATTTAGTCTCTAACCTTTCGATAATGCGTTAAAATGATCCCTACCGTTAAGTGATGGATGAAAAATACTGACATGGCTAATGACTCAAATAAAATATTATCTTTATGTTTTCTAAGATGCCACGGACTGCCAACTCAACAACTAAAATCCCAACTCATCTAATATTTGACCAGCCACCCAGTTAGGTGATATTTAAGTCACTTTCCAATCGTCATTGGTGTTGTCCTCTGCTCTCATGGCATCTCTCACTTCGCCATCGAATGAAACAAGTTTCGCTTTGAATGTTCTTCTTTCTTAGACTATTGAGAAACTCAACCCCAATTAAGCCCCAAAATTAAATAAATCTGAGTTTAGTAATTTTCTTTTTCTTTTTCTCAATACCCAAACAACGAAACAATCTAACATTCCATAACTATTAATTTTGCTTCAACAATAAACAACTCATTTCCCAGATCCCAAAAATCATAATCAACCCATTTGAGAAAAATTTCATAACAAATTCACCCAAAAATTGACCCAAAAAAGAATTTTAAATTTTTAAATGTCGATTATACACAAAGCATACCCCCATATCTGAATTGGAACAATTGGAATGTCACTAAAACCCCAAGGCGGAGCCAATATGCATAACAAATCACGCGTGTGAAATCATGCACATTCAGAATTTAAGATAAACTTAGGTTGTTCCCTTCTTTTCCTTCTTTGATAGCAGCAATCTGCACAACATTCGTCAACAGCCCACCACGCCCCAATATGTTATATGCTACTTTCACATAAATTTCCAGGGGCGAATAGGGAAGAGACGGAATGTGAGAGAAGAGGACAGCACCAGTGATAACTGGGAGAGGGACTTAACTAAGTATCCCGTCAAAATATTAGATTAGTTAGGATTTTAGTTGCTGAGTTGGCAGTCCATGTGGCATCTTAGGTAGCATAAAAATAATATTTTATTTAAGTCGTTAGTCATGTCAGTATTTTCCATCTATCACTTAATGGTGGGGACTATTTTAACACATTATCAAAAATTTATGGACTAAATTGACACATTTAAAAGCATAGGGACCAAATTGTCATATAATGAATAAGTTAGGGACCAAATATGTAATTTACCAAAAAAAAATGGAAATAGTAGACGTAGATCTAGTGATGGAGAGTTGTGGTTTGTATCGCAATTCAAATTTCCCTCTCTAATTATTGAATTATAAATAAATAAATAATACAACTTTTTCTCAGGAACCTAAATGGCAATTCAAGTCAATGGTAATTTTAACGAATATAAATTAAACATTAACCCAGAAAAAACAAAAAATAACTAGTAATTTTATCAATACTGGGTTTGTGAGTTTGTCAGCTCAACCAAGCTGGGCCAAGTCTGAGTCCCTGACGACCGGACCCCACCTAGTTCGTACATCTATTAGGCTCAAACACTTTAACTGAACTAGGCTGGACATTAATAGATATTTTGGGCTCAAAATTTGAGTTTGGGCTGGATTTGAACATATGCCCATTTCGGCTAGGCTAAACGAAGTCTCAAACAATGTATTTATTCTGAGGCCCAACACAGGGGGGAAAACATGTACTGTGCATTTTAGGCTTTCTTTTTATGTGTACCTTTTAGAAAATCCAATAGAAGGATTTAGCATAGTAATATCAACGAGATGGGATGGGTTGGATTTGGGTGTCGGATCCTCACCCTCTCTCTTTAGGGAAGGGAACATTTGCACCAGTGAGAACGAGACCAGTTAGGGTAGGATGGTTGGAGATATAGTTTTTTATCCCTATAAGGTGGTTTTGATATTAATGAGATAGAGATGATAGATTAAAGAAATGGATATTCATGAGTGCAAAGAGAAAGAAAAAAACAAATGTTTTGGAATGGCAATAAAATATGTAAAAAAGAAAAGAGAGATACATATGAAAATTAAATTATATAAATAAGTAAATTTAATATATAATGTACTAAAAAATAAATGCATGTATATATGCATATTCAAAATAGAGACATGACAAGCAAAATTTGTCCTTGTCCAACATCTGTAAAGTATAAAAACTCTACATGAAGAATTACTAGGCAGTGTGAGTTCATGTAAGATGGTGAATTTTTGCCATGTCATACTTCCTTTGCAAAAATAGAAAGACTTTGCCTACCTGGAGTTAATGTACAATAAATATTTTGGAGATACGAAAAGATAATTTCTTAAGCCACAAAATTTAAAATATATATTTTTGTGGCTTCCTGAAGATTTATTTTCTTCATAATTGTATCAGATTTTACTTCCTCAATTTTTTGGATTATTTTCCTTTATCTTTAGATAATTGTAGTATTTTCCCTCTATATATCAATTGTCAAATGTAAAAGTTCCTTATGAGAGATAATGGTCAATTTAAGGCGGGTATCAGCCCATTCAAAAGCGTGGAAAATTCATTAAGAAAAAAAAAGCGCATGTAAATTACTAAATTCAGCTAGTTAATGTATTAATTATACTAATCAATCCAATACTGCCCATCGATTTTTTAAATCAACATCAGCCTGCAAAATCGCAAATACATAATAATGAATAAACAAAGAAAAAAACCCAAATGGTAAAAAAAAAAAAAAAAAAAACCCACATTCCTATTTCATAATCTTACGCATGTTTTAGAAAAAAAAAAATTAATTAAATTTCAATTAAAAAGGCATTAGCACGAGTGAATCAGAATTACTAATAATAATTTATTAATCAAGCAATAATAATCCTATATTGGGTCGGTTTCGGACTCGGACTCGGTACTACCTAACCTAGTACCGACTTTTTATTTTAGTATTTAAACCTTGAATCTGATGAACAACATAAAAGTCATTAACGTCAAAAAAAAAAAATTTGTTCCCAAAATCCTTCGTGAAATTGTATTTGCAAATCCGATAATCTTACGGTTTAGTTGAGACCCGAATCGGAGCCCCAAAACCAAACCAGACCACCTCGGCTAGTCCTAGATGTTTTTTTAGTTTTAGTAAAAACCTTGGAATTCTACAGTCTACACCAACAAGACAAGACCACGGCACTCTCTTTTTCCCGCATAATAAAATAACGTTTTCCAAGGTTTCGCGGTAAATTTAACCGAAACCTGCCGTAAAAGAAACTAAAGCAAACCTCAAAATCTCTCTCTGTCTCTCTCTCTCTCTCTCTCTCTCTCTCTGTGTGTGTCTCGGAGAGAGAGAAATAGTAGAAAATACCGAACGGTCAGAAATTTTTGCTGAAAGCAAATTAATAAATATGGACGATTCGACGCTCCAAACACCACCGACTCAGTCAGCTCTGAGAACCCTATCCCCACCATCTTCTTCGTCGCAGCTGAATCTCTCAGCTGAAGCGGCGTCGAAACACATAGACCGTCTCTTAAACTCGAGCCACCACACGGGTCCGTCGAGAACGATCTACTCCGACCGGTTCATACCCAGTAGATCCGGGTCAAATTTTGCGCTTTTCGACTTGGTTTCGCCGAAAGCGAGCTCTACAGCTGAGGGACGAGAAGACACGTCCAGTGCCTATGCCACGCTCTTACGTGCCGCTCTTTTCGGACCCGAAACCTCCGGCGGAGTTGCTTTTCCGGCCACGCCCGACAAGAGATCCACCCCCAGCCGTAATATTTTCCGGTACAAGAGCGAGACGCGCCGCTCCATGCACTCGCTTTTGCCTTTTGGATTCGACGAGGCCGTTCAGGGGGTTAATCATAGCCCCGTCAAGGCTCCCCGGAAGGTTCCACGGTCGCCTTATAAGGTAAAAATTATGTGAATTTGGCGATTTGGGTTGGTTTGGATTTCGATTTTGCAAATTGGGTTTCTGGGGTTTGTAAAAATTTTGGTTCTTTATTGAATGTAGGTTTTAGATGCACCGGCATTGCAAGATGATTTTTATCTGAATCTTGTGGATTGGTCTTCTCATAATGTGTTGGCTGTGGGATTGGGCAATTGCGTTTACTTGTGGAATGCCTGTAGTAGCAAGGTCAGTTTTTTTTTTTTTTTTTTTTTTATTCCATGAATTAGTTACTTTTTAGGCAAATAAATGTGCTGCAATTTCACACGTTTAAAATTTGCTATGATTCTTGTTTATATCGTAAAAACTCTTGGTGCTTTTTGAGATTTTGCCTCCGTGGCATTGTTTGATACATCTTGGCATATGCTACGTGCAGGTAACTAAGTTGTGTGACTTGGGACTTGACGACAGTGTCTGTTCAGTAGGGTGGGCTCAGCGTGGGACACATCTTGCTGTTGGAACTAGCAATGGAAAAGTTCAGGTTAGACTTGGTGTTAATATTGTTTTCAATTTCAGAGATGTTTCTTTCTTTTAGTATCCTGCATTTTAAGATACAAAACAATTGAAGATGCAAGTGCTGATTGTGTAGGATTCACTGAGATCAGTAATGAAAAGCTTGTAATGAATTACGCCATTGAGCTCTAGCGCAAATGGCATCTCCTCCTCTTCTAAAAGTGCAATGTGGAGGGTGAGGTTGCATGTTCAAGACCCATTGTGCATGCTCAATTACCAATAAAAATAAATAAATAAAGAAGTTACTCTGCAACTTGTAAGAGTAGATGGGAGTCATGAGAGTGATCTATTTCATAAATTGATTCACTGGTCACCCACACAGCCATCATATGAGCAACAACCCTCTCTCAAGGGGCTCCTTAGTCCTGCTCATCTTCTGTGATAATGGAGAGTTATGAAACTAAATAAATCGTCTTCATTTTAATGTATCTTGATGTGTCATAATGCCACTGGTCAATTAAAAATTTTCCTCTCTTTTTTTGTGTTATTCTCTCATTTTTTGGTATGCTCCAATGCACATTTAGCTGATGCCTTTAGCAACTTTCTGTGTAGATTTGGGATGCATCTCGCTGTAAGAGGCTGAGAACTATGGAGGGTCATCGGTTACGCGTTGGGGCCTTAGCCTGGAGTTCATCTCTTTTGTCTTCTGGTGGCCGCGACAAGACTATTTTTCAACGAGATATACGTGCTCAGGATGATTTTGTTAGTAAACTCTCTGGACACAAGTCAGAGGTTAGACTCATAAACTTCTTGTTCAGCTTGTTTATTTTCCTGGTCAATCAAAAAGATTTTTTTTTGTTTTTTCTTATATATATTCTTTTTGTACTTCACTTAGCATATTATCCTATTTCAGATGCAGCTTCTTTAATTTTCTTGAATGTATTAATATTGCTATATGTATATCTGCTGCTTCTTCGATTCTAATCATTATCTTAGGTTCCTTGATTTTTTTATCAATATTTAGTTGTTTTCCCAGTCTAAAGGCCAATTCTTTGTGTTTTAGGTTTGTGGACTAAAGTGGTCATATGATAATCGTGAATTAGCTTCAGGCGGCAATGATAACAGAGTATGTGATGACATCTCCTTTTTCTTGTCTGATTAGTTGCATTTCCCTGTTATTTGTTTGTTCCTCGTGCATTCTTGACTGATGGTTTATCTGACATATGTGTAGCTTTTTGTTTGGAATCAACATTCAACTCAACCCGTGCTGAAGTACTGTGAACATACAGCAGCTGTAAAAGCTATTGCATGGTCTCCCCATCTTCATGGACTTCTTGCATCTGGGGGAGGAACTGCAGACCGATGCATTCGTTTCTGGAATACAACCACTAATTCACACTTGAGCTGCATGGACACTGGAAGTCAGGTAATCAGCTTGTCATTATTTATTAATTTATTTATTCTGTGTTTTACCATGCTGACATCCTTTTAATTGGATCTAGTGCATACATGGAATATAAAACCTTTTTTTTATTAATCTTTTCTCTTTCCTGTCTCAAAAATAAAGAATAGAAGGGTGAGGTTTTCTTTTTCTTTTTCTTTTTCCGTCTAGTGGTTTTTGAAATTAAAATATAGGACTGTATAAATCTTTCACACAATGCTGTGTGTGGCTTTTAAATAATTTTAGTTCTTTCAAGCATGCTTTTGTATATAATGCTGAGAAATGAGATGATAATTGCAAGCTGATGGCTGAAGAAGGTCCCTTATTGGGTGTCTCCTTTCAGGATTCACTAGTTTTTACTTTTTAATGTATGTCTAGGTTTCTTTTGACCGTATCAAATGATGTCTCTAATAGGCAATATTGGTATTATAAAATTGTGATGTGATTGATCCATTCAGTACCAATGTGAAACACTAACTACAAGAAGAATATTCTTGGTACTATATTGATTTCCTGTTAGTTTAGTCTTACAACATGAGGGCCTAAACAGACTAAGCTGTTCTGTAAATATAAATGGGTACTAGCTAAGTACTAGATCCTTATTACATGGTTTGCTATTTTTTTTTTCAGTATTTTCTTCCTATCAGAGTTAATTTTTAACATAATGAGACAGCAGGAAAAAGGAGGGGGCAGGGGTTTCTCGCTTTTGTTACCTAAATGTGATTACGTGTGATGATTATGCATCTAAGCTAGCCGCATAGTTTCACTCTTCTTATTCATAAATGAAAAGATGTGCATGTGTGTGCGCACATGCATTGTAGGCAATCCATTTAACTCTTTGTTAAAGTTGCATTTAGATGTTTTGGATTAGTTACCTGTCAATGAAAAAAATTTATTTTGGGCTTCTCAGTGAGGATCTATTTATGAGGAAACCCCGTAACAATCTATGTCTGTAGAAACAGGTCTAATTATGGAATTGAAATGATATCTCTGTGTAAGTGTGTGTGCTAAGATTTCCTGATACCCACTGTACATATGGCAGGTATGTAATCTTGTGTGGTCCAAGAATGTCAATGAGCTTGTAAGCACCCATGGGTACTCACAAAACCAGATAATAGTTTGGAGATATCCTACCATGTCAAAGGTATAAAATTTATCCCACTATGATACAAATATATCTTTTCAGTTTTTCCAATTTATTTGTTTTTAGATTTTAAGTTTTGTTTTCATCTCCTAATGTAGTTGGCAACTCTCACGGGCCATACATATCGAGTTCTCTATCTTGCCATCTCACCTGATGGACAGGTAGTTTTTCCTCCATTGTTTTCATTATCTTTGCACTTATCTGTTTATTAATAGGCAGGTTATGTAAATCAATGTCCCATCTGTTTATGCTCATTCCATTCCTAACGAAAATAACCCTTGTTTCAGACAATTGTCACGGGAGCTGGAGATGAAACACTTCGGTTTTGGAACGTGTTCCCATCCCCTAAATCACAGGTAAACTATCTGAAGTTCAAAACTCTCAGTAGTTTTTGTGCTCTTGTTTAGGTCCAAAGTTTGTCTTCTTCCACATAGTTTCACTGCAGTTATTATAGATACTAGTCATTTTAAGAACTGATGTGCATTTCCAGTCAATATCCCCTCCTGAAACGTTTTAGCATTAGTTCACATCTGTCAGAGGGGCACACCAATAATTTTTCAAGAATTTGTCTAGTGCTCCCTTCCATGACTAATGTGAACAAACTAAATATGCATATGGGAGGGTCAACAAAGCGCATACATGTCTCTTATTGCATCTGATTGTTTCATGACTATTTTTTTCCTGTATTTTTTGTTTTTTTGTTTGTTTGTTTCTTTTACTCAATTCTTAATGAAGATAAAAGCAACTCATATCTGCCTGTAATTGTTAAAACAGAACACGGACAGCGAGATCGGAGCATCATTTCTTGGAAGAACTACAATTCGGTGATCATTGCAGGCCGTTGGCTTATGACTTCTTTGTCATGTGATAATATATCGCGGGGTTGGCTTATGACTTTTTTGTCATATGATAATTTATCTCGGGTTTGGATTTATCTAGCTGAAAGAGATTCAAATTGGTCTGCTTGGCCTAACCCACATTGGTCAGAGAATTTGCTGGGACCAAACAAGGCTAAGATGTGAGTGGAAGTGACGGAATATCTTACCTTGCAAGTTAATGATGATTTTGGACTTCATATTTTCCCACTTCAACACGTTTTAGTTTGTATAGAGGGAGATGTTAACCATTTATTTTAACAGCTCCCCTGTATATTTAGTTTTAACTCTATTGGTGTAACATGCTTTTATGATACTTGTAAATAAATTGTTAACTCTGTTTTTTAGCCAATAGTGTGGTTTGTCTATTAATGACTTCAATTCTTCATCATATTTATGTCTTCCTGATTGATAAACTTGCCTATCCATAACCATACAAATCTGACTAATTTCTACCTGCTAACGAACTAATTTCATGGTGACTAGTCAAAGCCAGGGATACTTTTAGAGAAAAGGCAAAATATAATATATGAGTTTCTTTCTCTAACTATGTGTCAATTTCAAATATATATATATATATATATATATATATATATATATATATATATATATATATATATATTCTTTTTTTCTAAGTTAAAAATTTTAAAAAAAAAAAAAAAAAAAACAATACAAAACAACTTCTTTCTGGAAATAAACTAATTTTTAACATAAAAATTACCAAAAATTATATTTTTGTCTCACATTTTTTAGCAAATAAACTATTGAAATCCTATAGGATGCCTAATAGACTTATTTTTCTCAAAAAAATAAAAAGCAATAGACATCAACCATTTTTCGCAAAAATATAATAATATAAAAACCAATAGATAGGATATGTATATGATCAGTATGTTCAATGGAAAAGCTTATGGGAAGTTAGTTTTTCGCATTTTACAGTATTTGATAGCTTAAAAAAGATTTGGGTTAAATGAAAACTATCTTTGGTTAATAGATATATTATGACTTATATTTTAGAGATTGTTTTCTACTAATTTTTTTAGGCAAAATTACATTGTTAGTCCATAAAGTTTCAGTTGAGCACTATTAGTCCTTGAAGTTTAAAAAGTAAGTGCTATTAATCCTTTTATTGACTACTGTTAGTCTATTTGTTTACATGGCTAACGGAATAATGACTTGGCATTTTATAAATGACGTGGAACAATTTTTAATATTAACTTCATTTGACACGTTGAAAAGACAAACACATGAATGGAACCAAATCAAACCTGGTCTTCCCCAAATCAAAAACTAAACTCACCCATGACTAGACATGGCAAAAAGGGACGATTGGGTTTGAGTCAGGTCAATCGGGTTGTGGGTCAAACAGGTCACGAGTCAAAAAATGTCATTTTAAGAGGGTTAAAAGCGAGTTCGGGTCAATCATGTTGCAGGTCTGCTCGGGTCGGGTTGACCTGTATTTTTCACATTATTTTTTTTATAAAGAAAACATGTATTTGCCATTTAGAAAATTACGCAACAAATTATTTGATGTAAAATGCATTACTTTGAATTCACTACTTATATCAAGAATGAATTACACTTATTAATACTTATTCAATAATTTTAAAATTATACAAATCCTAACATTGCTATCTAAAACAAAATAACACAAAGATAAGTAAAAAGAAATACACAAGTTTTATTTCTACACAATATCAACATCCCAAAATATAAAACAAAATTACAAATGACTTATTGGATAATTCATTTGACAAAGAATAAAAGCATATAAGAAATTTACAATCTTGAAAATTAATTTTATAATCTATTGCCAATTGTAGTTGGCACTCTATTTCAATTTGAAATATATATTAAAGTTTGATTGTTTACTTATTTATACATGGTCTCTTTTATAAATATCATGTCATTGTTAATTTTGAAAAGCCGTTTATTTTGGACATAAATTGTTAAAAAATAGGTCTAAGCATTCATAATTTATGTTAATTTAATACTTTCGCTTCACTATTTTCACACTTGTAAATGTTTCTCACACATGTCTACAATTTTAAATCTACTTTTTTAACTGTACTGTAATCAGATTATTTTGGTATGTACTTTGCTATTTGATATCTAAAAATCTTTACTCGTTACAGAATGCTTAGTTATTCATCTTTCAATTAATTTGCATACAGTTATGTAAATGTCTCAATATTGTCTTAATTTTATTTTTTATTTTACCAAAAAAAATTAAAAATGGTTTGGGTTCAGGTCGGGTTGGGTTGACCCACAAAAAATACGAGTCAGGTCACAGGTTAACCCATTTTTGCTTTGGGTCAAAAAAATCGGGTTCAGGTCAAGTTTTTTTCGAGTCGAGTCAGGCTGAGTCAGAAAATTCTGACCTGATTTGCCATGTCTACCCATGACCCATGCCTTCCACCCTCCGGTGGCAGCTCCTCCCCCATCAAGACCTCTGACAAATTGTTGGCCAAATTGAGAGACACCCCTCCCCCTTCGGGTTGTATGCATACCTGTTAACCCAAATCTAAATGGCATTGTCTAGGCTGTTTAAATCATACACTAAACATTCTTCTCTTTTCTAATGGAGTGATTCATTTTTATGTTTCTTATTTGTTGGTGAGTTTGTTCACATTGGTTTCTTTGCTTTATGGACGTGTTTGATTGCTCGGGAAATGTAAAGATTTGAACTTGGATTTTCTTCTAGTTGACAGTCGGAGGGGAGGAGATTTGATGGAGGTCCACATGGGGAAGAAGCTGCCGCAAGAGGGTTTGGTTTTGGATTCAAGGAAGATTGGGTTTGATTTGGGTATATTCACTAAAAAATGTCGACTGATTATTCTATTAGCCACGTAGACAAAAAAAAACTAAGAGTAATCAATAAAAGGACTAATAGCTCTCACTTTTGAAACGTAAGGACTAATAGTGCTCAATTAAAACTTTAGGTACCAAAAACGCTCATTAGGTAAACTTTAGGGACCAACAATGTAGTTTTGCCCTTTTTTTTTTTAGAGAAAACTCTATCTCGCTACAAGCTAATTAAGGGAAGCTAAGAGTTCATTTTCCAACTCATTTAAGGTTGCTACCAAATATAGGAAATGAGATAGTTTTATAAGAAATACTTTATAAAAAATTACTCATTTTCTAGAAAACATTAAAGTTGAAACATAACAGTGTTTTATTTTAATTGCTATAGAAATGTGTTGTCAATTTGTGATCAAAATTGCGAGGACTTTTTTACATTTAGGACTAAGCAATTGCCTCAATAACTTGAAAGATAAGACTAATTTGTCTCCAATAATAATTATCTCATGCATTATAAGCATTGGTTTTAAAACCATACCAAACCAACTAGGAACCAATCCTTGGACCAATTCTATAAGAACCCGATTTATCTATGTCATTATTTTGGTAAAAATTGATGAAAATATGCTGCTGACACTTGCTCTCAGCAAGTGAAATAACATCTCCAGCATGCAAACCATTGGGCCACGCACATCTTGTTGGTCAGGAATAAAAAATTAATAAATATAAACCAATTTAAGTATCAAATATATTAAAAAATTAAATGACACGTCACGGTTTGACTGAGGTTTACTAATGTGTCTCGAATAATAATTATCTCATCTCATGCATTATAAGTCCCTCCAGAAGTCTTTGGTACTAGCAAATGGTTACTATTGCAATTGCATAAAGAAGAATCATATCTCCAAATTAAGACATAAATGTGTGAAATATATTGCACAGTGTTGAGGGGAACAATTTTGATGTTTCCAAATAGAATATGGGGTAGCCAAGCCAAAACTCGACAATGGGCCCTTGAAATAAAGCCCAAAGGCTTTCGGTGTTGTGTAAGTCCGCCCAAGTAAGAGATGGAGGCTGCACCCTAACAAGAAGACAACAATAAAGCACAATAAACATGTTATTGTGGTTAGTTTGTTATATTATTAGTCTTTTTTACAGCGTCATAGTTCAAATCAATCCTCCAGCAGTAAAGGTGAAATTACACTTAAAAGTCCAGAAATTAATGGGCCCTTGAAATAAAGCCCAAAGGCTTTTGGTGTTATGTAAGTCCGCCCAAGTAAGAGATGGAGGCTGCATCCTAACAAGAAGACAACAATAAAGCACAATAAACATGTTATTGTGGTTAGTTTGTTATATTATTAGTCTTTTTTACAGCATCATAGTTCAAATCAGTCCTCCAGCAGTAAAGGTGAAATTACACTTAAAAGTCCAGAAGTTAATGATTAAATAAATTTATGAAGGTATTCAGTCCTGGGGGTCCTTGTGTGTCTCAGTTAGGGGAATTTATAGTACTTTTAGCCATCATTACATCAACGTTAGGGAATATCCTTCATTATAATAATAATAAATAAGGATTAAAGGCTCCATAGTTACAAATAAAAGAGGAAAAATAGGATGGAATGAAGGGAGAGAAAGATCCCCAGCTCAGTGCAGCAAGTATTAAACTAAGATTTTGGTGAGTGTATAATTATAAGGCATGAATGAGGTGAATGTGGGCTATTTTGAGTGAGTGAGATGGGATTAACACCAAGATCAAGGATTTTTGTGAGTGATCTGTTTATAATTAGTTGAGAGACATTTATGGGCTGTGTTTGTGTGAAAAAGGGAAGAGAACATCTGAGATTAGATGAGTGTGGGCTAAGGATGATGAGTAGTGAGCTTAAGGGAGGCTAAACCATGAGCAAGATAGCAAACAAACCCAGAATTTCAGAGAGGGTAGCTGCTGTGTTTGTGGGCTGAGTGCTTATGCTTTTATAATGGAGTTTAGAGAAGCATTAATTAACAAGAATCCAAAAAAAAACGTAGGCCTGATTCAGGGGAGCAGGACAGCTGAAGTAATAACTTGGATTTGGCTTAAAAATGAGAGAATTGCTTTTGGGGCTGTTTTGCTTTTTTGGGCAATGTCATACATGGGTAGTATTTGGGTAATCTTGTATTAAATGCTAAGCTTGCTGAGATTGTGTTCAGCCAATGGGACTAAGGCAAGTATTAAGGAAGAATCCTAGTGCTGCAACTGAGATTTGGACCCTAGGAAGTAGAATTCAACACCCCAAGCCAGGTGTCAAAGTTTAAGTCCACTTCAGAGGGTTCCGCTGGAGATCCCTTTATGCCCTCTAAACCACATGTTCCCAATTTTTTCCCTTTAGGATTCATGGGCTTGGCACATGAATTACGTCTTGAACGCTTTTAACACTTGTAGCGTCAATTTGTTGAAGTTTGGATAATTTGGTTTCAGCTCCCCTTCCACTAGAGGTGCAGTCTTGAGGAAGATGATGGAGTCCCATCATCCTTTAGACTTCAGCTGATATGACAGCCCTTGGACACTATTCATGTCAGGTAGAGGGTGGCAGAAAATTGATGGGACAGCCCCCTAGTTCATCCTCAAAGGCTTGGTTCTCTTGTAGGAGCCTCTAGTTGTTTCTTTGGTTAGGGATGAACAAGGGCTGGTTGCCCTCTCTCAAGCCTCTTGCTGGGAACTTTTTTGGGCTGGAACTTTGCTCCATTTCAGCACTTTTAGTTGGGCCATATGGCCCTTTCTTTGCTTGGGCTTGTTCCCTACTTTATGAGATTCTTGGTCCTACAAAATGGGCATTAAAGACATGCTTTGCGATGGGTTTTTTACTCCTTACGGGTTTTAGTTGTTAGTAGAAATAAAATGAATCCATGAGCTTTAATTAATATTTATGATAGATTTTGGGTATTAATTTACATGGGCTTTAAATAACAACTTGTATAGTTTCTCATAATTTTTGCTATGGATTACTTTGTAAATAATATTTTCTTTGTGACTTTTTAAATAATGACCTCCAATATTTTTCTTGAGAATAATATTTATCATAAGTTTTAAATAAGTATGGTAACAACCACTGTGATGGAATAATGTGATGTTCTCATGCGTTTCTCTATAGATAATCATAATAGACATGTAGGATGAATAATTGCCATGAGTTTTGGTAATAAATATTATGAATGTTGTGACGTAAGATAGATAGTGAACATGAGTTTATAACATGAAATAAATAAATGTCATGGGTCTAATAATAACTTTCCATGGGCTTTTATAAGATGATTGCCATGGGTTTTGAGAATAGATAATTCATAAATTCCATGAGCTTGTAATATTATAGTAATAGGTTTAAGAATCTAAAATATTGTTCATTATTGAACTTTTAAGTGAAATAATTATGATATAGTATTTTGTCAAGTATTAATAACCTTGGACTTTTGATAGAATAGTGTCAAGTAGTTAGCTTGGGTTTTTAATAGTGCCAATGAGAATTGGGCTTTGATGTTATCAATGAGAATTGAGCTTTAAATATTGCTAATGAGAACTGGGTTTTGATATTGCCAATGAGAATTGGGCTTTGATGTTGCCAATGAAATTGGGCTTTGATATTGCCAATGAGAATTGGGCTTTGGATATTGCCATGAGTTTAAATCAAGGGCTTTGATCATGGATTTGAATTCCATTGATAAAATTGTTTTGCCATGGTCTTGAATCATGGGCTTTTTGAATATTGTCAAGCATAAGTATTCTTGGGCTTTAAATAGAATATGACGTGTGTATTGAGTTCATAGGGCCTGTTTTGGGCTTAAGTAAATAATGATAATAAAATTGGATAAAATATGAGTTTTTGGGCTTTTGTAATAGTTTATATCATGACCCAATTTTGATAATGAGATATGAAATATTTGTAATTAATGGAGTAATAGAGCAAAAATATTTGGAAAAACCCAATAACTTGTTAGTGGTATAAACACGTGGTACTTAAATAGAATTAGGTGTAAAAAAAAAAAAAAAAGAGTACCCTAACACAAATGATCCCATCTTTTTCCTTTTGCATCACCAAACATGGATGTCAGCTCGTTAGGGAGCCCCAATATCGCAGGATGAGGAGTGTTATCTGTGATCACTTGAGAAAATAGGTAGTAGATTTTTCTTGTCATATAGAGATTGCTTCTAATAATAAGGCTAAATTGTGGGCTGTTAGACAAGGTTTAATTACTGCTTGGGACATGGGTATCAAATTTTTAAATGTTAATGTTGATTCCACTTTTGTTCTTACATGTCTAACTTCTTCTAGGAACTTGGCTCCGAAATTGTTTTTCATAATTCCTAATTGCAGGATGCTTCTCAACAGGGAATAGAAGGTCCATCTACACCACATATACCGTGAAGCAAACTCTGTAGTCGATGGCCTCGTGAAGAAGGGGAGGACGCAAGCTAGCTTTTTGGAAACGTTTCCTGATTGTCCATATTTTGTGTTTTGTAAGTATGTATTGGACTTTTTATGTATAGAGACTCCAGGTGAATGCCCCTTAGTCGACTAGACATCTTTCAAATGTGTCTCTCGGACAAATCTGATTTATATGTATTAGCTTTTTTTTTTTCTTTAATAAATAAACCTCCCATCTTACCAATAAAAAATAAATAAAAAAAAAAGAATAAAGATTTTGAAGAAACGAAGGAGCAAGGTACATAAAAATATATACAGAAACTGGGTAAACTAGAACACTCTTGAAAGAGTGCATAATACATCTACAGTCCTTAAATTGGGACAAATTGAATTAGAGCATGCTGACATGCCCCTTAGTCACGTCCAAAAAAAGAGGAAACTGGTAAATCCAATCCAAGCCCAACCCCAACCACCCATCTTTCTTGGGGTTTTCAGGGAATGATATAGACAAGTTGTTTTTTTTTATATTGCCCGCACGTAATAGAGAGTCTTGTATTTACGTTGCAGGCTTTGGATAACAAGTTTTACACACTTCGAAATATAACTTAATGGATCACAAACGGACACGTCCTCTTTAGCTCTCTTGGGATTTTTGCTGAAAGCTCTCTTGGGATTGGGTCCCAAAACCAAGTTCACTCGGACAAGGAAACTCTTGTGACCGTGTGATCAAGCTAAATGGTGGAAAGCAACATTCACAATCTTCTTGGCATGGCTCTGGTAATAATTCCCAATTGCTTGATGGGTTTGGCTGAATCTCTTCCTTATGGACCCCACTGGTAGGTGCTGCAGCTTCATTTAGGGGGCCCCAGCATTCGACTTTGTTGAATTCCGGGATGTTGGAGTGAAAGTAAACCCAAACCAAAGCCTCCTGCCATTCCGGGTGGTGGTTGAACAAATTTCCATCTCCATGAACAAAGGCCTTCAAAACCTGTTCATGCAAATCATCCATTTAAGAGATTGATTCAACAAAATTAGAGGAAATTAGTTCATGATTAATATAAAGGTCTAAATAAATGTTTTTACCATAGGGAGTTCTTTGTAGAAGATGAAGAATCTAAGCCTAGCAAACAAATCCAAAAGAAAATGGCCTCCACTTATATGACAATGAACATGTAGAGACATCTTCCCCTTTACTTTCTTCCACTCTGCCACCACTTCATCTCTTTGCAATCTATTGTACCACCCTTGCAGCTGAAAATGATATCCAATCTCCAATCTTTTAGGTTCCGAAACATAAAGTATGATAAAAGACATATAACAGAACATATATCAACAAAACTGTTTTCTATTAACTCTCTATAATCCCCTGCTATCCTGTGTCTTTCTTTATAATAAATTTTAACCAAAATTATATATCCTCAGTTTGTTTAGAGACAGATTTTTCTATTTTTAGCAATAGATTCACGTCTACTTTCCATGATCTCCTTGATCCCCCTGCTTTCTCTGTTACCCTTTCTAACTTAAAATATAAAATAATAATATCAAATTCCAAACCAAAAGGACCAATATAATATAAAAGTAAAAAGTAATAATCTAACACTGATACTCCGTTAGAATATTAAAAGATCACTGTTTGGCATATGGGTGTCACAGATCAGGATTACCTGAGAGTTGTTTATCGTCTGTGAGATAGCCAAAGTGAGCTTAGAAGTAACATCACTATGTGTAAGTGTATAGGTCCTTGGAAGCTTCCCTGGATGTTTCTTTTCATCCACTCCTAAAAACAGTACCTTCAGCTTTGAAGCTTCAAATATCGATGGCCCAAACAACCTCGCTACCTGACCCAATCAAGCACCAAAAAATAAAAATAAAAAAATTTACCAAAACAAGTGCTCCAAAGTACAAACCCTTTCTTTTTTAGGGGTCAAAAAACCAAACTCAAAAAACCCAAAAAGAGAGAGACAGAGACAGAGAGAAATAGTTACAGGAACAATAGTAAGGTTCTTTTGCTTGGGCCTAGATCTTCTATAAAGAAAGAGAGAGCTTTGCTGCTTAAAGAGTGAAGATTGTTTTAGCTTTGATGGAAGCACAGGAGCAGCAGTCAAAGTGCCCATCTCTCTCCTTCGAATGAGCGACCTGGTTAGACCTCTCCCTGTAGCTCCAACCTTTGCGGGTACCCCAAATATAGTTTACTTGTAATTCAACACTTAACGGTTCTTTTAATAGAAGGAAGACTAATATAAATAAAGTCTTAAGGCCGTTGCCTTTTGCTTTTGCTTTTGCTTCGGGATTTTTTTTTGCTTTTGGGGGTGGGATTATGCTTTGCTTGTTTGCTTTGCTTTTGAGGGATTCTGAGGGAAGTTAAGTCATAGCATTAGATGCGTGTCGGCATGTCTATTTGCCCGCAATTGCTGTTGCTTCGAGATTTTAGTTTCTGTACACTGTTGAAACGTTGGGACACTGTTTATGTCAATTTACCACGTGGTGTGACCCGTCTTTCAAATTTATGTCTCACTCCATTTGACTCTTGAGTTGAATTATGTTAATTTATGTGTCGTGGTAAATAGATGATACAAGTTTTCTGTTTGAAAAGTTTTTCTCCTTGGTTTTAAGCTTCAATTATGACAAAGAAGCTTGAAAATTTTTTTTTTTTTTTTGACAGTTATCTTGAAAAATTTGAAGAAGGTTAAAAATTAACAACTATATCATCAATTAAATAATTAAATAATTAAATTTTAAGTTTTTACAGTTTAAAATTATGTATAAAAAATAATTTTATAAATCAAATAGTAAATTATTTCAAATTGGCACGAATTTAACGCGCATATGTTATGAACATAAATAATATGTTAACATTTAATTTTCAAAATATTTAACTATATTAATTTTTTTAGTGAGAGTTGTAGCTAAACTTTATCCTTATAATAATATCTTCCTCAATCATAAATCACAATTTCTTTATTTGATTAGATAATAACTTTTTGGAAAATTTTCATTTTAACTATAATTTAAGGGATGTAAAAATAAATAAATTTTATACTTTCAAAAAGAATAAATTAGACTTTGAAGTTTCAACAAGTATCAAATCAAATCATATAGTTTCAAAAGGTAACAATGAGTTGAGTTACTTAGAGAAAAAACAAGAGTGAATTACACTTTTGGCCCTTAAAGTTTAGGGTTGTTTTCATTTTTACATGTATCTTTTAAAATTTTCATTTTGGTCTTTCATGTTTAATTCTATTTCATATTGACCATGTCATCCATTTTATGTTATTAATTTAATTGTTAAGCGCCTTTCATATTTGTTATTTCATAAAATACTAACTCTAAAATATTGTAGAAAGCATGAATTTCATTGTTATTGGCATAAAAACATATTATGGACGGCTAGATTATGAATGGAACTGGAATATGAAAATAGAATCAAACATAAATAGCTAAAATGAAAATTTTGAAATGTAAACAATTAAACTAAAAACAACTCCAAATTTTTAGAACCAAAGATATACTTTAGTTTACTTCTTTCTCTAAGTAATCAACTTCCTATATATATATATATATATTTTTTTTATAATAATTTGATAGTTTGGGAACAGAAAAATTGTACCATGAATGTCTTAATTAGAAACATCACAACGTGGCAATTAAATTATATCACCGCTCTTAACCTAAACAAATAAATCATCCCATCCTAATTTAACCCAACGCAACCCATTTCCCTTCATAGATTGACTAATTAATTTCTCATCCTCTGGAGGGTTATTGGACCAAAACAGAAAAGGAAAAAAAAGAAAAAGAAAAGGGAAATCGTGAATATTATGATAATCACAATTCACAGGTGAGCAAATATTGTGAAAGATATGGTGCGTGTGGGACTATTTAATTCCCAGACCCGTAATTCGCAACCGTACGATGGCCCTTGTATGGTTATTTGTGTATCATATAATTGTTGCTTCACAACTTGGAAAAGAGTCGTCTTGGTCTAGCAAAAAAAAAAAAAAAAAATTGTATTAAATAATACCACGTCATTCTACTAAAATCTAATAAATGAGAGGTATAAAAAAACTACCCACTAATACTTTTTTTTTTTTTTAAAAGAAAGCATTCATTCATTCAATATTATGTAAAGAGTCTTGGTACAAAGCCTCCACCGCCGGCAGTGGTGAATCCTCTATCCAATAGATTACATCATCAACATTTTTTGCATACCTAGCTAAAGAATGCGCAGCCATATTCCCCCCTCGCTTAACACAACTGATTGAAATCTGCCTCATCCCATTCAGATAAACACAAATATCATCATAAATATATCCAAGTAAGGAGTTACAGTAGGACACATCTGATATAGCTCTCATTACTGTGCTGTTATCGCCTTCAACTACAAGCTCTGAAAATCCAGCTTCCATGGCAAAAACCACTGCCTGTCGACACGCCAAAGCTTCAGCCTCTTCGCTATCTCTCACATAGGACCCCTTAGCCGACATCCCAGCCATTACTTCCCCTTGAGCATTTCTGATTATTGCTCCAACCCCAGAACACTGCTGCTCCATGAACACAGCTGCATCAAAATTCAATTTATAAATATTCTGAGGTGGAGGCTGCCAATGGTGTCCACTTGATATTGTGTTCGAGACAACCAGTTGCTCTTGCGCTATTCTGTACTCTTCCATGTAATCTGCCGCTCGTTTGTTCAACCAACAAGGATGCTTCATCTGTCCGCCATGCACCATTGAGTTCCTCTGGTTCCACACAGTCCAAGCTTGCACCACAAAGATCTCCATCCCAGCTGCATCAAGTCTGTTCAACAATACCTCAAAAAGCTGCATAAAATCATGAAAGTTAGTAGCACATTTCTGCATCATGATGGAACTACCCGCCCACACATCTTGGGCTGCTGGACACTCCCAAATGGCATGAATCACGGTCTCTGGAGCTCTCTGACAGCAAAGGCATAAATTGTCTCCAATTATATTTCTTTTTGCCAAGTTTACACGGGTTGGCAGTATCTCATGACAAGCCCTCCAAGCAAATACATATTTTTTATTTATTAGTGAAGTAGTTATTTTTTGCGAATATATCTTACACTAATTGGATTTTGATACTGCTGACATGATATCATTTGATACCAAATACTTTCTCTCCATCAAGTAGCTTATTAATATATATATATATATATATATATATATATATATGAGAAATTGGATTGGACCAATAGTGAGGTTGATTTTACCAAAAGAAAAACCAAAGATAATGAAAACAAACCAATAATGGAATTTTGTTTTATTGGGTTACTATTTATTATTTAAATATTTTCTGCTTTATTATTATTATTTTTTTGAAAAATAAAAAAGATAAGAACAAAGCCTAAGACGTTTCTAGACATTTGGTTTATCTGAACCGAAATTACCAAAATCATAATGTTTTTCCAAATCAGTTTTTGATACCAGTCATGGCTCTTACCTGAACGGTGAACCATACAAAAATAATACAACATTTTACCAAGCTAATCTAATTTAACATTGATGAGCCAGTTAAATTTTGATTCCAAAATTCCAATCCCTACCATATTTGGGCTGAAAGAAAGTGATTCATTTAGAAATACGTTACTTGGAACTTTGGCAGCTAGTACGACCGCCTAAACTGATTACTGATATTTAACTCCCTCGATGCTGTACCAATCTACCAAAACCGAAATGGTCATCCATTTATAAATGGTCAGATTCAACGACTCTAGCTTGATTTCCCATGATGCATAGCAGAGGATAAGAGTCGGTTTGGATACCACGAAAAACTGAAAACATTGTAGCAAAATAATTTTAAAATGTGTGAATAGTATCGTGGGACCCATTTTTAATGAAAAAATTGCTGAAAAATGAAAACTGAAAACATTGTAGCAAAATAATTTTTAAATGTGTAAATAGTGTAGTAGGACCCATTTTTAATGAAAAAGTTGCTGAAAAGTGAAGTTTGTGGGTCCTGCAAATAGTGCACGGGCGCATTGTTCACGAGAAAAGTCAACAACTACGGCTTAAAAAAAAAAAAAATTTGAAACGTGAAACTCAGCAAACACAGACGCAATCCTCCGAATCCAGACAAATAAATATGTTGTGTCCACGATGATAACCTTATCAAAGTCTCGATAGTACATATAATATTATCCATTGTCGTCACGTAACGTTAGGTCAATAAACCCACACGAAACCCTTTTTTTGTAGTTGGTCCAAAAAAAACTTTTTTTTTTTTTTTTTGAAAGCTAGAAAATGTCAAACATTGACATAAAATGTTGAAATTCATAGAGCAGAACAGGACAAGCTTATACGACCTGGAGTTTTTGATCAATAACACAAGTGCTGCTACAAGTCTTTTTTTTAATATATATATATATATATATATATATATATATATATTTTTTTTTTTTTTTTTTTTTTTTTTTTTTTTTTTTTTTTTGATAGGGTCTTTTTTTAATATGTTGAGTTGTAGTATATAATTAACTTGTACCCACAGCTGTCGTGATAATATAGGTAAGGCCTTAATGCAGTTAGTTAAGTTTGTTAACGTACAGTCAGGAGTCTCTGTTTTGTATTTATATATTACCGATCGAGCAACCTATTATTCTTATCTATCAACGACATTTATAAAGTTTCTTCCAAATTCCATTCTCATATATAATTCAACATAAAACATGTGTGTGTGTGTGAGCTTTTTTAAGAGGAAACCAAAAAAAGAAAAGGAAGTTAATTAAGTTCATCCCCAAAGGCCTAAGGGGGGAGTCCCTGGATTGATTATGAATTCACCCTTTTGAGAGAAATTAGAAACACCGTAAAAGCTTTTAACGACATAAGCCTGTGTTTATGCAACACTATATTTGGAGTTTGTAATTGTAATGTTCCAATGTACTGGATCACATGAAAAATAGCACACAAAAATGGCAAGGGATGGTCACTAGGGATGACAATTTTTCCCTGCCTCGCTTAACCCGCCCCTCTCCACTTTGCCCCGCACAGGTTTTTCCCGCCCCGCAAAGGTGGTGGGGCGGGAATGAGGCAAGATTTTAGCCCTGTACCATGGGGCAGGGTGGGAATGAGTTTAGACTTTTTAGACCCACCCCGCTCCGCCCCTCCCCGTCCTCGCCCCGCCCCGCATTGCTAGGTGTTATAATTGTAAACTTTTTATACCCTAAGACCCTACTATATTAAACAAACATATCAATATTAGCTTATTTTATTCTACCCAATGTGGTTCTCTGCTTTTATTTTGTTATGTGTTATACTATGAGATTTTTTTATTTTTTATTTATGATTGTCTTGTTATACAATTGGATATATTATTCAATTTTTTCTAAAAAATGATTTGATTTGATGGGATAAATTTAGTTGTAATTTCAACTATATTTTTATTAATGAAATAAGTTTCATTAAAAAAATTATACTAATTGTAGGGAAAATTAATAAAAAGTAGAGTTTTACGGGGTGGGGAGGGGCTTTGCGAGGCTCCAAGGGGCGGGGATGGAGTGAGAAAATTTTCCCCATCATGCGGGGCGGAACAGAAATGGGGCAAGACAAAACCTTGCAGGGCAGGGACGAAGACCCCATCCTTCGGCCCTGCCCCGCTCCATTGTCATCCATTGGTCACATTCTAGCATTTATCTTTAATTATTTATAATAAAAAAATCATAAGTTTTATATATTAAATTCTTCAAAAAATAAGAAATAAAATACTTAATACAATTTCTTTTATTAAAAAAAAAAAAAACATAATAGCTTTCCTTTTGTGTTTTCCTTGTCACGGTTTTCACATTTTTCTATTTTTGATATTATTGTGCTATCCCTTCTCAAAATTAGATACATTATGTATTTATCTTACAAAAAAGGAAAACAGGCATTAAGGAGTAAGGAGTGAGGACCATATCCCTTATCTACAACAAGCACATGCGTCGGTACGTCCGATGAAATTAATAAACCTGCTCGTTTTACACATTTTTACCATAAGAGAACAGATAGTTGTTTCTCAAAAAAAAAGAACGGATAGTTGTCTTTTATTTTGGTCTGTTTACGAATGTAAAAAATCCTCCAAGGCAACTACTTTCAAGTTTTCAGTTTTGGGTTCTAAAAACAAAAACAAAAGTACTGGGTCATCTAGCTGATATGCCTCTGACTAAAATATACTAGGCAAATAAAACGTGCTACGCTTGTTATGGAATTTTTTTATATATATTAATGTTATGGAAATTCTATAATAAAACAAAGTCATCATAAAATCTGAAGAGATCTCATAGTTGTGTTTTACTTGTTCTTTTTTTTTTGGAGAAGAGTGTTTAACTTTGTAATGAATGTCTTAAAATAAGAATTAAACTTTAATAACATTTATTATGCCTTTTAAATAATAAAAAAGACGAAGACGAAGAGACAGGGAGATGGAAGAATCATGGAAATAGAAAAAAAGTAGTTTTATATATATTTGTGTGTGTGTGTGTGTGTTTTGGTTGATTGATTCTTATATTTTGACAAGTCTAAAGCTTCAAAAAATATATAAATAAATAAATTGATCTAACATAAAATGATGAAGGTTAAATTTATCCATAACTATTAGCCGTTGAAAAATACTAGAGATTATATAGTTATATATTAGTGGAATTTGCCTAGACAATTGATATGGTTACTTCCTACGATGACTTCTTTAAAAAAAATTGAAGGAATAACTTTATAAAAAAAAAGTGCCCTTTAATCTTCTATACAAATTAGAACTCAAAACAAAAAATTCCAAGAAGAGAAGGCTAATATATATAGTGTGGGGTCATGGATTTTGGGATTTGGCCGAGAGCATGTGGTTTTGGCCGAGAAGCATGCGTCGTCCGAGTCCGAGGAGTACTATCTCCTCGGACTAAAGTTAAACGCAAATCTAAGTATAGATCCTAATGATTAAAGATGACCTTTCAGGAAGTTCTAATGATAGCAACGAGCACCATGAATGTACAAGAGGGATAAGGGCTCAAAAATATCTAAGGGGAAGCTGCTACCACTGCATTAATGAGTTCGACCTCCGAACAGTATTATGGCGACCTACAACCACCCTAGAAGACTTTTAGAGGGCGATACAAAGACGGCATAAACCATCAACCGTCCACATGTAGTCCACATGTAGGGTAAGGATGAAAGGAGAGATGTAATATAAATAAGGGGTAGAGATCCCGGAGAGAGGAAAAAGAGAAAGGAGAAGAGAAAGCACTATAGCAATCTCAACAACTCCGTAACCATGGTCATCCAATATACGCTAGAACAGAGCTCCTTCTGACCGTGCCGAGAACCAACTTTCTCGCACAAACCGGGTTCAATTCTTGTTGGCTCATCATCCAAAACCATATTAACCGTTATCCAAGCACTAAAACCTAGCTCTTTCGACCCACTCTACAAATTTATTGGACGGGTTCACTAGGCCAAGATCCCTACATTTTGGGCTTGGTCTGAAAATTGTGTCCCCACAATTGGCGCCGTCTCGTGGAAGAGCTTGTGTGATAGTGAGTGCAACGGTTAAATATGATACAATTGGGCTCCCATCAGGTAAGAGTCCCCGGGGAAAGCCATTATGGTGGCCAATTTGCTATGTGAGCAAGTCACTACATGAGGCACACAAGCTTGTTGTCCTAACTTAGCTTCCGCTCGTGTCTATACTACAAAGTGTGGATTGTACGGGGAGGATTGCTAAATGGGGCACGCTTCGGGGCTTTTGACATCAAGCACATGCCTTGTACCTCTCGTCGAGGGGCCAGGTCCTCGCGAATTTGGTGGCCGAGTTCGCCGAACCTCCATTAGAGGAAGTGGCAGCAACATATGAACAATTTAATGGGGATTTGCGACGGGCTAGTCCTTGAAGGTATATATATTGATATCTTCTAATCTTTTGAAGTGGTTAAACGAACCTTAGCTATGACGGGTCCCTCGGACCTCCCGCTTTGGGAAAATTAACACACACCGACATCTATTGAAGTGGTTAAACAGAACCATAGCTATGACGGGTCCTCGGACCTCTCCTCGCTTTGGGGAAATTAACACACAACGACATCTATTGAAGTGGTTAAACAGAACCTTAGCTATGACGGGTCCTCGACCTCTGCCTTTTGGGAAAATTAACAACACACCGACATCTATTGAAGTGGTTAAACGGAACCTTAGCTATGTCGGGTCCCCTCGACC
This sequence comes from Castanea sativa, assembly GCF_040712315.1. Lineage (NCBI taxonomy): Eukaryota > Viridiplantae > Streptophyta > Magnoliopsida > Fagales > Fagaceae > Castanea > Castanea sativa. Next base: position 14,409,293 of record NC_134022.1, read on the forward strand.
TCCCGCTTTCTGGGAAAATTAACACACACGACATCTATTGAAGTGGTTAAACAGAACCATAGGTTATGACGGTCCTCGGACCTCCCCGCTTTGGGGAAATTAACACACACTGACATCTATTGAAGTGGTTAAACGTAACCTTAGCTATGACGGGTCCCCGGACCTCCCGCCTTTGGGGAAATTAACACACACTGACATCTATTGAAGTGGTTAAACAGAACCTTAGCTATGACGGGTCCTCCGACCTCCTGCTTTGGGGAAATTAACACACACTGACATCCATTGAAGTGGTTAAACAGAACCATAGCTATGACGGGTCCTCGGACCTCCTGCTTTGGGGAAATTAACACACACTGACATCCATTGAAGTGGTTAAACAGAACCATAGCTATGACGGGTCCTCTGACCTCCAGGATTGTGGAAATTAACACACACTCACCACTATTGAACTGGTTAAACAGAACCATAGCTATGACGGGTCCTCGACCTCCCTTGCTTTGGGGAAATTAACACACACCGACATCTATTGAAGTGGTTAAACAGAACCTTAGCTATGGCGACGAGTCCTCGACCTCCCGCTTTGGGGAAATTAACACACACCGACATCTATTGATGTGGTTAAACTGAACCTTAGCTATTTCGGGTCCTCGGATCTCCTGCTTTGGGGAAATTAACACACACCGACATCTATTGAAGTGGTTAAAAGAGTCTTAGCTATGACGGGTCCTCGGACCTCCCGCTTTGGGGAAATTAACACACACCGACATCTATTGAAGTGGTTAAAAGAGTCTTAGCTATGACGGGTCCTCGGACCTCTCTGCTTTGGGAAAATTAACACACACGACATCTATTGAAGTGGTTAAACGGAGAACCTTAGCTATGTCGGGTCCTCGACCTCCCGCTTTGGGAAATTAACACACACCGACATCTATTGAAGTGGTTAAAAGAGTCTTAGCTATGACGGGTCCTCGGACCTCTGCTTTGGAGAAATTAACACATAATAACATTTCTCTTCAAAGTGTTTAAACTATAACTCAATCATGCCTCGGTCCTCGGACCGATGATATGAGAAAGATAAACACTTCATAATATTTCTCTTCAAAGTTTTTAAACTATAACTCAATCATGCCTCGGTCCCTGGACCAGATGATATGAGAAAGATAAACACTTCATAATATTTCTCTTCAAAGTTTTTAAACTATAACTCAATCATGCCTCGGTCCTCGGACCGAGATGATATGAGAAAGTTAAAACTTCATAACATTTCTCTTCAAAGTGTTTAAACTATAACTCAATCATGCCTCGGTCCTCGGACCAGATGATATGAGAAAGATAAACACTTCATAATATTTCTCTTCAAAGTGTTTAAACTATAACTCAATCATGCCTCGGTCCTCGGACCAGATGATATGAGAAAGTTAAAACTTCATAACATTTCTCTTCAAAGTGTAAATTATAACTCAATCATGCCTCAGTCCTCGGATCCCATACTTTGGGAAAGTATCATTCCACAACATCTATTTGTTTCTCACTAAGTGTCAAGACAGACCCAATATTATAACCAAATCCTCAGATTGGTAGCTCTGAAAGAAGCAATTCATAGTATAAATATGGGGCGCATGAAACGACACTCCCTCAGGTGTAAATCAAAGGATCAAAGCAGAATCGACTCTTAAGAATTCAAAACCCCACTTTTCTCTTCGGATGCGAGGAGAAAACCGGAGTTTTGAGGGGCTATTGTAGGGGTCATGGATTTTGGGATTTGGCCGAGAGCATGTGGTTTTGGCCGAGAAGCATGCCCGAGTCCGAGGAGTACTATCTCCTCGGACTAAAGTTAAACGCAAATCTAAGTATAGATCCTAATGATTAAAGATGACCTTTCGGGGAAGTTCTAATGATAGCAACGAGCACCATGAATGTACAAGAGGGATAAGGGCTCAAAAATATCTAAGTGGAAGCCGCTACCACCGCATTAATGAGGAAGTGACCTCTCGAACGCATTATGGCAGACCTTACAACCACCCTAGAAGACTTTTAGAGGGGGCTGATGGGACAAGTATCAGCATAAACCATCAACTGTCCACATGTAGTCCACATGTAGGGTAAGGATGAAAGGAGAGATGTAATATAAATAAGGGTAGAGATCCCAGAGAGAGGAAAAAGAGAAAGGAGAAGAGAAAGCACTATAGCAATCTCAACAACTCCTGTAACCATGGTCATCCAATATACGCTAGAACAGAGCTCCTCGGACTGTGCCGAGAACCAACTTTCTCGCACAAACCGGGTTCAATTCTTGTTGGCTCATCATCCAAAACCATATTAACTGTTATCCAAGCACTAAAACCTAGCTCTTTGACCCACTCTCTACAAATTTATTGTACTGGGTTCACTAGGCCAAGATCCCTTACATTTTGGGCTTGGTCTGAAAATTGTGTCCCCACATATAGTAACTTTCTTTTGACTCATCTGAGGGTCATTTTGCTAACCAAAGGTCCAAAGCCTTGAAGGCCAAATCCTTCGCTGCACCAAACCTTCACACCAAAGAAAATTCAGCAGCAGCAGCAAAATGTCCATTGAAAAGAACAAATAAACCCATCACTTTTTCTAAGAGTATTCATATTGGTGGCATTAAAATAGCTAAAAATGTTATCTTAGCACCCAAAACATTAAGAAGTATCCTACATTAGGGGTGGTAAAGCTATAAATTTTACAAACTAGATACAGTAAATTATCATTTATAGCAGTTTACTATAGCTCCAAAGTGATAAAAAAAAATTAATATTTGTTTATTTTGTGGGTGGTGGCTTTTTCTCATTAAAATATGTTCTCTCTGTTTCTAAAAAAAAAAAAAAGAGTTTTTTCTCTCTTTTTTTCTGTTTTTAGCCTTCTCTCTTTTCTATATTCTCTCTCTTTCTCTTCTCCCTTTTCCCCTAGCTCTCTTCACCCTCTCCGCTGAAACGGTGAAACCACTTAACCAAAGAAAATCCTCCTCAAGAACCTCAAACAATCCTCAACCTGATGAAGTAGAATGAAAGGATATGTTCTATTTGATTTATTATTAGATTTCTTAGCATTTATTGTTACTATGCTCTTCTTAAGCAATATTTGGTCCATTCGGTCAATTTCGATTCATTCAGACCACTTCAATTGGTCCACTTTAGCCCACTTTAGTCCATTCAATTTATTCTGTCCATTCGGTCCACTTAAATCTATTTTGAACTAATTGGGTCTTAATTTGATTTTTTTTCTAGATTTCCTTTTTAGTTTTTGGCTCGAAAAATTTTTTTTTTTCTTATTTTTTGGGTTGGAAAAAAAATGAATTATTCTATTTGGGCCAAACTCTTTAATTTTGAGCTAAAAAATACAAACAAAATAGGCATTAGAAATTAGAAATATATACCCTAAAATATCAATAAAAATTGATAAATAATTACAAGATTACCTTAAAATTCAAGTTTCAATAATATATGCATTATACTTAAATTTGAAAAAAAAAAAAAACTACAATTCTAAACTTATAGAATAATTTAAACTTAATGCAACATCTTACATGTATTCCATGGAATGAGGGTTTTCTTTTTTTCTTTTTTTTAATATTTTTGGATATGTTCAAATTTGTCAACTGGTTATGGTATATTTTTTAAAAATTCATTTTAATATGTAATTTAAATCTTTTTATTTAATTACATTTTTCTTATATATTCTTATAAAATTATTATATTATATTTTCTCACGTATTACGACTAATATCATTTATGCATAACTGATTAATCCAAAATTTAAAATTTGTCATAATTGAACTTGATGGATAAATTATGCTGCATAATAAATAAACGGATATAAATAGAATGACAAAACTTAGGTACAGTACCTTAGGTACTGTTTCTTAGATTCTCTTCTTAAGATTTAGCCATGTGTCTACTTAACTAAAAACTAGTCTTCTATTCCATGAGAAAAAATCCACATAGCAGAATCTTAAAATGAGAACCTAAAGAACAGTACCTAAGTACTTTACCTAAATCTTGCCCTAAATAGAAACCAATCTTAAAAAGGAAACCTAATTTTATTACATTTTTCCACGTATTGTGACTAGTATCCTTTATGCATAACTGATTAATCCCAAATTTAAAATTTGTCATAATTGAACTTGATGGATAAATTATGCTGCATAATAAATAAACGGATGTAAACAGAAACCAATCCTAGTGTTGGAAGGGAAAAAATAAGAGTATTTCAACTGCATTCTGTGTACTAAAGCATGCAAGCATCAACAGAAAATGTAATAAGATTATTTTATTACATTTTTTGTTACATGAATTTTTTTTGGGGAAAAAAAATCACATCTAATTATAAAAAAAACCATCACGCCCAAGCCCTAGAAAATCAAAAGAAAAAAAAAAGAATAGGAAATAAAAGGAAAGAAAAGGCAACGTTATTGCCAAAAAAAAAAAAAAGAAGAAGAAGAAGAAGAGGAAGGCAACGTTGCTGCCCAAAAGAAGAAAAAAGAAAAGGAAAAAAGAAAGAGGCATCATTGCCCAAAAAAAAAAAACACATAAGCCAAAGCAACTTTACTGAGAAGAAAAAAATAAATATATAAAGGCAACTTGAAGAAGTGTGTGTGTGCACATGTACTGGGCATTTTTGTCAATCAAGAAAATATTCATCTTCACTCAGTTTTCTCTCTCCATTTTGAAGAGAAAACATTTTGGTGGGCTAAGGGAGAAAATACTTGGAGCCCCACCATTTATTTTCCTTCCTTCCCACCAAACCAAACACACTCCAAAAAAGTTTTCCCTCCTATCTTCTCTCCCAAGTTTTCCATACACCCTATTTCACCTCCAAATAAACACATCCTAAAGCATGCAAGCATCAACCATCAAAAGGCTCTCTAGCTACCCTTCAAGAAATTCACACACAAAAAGAAAATAATATACGTTTATGACAATTAGTTGATAAAAGTAGCAATGATGGCTCTCTTGCTTTCTAGGGAAGATCAGGCTATCTTGCTCTCAAGGGAAGAACAAGAGGAGCTGACTCGAAGTAAGAAAAAAGTCAAGGATGTTCGACATGCTGGATTCTGTGATGGGCATGAATCAGGTCCTTCATCCCCAAACCATGGGGTTGGTCAATGGAATCAGAGTACATCTTTCAAGGAAAAACTTGTAGGTGAGATTCCATGTGCCTACACTTAAGCTTTCAAATTTGGGGCAGTAATGGAGGATGATGCTGAGTCAGATGAGGAAGTTGAGAAACTTAGACAGTGATTGGTTGCTGTTAAGTTTTCCAAGGAGTTCAAGCAACGTATACAAGGTCCTTGGGCTCGAGCTCTCATTGTAAAGGTTTATGGGAAATTAGTGGGTTTTAACTTCCTTCAAAGCAACCTTCTGGCCTTATGGAAACCAGCAGGCAGGTTGGATTGTGTTAATTTGGGGAATGGTTTTTTTCTCACGAGGCTCTCCTTGAAGGAAGACTTTGGAAATGTCCTAAAAAGGGGTCCATGGTTCATTGGAGAGCATTTCATGTCTCTTAGACCATGGGAACCAAACTTTAGACCTTTGTCGGCAAATATTTCTTCAGTTGCAGTTAGGGATAGAAATGGGGCGGGCAGGGCCAAAGGATGGGGTTTTCGTCCTCGCCCCGTATGGTTTTGTCTTGCCCCATCCCCGCCCCGCCCCGCCCCCCCTGCCCCGCATGACGAGGTAAAATTTCTCACCCCATCCCTGCCCCTTAGGGCCCCACAAAGCCCCGCCCCACCCCGTAAAACTCTACTTTTTGTTAATTTTCCCTACAACTAGTATAAATTTTTTAATGAAATCTATTTCATTAATAAAAATATACTTGAAATTACAACTAAATTTATCCCTTCAAATCAAATCAATTTTTAGAAAAAATTGAATAATATATCCAAGTCTTTAACAAGACAATCATAAAAATTAAATAAATAAAAAAAATCTCATAGTATAACACATAATAAAAGAAAGGTAGAGAACCACATTAGGTAGAATAAAATAAGCTAATATTGATATGGTTGTTTAAATAGTAGGGTTTTAGGATATGAAAAAGTTACAATTATAACCCTTAGCAACGCGACGCAACGCGGGGCGAGAATGGAGAGGGGTGGGGCGGGGTGGGTCTAAAAAGTCTAAACCCATCCCCACCCCGCCCCGTGTTGTGGGGCTAAAATCTTGCCCCATCCCCGCCCCACCACCTTTGCAGGGAGGAGAAAACTCGTGCGGGGCGAAGCGGGGAGGGGCGAGTTAAGCGGGGCGGGGAAAAATTGTCATCCTTAGTTGCATTCTTGGTTAGGCTCAATGAACTGCCGATTGAGTATTACAATGTAGAGGCACTTCAGCAGATAGGTAATTCTATTGGTAATGTGCTAAGAGTGGACACCTACACATCTTCAGAAAGCAAGGGCAGATTTGCTAGACTGTGTATTCAAGTCGATGTAGAAAAATCGTTGGTCACTGCCATACTTATTGGAAAACGTGAACAATCAATCTCTTATGAGGGAATACAAAAACTTTGTTTTGGGTGTGGGAGGCTGGGGCATAGACTTAAAGCTTGCCCGTATGTTATCTGTCAAAGCTCGCCGATAAGGTACGAAGGTGGAGGTAACAGACAAAAGGGATGAGCAACCATGCATTATGCATGACCAGGAGTAAACAAGTGCAGAGGTAGGGTCTGAAAAGGGGTCTCAGGATGCTATGCAAAAGGATAGTCCTTAGGACGTGCATGATGACACGTATGGCCCATGGGTGGTGGTAGCCCGTAGGAAGAATGAGACAAGAGCTCGCAGGAATGGTGAGACCCTTGTGGTTTAGTTCAATGCGCAAGCACTTCGAGGTAACAGTAGGAACGAATGTGATTTTAAAGAGAGCTATGGGCCACCCAGAGAGACAAAAAGGAAGCTATCTCCCTCAAGGACTATTGAAAAGACCTAGGTTGTTAATGTCATTCAGAAGATTACAAAAAAGCCTATGGGACAGGCCCAGCCCCCTTCAAGCCAAAGCACAAGCCCTCAGAACACGGACCAAGTGGAAAAGTGGTCCAATTCAGACCAAAGCCATGTGAAGGCCATCCAAAATACTTTAGTGAAGGGCAAAAAGGCCATTGCCCATCTTAGGGATTCCCAAGTGCAACTTAAGAATGCCGTTGGCAAAGTTCAAGCTAAGGACTCCATTACTCTTTAGACAGAAATTTATCTTTTCGAGCTTTAACTCCCCAAAAACCGTGTGATGGACATTCAAACCCAAGAGTTACTCATGAATTACAGTTCGGTACCTCCATCGGCTCAAAGGTTGGCTATCAATTTGGAGGGTGTAGTGGTGGAGATTCCGGAGACAGCTCTAGCCGAGATTCGTGCCAACCCAACTCACACTATGGGGTGGTTCAACGCCAGCTTAAGGAAAGCATGGAGATTCATTTTCCCATTGACAGAGGTGAGTGCAAAGGAAGGTTGGCTGCCTTTGACCGACCCAGCTTCGAGGGAAGCGAAAAACCCGTGGTGGGAATTTTTAGCGGATGTGCTGGCATCGATGGAGGAGGCAATTCTGATGTGGGAACGAATTCCACAAATTTCCTCAGCCCCAGTGTTGTGCAGTGTCAACCCAATAGAGTGTCTATTGGAGAGACAGATGATTGAGGGATACCCTATATCCACTGCCATCACTGGAAGCAAACCCATTATGAAACTGATTCAAGTGTTTCAACCAATTGTGGCCTTCAACCTTCATGTGTCTTCACAGGAGATGGAAATGGGGGTTCTCCAGCACAACCTGACAATATAACCTAGTAAAGGCCAGACAAAGGAGATGATTTAAAGGATCAGATGGAATTTGAGGGAAAAGCCGAAGTTGATGCTTCCTGCTAATGAATGCCCCTCCCCAGCCCACGTATTTTTTATGAATATTATAGTGTGGAACTGTAGGGGTGCTTTGAAGCCCTCCTTTCAAAAGCATGTTCGAGAGTTGATGCAGAACCATGACCCTGCAATTCTAGTGGTGATGGAAACTCGAGTTAGAGGGGAAAGAGCAAGGGAGATAACTAATAAACTCCCATTTGATGGAGCTATACACATGGATACTATCGGGTACACTGGTGGATTGTGGGTTCTTTGGAAGTCAAACAAGGTGGAGATTTCTTCCTTAGCCAACACAGAGCAAGAAATCCACATTGTGGTGAAGGTACGACCCTCAAAACTTAGTTGGTTATTTACTGCTGTGTATGCTAGTCCTAGGAGTGCTGAAAGGCACATATTATGGAATAATTTCATTAAAGTTGGAGAACTCCATAGCATGTCTTGGGTGATAGCAGAGGATTTTAATGAACCTCTCATGGAGGACGATAAATTTGGGGGGAGAGCTGTTAGTGTTAGTAGGTCCCTATTGTTTAAAGAGTGTCTTAATAAATGTAACATGATTGATATTGGGTTTTCAAGTCCTCGATTTACCTGGTCAAACAGAAGGGAAGTTCAGGCTCTAATTCAAGAAAGAATCGACAGATTTTTTGTCAATCCCAGTTGGTGTGTTATGTATCCTGATGCTAAAGTGGTCCACCTCACAAGATGTCACTCGAACCACTGCCCCGTATTATTGGAGATGCAACCTAGGGTAGCAAATAGAAGGGAGAGGTCGTTTATGTTCCAAACTTGTTGGTTGTTTGATGTTACCTTTCCTTAAGTTGTCTCTTAGGCTTGGAGTCAAGTCCCCAGGCTTGTTGATGCCATCAAAAAATTTACAAAGGAAGCTAAGGTCCGGAATAGAACTCATTTTGGGAACATTTTTGCACGGAAAAAGAATATTATGGCTAGACTTAATGGTATTCAGTGATCTATTTCTATTAAACCTTCCACTTTTCTTTTAAACCTTGAAAATAAGCTGTTGAAGGAGTTGGATAGTGTGTTGACCCAGGATGAGGAGCTGTGGGCTTTAAAATCCCGAGTGAATTGGATGATCCAGGGGGATAGAAACACCACCTTCTATCATGTCTCCACACTGGTTAGAAGGAAAAGGAATCAAATCATGGCTATCAAATATGCCAGTGGGGATTGGTTGTGTGAGGAGAATGATGTGAAAGAGTACATACGGAATGGCTTTGCTAACATATACACGACATCTCTTTCTTATGCCTCGGTCTCATTCAACACTAATTTCCAGTGGCAGCCGAGGCTTTCGACAGAAGAGAATCAAAGTGTTAGTGGGGGGGGGGGGCTATGTGGTTTTTAAAACCCTTCAAAGCCCTAGGCTCGGATGGGCTTCATGCAAGCTTTTTCCAAAAAATTTGGCTCGTAGTGAAGAAATCAGTGATGGAGGAAATAAAAATGATCTTTGCTGAAAAGAGAGTTCCGAAGTACTTAAATAGAACCCATATTGCCTTAATTCCAAAAATCCAAGGCTCGGAGACGTTGGGTAATTATAGGCCCATCAGTTTGTGTAATGCTGTGTATAAGGTGTTGACTAAGATCATTATGGCTAGGTTAAGACCTCATTTGGGAAATTAAATCTCTCCTTTCAAACGGCGTTTGTGCTAGGCAGAAATGGTACTGATAATGTGATTATAGCACAAGAGATTATTCACTCTTTAGGCAAAATAAGGGGAGAGTTGGGTACATGGTTTTAAAAATAGACCTGGAGAAGGCGTATGATAAGATCGAACGGAGTTTCATTAGAGACATGTTCATTAGAGTCAACCTCCCAACGAATCTTCAAGACATCATCATGAGTTGTGTTTCCACAGTTTCAACTTCAATTTTATTCAACGAAGAGGCTCTTAATCTGATTTACCCTTCTAAAGGATAAGGCAAGGGGATCCTTTGTCCCCTTATTTGTTTATTTTGTGCATGGACTATCTTGGGCAGTTGATAGAAGAGAAGTGTCATGCAAAACTTTGGCAGCCAGTCAAGGCTTCCTAAAGTGGCCCTTCATTCTCTCATCTTCTCTTCGCAGATGATATTTTGTTGTTTGCTAAAGCGGATTACATTAACTGCTCAGCGATTGGAGATGTGCTTGATGAGTTTTGTAATATCTCCGGGCAGACACTTAGCGAAGCTAAGTCGAGAGTATATTTTTCTCCAAATGTTGACAGAGATACTAAGGAGTTGTTATGTGATATCCTTGGATTTGCATCCACCCCTTCGCTTGGAAAATACTTGGGGTTTTCTTTGAAGCACACTAGTAGCTCTACTCAGGCATACAATTTCATTCTTGATAGAGTAAAACATAAGCTCTTGGGTTGGAAAGCGAGTATGTTGTCTTTGGCTGTTCGTACAGATCTCATACAAGCATCATCGGCTGCAATTTCGTCTTATGTAATGCAGTGCTCCTATTTGCCTGGAAAAATTTTGGATGGGATAGATAGGGTCAGCCAAAACTTTCTTTGGGGGTCATCGAAAGAAGAAAAGAAAAGTCATTGGATTGGATAGTAAAAGGTTACCAAACCAAAGGAGAAAGAGGGCCTTGGGTTGCAATCTGCCAGAGGAAGAAATCTTGCACTCCTTGCGAAACTAAATTGGAGATTTCATTCCAAAGGGGAAGCGTTGTGGGCTCGAGTGTTAAGAAGAAAATATTGTTCTGGAAGAAGAGTGTGTGCTGCTAATCCTAATAAACTACCTTATTCTTCAATTTGGGCAGCAATGAAAAAGGGGACGGACACCTTCACTAAGGGTAGTAGATGGATGGTTAGTAGAGATAGTAAATTGAGTTTGTGGCACAACAATTGGTCGAGCAAGGGCCCTCTTTGAAGTCTTATTCAGGGCCCACTCCCTCGGGAAGTTAATCAATTGGAAGTCAAGGATTTTTTACAAGATACGGGCTGGGACTGGAATAGGCTGTCATTTGAGCTGCCATCTGATGTTAAGATGATGATACAAGCCACTCCTATTGCGATGACAAGCAGGGGAAGGGATAAACTCGCGTGGGTTGACTCTCCCCAAGATACTTTTAATTTGAAGAGTGTCTATAGAAGGAAAAAATTTCTCTCCAAAAAACCCTTTAAATTTATTAAATATTTTTATATTGAGTCTGAAATTTGAAAATTTAACCGTTGAATTGCATATTCTTATTATATTATTCATGATTGCAAAATTTTAAGAAAATCAAAAATCAGTTGCTATGTCATCAAACAAATGTTAAAATTTCAAGTTTTTGTAATCTAAAATTGTGTATAAAAAATAAGTTCATTGATCATATAGTAAATAAAATCCGATTTGACCGAAATTTGATATACATGTTAAGAACATAAGGAATATAAAATTTAATGATTAGATTTTCAAAATTTACACCTAAAAAAAAAACATATGATAAATTTGAAGGGTTTCTCTCCAAACTAGTTTGGAGAGAAATTTTATTTTCTATAGAATTACAATGGGTTATGATGACAG